>NC_138552.1:190137351-190737351 GCF_964273705.1 Natrix helvetica
GGTGTTGCTGTAAAAATCAGTATGTTTAAAAATACAAAAGCACTTCTGATTTACATGCCAAGTATTTGTAATGTATCCTTGTATGAAGAATTATGTATTTACCAGTAGATGAAGCCAGAACAATGTTATTGCATTGTTATTTTCATACCTAATCCCAATTTCCATATATAAATTTACATAAGAGTTGTTATATTATTGTCCCCCTCCAAAGGGAAGAGTACCTCATTATGGGGAAAACCCCTGCATGAAATATTATTCAGGCTATGTAAGGAATTATTTTATTGTGCAATGTTGCAATCTTTAATTTTTTAAAAATAAATAATTGTTTTTATTTTAAAACAAACACAACACATAAAATCTTTTTTTTGCATACTGTAGAAAATGTACCAGTTGGTTACAAAAAGCTTCCGTGCATCTCTTCCACAGTCATCAAACATAATTCATATTAACTCAAGTATTTTAACTCAAAATGTATACATATTTCCATCATCTTACCTCCATTTACATTTGACTATAATTGTGTAAATGTCCTTCATCATAAAATATACCAAGATTTAATACATAACCACATACTTACATTTCATTTACTATTTCTAAGATCCTCCAATAACACTGAATCTTTATGTCCTATTCTAGTTAAACATTCATAATATTCAATAACAAAAATTTCTAATTCTTCTTTCCAAATCATTATTTGCAATTTACATCCAATTTCCTTATGTTGTACCCTTGCCTATATGTTCTGACCCCCCTTCCTCCGTTGCCCACACAGCACACACACTCTGGAACAGTACAAGGGAACAAGGTTTATTGCACAAACAGACAAGAGGTTCCGTGGCAGCAAGCCACCAAGACAAAACTCACAAGAATAGAACACAAAAGCAGCTATCCAGCTTGCCAGGATCCCAGACTAGAGCTTCTGGCATAAGTCTTTTGTTGACTGCTGCAAAGGGCGTATCCAAAGTCAACCCTTTTATAACCTAAAAAGTGCACCTCCCAAACAGCACGTGAGAGCTCTTTACCGCCTATAATTACACCCACGCTCCTTGCGTCTGTGGGCGCGCCGGTAACGGGCGTCCAGAAACTCCCTGCTGAGTCCTGAGTCACTGTCACGTGATTCTTCCCCGCTGCTCCAAGGCATGGCATCGGGAGTCCTCCTCCTCTGGCTCTCACCGCTGCTCCATGCCTCAGGCGCCTCCTGGTGGCCGACCAGACTCTCGGATCCCTGCTCAGCCTCCGAATCCTGTCCAGGGTCGCCCATCTCCTCTGGAGCTGACTCGTAGGGACTATCACTCTCGGAGTCTGGTGGCAGAGGCAACGGCACCGGCTGGGCCACAACACCTATATATACCTTATTATCATTATCCCTTCTTTATTTACCTACCGTATATACTTGAGTATAAGCCGACTTGAGTATAAGCCGAGACCCCTAATTTTACTCCAAAAAACTGGAAAAAGTTATTGACTCGAGTATAAGCCGAGGCTGGGAAATGCAGCAGCTCACGGTAAATTTCAAAAATAAAAATACAGGTAGATAACAATAAAATTGCTAAAAGTGTGTGTGTGTGTGAGTGAGACAGACAGACAGAGGAACAGAGAGAGGGAGAGAGAGAGGGAATCAGAGAGAGACTGACAGAGACGAATCAGGGACGTACTTTTAACTACCTGGCAGCGGCGTTTTGCCTTGGGGGGCTCCTCAGAACATCCCAAGACTTCGGAGGGAAGTTTACAGCCCTCCCTTGGAACGCTTCGGAGGGAAGCTTCTGCAAAGGCGAGTGACAACAAGTCTCCCAGGCATTAATTTGCCGAGCTGTGCGCACGGGCCTGTTTTCCACGGCGTGGAGCAGCGGCGAGATTCTGCACGGCGAGCGATGATTCCAGGGGCCATCCGGGAAGATGAGGAATGCGAGGGGGGACCCTGCCCCCCCACTGATGGCCCCCGGAATCATCGCTCGCCGCCCAGAATCTCGCCGCTGCTCCACGCCGTGGAAAACAAGCGTGCGCGTACAGCTCGGCAAATTACAGCCTGGGAGACTTGTCACTCGCCGGGGTTATGCAGAAGCTTCCCTCCGAAGCCCGAGAGGAGGGAGGGAAGCGGGCGCCTGGCACACAGAAGAGCCGCATTAAAATGTTTAAAGAGCCACATTTTTTTTTTTTGTTCACTGGAGTATAAGCCGAAGTGGATTTTTCAGCGCAAAAAGTGGGCGGAAAAATTCGGCTTATACTCAAATATATACGGTATATCCCATATCATAACATTTTCCCCCTAATATTCAAAACTTAACTATATCTAACTTAGTTCTTTTTCTAATTAATTTTTCTATAAAATCCAAGAGGGTTTCTAATCTTCCTTTCATGGCTACCATCCATTATTGCTTATCATGACACTACACATTGTATACATTATTATCATTATCAATTATTTGTTTAACTATATCTATTATCACTAAATTTCACTACATTGAGCTATTTTTAAGTCATACTCTTCCATCTATCCACCTGTAGCTTTCCAGTAACAAAACAGTCTCATATCTTCTGCTCTTTGTGGTATCAGTCCTCTTATCTTCTCTTTAATCAATTTTGTATGGACTCCTCTTAGCAACTCTTTGCTTATAAAATCTCTCATGTAATTTCGGTGCCTTTCTTCTGTTTCCTTAATCCGCTTATATTTAATTGTTAGTGGTGTTATCAATAATATTGCTAATAAGGTTTCTCTCTTTAAATCCATAAATTCTTTTATTTTTTCTTCTTCTGTATCTTACCATCTGAAGTAAGTTTTCCCTCCATTTAATTCCTCTTTCAATATTCCACTCTTTGCATTTTCAGAGACAAACCAATCACCATAAATATCAGGGGTTTTCGTTTCTTTATATTCATTTTCCTCTTCGGTTTTTTGAATTTTAACTGCCACTTTATCCATTTGATAAGCCTCTTTAACTTCTCCGTCATATTTTGCTATCAATTGGATTAAATCATCCAACTTCTTCTCAATCTTCTCACGTGTATTTGATAATTTCGAGCAGTTCCGCTGTGAAGGGAGGAAGAAAACTTTGGCTTCTCTCTGCCACAGCATTCAACGTGGCTGTTTTTCTCCTTCTTGGGCTCATGCACACAGAGCAAACATGAGAAGGAGGCGGGAAGCAGCCAGGTTGAACACTAGAAGACTTGCCCAAACTTTTCTGTGGGTTCTGTGGGCGTGGTTTGGGTGGGTGTGGCTTGGTAGAAAGGTATTGCCCCACCTTGCCGTCAGTGACGTTGAGTTTGCCACGCCCACTCAGTCACATGAACACCCTCACCAAGCCACCTTACCCAACCGGTAGGGAAAAAATTTGAAACCACCACTGGTCAGGTAGCTATGGAAATCTAAATCAATGAACAAATGCTGTGCAATTTTTAAAAATAAAGAAGAATTTAATGTTGCTCTGTCCTATAGTCGCAGAGTTGGGAATTAAAAATTACAAGATTACATAAAGACCATTCTTGGAAAGTCATTTCTGATTCAAGCCATTTGAAAATTTATATCACACGTTATTTTCCTCCACTGAGCTGGAAATAGGCTCTTATCCTACTGAATATCCCAGCAGAACTTGAAGGGCAGCTTTTCCATCCTCTCCTTAAAGACACGGTCAAACCTTTCACTCTGGGCAACAGTCATGAGGTTCTTCCAGTCCCCAATAGTGCCTGGGAAACAATGGTTAAAAATATGTTAACAGTTTTTTTATTCAATTAAACTAGAGGCTATTTATGTCATCCTGTCACCAAAATGGTCATTCTTACGCATTTTTCTGTGACTAAGTTTGTGTTTGAATGTATATACAGTCATGTAAACAGGATGTATAGCCTGCTTGAGTTCCATGGTTTTATGTATGCGAACATAGTAAAAATCTGCTCCTTAGCAGTTCTTAAAAGTAAGTAAATAAAACCTCAGATGAACAACATGACATTACACCATGTCCTGATTTATTTTTTAAAAAGAAACAAAATGGAGAAGCTGTGTCTGTAAAACGTACGATTCAATAGTTCTGGAAGAATTTTCATTCCATTTTGGAAGAATTTGGCTCACTATTCTTTACAACATTACTTTACAACATTACATAATTGAAGTTTGTGAGCATTTGTTTATGTACAGTTCACTTGTGGTCCCACCGTAGCACTCAGGTTGAGGTCTGGACTTTGACTGGCCCATTGCAACACCTCAATTCTTTTCCTTTTCAGCAATTCTGTGGTATTTTTGCTGATGTGCTTAGGGTCATTGTCCTGTTGCATGACCCAATCTTGGCCAATGTTTAGCTGACAGACCACTGGCTTCACATGTGACTCTGGAATAATTTGGTATTAATGGAGTTGATGGTCAACTCAGTGACTGCAAGGTGTCCAGATCCTGTGACTACAAAACAAGTCCAAATCATCCCCCCTCCACCACCATGCTTGATGGTTAGTATAGGATGTTTGTGCTGATATCCATGTTTGGTTTTTGCCAAATGTGGCACTTTGTATTGTGGCCAAACATGTCCACTTTGCTCTCATTCGTCCAAAGGACAGTGTTCCAGAAGTCTTGTGATTTGTTCAGCTGCAACTATGGAAACCAAAGCTGTGCTGCCATGCTGTTTTTAGAGAGAGAGGCTTCTTTGTCACTGTAGTCATGGAATCAATGGTCTCCCAGGGAGGTTCTAAATTATCTTGAGTTCACCCAGTTGGTTCAATGCTTAAGAGAAATGATTGATGATTTCTGATCATTGGATAGGTCCCTGCAGGTTTAGAGGAGATAGGTCTAAGACTGGAGGACAGTGCATTCATATGTCGGAGAGACTTTTTTTTCAGTTTGATAATAAGTAGATTAGCCTTTCCTGGTTGAAAAGATTAGTCAGTGACATCACTTATACTCCAGTTGAGTGCTCAAATGCTTAAGAAGGCTGACCTTTAGTCAATCATTGTGTCAGCAATGTACTTCTATATTTCAAAAATGAGCAAGAGAGGAGATAGAACACAATTGAGTAATAAACTAATTTCGAAATGTAAAACGGGTCAAGGGGAACTTTCTTAGCTGATGTAGACTTGTATCACTCTTGTCTCACTGTATTCATAAATTGATTGAAGTGTTGCTATAAAAATCACTATGTTTTAAAAATGCAAAGAAAGTTCACATTTACCTGCCAAGCAGGGGTGTGTTTCAAAATTTTTTACTACTATTCTGTGGGTGTGGCCTATTGTGTAGGTGTGGCTTAACAGTCATGTGACCGTGTGAGAGTGGCTTGGCAGTCATGTGACAGGTGGGCATGACTAGATGGGTGTGGTCATGTAATTGGGTGGGCATGGCCATCTCGATGTCACTCACATGGAGGAGCACCTTGCCTGACTTCTCCTTGCCCCACCCCCTCCCAGCCAGTCCTCGCCTCGTCTTGCATTTTATGGTGGGAGAGGAAGCATTTTCAAAGTCATCTTCCCCTTGATACTAACCAATAAGATGAGATTTTGCTGTCAGAAGACCTGATGTACATTTCCAAATATTGTATATCATTATTCTCTTGGTAACAGTGAGTTGAGAGATTTATAAAGAATAACAGACTTGGAAGGGACCTTGGAGGTTTTCTAGTCCAACCCCTGCTGAAGCATGATACTAGACCCTATACCAGTGGTTCCCAAAATTTTTTAGTCCACCGCCCTTTGGTGCTACAAACTGATCCTCAGTGCCCCCCACCCAGTGGTGGAATTCAATTTTTTTATGACCGGTTCTCTGGGCATGGCTTGGTGGGCATGGCTGGGGGAGTCATGTGACTGGGCGGTTTGCACGACGAAAGGAAGATAGTAACAGTAAAATTCAAAACTGTAACAATTAATTGCACATTTATTCAAAATCCAATTTAAAAACCTTTGTAGTTAATGTTAATTCAACAGAATTGTTGAACACGATCCAATGATATTAGGTTTTCAAAGTCTGATAGTTATTTATCAGGAACCTTAGTAACTAGTAACATAGTAAACTTAATAATATTTAGTAACTACTTCACTGTTCAGTAAATTCTTAATGTGATGGGTGGGCTTGATAAAGTGATACCAGTTTCCCAATTTCTGGTTTTAAGTCACTTAGCAGGAGTCTTAAATCACCACGTCCAGTAATCTGGAGTCGGTTTCTTTCCTTGGAGAGAAGTTGGATGATCAAACTGAAGCCACATTCCACCAAATATGATATTGGAAATGAAATAAGGAGCTTCTTAACCACTGTCCATAGTGCAGGATAGCTATCAGAAATTTCTTTCTGTAACCAAAACTCTTGATACGATTTCTTGAACTTTGGCTTCAGCTCAATGTCACCAACCTTTGCTTGAATTATTTGATGAGATTATTGCATGGTACCTAGGGATTCCCAACATGGAAAGCGAGAATGGGAACATTTTAACAGATCTATATGTTCTTGGGTTATACTTTTCACTAAAGAACCATGGGGGTGGAAAGGGAAATATAGACAATGGAGTCCAATCCCCTTCCTCAACAGTTTGGAAGCAAAGAATAAGTTGAGCAAAATGTAGCCTTTTGGGGAATCATTTTCTTTTTTTAATTATTATTATTATTATTTATTTCCCCCCCAATACAACTCATGCAAAGGGTCATCCACAACTACATTACATTTTCCACACTCATATTTGTGATTCCTTATAACTTCTTTAAGCTAAACATTTTTAGTACACATCAACGCATTGACATATATATCACTAATGCAGTTTCCTATCTCTTCCATTGACGTAATATGTATTGAATACAAGTATATCAAGTATAGGTTAAACATGAATTGAAAAACATCTAATTCAAAGGTATAAGCTGTGAATTTATTATATAATCACAGGCAAACATTGCACTTATGCCTAAGTCCTCTACCCACGCACATTATAAAACAGATAAAACTATTTTAGCTGGCTATTGTAAATATTATTCTGCTAATTCAACAAGAAATGCTACTGCATGAATCCTTAATGCAGAACACAGCTAAAAGTCATTTTAGCAATTTTCTTCCCAAGTTAATTCAAAATGTATATCCAAATGTTCCTTTATTTTCCCCCAAGCACTAGGGAGGATTGTATTCAAAACCAGACACTTTTGCTGTGTGTACGTGTGCGTGTGTGTGTTTGCTTCTGGTCTCGAGAAAGAATTTCACCTGTTTTTCAAATTTTGGTCCCATCCACATCTCCCTTAGGATTCAGCAGCCTTGCAAGGATCCCTGACTTGCTTATAACACAGGGCTGCATGGCTGCCTGCAAACACGGGTGCAGGGGTGGGGACGGCTGCAGGAGCTTACCTCCTAGGTGCTGGCTGCACCGCGCAAACTACCGCGTGTTGCCCCGGGGAGGGGAGGTCTTGCCACCACCAAAGGGCTTCTGCAAAGGTGCCCCCTGCAGGCAAAATAGCGAGTGAGCAAAGGAGGATCAGGCAGGGTACCGAGGCCCCTTCGCCTCTCTTTGCTCCCACTTTGTCTTGATGAGGTTGCTGCAGCTGCCGGGCGCAGATGGATGCGCCGCCGCTCTGCCTACCTCTGTCCATCCGCACCCAACAGCTGCGGCAACCTCATCAAGACAAAGTGGAAGTAAAGGGAGGCGAAGGGGCCTCCCTTTGATCACTCACTCCCACTGCCCGACTGCACTATGCTAGCCCTGCCCACCGCTCACTGATTGGCTGGCTCACCAATTGCCCCGCCCGCCTCTAAGAGCCCCATCTATAGAAAGCCAAGCAGAAAAAAAGGTAGATAGGGTTCTTAGAGGCGTGCAGGGTGATTGGTGAGCCAGCCAATCAGTGAGCGGTGGGCAGGGATAGCATAGTCCGTACGGGCGGGGGAACCGAGCGATCGAGCAGCTTCTGGATGGGCAGGGTGAGTGAGCGAACTGGTTCTAAATGGCTCGCTAGAGGGGATCACCTCCAGCACTCCTCTGCCGCACCCCTTGCCTCTTAGCGCCCCCCTAAGACATCCAACTAACCCCCCAGGGGGCGACCCAGTGCACTTTGGGAACCACTGCCTATACCATTATGGACAAATTTCTTCTTAAAAACCTCCAGTGATGAGATACCCACAATTTCTGAAGGCATCCAATTACTCTAATTGTTCTGTTAAGAAATTTTTCATTTCTGGGTTGGATCTGTTTGATAAGTTTCCATCTCACAGATCCGTTTCACAGTTACTTCCAGTTGATCCAGGAACCACCCATTCTATACATTTTTTCTTGCCTGTGTAAAATTTTACTTTACTCTCAATTAAATTGCATTTTTGGTGAGAAATATGTTCTACAGTGGTATTCAGTTTACTACAATGATTTTTGCAAACTGCTCTGCTTATACTGATAAAAAGTATTCTTTTTGAACATTAAAGCATACAGTCAATCAAATATTTCCAATCCTACAATTGAAAACACATTAGAAAGGCATTTTCAAAGCAGTTACTGGATGTTTTCCATTCTTTCTCTTCTCCTTTAATTAAATCTTTCTGCTTTATTTTTTTTTCCTTGGGCCTTATTTCAATATTTCAAAATTCTCACAGATCCTTCACAAAAAACCAGTTCTAATTCAACTGGAATACAAAACAATCTTTGTGGTCTGGAATTCCCTGACTCATACACCCTCAGCTCCTCAACACTTTTCAATATTTTCCTTTCCTTTCTGTTATGTACAGAAGTGTGCTTCTCTTTCATTGCTCATTTTCAAATTAACCCTCCCCTGATGCCTACACCTGAATTTCATTTAGGTAAACCCAAAAGACAACACTTCTTTCCTAAATTGTCAAAATGGAAAGTGCTCCGAAGGGAATTACTCAGGGTGGTGATATTAGCAACTCATAAACATAATTATGAATTATGGGGACCTAACAAACGAATTAAGCAACGAGTTTGAGGCCAATAGTGATGCAAGCAAAAATCAGTCTTGTTAGGAAAGGCTGTCCAATAGAAACATACCCAGGTCTTCTCTTATTATAAAAAAAACCTGGACAGCGTCAGAACTTCCTCCCCTCCCTCTTTTGGGGAGATTTACAAAAAACTTCCAGCCAGGTTCCCCCTGCAGCCTCACCCACCGCCGCCAGCAGCTCTTGCCTGGGCAAGGTTTGGCTTTACCTTCCTCCCATGGCTGGTGGCAGAGGGGAAGGCCAGCCCCTTCAGCTCCAGCAATGCCCTGTGTGCCAAGTCCCAATCCAGAGCTCTCCATAACTGGGGATGGTGGCAGTGCTGGGGAGCACAGTCCAGTTGTTTTCATTGGTGAGAAGACCTGTAGAGCTGGCGGTAGGGAGTTTTAGCCTGCTGCTTGGGTGTGCCGGTGGCTATCCGCGGTGGTGAGACACCCCAGAATTCCTGTGGAGTTTTAACACACGGCTTGGGTGCGGTGGTGGCAGTGGTGGCAGTGGGGCATCCACTAAGCCCATTCCAGCCTCGGCTCATCTGAAGAAGCCCCCTCTCTGCTTCCTTCTCCTTGTGAAGCAGTTTGCAAAATCCCCATTTTGAAAGTTGCTTCTCAAAGAGAAGGAAGCAAGGGGGGGGCTTTTTCAGAGGAGCCCAGGCCAGAGCAGCGTGAAGCCCATTGCAGCCTCAGACTCACCTGGGCTGGACCGGTATGGGGGGGTGTTCAGGCTGTCGGTGCAACCTCACTCTAAGTTTAAGAAATAATACCAATCTATAAAGTATCTTAAAACACTAATAGCAAACTTACTCTAAACTAGTATTCAGAAAATGTTCTCTTGAGATCACTTCTGGTCCCTGCAGGAGACGGACATTTCATCTGCTGCTTGTCTTCTCGGTGGGCTCCTTTTGGAGCACAGGAGACCTTGGAGGAGTCTCCTGCCTTAGGGGTGGCTTGCTGGAGCCCCCCAGACTCGGTGGCACCCGGCGGGGTTTTTTCCAGCTTTGCCCCAGGAGCCGGGGAGCAGAAGGGGGGGCATGCTTGCCTCTTCGCCTAATGGATTCCGGAGGAAACAAGTTACATCAAAGGAAACATGGCTGAACTGTTGGCTGTTGAGGATCCTTCCTAATCTCTTCGATTACTGGTAACGGATAAGCAGCAGGCTATCGTAAGTTTTTGTTCAATCTATTCTAAGCCGAAGATTGGAGTGGGGGGTTTTCTTCTAACCCCCCCTCGGACAAAGCGGCATTCAAACTTCCTCTCTCCACTCTGGAATGGAGAGAGAACAAAGGCTGACTTGTCACCTGAATTAACTATGTGAGAAAGACTAAAGTTACAGCTGCAAGAGTGTTTGGTGAGCTGCTTTTTAAAAAAAAACCTAAAACCTTTGCTCTTCTCCCTGCGGAAAGGAGGGGTCGAAATGGCTCCCCTCTGCTCTCGTTATTGTACTTTCAAACGAAGTTTGCTTTTTGAAACCACCCTGGGGAAAAAAGAAATTATTTCTGGCATTTTTTAATACCCCCCCCCCCCAGGGTGCTCCGGACCACTTCTGCCTCGTGGACCTTCCGGATTGGATTTATTTGGCTTTTCCCTTCTTGCTGTACCTCTGTGTCTTGGATCAGTGAAGGAGAACTGACTCTTTACTTGTAGCCAAAAAGAGGCACACGTGATTTGAATATCTTTTTCTTCAAAGAAAAGGGTGAAGTATTTTAAGATCAAAGTGACTTCTTTTCTGGTGGCTTTCAGCCCAGGTAATAAACAGACTTTAACATTTGAGATTTGTGTCTCTTGTGTGTTCCTGCACAAAATGGCCTTTCTGAGAAAGCAGAAAATGCTCTTCTCAAATTAACTGCGTCGTTGTACTAAAGGATTGGATAAACATATTTGTTTTGAAAGTGATGCTTCTCCCCCCCCTGAATTATAAATCACAGTACTTGATTGTAGGAAGAAAGTTCTGTAGAGAAATTGGCTTTCTTCTGTTTTGCTTGGAGCATATCATTCTTGGCATTACCTTGAAGATTACAGAATTATGATAGGATGCTTATTTTAGAAGAAGGCTGAGATGAATAATTTCCCAAAAGAACGATAGCTTTTGTCAGGTGCTGTGATCTTAAAGTTTATCAAGATGTTTGTGACAGTCACTGTTGATGCCATTAAACCCAGTTTTTTCCTGGAGCATATCTCTGAAACCTTCTAGGTTTATTGTCAAGAATGTAAAAAGGTGAATTATATAGTGGACTATATATTTCCAGTAGCCAGAAGTAGCCTCTTATCTTTTGTTTTGGATTATATTTTCATCTTCCTAAAATTTCAGCAATCAAATTCTGTTGTGCCTTTTAATTGAAACATTAAAGTTCAGAATTCAATCAGAGCTCCAAAATCAGTGTACTATATAAAAATAATTTTGGGTGATTTGTGTGACTGATGGGTAGAACCTCTAAAAACCTGAATTGACAATAGTTTAATCCATTGTCGCTGAAAAATATTTTGGGGTCTATTGTCTCATTGCTAAAATGGAATTCATGGAAAGCTTTCTCAGAATTGTCACATCTCAGTTTTGTCTTCTTCCAAATTTATGACCAATATGGGTTGATAGGAAATTAAAATATGGATTTAAAAAATAAGTGTTACTGATGCAGCTTCAGAATTGCTGCTTCTCAGAATATCCATAAATCCTTTTTTCCAATTAGCTTCTTAAGAGTGTTACAATAAGCAGTAGAGGACTGTGATATAATTATGCTCAGAGCACCCAAATGAGAGGCAAAAAAAAAAATTTGTCCACCACAGCAATCATGATATACCTAAAAAGGGGGGGTTTCAAACATGATACACCTAAAAAAAGAGATGGGCTTCAAACATATCAGTATGGTAAGAGAGGGAAGGGTGGAAATATCAGGTGAAAAAGGCAAGAAATTTGGGCTACGTTAGCAGATTGTAGTGAGCTCCAAAGTTTTTGGGGCATCAGTCAAGGACAGGACTTTGCTAGTTCTATTTAATGTGATGCCATTCACAAATAAAAGAAACTTAATAGCATAAAGCCAGGACACCCTTAACCTTTTAGGATTTTTATAGTATCTTTACATAGTTTCAACATCATATATTAAAATAGAAACCAATATAAAAGAGAAAAGGAATGACAAAAAATATTAAAGACCCCAAAAGAGAAAAAAAATACATTTAACAAATATAACAAAGGTGACCTCCGACTTTCTTTTAGTTAGAGATAGTAACAATGCAACCTCACTTTAAGTTTAAGAAATAATACCAATCTATAAAATATCTTAAAACACTAATAGTCAACTTATTCTAAGCTAGTATTCAGAAAATGTTCTCTTAATATCCTCTAAAAGATAGTAAATGATCAAATGAAAATAATCTTATATTTTAAAGGCTACAATCTTTCTCTAGTCAAATTAAAACTAACCTTCAAATCCCAAAGTCAAAAGATGATTCTTTTCTTTAACCTGTAAGAAATGTATCAATGATCGGCACCCTTAATTTTTTTTGAATGAAAGGAGAGAACATCAGGCAGGGTGACAAAAGAGGTTTTTTTAAAAAATTACATTCAATGTCTTGGTCAGAGGCACCTCAAGTGACTGCCAAAAATCATCATTAGCAACCTTCCAGGCTGGCTTTTCTTGAGCAAAGTCAATGGAGGAAGCTGGGTTCACTTTACAACTGCAGCAAAAAAGTTTGTAAAATTGGAGATGACTCATTTAACAACTACTTCGCTTAGCGATAGAAGTTCCATCCCAATTGTGGTTGTAAATTGAGAACTGCCTGTAGCCATAACTTTTTCTATCCTTGCAATTATAATGACAGGAGCAACCAATCCATACTAAGATTTCCTTTTTCATACACAGGTTCTACGAAATCTTTTCTCCTGCCCCATTCTGAAGTTTACATTTTCCCAATGAACATTGTTAAGCTTATCTTCGGCCCCTTAGTCTAAATCTGTATGGAAGTAGAGAGTGATACCCATGTCTTGGTGCATGTCACGATGTTAAAAAATTTGCTAGACATGAACTGACTGGAAACTGACACTCAAGAGTTAAACTAAGAAGCTTTATTGCGCAGGTCATAAATGTTATCTGAAAGTGATTTATTGCGCATGCTTCACACATTCCAGAACTACTATTCCTTTGTTCTTTTGTCCGGCTGCCAAGTTGGCAGACGGAGCTTTCATTATCAAAATGTAACAATTTAGTTAACTTTCTGTTTTATTTACTTTTATTATTTTCGTATTAAAGTTTGTTTATTAATTAGAATATACTTCTCAAAGACTTTTCTTTTCTTTTCTTAACATCCTCAATGATATGCTGAAGGGAATCAGCCCGGTCCATAGACCTCATTTTCTCCAGGGTGTTTTTCCCCTGACAACTTGGTATGCAGAGGTTGGTTTATGGCAACAAAGTTAATTGATGGAAGCTGAGATGGCTATAATTTACGGCTGCTTTCCCTTCGTGCTATCTTAAGATAACTGACTAAGGCTAATTAGCCATGTCGAAGAAGAGAAAGAAAAGAAAAAAACGCGGACATGGAAAGCGCTCGAAAGAATCCATTCCCTCAGACACAGAGGAGCAAGATTCTTCAGGTACTGAGCCAGATGTGGGGGAAGGAGCTACAGAAGGCGAGATCTACGGACTGAGGTCAGTAAATCTTCCTCATTATCATAAAAAAATTGATGAACGGCAAAGGCCTCAATGGCAACTGCCGGCAGAGAAAAAACATTCCCACGCAGAAAGCAAACTTTATGAATCCTTCCCAGATACTGAGGAAGAAATGCAAAGCTATCTTGATCAATTAGAGCGTTTTGAAAAATATGCTAGGGAGGCGAGAGAATGCTTTAACGAAATGAAGAGGAGTAGGAGGAACTCCCCCACTCCCAAAATGTCTGAGGACGCCATCTTTTCTTCAAAACAACAGCCTAAGACACCCCCCAAAGAGGAGTTCTTAGGTGAATCAGAACAAAGAGACATGTACACGTCACCGAGGTCACGTGATTCCTTTGAGTCAACTGAACTTCCGCCCACGTATAGAAAGGTGAGGCAGCCAAAAAGTGAGGCTGCACTGCCATCTGCTGGCGGAGAAAAATTATTAGAGCAAAAGATGAAACAGCTCCATGAAAGTTATAAAGATTTAGCTATGAGTCCTTTAGAAGCCAAAGCTTTGCCTCCAAAGGTTAAGTCTTCAACGCCCCCTGGTGGTGCTGAATCCTCCCTAGATGGAAAAAGGCAAAGCCAAAGCCGAATGCAAGGAAGTCAATTTGATGTTGCCACGCAAAGACCAATGGTGCAACTCCAGCAATCCCTGGTTCAACAACCAGCTTTGCAACCTGCTCAACAAATTGTTACGATGCATATTCCTCAACAGGTATTCACAGTCACTCCCTTGACTGGTGAGTCCAAATTAAAGGAGTCAGGAGAGAATTATAAAGCCTGGGTCAGTGAAATTGCGCTCTTGCTTCGAAGAGAAGGCACACATTGCATGATTTTTAATCCTCCTCCTCCACCGTGGACACCTGCGATGAGAGACCTGGAAAACAGAGCAATCATGACTTTGCTCATGTCAATGGAAATTGAGATCCAGGGTATCTTTCCGCCTGATGCAACTGCCCAACAAATTTGGGCTATTTTGGAAGATTGCTACAGGCCCGTTTCAATTGAATCTTCATGTTTGCTCATGTCTGAGTTCCATGGTTCGAAGTTGAAACCTGGTGAACAAATTGGTGGACATTTGACCAAACTGAAAAGAATGAGAAGTGAATTGAGACAAAATGGCCATGTAATCGATGATATCCAAATGATTAGCATCATCATTAACTCATTGAATTATGAATGGAAAGATGCTGTTGCAAAGATTAACTACGTGCCTATTGCTCAACGCACAGTTAACCACGTTTGCAGACTTTTAGTGGAAGAGGAAGCTATCAAGTTAGCTACACCACATCTGCAATGACCCCCAGCGTCAAAGGCTCCAGCCAGACGTCCCTTCCGAGGAAGAGGCTACGCTCCAAGGATGCCAAAATGCTACACCTGCAACCGTGTGGGACATGACACCCGGGATTGTCCCCAACGAGTTCCAGCTCCCGTCACGTACCAGCCCAGAGGAACAGACTCCAGAGGCAGAGGTAGAGGCAGAAGACAAGGTCGTCGTGGTCCAAGGCATGATCCACAAGCTCCACTTGTAACACTGGCCATAACCAACGTTCCACAACCTGATCCAAAGTTCAACAGACGTCTTTTGTGGACTTTAGATAGTGGAGCAGCTGTGCACGTTACCCACAGAAGGGATCTTTTCACAGAGATGGGCGAACCAGAGCCCGAGTATCGAGAACTGTATTGCTTCACCAACCACACTTGCAAGGTTATGGGAAAAGGAACTGTTTACATTGAAGAGCTCGATACACACATCCCTGATGTTTATTACATACCTTCAGCAACCAGTAATTTGCTTAGTCAAAGTCACTTGTCTAGAGATTTAAAGTTCCAGGTTCACCACCTCGAAAAAGCAAGTTACTTAGTTAAAGATGGTGATATTGTTGCTGAAACCATGCTGATTGGTGGTGTTTATTACTTAAAGCCAAAGCCTAAAGGGCAAGCACAGGCAAGTATGCAAACTCCAAAAAGGCACAACGCAGACCCAGAGAGAGTTGCCCCAGAGAGAGAAAACGTTACTGTGCCAAAGGCTCCTAAAGCCAACAAACAGAGAAAACAGAAACAGGTTGCTCAGAGCAAGCCTGAGGGTCCTCATGAAACTGTTAATGTTGAGAATTCACTAACTGGTAAACCTTTGCATTCCAGGTGTATTCACAAGTGGCACAGAAGATTGGGACATGCCAGTTTCTGTGTTCTTAGAAAGATGCCGGAGTTCGCAAAAGGTTTGGATCTAAAGGGGTGTAAGGTGTTTTTGGATTGTGCGGTTTGCAAAAAGGCTAAATCCAAGGCGGCTGCAATTCCAAAACACGCTACACGCCGGTCAACATGCATTTTTGATTTGGTACACACTGACATAGTGGGTCCTTTCCCACCAACAATTGGTGGCAGAAAGTATTTTTTAACAATAGTAGATAATCATTCTAGATATGGATTTGTATATCCTATGAGAGAGAAATCTGAGACCTTTCAGATCTTTAAAGACTTTGCAGCTTTTGTTTCTACACAATACCAAGTTCGCATCGCCAGAATCCAGAGTGACTGTGGTGCAGAATTCATGTCTCAGCGTTTCCAGGACTGGATGCGTAAGAATAGAATTCTTCATCAGACATCTGCTCCATATACACCGGCTCATAACGGAGTCGTAGAAAGAAGACAAGGGGTTCTACAAACCATGATGCGTTGTCTTCTAGAAGATGCCAATCTCAGTAACACATACTGGGGTGAAGCAATCAAGTATGCAAATTACATTGTCAACCGTACTTGGAGCAGTGTAATCAATCAAACTCCTTTCTACATGCTGTATGGCTATAAGCCTGATCTCAAGAACCTCCACATTTTTGGTTCATATGCTATGGTGAACACTCCCTTAAGTCAAAGAAGAAAGGGAGGTACAGTAGCAAAGAGACTGAGATTTATGGGTATTGATGATAATTCAAAATGGTACAAATTCATTGATACTAAACATGTGATTGTCATTTCACAATCTGCTAATTTTGAGGAAGATATTGACTGGTCCAGGATTCATTCCAATGATGCTGAAGTTTATTTTCCTAGAGATGGTGTTCCAGATGCCACGCAGCCTGATGACAAGTCACAGGCAGATATTCCTTCTACCAGTTCTTCACAACCTGATGTTCCGTCTTCGCAAGCCGCGGATGCTGATGCTAGCGACGAACGTGAGGACGAGGATGAGGATGATGAAGAAGAAGAAGACTGGACTGATGCTCCTAGACGTTCCAAGAGGGCCACAAAAGGAATCCCTCCACAACGTTATTCATGGCAACTGACAAAATCACCATTACCTTTGATTTGCAACGTTACTCTTCCTCCTGAGACATTCACACAAATCAAACAGCTTCCTGATTCAGAGCAAGACAAATGGTATGATGCAATGCAGGATGAAATGGACAGTTTAAAGAAACTTAATGTATTCACACCTGCAAAACCTCCAGCAAACAAGAAAGTCATTGGCACTCGATGGGTCTACAGAATCAAGAAGAAACCAAATGGTGAGTCTTTATACAAAGCCAGACTGGTAGCTCAGGGTTTCGCTCAACGTTATCCTGAGGACTACACAAACACTTACTCACCAACAGTCAGAACTGAAAGTGTAAAAATTGCTTTAACCACTGCAACTATTCTTGGTTTAGAAGTTTTCCAATTTGATGTGGACACAGCTTATCTACATGCAGACCTAGATGAAGAAATCTACGTAAGAAGCCCTCCAGGATTCCGAAAGCAAGAAGGGGATACCTGGTTCCTGAACAAAAGTCTTTATGGTCTGAAACAGTCAGGTTTAATGTGGTATTTATGTCTTACTGACAAACTAAATTCAATGGGCTTTATTAAGTCCGAAACTGATGAATGCGTGTTCACAAAAAGATCTAACAATGCATATGAGATAATTCTTGTTTATGTTGATGATATTGTTTATATTGGTCCAAATAAGAAAATGAGTGAGATTTTTGCTAAAAGTTTGCAGAGATACTTCACACTAAAATCTTTAGGACACATTAGCACTTATTTAGGTGTTCAAATTGAAAAGACACAGAAGGGGTTTAGTCTTTCACAAGAGGATAAAATTGACCACATTCTACATCATTGCAACATGAAAGATGCTAGCACAACAAAGACACCCATGCAAACAGATTTTCACAACTTAACACATGAACCAAGTCCTGAGTTCGAGGACCAAACACTTTATCGTTCAGTCATTGGTTCACTATTATATATTATTAGTTGGACCAGACCTGACATAGTACTTAGTGTTAATCTTTTATCACGACACGTAGGTAAGGCAACACAATTTCATTGGTCATGCATTAAGAAGTTGTTGAAATACCTGAAACACACTAAACACATGAAGTTATTGCTAGAACCAACACACACTGATCATCCACAGTTAATTTGTTTTGCTGACGCCGACTGGGCGAGTGACAAGAAGTCACGCAAAAGCACTTCTGGTTACATGATGTTCCTGAATGGTTGTCCTGTTTACTGGCAAGTGAGAAAACAGAGTTTTGTTTCATGTTCATCTACTGAAGCTGAATATGCTTGTGTTTCAGATGCTTGTAATTCTCTAACGTGGTTTGATGCTTTGATCACAGATATCTGGACACGTCCGATTCGACCAATCACCGTGATGGAAGATAATGTATCTGTTGTTTATATTTCTGAGTCACATTTCACAGGTTCTAGGTCCAGACACATTGACATTCGTTATCAAAACACAAAGCAATTAGTTAAGCAAGGTTTTGTTAAATTGCAATATGTTTCTACACATGATCAGATCGCTGATATGCTGAACAAACCACTTCTTGTAAATCAACACGAGTATCTGCGAAAGAAGATGTGCCTTAATTGATGATTTGATGACGTCAGCCCACTAGCAAAAGAAGGGGTGTCACGATGTTAAAAAGTTTGCTAGATATGAACTGACTGGAAACTGACACTCAAGAGTTAAACTAAGAAAGCTTTATTGCGCAGGTCATAAATGTTATCTGAAAGTGATTTATTGCGCATGCTTCACACATTCCAGAACTACTATTCCTTTGTTCTTTTGTCCGGCTGCCAAGTTGGCAGACGGAGCTTTCATTATCAAAATGTAACAATTTAGTTAACTTTCTGTTTTATTTACTTTTATTATTTTCGTATTAAAGTTTGTTTATTAATTAGAATATACTTCTCAAAGACTTTTCTTTTCTTTTCTTAACATCCTCAATGAAGGGAATCAGCCCGGTCCATAGACCTCATTTTCTCCAGGGTGTTTTTCCCCTGACAGTGCAATACTTTTACTGAGCCAACTAATAATGGAGTAGTCCAAAATGTATTAAGCCATATAGCTCAGGATTAAGATACCAGCGCTGTACAGGAATTGTCCTGAATAAATGCTTTGTCATTTTTTTCAAGCATGTCTCAACTGAAGCTTCCTTACTGTGCTTTATTTTATTTTTTTCATCAAGTTGGAAATGGACTCCGTTCATCCTGGATATCACAGCAAAATTTGAAGGGCGAATTTGCTGCTCCTTAAAAAGATTTTACTCAATGCGACTGTCAGGGTGCATTTCTCAGTCACCAGTAGTATTTGTTACATTTCTTGTTTATTTTAGAAAAGACTGGGTTGGAGTTACATGTGGGATGAAGTCTGCATCATGACGTCACAATGCAAATTATGTGATTTAGTCCCTCAGCTAATAAATGCAAAGATGTGATGACAGAGTTATCATCATCATTACAAGTAGTCCTCGTTTAGTAATTGCAATTGGGACCCACAATTTGGTGGTTAGGAGAAGCAGATGTTAAGTGAAGTGTCGCAATATAATGATCTTACTTTATATTTTCCTTTGCTTTACAAACCTACGAAGGACATAAATGTGAGGACTGGTTGCAAAGTTACTTTTTCAGCACTGTTGTACATCTACCATCACCACACAAGGCCTACCTATAGTACACAAGTGTCCAGGTTCTGTTATGGGATTACCTCCAAATAAGATACTACTTGGTGTTTCGTTGTATTTATTTTGTACAATGACAATAAAGACTATACTATACTAACCTCCTGTTTCTCCACTACTGATAAATTAACTTTGTTCCCAAGGCACTTGTGCAAAAATTTTGAATCCATGAATTATCACTAAGCACAGTAGTAGCATAATCTCTTTATTCTTCATCTTACTCTTTTGCTTTCCAATTTTAACATTTACCTTTAACATGGGTTTGGGGCTCCTTGGTTCTTGGAGAATTGCCATTGTTGGTGATCGATGGGGTTGTGCTGTGCCAGACAGACTCAGGGTGTGATCTGTGAGTTCTTCTGGATTTGCAACTTCTGCTCAAAGAGCAGGTGGTGGTCATGTCTGAAATTATGGATTGTGTACCGTTGCACCTTTCCTGGACCAACCTGCCCTCCTCATGGTCCTGTGCTCCAGCTATCTCCTGTTTGGAGTACTGTTATGCACTGTACAAAGGGCTTATCCAGAAGTTACAATTAGTTCAAAATTTCTGCACAACTTGAAATGTGTGCATGTCTCACCTCTTGTGATTGAAGGCAAAAGGAGAAGGTGACACCAGGAGATAAGATTGTTAGATAGTCTCATCAATGAATATGGGCAGACTCAGGGAGACAGTAGATGACAGGAGGCCTGGCATGCTATGATCCATGAGTCATGAAGAATCAGACATGACTCAGCAACCAACAACAACACCTCTTGTGGGAGTTGCATTGATTACTGATCTGCTTCTGGAGGAAGTTCAAGATGCTCTCTGGGGCTTGGAGCCAGCATGTTTGAAAGACTGCCTGCCCTTTGTTAACCTAGCTCACCAGAATTGGAAGACAAGGTAGGTTACAGGTACCATCTATTATAAGGTGACCAACTGTCCTCCTTTAGGGAGGACAGTCCTTCTTTTGTAAGTTCTGTCCTCCCTCGACAAGTGTCCTCCTACATGTCCTCCTTTTCGATATTTGAAGACTAATCTGTTGCGCGTTATGTGACGTATTTGTATTTGACATGACAATTCGTCAAGACTTGGTATAGTGCGGTATAAGACGCGATTATGAGACGCATGCGCTCCGCATGGGAGACCTTGAAAGAGAGCGCCGCGTGCAAGTGGCTTTGTTTACTTCTTACCGAAACACAACACGGCACATACGCACGCAGTAGACTCATGGCACGTCGGCAATTGAATGACTCACAGTAATTATTTCTTTCTCAGTGAATATTCAATTATACAGAGGTAAGTACAATTCACGTTTTATTAAACAGTTTTTAATGGTGTTTTTTTTTACTTCATCGCAAGTATATTGAACAGATATTGAATCTTGTGTTGAATTTTTATCTAAAGAAATGCTAGACATTAAAATAGAAGACAATTGTCTCTTTGAAGAAATTAGAAGACTGAATGTATATTTAAATTCTGAAAAATTAATACAATGGGAAAATCAACATGTTGAAATTGATAAAAGATGGGTGGATATTTTCAGCCATTTCAAAAATGAACATATTCCATGTGAACATTTATTTATACTTGTTCAATTTTCGTTGTGCTGCCCTGGAACTAATGCAGCAGTTGAAAGAGTTTTTTTTTATTGTCAATGATTTTTCAACAAGTGAGAAATCGAGATTGAATATTGATACTCTAGCTGCAGCACTTGCCGTAAAATTCAATATGAAGGATATTTCTTGTTCAGATATTTCCAATATATTGTTAGAAGATGATACATTGACAAAAAATATTAATTCAATGGAAAAGTACTCATTTAAATAATAATTAACAGGCATGTAAGCATAATTACAATATAAAATGTTGCAAATGTTTTTATTATGCATATATCATATTTTAGTGTATTATTGTTGCAATGAATAAAATATTTCTTTTATTTACGATATATTTTTTCCAATTTAGTTGTCCTCCTTTTAATTGTAAAAAAGTTGGTCACCTTAATCTATTAGGGAGGTGTATCTTGTAGGCCTTCTCTGTGGTGACTTCCTCCCTTTGGAATATTAGACACTGGAGGTAAGATTGACCCTGCCTCTTTACTTTTCTGGAAGTTTCTGAAGATATGATTTAATCAGTGAGCCCTAACTGATAAGAAGCTGATCAAGGTGTAATTTAATGTTGGAAGACACATAGAGGCACCCTATATTAGCTGGGTGGCTATATGAACTTGTTTAAATAATAAATAACATAATCTGATGAGATGTAGGTTATATGCCTTTTTTTTTCAATCTCTTCTCCCCCCCCATCCATGAGGTGCCAAGATTTGTAGTACCCAGAGTATGTTAGCCCCCCCCCCCGCCCCCCAAAAACCTTTAAAAACTTGATTTTCCCTTTAGGAATTTGGCTAAGATGATTTGTCAAGGAATATGTATCTTCAGGGAAACGGGAAATATAAAAAATTGATCTAGCTGTTGTGAATATGTTGGTTTTGGATTTTTTCTTGTCATATTCTTTTTTATTTTTTTGCTATGTTGTCTTTGTGAGTCTCTATTTCATGTATAACACCCAGAGTCAGGTAGCTATGGAAATCTAAATCATTAAACAAATGCTGTACAATGTTTAAAAATAATGCAGAATTTAATGTTACTCTGGTCTATGATCTCTGCAAAGTTGAGAATTAAACATTACAAAGTTACATAAAGACCATTCTTGGAAGGTCATCTCTGATTCAAGCCATTTGAAGTGTGCATCAGACATTATTTTCCTCCAGTGAGCTGGAAATAGGCTCATGGATCCTCCTGAATATCCCAGCAGAACTTGAAGGGCAGCTTTTCCATCCTCTCCTTAAAGACACGGTCAAACCTTTCACTCTGGGCAACAGTCATGTGGTTCTTCCAGTCCCCAATAGTGCCTGGGAAACAATGGTTAAAATATGTCAACAGATTTTTTATTCAATTAAACTAGAGGCTATTTATGTCATCCTGTCACCAAAATGGTCATTCTTACACATTTTTCTGTGATGAAGTTTATGTTTGAATATATATGCAGTCATGTAAACAGGACGTATAGCCTGCTTGAGTTCCATGGTTTTATATATGAGAACCTAGTAAAAATCTGCTCCTTAGCAGTTCTTAAAAGTAAGTAAATACAACCTCAGATGAACAACATGACATTACATCATGTCCTGATTTATTTTATAAAAATAAACCAAAATGGAGAAGCTGTGTCTGTAAAACTTATGATTCAATAGTTTTGGAAGAATATTGGCCCACTATTCTTTAGAGCCTTGCTTCACTTAATTGAGGTTTGTGAGCATTTGTTTATGTACAGTTCATTTGAGGTCCCAGCATTTCAATCAGGTTGAGGTCTGGACTTTGACTGGACCATTGCAACACCTTAATTATTTTCCTTTTCAGCCATTCTGTGGTATTTTGGGTGGTATGCTTAGTGTCATTGTCATGTTGCATGACCCAATCTTGGCCAATCTTTAGCTTTTGGACCGCTGGCTTCACATGTGACTCTAGAATACTTCAATATACAGAGGAGTTCATGGTCTCTTCAGATGCAACTTTGGAAACCAAAGCTGTTCTGCAATGCTGTTTTTAGAGAGAAGAGGCCTTCTCCAGGCAACCTTTCTAAACAAACCATACTGTTCAGTCCTTTTTCCAGTTGTACTGTCATGAACTTTGCCTTTCTTTTTGTAAAATAAATGATGACATGGTGTAATACGTCATGTGTTGTTGTTCATCTGAGGATGTATTTACCTACTTTGAAGAACTGCTAAGGACCAGATGATTTTTACTATGTCTTGATACATAAAACCATAGGACTCAAAGAGTGTGTGCTTTCTTTTTCACATTACTGTATATAAAACATTTCAGGACTTCAGGTGGGGACTGTAGGGATGAAGATCAAAAGTTTTCCAGTGGTGCTTTACACTCTTCAGTTACCTTGCCTACTGTGGGCTTCCCTGAGTCTGAGAAAGAGGGTAATAGTTTGAAAAACCTGACTAACTTGGAACATTGCACATTCCTCAATTATCAAAGGAATGCTTAGCCACCTTCCTGTCCACTAAACAGTTCTTAGAAATCTGTATTTATAGTTTTTGGGCAGGAAATTGTTTCTTACTATCTTAACTAGAGCTGGATTACAGAAGGAAGACTTGATAAAAGGGCAAAGTTCTCCCTATCTAGAAAGTGTTGAGTGATTCCCCTGCCATAAGTATCTCTTACTGGGAAGTCATGGAATCAGTGGTCTCCCAGTGAAGTTCTAAATGATCTTGAGTTCATCCTGTTATACCAATGCTTATGAGAAACAATTGATGGCTTTTTGATCATTGGATATGGCCCTGCAGGTTTAGAGGGGCAGTTCTAAACCTGGAGAACAGTGCCCTCATGTCGGAGAGACTTTTTTTCCAGGTTGAAAATAAGTAGTGTTAGATCTGGGCAACGAGAGAACAGACTGCGGACACGAAGTGACTTAACAGCTCTTTATTAGTAGTAGTAGTGATCCAGCTTGCTCTGTGGCCGGAGGGTTCCCCTTTTATAGTACTCGGGTATGCCTCTCGACCAATCAGAGCGATACCTGTTTCCCGCTGTAGCAGCGGACCAGAGAGGAGACTTCCTCCGATATATGTTAATATCTAACACCCCTCCCCTCCTAGACGGAACGTTGCGGTTAGTAACATAATCTTTTAGGTATGTTGGAGTTTGCCTTACTCGGGAGGAGCGTCGCAGTTCGGGTTGGTTAGAAGTGGTTGCAGGATCGGATGCTTTTTCTGTTTCTCGTTCGGGGGGTTTCGTGCCTTCGTTGCTAGGGCGTTCCGGAGTCTGCTCGGTTACGTTGCTTGGGGTTTGCTCTGCTTCGTGCTCGATCTCTTGTTCAGACCTGGGCTCGCAGGTGTCGTAGTTCTCTGTGTTGGGGCTCTCGAGTGGCTGACTTTGCGTTGGTAGGTAGCTCTCGTCCTCGGTTCGAAGGTCTGAGTGTGCTAGGCGACCTCGAAGTTGATCGATGTGCCTTTTCCAGTTCCGCCCATCTTCCAGTTCCAACAGATACGATCGTGGACCCGTGATGCCAATGACCTTTGCCGGCATCCAAAATGTTCCCCCTGCATAGTTGTGGGCGTATACTGAATCCCCTAGGCTAAAGGTCCGAATTTTGCTTGTGGAGTCTGGGGGTGCTGTGGCAGAGTAATTTGGGTGAAGACGGTCCAGGTGAGACCGTAGACGGCGGCCCATGAGTAGTTCAGCGGGGCTCCTACCGGTCGTTGCGCTTGGGGTAATATGCTGAATTAGGAGGTAATGGTCAATGCGTGTTTGCCAATCACCTGGACCCATCCTAGCGAGGGCCTCTTTTGCGAATCGCACCATTCTCTCCGCCTGTCCATTTGACGCCGGATGGAATGGCGCAACAAGGGCGTGCCAAATTCCCTGACCTGCTAGATATGTCTCAAATTGCATGGCCGTGAACTGGGGCCCGTTATCGGAGACCAAGAGGTCGGGCAGGCCATGAGTGGCGAAAAGTCGCCGTAGAACCTTAATGACTGCCTCTGCCGTGGTTGAAGTCATTAGGACTACTTCTAGCCATTTCGAGTATGCATCCACAACTATAAGGAAAGTCTGACCTTGGAATGGCCCTGCGAAATCGATGTGTATTCGCGACCAGGGTGCTTTAGGCTTCTCCCATTCTGTGGCGGGCGCTTCCGGGGGTGCTGGTCTCGATTCCTGGCATGGGTCGCAAGTGGCCACCCATTCCTCTATTTCTGTGTCCATGTTTGGCCACCAAACGTAACTTCTTGCTAACGCCTTCATCCTAACAATCCCCGGATGACCCACATGTAAAGCATCTAATACATTCCTACGTAAAGCATACGGAATAACAACTCGATTCCCCCACAATGAGCAACCTTGTAACACTGAGAGTTCGTCCCGTTTTGACCAAAACACTTTGAATTCCGGGCCCACGTTTCCCTTCGGCCACCCCCTCCAAACCCAAGTTTGAACTTGCTTTATTAACATGTCTTTAGAAGAAAACCTTGCAACATCGTAGGAAGAAACCGGTCCTGAGTCCAAACAATCAATGAGCAGCACCGGTACTTCGGGAGTGGGGTCTGGCAAAAGGTCCGGTAGTGGGCAACGGCTGAGTGCGTCTGCGTGTCCTAGAGTGGAACCCGGTCGATGAATTAATTTGTATGAGTACGCAGCCAGGAAAACAGTCCACCTGGTCATGCGTGGAGAAAGGGAGACTGGAGTGGGGCGGTTTCCCGCCAAAAGTCCCAACAGCGGTTTGTGATCTGTAATCAGTTCAAAATCGCGGCCATAGAGGTATTCGTGGAAACGTTTTACTCCAGCTACAGCAGCTAGCGCTTCCCTGTCCATCTGGCTGTAATTCCTCTCTGCCGATGAAAGAGTCCTGGAGTAGAAGGCGATGGGTGCTTCTTTTCCGTCGGGCATCCGGTGGCTGAGGACTGCGCCGACTCCAAAAGGTGATGCGTCGCAGGTCAATACCAGCGGTAGTGTCTGGCTGTATTGGACTAACAGTGAGTCAGTGGTGAGCAGGCGCTTTACTCCGGCAAAAGCTGCTGCTTCGGATCGTCCCCATTTCCATGGTGTGTTGCTCTGGAGTAGACGGTGTAGTGGCTCAGCAACGGTCACCTTCTGTCTCAGAAAAACGCTGTAGAAGTTAAGTAGTCCGAGGAAGGCCTGCAACTCGGTCTGATTTCGTGGTGTGGGGCGTCCTGGATCGCCTTAATTTTCTTTGAAGTGGGGTGTATTCCCTGACCATCGATTTTATAACCCAGGAATTCTACGCTAGGCACGTTAATTTGGCATTTTTCCTTTTTGAGGCAGAGACCCTTTTCTCTGATTCTGGCCAAAACAGTTCTGACTCTTTTATTTAATTGCTCCTCGTTTGCAGTGGATACCAAGATGTCGTCAAAATAGGGGACGACTCCCGGTATCCCTTGCAAAAGTCATTCCATGACGCTCTGGAACAATCCTGGAGCAATACTCACGCCGAATTGTAGCCGGTTGCATTTGAATGCTCCTCTATGCGTCACTATAGTTTGGGCCTCCGCTGTGGCGCTATCAACGGGCAGCTGCTGGTAAGCTTGTGCCATGTCTAATTTTGCAAATACCTTTCCTGGCCCCAACGAGTGCAATAAGTGCTGTACTACAGGCACAGGATATGCGCTTTGTTGTAGCGCGACATTAATTGTGCATTTATAGTCCGCGCAGATGCGGACTGATCCGTCTGGTTTGACTGGGGTCACGATGGGCGTTTCCCAGCGTGCGTGATCCACCGGCTCAAGGATTCCTTGCTCCACTAACTTATCTATTTCCTTATCTATTTTTGGGCGGAGTGCAAAAGGCACTCGTCTCGGTTTAAGTCGGATTGGCGCCACTTTGGGGTCTAAATTGAATGAAATCGGTTTACCCACATACTTACCCAGACCGGGGCTGAACACATCCTCGAACTCCTTAAAAATCTGCTCAGCGCTGCTGTTTCCCACAGCGTTGATTCCGGTGACTTCTAGCCCCAAGGATTCAAACCAATCCAGTCCTAGGAGGTTTTGTAATGGTGCGCTGGCGATGGTCACGGGCAGCTGGGCTACGATGTCCTTGAAACGGATCTGGAACGTGCCTTGGCCTACGATGGGGACTCGGTTCCCCTGGTAGTCTCGTAGCAGGATGTCTGGAGCGCGTAGTTGGCTCTTTTTGAGGCTAGGGATAGCCTGTTTCATGGATGCCCATGAAATGATCGTCAGGGACGATCCTGTGTCAACTTCCAGCTCGCAAGGTGAGCCCTCCAAGAGGACTGTGACTTTCAGCTTTTTAGGCCGCTTGGTGCAGACCTGGCTTATTCTTGTGAGATACGTTCGCAATTCCTCTCTCTGGGTCAACTCTATCTCATCATCTGTCTCCTGAAAATACTCTCGTTGAGCGTCTTGATAGAACGCTCTCTCAGCTCTTTGTGTGTAGTCTCTCTGGGAATATGCTCGCTCAGCTCCTTGTGTGTAATCTCTCTGGGGATACGCTCGCTCAGCTCTTTGGGAATTTTCTCTCTGGGTAAACACTTGTGGATTTCTCTCTGGGCGCCCTTTTTGATTTCGCCAAGCCCCTGGGTTGGGCTTCTGTTGGCGGTACATGGGTGGCTGCCGTGAGGCAGGGACTTCGCTCCGGCACACTCGTGCGATGTGCCCAAGTTTGTTGCAGTGCAAACAAACAACGTTCCTGAACCTACAGGTAGACCTGGGGTGATTCCCTCCGCAACTTGCGCAGGGCGGCAAACGGAATCCGGGTTTCCCCCCAGGCCTCATGTGACTGCTCCGCATCAGGTGACTGTCCTCGAACTCGGGATCCTCGTAGTCGGGGCTTGTGTCCTCGTAGTGAACTCTGGGTTGCCTTGGTGCTGGCTGGTTTACGCTGAACCCCCGTTGTATGGTTACCGATGATTTCTCCGCTGACTCTGACGCTCTTGCTTCGTTTAGAGCTATCTGTAGGGTTAAATTCGGGTTTGCCAACAGCTTCTTTTGTAGTGAAATTAACCCACAGATTAGCTGCGCTAAGATATGCTCGTCCAGATCCCTGAACTCGCAGTGAGTTGCTGCTTTACGCAGGGCTGCAACATATTGATTTATTGATTCTCCCGCTTTCTGGTTCCGCGTGTTGAATTCCTTGCGGCACACATGGCGGGAAGGTTTTGGCGCGTAATGAGTCTCTGGCGTCTGTTGCAATGCCGTCCATGATACTGCCTGTATCGGAGTAGGCGCAGTGAGGTCTCTGGCCGTGTTGAAGACTTTCTTCCCGCAGTAGCCGAGGAAAATGTTTTTCTTTCGGGCGTCGGTGATCCCCGTGTATTCGTTCGCTTCGAGAAAACACTCGAAGCGAATCATGAAGGCTTCCCACTCGTCGTTCGCTGGGTCGAATGGAGCGGGGGGAGTGTGCATCGCCATCTTCTCTCGTTTGAATTTGCCGCGCTGCGGTGACCGAGATGGCTGTCGGAATTTCTGCCGAATTCCTGGGCTGGATCAAATCCGGAGATTCTGTAGTAGTGTTCTTCGTCCTATCTGCCTCTCGATCCCACCCTCGTCGCCAATGTTAGATCTGGGCAACGAGAGAACAGACTGCGGACACGAAGTGACTTAACAGCTCTTTATTAGTAGTAGTAGTGATCCAGCTTGCTCTGTGGCCGGAGGGTTCCCCTTTTATAGTACTCGGGTACGCCTCTCGACCAATCAGAGCGATACCTGTTTCCCGCTGTAGCAGCGGACCAGAGAGGAGACTTCCTCCGATATATGTTAATATCTAACAAGTAGATTTGCCTTTCCAGGTTGAAATGATTAGCTAGTGACATCACTGTTTCCAGGAAGATGTCCCAGGAGTGGTGTTTCTTTCATGTTCCCAACAAGGTGCTAGAGAGAATGACAGGAGCTCACTCCACCATGCAGCAGCACTCAGATTTCACACATGGGCTTGCTAACTTCCAACCCAGAGTCCTAACCCTACTGTAATCCTGGTGGAGGAGATTACCCAAGATAGAGAGGGAAGAGGTTGTGTCTCTACCAGAGGTGGTATTCATCCAGTTCTGAAAGGTTCTGGAGAACCATTAGTGGAAATTTTGAGTAGTTTGGAGAACCGGCAAATAGGCTGGCCCTGCCCCCACTGCCTCCCAGTGTCCCAGCTGATCTTATTTTGTTGCCTTAAACAGGAGAATGGAACTGGAAAGCAGGTTAGTGGGGTGGGAAAGGAATGGGGATTTTGGAGTATCCTCCTCCTGCCACGCCCACAAAGCCACGCCATGCCAACCGAGCCACACCCAAAGAACCAGTAGTAAAAAAAATTGAATCTTACCACTGGTCTCCACCATCCTAAAGTAGTCGGTAGGAGCTAAAACAATCCACTCCCAAAGGATCATTAGACTGTGCAACCAACAGAATGATCATTGAAACAGGTCGGATTATATCCACACCTGAAATTTGTTAGGGTGAAAAGGGGAACACCACTTCAAGGTTGGCACAACTAAGAAAGGCTTACGGCTGCCTCAAATGTAGGCTGCTGATGAGGCAAACACAACATCATGGAGAGATAGCAGAAAGAGTGATATGTCCATTCCACTTCAGAAAGTGCCTTTCTAATTAAGGTGGTAATCATTGAAATAGGTCGGATTATATCCACACCTAAAATTTGTTTGGGTGAACAGGACAACACCAACATTGGCACAACTAAGAAAAGCTTACGGCTGCCTCAAATGTAGGCTGCTGATGAGGCAAACACAACATCATGGAGAAACCCCAGAAAGAGAGGCTGTTGGGACATATCCATACCACTTTAGAAAGCGCCTTTCAGATGAAGGTGACAACCTTGGTTTCAGATGAAGCCTGGCACATTTCAAAAGCCCCAGAGTATGAATTATTACTGATCTTCCTTTACAGAGAAAGTCTCCATCGCTGCACTTGGATTTCAAACAAGGGCTTGCTAACTTTCAACCCAATGTCCTAACGATGTGATCTTCTTTTGTTGCACTAAGCAGGAGAACGGACCTTGAAGCACGTTAGTGGGGTGGGGAAGGAATGGGGATTTTGCAGCATCCTTCTGCCACACCCACAAAGTCACACACGCAAAGCCACGCCATGCCCACCGAGCCACACCCACAGAACTGAAAAGAAGAACACCACTTCAACATTGGTATAACTAATAAAGGCTTACGGTTTTCTCAAATATAGGCTGCTGATGAGGCAAACACAACATCATGGAGAGACCCCAGAAAGAGAGGCTGTTGGGACATATCCACACCACTTTAGAAAGCGCCTTTCAGATGAAGGTGACAACCCTGGTTTCAGATGAAGGGTGGCACATTCCAAAAACCCCAGAGTATGAATTATTACTGATCTACCTTTGCGAAGAAAGTTTCCTTTGCTGAAATCTAGAATCTCAGGAGGCAAGAACGTGTAGTTTGCTCTAGAATCCACCTTCATGTTTTCAAATGTAGCTTTATCCACCACATCATCCACCTCCTTTTCAGTTAGTTCTCTTCCTAGGAAGTTGCATATTTTCAGTACGGAACTTCTCAAATCCTGCAGTTTGATACAGCTTTATATTAGTTTATCCCTAACAATGGAGAAAAGATGGAAAATTTTGTTGATATCTTTGGGGAATTCTCAAGATTACTTCTTCGTTATACATATCTTGCATATTAAACTTTAATTATTTTCAATCTCTTCTGAGCCCAATCAGGAAAATATTATGAGAGACTTTGGTTTAGATTTTGCTGATTACAGGCACATTGTGCTAATAGGATTTCCCTTATTTATGAAGTCTATCAAAAATTAGATCAGCTTTGTTTTGCTAAACCGGTTTACAAGACATGCATCGTGTGAATTCTAGCATGACAAGCCAAGTGCTCACAAATATAGCTTTTAATAATCTTTTTAATATCAAGCTGACGGCACTCTAGTTTCCTGGATCCTCCACCATGCTTTTGAAGAGATAGAAATTTATTTTTCTTCAGAGATCTCATCAGTCATCCAGGAGATCACCGAAAAAACCAAGATTGGCTCTGGTTCTTCTGCTACTCCCTATTGCATAAGTTACTTATACATCTCATCATTTCCAAAGCTTCCTGTTCTTAATGATTGTTCATATTGCACTACACAACACAAACACATCTTACCTTTTTCATTTCTTCATAAGACAGGAAGAGAATATTGAAATCACCCTTATGAGAATTCCAGCCTTCTACATGGTCTAGCCACGAACTATAAATCACTGATAGGAGAAAATGAGTTTAACATAAACATGAGGATTAATACTTGAATGTCCTGCACTTAATTTTATTATCCTGGTGGGCCTAAAGATCAAAGCATGATAGTTTAACAAGAGGCTATCCTAACATCTACATGGTCTAGTCACGAAATACAAAATACGAACTGCAAAACACTGATAGGTTCAACTCGGTCATGCAATGATCCAGCTACCATCTGTGTCAGGGATAATCATCACAATAGCACTTAGATTTATATACTGCTTCATAGTGCTTTTACAGTCCTCTGTAAGCAGTTCACAGAGTCAGCATATTGCCCCAACAATCTGGGTCCTCATTTAATCCACCTCGGAAGGATGGAAGGCTGAGTCAACCTTCAGCCTGGTGAAATTCGATCTACCAAACTGCTGGCAGCTGGCAGTCTACAGAAGTAGCCTGCAGTATTGCATTGTGACAACTCCACCACCACAGCTCTTTCTACATTGTTAATGCTTGAGTTTCCTCCATTGTGGAGGTGGAGTTGTCACAATTTCTCTCCATTTTCTCCTCCATATTAAATATACCTTAGTATTTCTCATCTCTCTCCATAATAAGCTGCCTTCTCTTGCCTCTCCCTTTCACTTTTACATCAAAGTTCTCCTAGGAGCCCTTCATTCTTCTGCACCCACTCTTCCTACTAAAAAATATTTGTGTGGAATATTTGCATTATAGAGAATCATTATTTATTTCTTATGTAAGGAGAGAGAGTGGATTGTTTGTTCTTGGTGGGAAGAGGATTGAAATATATTCATAGTCTTTTATCTAAAACAAAAATGGACAAAATGTTGACATGATCAAATTCTTCTTACCTTTGCCAGCCACAAACCTCTCAAAGAATATATCAAAGTCTTTTGGGGTTTCTATTTTGACTGATAGTTTGCGAAAATGATAGTTAGAAGCCAAGACATCCTTTGGATTTCGAAACACATAAATAATCTGTAAGAGAAAGATGATAATACCTAGTCAAAAAAACAAGAAAAAAAACAAGAAAAAAGAGAGATTGACAGCAAAGCGTACAGAGTGTTTATCAAGTAACTCTCATACATTCATCTAACAGGTTCCATTCTATCACGGGATCTCAAAGCTCATTAGCAAAACCATGTTTGAGAGCCTTCCAGCAGACCATCAGGATTGGGGCCAACATCGACTTGGGGGAAAGATTTTCCATATGGCAGAAGAAAAGTCTTTCCTCCTGGCTCCTGCCTGACAAATCTAAAGAGCAAACTAGTAACCAATGTAGTTTCCAAAGCGGAGGTGTAATGAATATAATTCTAGAGAAACACCAATGCCCATTGCGTCTGCATTTTGCACCAGTAAAGCTTCCGGTGACGAGGGCATGATTGACTGAGAGTAGAAATTGTGAGAAGGGATTTGAGGGCTAAAAATAGCAGCCCTCAACTTGATATGCTCCAGATATGTTAAGATAGCAACTGGCCATGCAACACCAAATGTTACAATCTATCTGGGTGTGTCACCTTGGAAAAAATAAGCTTAAGTGGTTTAATATTCAGTTTGGTTGTTAGCTCTTTCTGCTGGGCATGACCTTTTGATTTTAAGACTGTTTTGTTTGTGTTCCCCCCCTCACACTTCAGAATTTGCTATTCCAACATATTGCAACAATATAATATTTTTGTGTACCCTTGCCTGTTTCTTAATAAAACATTCAGACATAGAGCTAAAGAAAAAGAACACAGGGAGCTCCCCACTCTACCTCATTAGTTAACAAAATATGTCCTACTTTTGCTCTTCTTTTTCGTAATCCTTTGGGTACCAAATAGTAGGGAAGATGGGAACAAATGACACGAGGTGATGGGCGACTAGGTAAATCTACATGGAATATATTATACTCCAGCCATGGTGCTCGGTCAATTAGGGTTATATTTTCAGTTCCATCTTGGTGACCTTCATAAACAATTAAGCTGACAATATTCTGAGTCCACACAGTGCCTGCAAATAAGGAATAATTAAATTAATTCACCCATCATTATTTGGAGAAAGTTGAATTTATGCAAAGCCAACCTTCCTATCAGGGAGAATAGCAAATGTTTCAGAGATGCACAAAGACAATCAACTCTACTAAAATTGATAGATTAAGCTGATGGATGGATGAGAAAAGAATAGCTATTTATTTACACATTTATTTCTATCCTGCCTTTTTTAGTTTTAGACTCAAGGTGGCAAACATACCTAATACTTCCTCCTCCTCCTCCTATTTTCCTCACAACAACCCTGTAAGGTAGATTGGACTAAGAGAAAGTGACTAGCCAAGGTTACTAATGTAGCCAATGTAGAGTAAAATATAAACAATGAAAGTAGAGATTTAGCATCTTATTTTCCCTACATTTCCAGCCTCTTATAAAATGCTAAATGTTAAAATCTGGTTATAGTCAACAGCATCACAGCAACCAAATACTAAGGAACTGAATAACAACATTGGACACAAGATTAACTCTTTCTTGGAAGACATATTTGAACTTACCAGATCTAGGATATGTGATTATGAATATATCATCATCTCGGATTTCAAAACTGTCCAGTGAATCTAAATTTTCAGGTGAGGAGAAGCGAGTTATGAAATAGATTCCTTTGTATTTATACAGGGACTTATCCACTGGCTCCATTGCTTCAGCTGTTGATGTAATAATAGAGCATTTATCAATACTTCCCACATTTATGGTCAAAATTGTATTAATTCAGTTCTTTAAAAATCATGAATCCTGCTCACATAAAGGAAAATATTATATATATATATATTTGTGTTGTAATTGTACTGATAAATAAATAAAGGGAGACTAGGATAGATCTATTTTGAGCTAATCAGCTCTGATCAGCTCAACCCCAGTCATACCAGGGGTTGTAACACAAATACATACATATATATATATATGTATGTATGTATGTATGTATGTATGTATGTATGTATGTATGATAAATAAAGTCATACCAGGGGTTGTAACACAAATACATACATACATACATACATACATACATACATACATAAATATAACATAACATAACATAACATAACATAACATAACATAACATAACATAACATAACATAACATAATATAATATAATATAATATAAGATTTCCTTAATTAATTCATTAGTTCCATGATCTCAATTTTCATTGACAAATGTTTCCATTGGAAAGAGTTAATTTGTTGTTTTTCTTGGAATCTAAAAATTCTGTGTATAAGAGAAAGTTTTAATTACAATGTTAAGAACATACTAATTGCAATTTTTTTCTTACCTTACCTTATCTACATAGACTCTGACAGTCACTCATGTCATGTCCTTAAGCCAGCTTATTTGCAATGGTTTGTTAATGTTCTTATACTCCAGTCGAGTGCTCAAATACTTAAGAAGGCTGATCTTTAATCAATCATTGTGTCAGCAATGTACTTCTGTATTCCAAAAATGAGCAAGAGAGGACATCGAACACAATTGAGTAGTAATCTAATTCGGAAAGGTGTTGCTGTAAAAATCAGTATGTTTTAAAAATACAAAAGCACTTCTGATTCACATGCCAAGTATTTGTAATTTATCCTTGTATGAAGAATTATGGATTTACCAGTAGATGAAGCCAGAACAATGTTATTGCATTGTTATTTTCATACCTAATCCCAATTTCCATATATAAATTTACATAAGAGTTGTTATATTATTGTCCCCCCCCAAAGGGAAGAGTACCTCATTATGGGGAAAACCCCTGCATGAAATATTATTCAGGCTATTTAAGGAATTATTTTATTGTACAATGTTGCAATCTTTAATTTTTTTAAAATAAATAATTGTTTTTATTTTAAAACAAACACAACACATAAAATCTTTTTTTGCTTACTTTAGAAAGTGTACCAGTTGGTTACAAAAAGCTTCCGTGCATCTCTTCCACAGTCATCAAACATAATTCATAATAACTCAAGTATTTTAATTCAAAATATATACATATTTCCATCATCTTACCCCCATTTACATTTGACTATAATTGTTTAAATGTCCTTCATCATAAAATATACCAAGATTTAATACATAACCACATAGTTACATTTCATTTACTATTTCTAAGATCCTACAATAACACTGAATCTTTATGTCCTATTCTAGTTAAACATTCATAATATTCAATAACAAAAATTTCTAATTCTTCTTTCCAAATCATTATTTGCAATTTGCATCCAATTTCCTTATGTTGTACCCTTGCCTATATATACCTTATTATCATCATCCCTCCTTTATTTACCTATATCCAATATCATAACATTTTCCCCCTAATATTCAAAACTTAACTATATTTAACTTAGTTCTTTTTGTAATTATTTTTTCTATAAAATCCAAGAGGGTTTCTAATCTTCCGTTCATGGCTACCATCCATTATTGCTTATCATGATACTACACATTGTATACATTATTATCATTATCAATTATTCGTTTAACTATATCTATTATCACTAAATTTCACTACGTTTAGCTATTTTTAAGTCATACTCTTCCATCTATCCACCTGTAGCTTTCCAGTAACAAAACAGTCTCATATCTTCTGCTGTTTGTGGTATCAGTCCTCTTATCTTCTCTTTAATCAATTTTGTATGGACTCCTCTTAGCAACTCTTTGCTTATAAAATCTCTCATGTAATTTCGGTGCCCTTCTTCTGTTTCCTTAATCCGCTTATATTTAATTGTCAGTGGTGTTATCAATAATATTGCTAATAAGGTTTCTCTCTTTAAATCCATAAATTCTTTTATTTTTTCTTCTTCTGTATCTTACCATCTGAAGTAAGTTTCGTCTCCATTTAATTCCTCTTTCAATATTCCACTCTTTGCATTTTCAGACCAATCACCATTAATATCAGTTTTAGTTTGTTTATATTCATTTTCCTCTTCAGTTTTTTGAATTTTAACTGCCACTTTATCCATTTGATAAGCCTCTTTAACTTCTCCGTCATATTTTGCTGTCAATTGGATTAAATCATCCAACTTCTTCTCAATCTTCTCACGTGTATTTGATAATTTCGAGCAGTTCCACTGTGAAGGGAGGAAGAAAACTTTGGCTTCTCTCTGCCACAGCATTCAACGTGGCTGTTTTTCTCCTTCTTGGGCTCATGCACACAGAGCAAACATGAGAAGGAGGCGAAAATAGCCAGGTTGAACACCAGAAGACTTGCCCAAACTTTTCTGTGGGTTCGGTGGGCGTGGTTTGGGTGGGTGTGGCTTGGTAGAAAGGTATTGCCCCACCTTGCCGTCAGTGACATTGAGTTTGCCACGCCCACTCAGTCACATGAACACCCTCACGAAGCCACGTTACCCAACCGGTAGGGAAAAAATTTGAAACCACCACTGGTCAGGTAGCTATGGAAATCTAAATCAATAAACAAATGCTGTGCAATTTTTAAAAATAATGAAGAATTTAATGTTGCTCTGTCCTATAGTCCCTGCAGAGTTGAGAATTAAAAATTACAAGACTACATAAAGACCATTCTTGGAAGGTCATCTCTGATTCAAGCCATTTGAAAATTTATATCACACGTTATTTTCATCCACTGAGCTGGAAATAGGCTCATGGATCCTCCTGAATATCCCAGCAGAACTTGAAGGGCAGCTTTTCCATCCTCTCCTTAAAGACACGGTCAAACCTTTCACTCTGGGCAACAGTCATGAGGTTCTTCCAGTCCCCAATAGTGCCTGGGAAACAATGGTTAAAAATATGTTAACAGTTTTTTTTTTATTCAATTAAACTAGAGGCTATTTTATGTCATCCTGTCACCAAAATGGTCATTCTTACGCATTTTTCTGTGACTAAGTTTGTGTTTGAATGTATATACAGTCATGTAAACAGGACGTGTATCCTACTTGAGTTCCATGGTTTTATGTATGAGAACATAGTAAAAATCTGCTCCTTAGCAGTTCTTAAAAGTAAGTAAATACAACCTCAGATGAACAAAATGACATTACACCATGTCCTGATTTATTTTATAAAAAGAAACAAAATGGAGAAGCTGTGTCTTTAAAACTTACGATTCAATAGTTTTGGAAGAATTTTCATTCCATTTTGGAAGAATTTGGCTCACTATTCTTTGCAACATTACTTTACAACGTTACATAATGGAAGTTTGTGAGCATTTGTTTATGTACAGTTCACTTGTAGTCCCACCGTAGCAATCAGGTTGAGGTCTGGACTTTGACTGGCCCATTGCAACACCTCAATTCTTTTCCTTTTCAGCAATTCTGTGGTATTTTTGCTGATGTTCTTAGGGTCATTGTCCTGTTGCATGACCCAATCTTGGCCAATCTTTAGCTGACAGACCGCTGGCTTCACATGTGACTCTGGAATAATTTGGCATTAATGGAGTTGATGGTCAATTCAGTGACTGCAAGGTGTCCAGATCCTGTGACTACAAAACAAGTCTAAATCATCCCCCCTCCACCACCATGCTTGATGGTTAGTATAGGATGTTTGTGCTGATATCCATGTTTGATTTTTGCCAAACGTGGCACATTGTATTATGGCCAAACATCTCCACTTTGGTCTCATTCGTCCAAAGGACAGTGTTCCAGAAGTCTTGTGATTTGTTCAGCTGCAACTATGGAAACCAAAGCTGTGCTGCCATGCTGTTTTTAGAGAGAGAGACTTCTTTGTCACTGTAGTCATGGAACCAATGGTCTCCCAGGGAGGTTCTAAATTATCTTGAGTTCACCCAGTTGGTTCAATGCTTAAGAGAAATGATTGATGGTTTCTGATCATTGGATAGGTCCCTGCAGGTTTAGAGGAGATAGGTCTAAGACTGGAGGACAGTGCATTCATATGTCGGAGAGACTTTTTTTTCAGTTTGATAATAAGTAGATTAGCCTTTCCTGGTTGAAAAGATTAGTCAGTGACATCACTTATACTCCAGTTGAGTGCTCAAATACTTAAGAAGGCTGACCTTTAGTCAATCATTGTGTCAGCAATGGAACTTCCTGGAGCAATGGCGGTTTGCCCGTGAGCTCCGTATGTTTGCGGGGCTCGTTTGGGAGAGCAGGGGTGCTGTCGGTCCCCTGTGTCATCTTTGAGGACCGAATCCAGTGAGTGACCACCCTGGTTTTTCATCGTGACCCAAAATGGGTCCCCAGGGTGGTCTGGTGTCCAGAAAATTGGAAAGAGCTCGAGTGCGAGAGGGAGAGAGCTGGAGAGAGCCAGAAAGGAACGCAAAGAACGCAAGAGGGAGAGAGCTGGAGTGTGCTGGGAGCTGGTGAGACCGGGGCTTGCAGGCTGTTGCCGGCGCTGACGCTGGCGCTGGCGGCGTCTTGGAGAGGCCGGGAGAGACCGGGAGCCTGGAGCTGAGAGCTGAGAGCTCTGGTGGCCAGCCGAAGCCCCGAAGCGCCGGAGGCTGGCGGCGGCGTTGGAGGCCGGCGGAAAATGGCCCCTGGAGCTGGAGCGGCGGCCTGGGAGCGCGCAGGAAAGGCCGAGCCCTGGTTGATGGCCTGCGGTAGGAGCCGAGAGGAGCGGAGGGGGAGCGGAAGAGAGGGGACGAATGAGGGCAGAGGCGTCTCAGCGCTGGAGGCTTGGGAGGAGGAGGGTTGCTCTCAGCGCTGGAGACCAGATAGAAAGCAGGGGGCTTGCTGTGGCTAACAAGAGACTTCAATAGCAGGGCTGCCAGGGTGCTGGCAGGAGAACCATCTATCTCCTGCTGGCCGCCTACCTTGTTTTTGATCATCTGCCCCCTGCTGACCACCACTAACCATCTGCCCCCTGCCTAACACCTATTTATCACCCTGCTTTCTACCTATTGACTAGCTGCCCCCCCGCTCACCATCTAATTGACCATCTTATTGACCATCTTATTGACCATCGACTCAGGAGGCTGCTCAGAGATCGGGGGGGGGGCTTGTTGGGACTGCCAGGAGGCCCCTAACAGCAGGCTTGGCAGAGGAGTTTTTTTTCTACCTCCTGCCAGCTGCCTCCCTGATTGTACCCACCTACCCCCCCTGCTGACTATCTATCAACAACTGCTCCTGTTTACTATCTGCGTGTGCCCCGAAGGATTCCTCCCTATCTTCTATGACTTATTGCCTGACTAACCATCTGCCCCTCGCCATCCACCATTTACCATCCATGAGCCCCCACTTTTCGACTATTATCCGACCAGCCTACCACTACCACCACCACCCCCCCCATCTAGGATTGGACTATTCTCTTTCACTCTGGAGCTCTGCTTTCCTAATTACGCTGGACTATGGCATCTTGCCCGGAACATCCTCAGCACTATCCTAGGCCCCTGACGAATTTTTTAACATTCTATGTATTTAAGGGCAGACCTGATCCTACTGCGGGAGTCCCCCCTCTCGCAGGTGTGGCCCTCCGCCCTTTCAAGGGCCCACCTTGATGACGGATTTATTAATCCCGAGAGGTGGAGGAAGCGGAGACTTAGGGGTTTTTTAGTTAATTGTTTTTTAAAAACTTTTAGGGGTAGGGGTTTAGGGGCTGGGGGGGGTGGGTCACGTCAGGAGCGATGAGAGAGCCAGGTCCTCAGGTGTGGTCGCGAGCAGAAGGAGCGGAAGGGAGGAGGAGGGGGAGGATATCGTTCCTCTACAGGGCTCGCTGATTTCAACGGTCGTAGGGAGGGGCAGATACGAGGACAGATTAAGAACTCATAGTCGGTTGGGAGACCGTGGGTGCTGGTTACACCTGGTCGCTCGTACCAACCCCCGCGTTCTAGGTGGTCAGGAGCTGCAGACCCAGGGCCTGAGGCTGTTGCTATGCAATGCGAGGTCTGTCGTTAATAAGGCCCCCTCATCTACGATCTAATTTTGGAGGGGGAGCCGGACCTCGCGGGAATAACGGAGACCTGGTTGGGCCACGAGGGAGGCTTACCCCTCGTGGAAATGTGCCCACCAGGCTACCTAGCATTTCACCAGCCCCGGGCCCAGGGAAGGGGTGGTGGGGTAGCAGCGATTATCCGGGAGGATTTAGAGCCAAGGGAGTCCACTGTGCCACAGACGTCCGGGTGTGAATCCCTTGTTGTGAAATGGGGCCCTGGGAGACAGTTGGGCCTGCTGATAGTATACCTGGCTCCTCGCTATACATCAGCGGCCCTGCCTGAACTCCTCGAGCTGATCACATCGGTGGCGGTTGAGACCCCCAAACTCTTAGTGATGGGGGATTTTAACCTGCCATCGGTGGGAGAAGCATCCGAGGGGGTTCGGGAGTTCATGGCTTCCATGACAGCCATGGACCTGACTCAACTTATTTATATTTATATTTGGTGCTTCTAGACCGCCCCCTCTCCCAGAAGGGACTCGGGGCGGTGTACAGTCCATAGAGAATATCACAAAATATAATAAAAGTTAAATATTTACAGTTTGGAGGAGGTTAAAATGCAATTAAAAGAACTGTACAAAGCTAATATAAATGTAAGTTTTAAATCCCTAAAACAGACACAACAAATTAAAAAAACCCTAAGATAACCAGATAATAATACATTTGCCAGGAGGGACAGTTGTAATTATGCCAGGCCTGCTAATCGGAACAGGTGAGTCTTCAATTTTTGCCGGAAGGAGCGGAGGTCAGAAGTGGTTCTAATGTCGGGGGGGAGGTCATTCCAGAGGGTTGGGCCCATCACAGAGAAGGCCCTACTCCTTGGTGTCGCCCGTTGGCATTGCCTAGTGGACGGCACCAGGAGAAGTCCCTCCCTGTGTGAGCGAATTGGCCGCAGGGATGTATGTGGGAGGATGCGATCCCGCAAGTAACTAGGTCCCATGCCATGGAGCGTTTTAAAGATGGCAATCAGCACCTTGAAACGCACCCGAAAAACCACAGGTAGCCAGTGCAGCTCGCGCAGGAGAGGTGTTACGTGGGAGTACCTCGTACTCCCCATCACAGCCCGCGCGGCTGTGTTCTGAACTAACTGCAGTCTCCAGGCGCGTCCCAAGGGCAGCCCCATGTAGAGAGCGTTGCAGTAATCCAGGCGGGACGTCACCAGCACATGACGCTAATTGATTCAGGGCCCGACACACGAGGGTGGACACACCCTGGACCTTGTTTTTGTCTCTGGCCAGTGGTTGAGTGATCTAGGAGGAGGGGACTTAACCATCACTCCCCTGTCATGGTCAGATCACTCACTCCTCTGACTCGACTTCCCTGGTGCTACCCCCCGCTGCGGGGAGGCGGAACCTGAAAACACTAGATGGTTCCGCCCCAGGCGCCTGATGGAACCAGATAGGTTCCAGACGGAGCTTGGGCCACCTCCTGCAACCCTGACCCGCCCCCGGGTAGAGGACCTGGTGGTCGTGTGGAATAATGCGACTACCGGGGCCTTGAACCGGGTGGCGCCTTTGCGGCCTCTCTGGCGGCAACGATCCACCCTGGCCCCTTGGTTTACCGAGGAGCTAAGGGTGATGAAACGCCGCAAGAGATGCCTAGAGAGTCGTTGGAGATCCTCCCGCTCCGAATTTGACCAAACACAGATACGAGCCCATTTAAGGACGTACCTTGTGGCACTGAGAGCGGCCAAACGTCAATATTGTGCCGCTCTCATTGCATCCGCAGAGAACCGCCCTGCCGCCCTGTTTCGGGTGTCCCGCTCCCTCTTGTTTCAGAGGCCGCGGGAGGCCCCTCTACAGGGTAGGGCAGAGGAGTTTGGGAAATACCTGCAGGATAAAATCGCTCAAATTCGGAAGGATTGGGTCCCTGTCAGTGGTCCTATGGAGACGTCCGTGGCGAGTCTTGAGACTTCGATCTGGGAGGAGTTTGACTTGGTTGCCATCGAGGATTTGGACAGAGTGCGTGCACGACTGTGACCCACCACATATTTATTGGACCCGTGCCCCTCCTGGCTTGTACTGGCATCCTGGGAGGTTACACGTGACTGGCTCCTGGGCCTAGTGAACGCTTCGCTGAGTGAGGGGTCTCTCCCGGCCTCTTTGAAAGAGGCGGTGGTGAGACCCTTGCTCAAGAAGCCTTCCCTGGACCCTATGTAGCTGGCCAATTATCGTCCTGTCTCCAACCTTCCCTTCTTGGCGAAGGTTGTCGAGAGTGTGGTGGCTTATCAGTTTCCACGGCATCTGGAGGAAGATGATTAACTAGATCCGCGCCAGTCCGGCTTCCGTCCCGGGCACAGCACGGAGACGGCCTTGGTCGCGTTGGTAGATGATCTCTGGAGGGCCAGAGATAGGGGTTGTTCCTCTATCCTGGTCCTATTAGACCTCTCGGCGGCTTTTGATACCATCGACCATGGTATCCTGTTGCGCCGACTGGAGGGGCTGGGGGTCCGGGGCACCGTTTTGTGGTGGTTCGGCTCCTACCTTTCCAGTCGGACGCAACGTGTGTTGGCAGGGGAGCAGAGGTCGACCCTAAGCCCCTTACGTGTGGGGTGCCACAGGGGTCGGTCCTCTCGCCACTCCTGTTCAACACATATATGAAGCCGTTGGGTGAGATCATCCGTGGTTTTGGGGTGGGATATCATCTGTACGCTGATGATACTCAGCTGTACATTTCCACCCCGAACCACCCCAACGAGGCCGTCGAAGTGATGTCCCGGTGTGTGGAGGCCGTACGGGTCTGGATGGATGACAACCGACTCAAACTCAACCCCTCCAAGACGGAGTGGCTGTGGGTACCGGCTCCCCGGTTCAGCCAATTAATTCCATCCTTGGCCATCGGGGGCATTCAACTTGCCCCCGTGGAGCGGGCGCGCAATTTGGGCGTCCTCCTGGATGCCCGGCTGTCCATGGATGACCATGTGACAGCCGTGGCAAGGGGGGCGTTCCACCAGGTTCGCCTGGTGCGCCAATTGCGCCCCCTACTGGACCGGGAGGCCTTACGCACAGTCACTCACGCCCTGGTGACGTCCCGCCTGGACTACTGTAACGCTCTCTACATGGGGCTTCCCTTGAAATGCACCCGGAGGCTACAGCTGGTCCAGAACGCAGCCGCGCGGGTAATTATGGGGAGTACTAGGTACTCCCATGTGACACCTTTCCTGCGCGAGCTGCACTGGCTTCCTATGGTCTATCGGGTGAGTTTCAAGGTTTTGATAACTATCTTTAAAGCGCTCCATGGCTCAGGACCTAGTTACTTGCGGGATCGTATTCTGCCCCATACATCCCTGCGACCAATTCGCTCGCACAGATAGGGACTCCTCCAGGTGCCGTCCACCAGACAGTGTCGAGGGGCAGCGCCTAGGAGTAGAGCCTTCTCTGTGGCGGGCCCAGCCCTGTGGAATGACCTCCCTTCGGATATTAACACTACGTCTGACCTCCGTTCCTTCCGAGTTAAGCTCAAGACCCACCTATTCCAAGTAGCTGGCCTGGCTCAATCATGATCTAACTATATCGCTCCTGACGGGTTTTTATTAGTGTAATTCAATTGAATTTATTTATTGGGGTTTTTAAATATTGTGACTTTTTAATTGTTTTTTAGCTATCAGCCTACCTCCTCCTTGTATACGTCTTATATACATCCTTGTTATATGTATGTCCAGATTTGTATTGTACTTTGTATTTTATTTGTTTTATTGTACGCCGCCCCGAGTCCTTCGGGAGAGGGTGCGGCTTAGAAATAAATATTCTATTCTATTCTATTCTATTCTATATTTCAAAAAGGAGCAAGAGAGGACATCGAACACGATTGAGTAATAAACTAATTTGGAAATGTAAAATGGGTCAAGGGGAACTTTCTTAGCTGATGTAGACTTGTATCACTCTTGTCTCACTGTATTCATAAATTGATTGAAGTGTTGCTATAAAAATCATTATGTTTTAAAAATGCAAAGAAAGTTCACATTTACCTGCCAAGCAGGGGTGTGTTTCAAAAATTTTCACTACTATTCTGTGGGTGTGGCCTATTGTGTAGGTATGGCTTGGCAGTCATGTTTCTGGGTGAGAGTGGCTTGGCAGTCATGTGACTAGTGGGCATGACTAGGTTGGTGTGGTCACGTGATTGGGTGGGCATGGCTAACTCGATGTCACTCACATGGAGGAGCACCTTGCCTGGCTTCTCCTTGCCCCTCCCCTCCCAGCCAGTCCTCGCCTCGTCTTGCATGTTATAGTGGGAGAGGAAGCATTTTCGAAGTCATCTTCCCCTTGATACTAACCAATAAGATGAGATTTTGCTGTCAGAAGACCTGATATACATTTCCAAATATTGTATATCATTATTTTCTTGGTAACAGTGAGTGGAGAGATTTATAAAGAATAACAGAGTTGGAAAGGACCTTGGAGGTTTTCTAGTTCAACCCCTGCTGAAGCATGATACTAGACCCTATACCAGTGGTTCCCAAACATTTTTAGTCCACCCCTTGCTGCTACAAACTGATCCCCAGTGCCCCCCCAACCCAGTGGTGGAATTCAATTTTTTTTATGACCAGTTCTCTGGGCATGGCTTGGTGGGCATGGCTGGGGGAGTCATGTGACTGGGCGGTTTGCATGACGGAAGGAAGATAGTAACAGTAAAATTCAAAACTGTAACAATTAATTGCACATTTATTCAAAATCCAATTTAAAAACCTTTGTAGTTAATATTAATTCAACAGAATTGTTGAACATGATCCAATGATACCAGGTTTTCAAAGTCTGATAGTCATTTATCAAGACCCTTAGTAACTAGTAACATAGTAAACTTAATAATATTTAGTAACTATTTCACTGTTCAGTAAATTCTTAATGTGATGGGTGGGCTTGATAAAGTGATACCAGTTTCCCAATGTCTGGTTTTAAGTCACTTAGCAGGAGTCTTAAATCACCACGTTCAGTAATCTGAGGTCGATTTCTTTGCTTGGAGAGAAGTTGGATGACCACACTGAAGCCACATTCCACCAAATATGATGTTGGAAATGCAACAAGGAGCTTCTTAACCACTGTCCATAGTGCAGGATAGCGATCAGAAATTTCTTTCTGTAACCAAAACTTTTGGTACGATTTCTTGAACTTTGGCTTCAGCTCAATGTCACCAACATTTGCTTGAATTATTTGATGAGATTATTGCATGGTATCTAGGGATTCCCAACATGGAAAGCGAGAATGGGAACATTTTAACAGATCTATATGTTCTTGGGTTATACTTTTCACTAAAGAACCATGGGGGTGGAAAGGGAAATATAGACAATGGAGTCCAATCCCCTTCCTCAACAGTTTGGAAGCAAAGAATAAGTCGAGCAAAATGTAGCCTTTTGGGGAATCATATTATTATTATTATTATTATTATTATTATTATTATTATTATTATTATTATTATTATTATTATTATTTAATTTATTTATTTATTTATTTTTTCCCCAATACAACTCATGCAAAGGGTCATCCACAACTACATTACATTTTCCACACTCATATTTGTGAATCCTTATAACTTCTTTAAGCTAAACATTTTTAGTACACATCAACGCATTGACATATATATCACTAATGCAGTTTCCTATCTCTTCCATTGACGTAATATGTATTGAATACAAGTATATCAAGTATAGGTTAAACATGAATTGAAAAACATCTAATTCAAATGTATAAGCTGTGAATTTATTATATAATCACAGGCAAACATTGCACTTATGCCTAAGTCCTCTACCCACGGACATTATAAGACAGATAAAACTATCTTAGCTGGCTATTGTAAATATTACTCTGCTAATTCAACAAGAAATGCTACTGCATGAATCCTTAATGCAGAACACAGCTAAAAGTCATTTTAGCAATTTTCTTCCCAAGTTAATTCAAAATGTATATCCAAATGTTCCTCTATTTTTCCCCAAGCACTTGGGAGGATTGTATTCAAAATCAGACACTTTTGCTGTGTTTGCGTGTCCGTGTGTGTGTTTGCTTCTGGTCTTCACAAGAATTTCACCTGTTTTTCAAATTTTGGTCCCATCCACATCTCCCTTAGGATTCAGCAGCCTTGCAAGATCCCTGACTTGCTTATAGCGCAGGGCTGCATGGCTGCCTGCAAACACGGGCGCGGGGGTGGGGACGGCTGCAGGAGCTTACCTCCTAGGTGCTGGCCGCACCGCACAAACTACCGCGTGTTGCCCCGGGGAGTGGAGGTCTGGCCACCACCAAAGGGCTTCTGCCAAGGTGCCCCCTGCAGGCAAAATAGCGAGTGAGCGAAGGAGGATCAGGCAGGGTACCGAGGCCCCTTCGCCTCTCTTCGCTCCCACTTTGTCTTGATGAGGTTGTTGCAGCTGCTGGGCGCAGATGGATGGAGGTAGCCAGAGCGGCCTGGGCAGGCGAGTGGGCGAGGATGGAGGATTAGGCAGCTCGCTCACTCGTCCGCCCTCCCGGGCTGCCCCGCCGCTCTGGCTACCTCCGTCCATCCGCACCCGACAGCTGCGGCAACCTCATCAAGACAAAGTGGGAGTAAAGGGAGGCGAAGGGGCCTCCCTTTGATCGCTCGCTCCCACTGCCCATCTGCACTATGCTAGCCCTGCCCACCGCTCTCTGATTGGCTGGCTCACCAATTGCCCCGCCCGCCTCTAAGAGCCCTATCTATAGAAAGCCAAGCAGAAAAAAATCTAGATAGGGCTCTTAGAGGCGGGCAGGGTGATTGGTGAGCCAGCCAATCAGTGAGCGGTGGGCAGGGCTAGCATAGGGGGAACCGAGCGATTGAGCAGCTTCTGGATGGGCAGGGTGAGTGAGCGAACTGGTTCTAAATGGCTCGCTAGAGGGGATCACCTCCAGCACTCCTCTGCCACACCCCTTGCCTCTTAGCGCCCCCCTAAGACATCCAACTGACCCCCCAGGGGGCGACCCAGCGCACTTTGGGAACCACTGCCTATACCATTATGGACAAATTTCTTCTTAAAAACCTCCAGTGATGAGATACCCACAATTTCTGGAGGCATCCTATTACTCCAATTGTTCTGTTAAGAAATTTCTGATTTCTGGGTTGGATCTGTTTGATAAGTTTCCATCTCACAGATCCGTTTCACAGTTACTTCCAGTTGATCCAGGAACCACCTATTCTATACATTTTTTTCTTGACTGTGCAAAATTTTACTTTACTCTCAATTAAATTGCATTTTTGGTGAGAATTATGTTCTACAGTGGTATTCAGTTTACTACAATGATTTTTGCAAACTGCTCTGCTTATACTGATAAAAAATATTCTTTTTGAACATTAAAGCATACAGTCAATCAAATATTTCCAATCCTACAATTGAAAACACATTAGAAAGGCATTTTCAAAGCAGTTACTGGATGTTTTTCCATTCTTTCTCTTCTCCTTTAATTAAATCTTTCTGCTTTATTTTTTTTTCCTTGGGCCTTATTTCAATATTTCAAAATTCTCACAGATCCTTCACAAAGAACCAGTTCTAATTCAACTGGAATACAAAACAATCTTTGTGGTTTGGAATTCCCTGACTCACACACCCTCAGCTCCTCAACACTTTTCAATGTTTTCCTTTCCTTTCTGTTATGTACAGAAGTGTGCTTCTCTTTCATTGCTCATTTTCAAATTAACCCTCCCCTGATGCCTACACCTAAATTTCATTCAGGTAAACCCAAAAGACCACACTTCTTTCCTAAATTGTCAAAATGGAAAGTGCTCCAAAGGGAATTATTCAGGATGGTGATATTGGCAACTCATAAACATAATTATGAATTATGGGGACCTAACAAATGAATTAAGCAACGAGTTTGAGGCCAATAGTGATGCAAGCAAAAATCAGTCTTGTTAGGAAAGGCTGTCTAATAAAAACATACCCAGGTCTTCTCTTATTATAAAAAAAACCTGGACAGTGGCAGAACTTCCTCCCATCCCTCTTTTTGGGAGATTTACAAACAACTTCATGCCAGGTTCGCCAGCAGCATTACCCACCCCCGCCAGCAGCTCTTGCCAGGGCAAGGTTTGGCTTTACCTTCCTCCCATGGCTGGTGGCAGAGGGGAAGGCCAGCCCCCTCAGCTCCAGCACTGCCCCGTATGCCAAGTACCAATCCGGAACTCTCCATAACTGGGGATGGTGGCAGTGCTAGGGAGCACAGTCCAGTTGTTTTCATTGGTGAGAAGACCTGTAGAGCTGGCGGTAGTGAGTTTTACCATGCTGCTTGGGTGTGCCGGTGGCTAGCAGCGGCAGTGAGACACCCCAGAAATCCTGTGGAGTTTTAACACACGGCTTGGACGCAGTGGTGGCAGTGGGGCATCCATGAAGCCCACTCCAGCTTCGGCTCATTTGAAGAAGCCCCCTCCCCACTTCCTTGTCCTTGTGAAGCAGTTTGCAAAATCTCCATTTTGAAAGCCGTTTCTCAAAGAGAAGGAAGCAAGGGGGGACTTCTTCAGAGGAGCCCAGGCAAGAGCAGCGTGAAGCCCATTGCAGCCTCAGATGCACCTGGACTGGTATGGGGGGGGGGGTGTCCAGGCTGTCGGTGCAACCTCACTCTAAGTTTAAGAAATAATACCAATCTATAAAGCATCTTAAAACACTAATAGTCAACTTACTCTAAGCTAGTATTCAGAAAATGTTCTCTTAATTTCCTCTAAATGATAGTAAATGATCAAATGAAAATAATCTTATATTTTAAAGGCTACAATCTTTCTCTAGTCAAATTAAAACTAACCTTCAAATCCCAGTCAAAAGAGGATTCCTTTCTTTAACCTGTAAGAAATGTATCAATGATCGGCACCCTTAAATTTTTTTGAATGAAAGGAGAGAACATCAGGCAGGGTGACAAAATAGTTTTTTTTTTAAAAAAAATTACATTCAATGTCTTGGTGAGAGGCACCTCAAGTGACTGCCAAAAATCATCATTAGCAACCTTCCAGGCTGGCTTTTCTTGAGCAAAGTCAATGGAGGAAGCTGGGTTCACTTAACAACCGCAGCAAACAAGTTTGTAAAATTGGAGATGACTCATTTAACAACTACTTCTCTTAGCGATAGAAGTTCCATCCCAATTGTGGTTGTAAATTGAGAACTGCCTGTAGCCATAACTTTGTCTATCCTTGCAACTGTAATGGCAGGAGCAACCAATCCATACTAAGATTTCCTTTTTCATACACAGGTTCTACGAAATCTTTTCTCCTGCCCCATTCTGAAGTTTACATTTTCCCAATGAACATTGTTAAGCTTATCTTCGGCCCCTTAGTCTAAATCTGTATGGAAGTAGAGAGTGATACCCATGTCTTGGTGCAATACTTTTACTGAGCCAACTAATAATGGAGTAGTCCAAAATGTATTAAGCCACATAGCTCAGGATTAAGATACCAGCGCTGTACAGGAATTGTTCTGAATAAATGCTTTTGTCATTTTTTTCAAGCATGTCTGAACTGAAGCTTCCTTACTGTGCTTTATTTTATTTTTTTCATCAAGTTGGAAATGGACTCCGTTCAACCTGGATATCACAGCAAAATTTGAAGGGCGAATTTGCTGCTCCTTAAAAAGATTTTACTCAACGCGACCGTCAGGGTGCATTTCTCAGTCACCAGTAGTGTTTGTTACAGGGAGCAGAGAGAACATGCAGGTAGCAATGAGCAGAAGAACATTTCTTGTTTATTTTGGAAAGGACTGGGTTGGCGTTACATGTGGGATGAAGTCTGCATCATGACGTCACAATGCAAATTATGTGATTTAGTCCCTCAGCTAATAAATGCAAAGATGTGATGACAGAGTTATCATCATCATTACAAGTAGTCCTCATTTAGTAACTGCAATTGGGACCCACAATTTGGTGGTTAAGAGAAGGAGTTGTTAAGCGAAGCATCACAATATAATGATCTTACTTTATATTTTCCTTTGCTTTACAAACCTACAAAGGACATAAATGTGAGGACTGGTTGCAAAGTTACTTTTTCAGCACTGTTGTACATCTACGGTCACCACACAAGGCCTACCTGTAGTACACAAGTGTCCATTTTCTATTTTGGGATTACCTCCAAATAAGATACTACTTGGTGTCCACTTTGAACACAGCTTTTTTTCTCATAACAATCTGAATGGGGAGATGACTTTCAGGGAATTCAGCAGCAGCATGATGATTATATTGTTTGTAGACTTTTCAGCAGGCTGTTTTTCCAGATTCAGCCTTTACAAGGTAATTGCTCTTAGCAATGGAATTTTTCAGTGGGTCCAACCATCTCTCATTAACCAATTTTGTTGTATTTATTTTGTACAATGACCATAAAGACTATACTGTACTAAGCTCCTGTTTCTCCACTACTAATAAATTAACTTTGTTCCCAAGGCACTTGTGCAAAAATTTTAAAACCATGCATTATCACTAAGCACAGTAGTAGCATAATCTCTTTATTCTTCTGCGTCCCTTCATCTTATTCTTTTGCTTTCCAATTTTAACATTTACCTTTAACATGGGTTTGGGGCTCCTTGGTTCTCGGAGAATTGCCATTGTTGGTGATGGATGGGGTTGCGCTGTGCCAGACAGACTCAGTGTGTGATCTGTGAGTTCTTCTGGATTTGCAACTTTTGCTCAAAGAGCAGGTGGTGGTCATGGCCAGGGGGTCTGTCTGAAATTATGGGTTGTGTACCGTTGCATCTTTCTTGGACCAACCTGCCCTCCTCATGGTCCTGTGCGCCAGTTTGGAGTACTGTTGTGCACTGTACAAATGGCTTCTTTGGAGTACTGTTATAATAATAATAATAATAATAATAATAATAATAATAATAATAATAATAATAATAATAATAATAATAATAATAATAATAATAATAATAATAATCTTTTATTTCTAGACCGCACCCTTTCCTCGGGGCGGTGTACAGTCATTATTAAAACCATATACAAATACATAGACATAGACGTAGACGTAGACGGAGGAGGTAGAAAATATACTGTACAATACTTAGTTAAAATACAAATAAAATTAAAATTCCCTTAAAAAATTCCCCAATAAAATGTTTGCCAGGAGGTGGAAGATGGAGTTATAAATCGGCTAAGCCAGCTAACTGGAACAGGTGGGTCTGTACAAAGGGCTTATCCAGAAGTTACAATTAGTTCAAAATTTCTGCACAACTTGAAATGTGTGCATGTCTCACCTCTTGTGATTGAAGGCAAAAGGAGAAGGTGACACCAGGGGATAAGATTGTTAGATAGTCTCATCAATGAATATGGGCAGACTCAGGGAGACAGTAGATGACAGGAGGCCTGGCATGCTACGGTCCATGAGTCATGAAGAATCAGACATGACTCAGCAACCAACAACACCACCTCTTGTGGGAGTTGCATTGATTACTGATCTGCTTCTGGAGGCAATTCAAGATGCTCTCTGGGGCTTGGAGCCAGCATGTTTGAAAGACTGCCTGCCCTTTGTTACCCTAGCTCACCAGAATTGGAAGACAAGGTAGGTTACAGGTACCATCTATTATGGAGGTGTATCTTGTGGGACTGAGGAAAAGGGCTTTCTCTGTGGTGACTTCCTCCCTTTGGAATATTAGACACTGGAGATAAGATTGGCCTCGCCTCTTTACTTTTCTGGAAGGTTCTGAAGATATGATTTTGTCAGATTTTGCCCTAACTGATAAGGAGCTGATCAAGGTGTAACTGTGGTCACTGTTGCTGAGGTGGGTGAGGGAATTTGAGTTTTACACTTTCAATGTTGGAAGCCACCTGGAGGCACCCTATGTGAGCTAGGTGGCTATATGAACTTGTTTAAATAATAAATAACATAATCTGATGAGATGTAGGTTATATGCCTTTTTTTTCAATCTCTTTCCCCCCCCCCCATCCATGGGGTGCCAGGATTTGTAGTACCCGGAGTATGTTAGCCCCCCCCCCAAAGAAACCTTTTAAAACTTGATTTTCTCTTTAGGAATTGGGCTAAGATGATTTGTGAAGGAATGTGTATCTTCAGGGAAGCGGGAAATATAAAAAATGGATCTAGCTGTTGCGAATATGTTGGTTTTGGATTTTTTCTTGTCATATTCTTTTTTTTCCCTATGTTGTCTTTGTGAGTCTCTATTTCATGTATAATACCCAGAGTCAGGTAGCTATGGAAATCTAAATCATTAAACAAATGCTGTACAATATTTAAAAATAACACAGAATTTAATGTTACTCTGGTCTATGATCCCTGCAGAGTTGAGAATTAAACATTACAAGGTGATATAAAGATTCTTCTTGAAAAGTCATTTCTGATTCAAGCCGTTTGAAGGTGTGCATCAGACATTATTTTCCTCCAGTGAGCTGGAAATAGGCTCATGGATCCTCCTGAATATCCCAGCAGAACTTGAAGGGCAGCTTTTCCATCCTCTCCTTAAAGACATGGTCAAACCTTTCACTCTGGGCAATAGTCATGAGGTTCTTCCAGTCCCCAATAGTGCCTGGGAAGCAATGGTTAAAAAATGTCAACAGTTTTTTTTATTCAATTAAACTAGAGGCTATTTATGTCATCCTGTCATCAAAATGGTCATTCTTACGCATTTTTCTGTGACTAAGTTTGTGTATGAATGTATATGCAGTCATGTAAACAGGACGTATACCCTGCTTGAGTTCCATGGTTTTGTGTATGCGAACCTAGTAAAAATCTGCTCCTTAGCAGTTCTTAAAAGTAAGTAAATACAAGCTCAGATGAACAACATGACATTACATCATATCCTGATTTATTTTATAAAAATGGAACCAAAATGGAAAAGCTGTGTCTGTAAAACTTACGATTCAATAGTTTTGGAAGAATATTGGCCCACTATTCTTTAGAACCTTGCTTCAGTTAATTGAACTTTGTGAGCATTTGTTTATGTACAGTTCATTTGAGGTCCCAGCATTTCAATCAGGTTGAGGTCTGGACTTTGACTGGGCCATTGCAACACCTTAATTCTTTTCCTTTTTAGCCATTCTGTGGCATTTTTGGTGGTGTGCTTAGTGTCATTGTCATGTTGCATGACCCAATCTTGGCCAATCTTTAGCTGTTGGACCACTGGCTTCACATGTGACTCTAGAATACTTCAATATACAGAGGAGTTCAGGGTCTCTTCAGATGCAACTTTGGAAACCAAATCTGTTCTGCAATGCTGTTTTTAGAGAGAAAAGGCCTTCTCCCGGCAACCTTTCTAAACAAACCATACTGTTCAACCTTTTTCCAGTTGTACTGTCATGAACTTTGCCTTTCTTTTTGTAAAATAAATGATGACACGGTGTAATACGTCATGTGTTGTTGTTCATCTGAGGATGTATTTACCTACTTTGAAGAACTGCTAAGGACCAGATGACTTTTACTATGTCTTGATACATAAAACCATAGGACTCAAAGAGTGTGTGCTTTCTTTTTCACATTACTGTATATAAAATATTTCAGGACTTCAGGTGGGGACTGTAGGGATGAAGATCAAAAGTTTTCCAGTGGTGGTTTACACACTTCAGTTACCTTGCCTACTGTGGGCTTCCCTGAGTCTGAGAAAGAGGGTAATAGTTTGAAAAACCTGACTAACTTGGAACATTGCACATTCCTCAATTATCAAAGGAATGCTTAGCCACCTTCCTGTCCACTAAACAGTTCTTAGAAATCTGTATTTATAGTTTTTGGGCAGGAAATTGTTTCTTACTATCTTAACTAGAGCTGGATTACAGAAGGAAGACTTGATAAAAGGGCAAAGTTCTCTCTATCTAGAAGGTGTTGAGTGATTCCCCTGCCATAAGTATCTCTTACTGGGAAGTCATGGAAGATAACCCGGGAGTGGTGCTTCTTTCATGTTCCCAACAAGGTGCTAGAGAGAATGGCAGGAGCTCACCCCACCGTGTAGCAGCACTCAGATTTCACATATGGGCTTGCTAACTTCCAACCCAGAGTCCTAACCATTTGACCTACCGCAATCCTGGTGGGGGAGATTACCCAAGGTAGACAGTGAAGAGGTTGTGTCTCTACCAGAGGTGGTATTCATCCAGTTCTGAAAGGTTCTGGAGAACCAGTAGCGAACATTTTGAATACTTTGGAGAACCGGCAAATAGGCTGGCCCTGCCCCCACTGCCTCCCAATGTCCCAGCTGATCTTCTTTTGTTGCCCTAAACAGGAGAATGGAACTGGAAAGCAGGTTAGTGGGGTGAGGAGGGAATGGGGCTTTTGCAGTATCCTCCTCCTGCCACGACCACAAAGCCACGATCACAAAGCCATGCCACACCCAAAGAACCGGTAGTAAAAAAAAATGAATCCTACCACTGGTCTCCACCATCCTAAAGTGGTCAGCATGAGCTAAAACAACCCACTCCCAAAGGATCATTAGACTGTGCAACCAACAGAATGTTCACTGTCCCTCAGATACCCGGGTGTGAGTCCCTTGGTGTGAACTGGGGCCCAGGGAGGCAGTGGGGCTTGCTGATTGTATACTTGGCTCCTCGCTATGCATCAGCAGCCCTGCCCGAGCTCCTCGAGCTAATCTCAGCGACGGCAGTTGAGACCCCCAGACTCTTGGTCATGGGGGACTTCAACTTGCCGTCGACGGGAGCGGCTTCCGAGGTGGCTCGGGAGTTCATGGCTTCCATGACGGCCATGGACCTGACCCAATTAGTTCAGGGCCCCACTCACGAAGGGGGCCACACACTGGACCTCATTTTTGTATCTGAACAGTGGACGAGTGATCTGGGAATAGGGGACTTAGTCATCACGCCCCTGTCATGGTCAGATCACTCATCCCTCCGGCTGGACTTCCCTGGCGCTATCCCCCACCGCGAGGAGGCGGAACCAGACTCTACAAGCTGGTACCGCCCCAGGCACCTGATGGAATCGGATAGATTCCAGACGGAGCTTGGGCCAATACCTGTAGCCCTGTCCCGCTCCCACTCCGAGGACCTAGTGACTGCCTGGAATAGGGCGACGACTGGGGCCTTGGACCGGGTTGCGCCTTTGCGACCTCTCCTGCGGCATCGACCCACCCGGGCTCCTTGGTTTACTGAGGAGCTAAGGGTGATGAAGCGCCACAGGAGACGTCTAGAGAGCAGGTGGAGGTCCTCACGCTCCGAATCTGACCGAACACAGGTAAGAGCCTATCTGCGGACTTACCTTGTGGCAATAAGAGCGGCCAAGCGTAGGCATTGTGCCGCCCTTATTGCGTCCGCGGATAACCGCCCTGCCGCCCTGTTTCGGGTGACCCGCTCCCTTTTATCGCAGGGGACGCGGGGGGCACCCTTACAGGGAAGAGCAGAGGAGTTTGGGGAATATCTGCAGGACAAAATTGCTCAGATCCGGAGCGGATGGACCTCCGTCAGTGGACCAGACGAGCTGTCAACAGCGAGTCTTGAGAGACCATTCTGGGAGGAGTTTGACTCTGTTGCCCCCGAGGATTTGGACAGGTTGCGTGGACGGCTGCGGCCCACTACATGTTCAATGGACCCGTGTCCCTCCTGGCTGGTACTGGCAGCCTGGGAGGTGACACGAAGCTGGCTTCTGGGCCTGGTGAACGCCTCATTGGGTGAGGGATACTTACCAACCGCCTTGAAAGAGGCGGTGGTGAGACCCTTGCTCAAGAGGCCTTCGCTCAACCCAATGGAGCTAGCTAATTACCGCCCAGTCTCCAACCTCCCCTTTTTGGCGAAGGTTGTTGAGAATGTGGTGGCACAGCAGTTTCCACGACACCTGGAGGAATCCGATTATCTAGACCCACGCCAGTCCGGCTTCCGACCCGGGCACAGCACAGAGACAGCCTTGGTCGCGTTGGTCGATGATCTCTGGAGGGCCAGAGATAGGGGTTGTTCCTCTATCCTGGTCCTATTAGACCTCTCGGCGGCTTTTGATACCATCGACCATGGTATCCTATTGCGCCGGTTGGAGGGGATGGGAGTCGGAGGCACCATTTTGCGGTGGTTCGGCTCCTACCTCTCCGACCGGAAGCAATGTGTGTTGACAGGGGGGCAGAGGTCGACCCTGAGGCCACTCACTTGTGGGGTGCCACAGGGGTCGGTCCTCTCGCCTCTCCTGTTCAACGCATATGTGAAGCCGCTGGGTGAGATCATCCATGGTTTTGGGGTTGAGTACCACCTGTACGCTGATGATACTCAGCTGTACATTTCAACCCCAAACCACCCCAACGAGGCTGTCGAAGTGATGTCCCGGTGTTTGGAAGCCGTCGGGGTCTGGATGGGGGACAACAGACTCAAACTCAACCCCTCCAAGACTGAGTGGCTGTGGCTACCGGCACCTCGGTTCAGCCAGCTGACACCATCGCTGGCCATAGGGGGCGAACAACTGTTCCCTGTGGAATGGGCGCGCAATTTGGGCGTCCTCCTTGATGCCCGGCTGTCAATGGAGGACCATGTGGCAGCCGTGGCAAGGGGGGCGTTCCACCAGGTCCGCCTGGTGCGCCAATTGCGCCCCCTACTGGACTGGAGTGCCCTGCGCACGGTCACTCATGCGCTGGTGACGTCTCGCCTGGACTACTGCAATGCCCTCTACATGGGGCTTCCCTTGGGACGCATCCGGAGACTGCAGCTAGTTCAGAACGCAGCTGCGCGGGTCATCATGGGGAGTACACGATACTCCCACGTAACACCTCTCCTGCGCGAGCTGCACTGGCTACCTGTGGCCTTTCGGGTGCGTTTCAAGGTACTGATTACCATCTTTAAAGCGCTCCATGGCATAGGACCTAGTTATCTGCAGGATCGCATCCTACCACACACGTCCCTACGACCAATCCGCTCACACAGGGAGGGACTCCTCCTGGTGCCGTCCGCTAGGCAATGCCAGCGGGCGACACCTAGGAGTAGGTCCTTCTCTGTGATGGGCCCAACCCTCTGGAATGACCTCCCCCCCAACATCAGAACCACCACCGACCTCCGCTCCTTCCGTCAAAAATTAAAGACTCACCTGTTTCAATCAGCTGGCCTGGCACTCTCTTAGTTTTGCCTCCCGGGGATATATTTTAACTGGGTTTGGGTATTTTAATTGGGGATGTTTTTTAGGGTTTCTATACCATATTTATTTCTTGTACAGTCTCATCTCCTCCACCTAAATGTTTAGTATTTAATTGTTTTTATATTATTTATATTGTTATTCATGTATTTTATCTGCATTTTATCTGACTGTACACCGCCCCGAGTCCCTTTTTGGGAGAGGGGGCGGTTTAGAAATCCAAATAAATAAATAAATAGATCATTGAAACAGGTCAGATTATATCCACACCCGAAATTTGTTAGGCTGAAAAGAAGAAAACCACTTCAACATGTAGGCTGCTGATGAGGCAAACACAACATCATGGAGAGACCCCAGAAAGAGAGGCTGTTGGGACATATCCATACCACTTTAGAAAGCCCCTTTCAGATGAAGGTAGCAACCCTCGTTTCAGATGAAGCCTGACAGATTCCAAAAGCCCCAGAGTATGAATTATTACTAATCTACCTTTGCGAAGAAAGTTTCCTTTGCTGAAATCTAGAATATCAGGAGGCATGAATGTGTAGTTTGCTCTAGAATCCACCTTCATGTTATCAAATGTAGCTTTATCCACCACAACATCCACCTCCTTTTCAGTTAGTTCTCTTCCTAGGAAGTTGCATATTTTCAGTACAGAACTTCTCAGGTCCTGCAATTTGATACAGCTTTATATTAGTTCATCCTTAACAATGGAGAAAAGATGGAAAATTTTGGTGATATCTTTAGGGAATTCTCAAGATTACTTCTTCGTTATACATATCTTGCATATTAAACTTTAATTATTTTCAATCTCTTCTGAGCCCAATCAGGAAAATATTATGAGAGACTTTGGTTTAGATTTTGCTGATTACAGGCACATTGTGCTAATTGGATTTCCCTTATTTATTAAGTCTATCAAAAGTTAGATCAGCTTTGTTTTGCTAAACCCGTTTAGAAGACATGCATTGTGTGAATTCTAGCATGACAAGCCAAGTGCTCACAAATATAGCTTTTAATAATCTTTTTAATATCAAGCTGACGGCACTCTAGTTTTCTGGATCCTCCACCATGCTTTTGAAGAGATAGAAATTTATTTTTCTTCAGAGATCTCATCAGTCACCCAGGAGATCACAGAAATAACCAAGATTGGCTCTGTGGTCACCTCTGCTACTCCCTATTGCATAAGTTACTTATACATGTCATCATTTCCAAAGCTTTCTGTGCTTAATGATTGTTCATATTGCACTACACAACACAAACACATCTTACCTTTTTCATTTCTTCATAAGACAGGAAGAGAATACTGAAATCACCCTTATGAGCATTCCAGCCTTCTACATGGTCTAGCCACGAACTACAAAACACTGATAGGAGAAAATGAGTTTAACATAAACATGAGGATTAATATTTGAATGTCCTGCACTTAATTTTATTATCCTGGTGGGCATAAAGATCAAAGTATGATAGTTTAACAAGAGGCTATCCTAACATCTACATGGTCTAGTCACGAAATAAAAAATACGAACTGCAAAACACTGATAGGTTCATCTCGGTCATGCAATGATCCAGCTACCATCTGTGACAGGGATAACAATAACAATAGCACTTAGACTTATATACCGCTTCATAGTGCTTTTACAGTATGTAAGCAGTTTAGAGAATGAGCCTATTGCCCCCAACAATCTGGGTCCTCATTAAATCCACCTCGGAAGGATGGAAGGCTGAGTCAACCATCAGCCTGGTGAAATTCGATCTACCAAACTGCTGGCAGCTGGCAGTCTACAGAAGTAGCCTGCAGTACTGCATTGTGACAACTCCACCACCACAGCTCTTTCTACATTGTTAATGCTTGAGTTTCCTCCATTGTGATGCTGGTGGGCCTAAAAATCAAAGCATGACAGCACAACTGAAGGGCTGCCCTACCGTCACTGAATGTAGAGAGGACAGAGAAAGAATGAGAGTTGTAACTAATGTGGTTGCATACTCCAACTTGTTATGGGGGAATTTCTGTTAAGGTGCTCCTATGTCGTTTCGTTTCTTTGCTTTTTCTTATTTGGAACTTTTGGGGCAATCTGGCTTAATTTTTTTATACTTCTTCAAATATTCAAAGAACTAACTCTGGTTATCTCTTTTCTCTTTCCAATCCTTAAATCGCTTCCTCTGTGATATCATTTGAGTATTTGGTTCTTTAACTAACATTCATTTTTTAAAAAAACTTTACATTCTATCCATCCATTCCAACGCATTAACATCCCTATTTTGAACTGCTAAACAATTTCTCTCCATTTTCTCCTCCATATTAAGTATATCTTAGTATTTCTCATCTCTCTCCCTAATAAGCTGCCTTCTCTTGCCTCTCCCTCTCACTTTTACATCAAAGTTGTCCTAGGAGCCCTTCATTCTTCTGCACCCATTCTTCCTACTAAAAAATATTTGTGTAGAATTTAGACAAATTCCTGCATTATAGAGAATCATTATTTATTTCTTATGTAAGGAGAGAGAGTGGATTGTTTGTTCTTGGTGGGAAGAGGATTGAAATATATTCATAGTCTCTTATCTAAAACAAAAATGGACAAAATGTTGATATGATCAAATTCTTCTTACCTTTGCCAGCCACAAACCTCTCAAAGAATATATCAAAGTCTTTGGGGGTTTCTATTTTGACTGATAGTTTGTGAAAATGATAGTTAGAAGCCAAGACATCCTTTGGATTTCGAAACACATAAATAATCTGTAAGAGAAAGATGATAATACCTAGTCAAAAAAAACAAGAAAAAAACAAGAAAAAAGAGAGATTGACAGCAAAGCGTACAGAGAGTTTATCAAGTAACTCTCATACATTCATCTAACAGGTTCCATTCTATCACGGGATCTCAAAGCTCATTAGCAAAACCATGTTTGAGAGCCTTCCAGCAGACCATCAGGATTGGGGCCAACATCAACTTGGGGGAAAGATTTTCCATATGGCAGAAGAAAAGTCTTTCCTCCTGGCTCCTGCCTGAAAAATCTAAAGAGCAAACTAGTAACCAATGCAGTTTCCAAAGCGGAGGTGTAATGAATACAATTCTAGAGAAACACCAATGCCCATTGCGTCTGCATTTTGCACCAGTAAAGCTTCCAGTGACGAGGGCATGATTGACTGAGAGTAGAAATTGTGAGAAGGGATTTGAGGGCTAAAAATAGCAGCCCTTAACTTGACATGTTAAGATAGCAACTGGCCGTGCAACACCAAATGTTACAATCTATCTGGGTGTGTCCCCATGGGAAAAATAATCTTAAGTGGTTTAATATTCAGTTTGGTTGTTAGCTCTTTCTGCTGGGCATGACCTTTTGATTTTAAGACTGTTTTGTTTGTGTCCCCACCCCCTCACACTTCAGAATTTGCTATTCCAACATATTGGAACAATGTAATATTTTTTTGTGTACCCTTGCCTGTTTCTTAATAAAACATTCAGACATAGAGCTAAACAAAAAGAACACAGGCAGCTCCCCAGTCTACCTCATTAGTTAACAAAATATGTCCTACTTTTGCTCTTCTTTTTCGCAATCCTTTGGGTACCAAATAGTAGGGCAGATGGGAACAAATGACACGAGGTGATGGGCGACTAGGTAAATCTACATGGAATATATTATACTCCAGCCATGGTGCTCGGTCAATTAGGGTTATATTTTCAGTTCCATGTCGATGTCCTTCATAAACAATCAAGCTGACAATATTCTGAGTCCATATAGTGCCTGCAAATACGGAATAATTAAATTAATTCACCCATCATTATTTGGAGAAAGTTGAACTTATGCAAAGCCAACCTTCCTATCAGGGAGAATAGCAAATGTTTCAGAGATGCATAAAGACAATCAACTCTACTAAAATTGATAGATTAAGCTGATGGATGGATGAGAAAAGAATAGCTATTTATTTACACATTTATTTCTATCCTGCCTTTTTTAGTTTTAGAACTAACTCAAGGTGGCAAACATACTGGCCATCGGGGATGAACAATTAGCCCCGGTGGAACAGGCACACAATTTGGGCGTCCTCCTTGATGCCCGGCTGGCTATGGAAGATCATGTGGCAGCCGTGGCGAGGGGGACATTCCACCAGGTTCGCCTGTTGCACCAATTGTGACCCCTTTTGGACTGGGAGGCCCTGCACACAGTCACTCACGCGCTGGTGACGTCTCGCCTGGACTACTGTAATGCTCTCTACATGGGGTTCCCCTTGAGGTGCACCCGGAGACTGCAGTTGGTCCAGAATGCAGCCGCGCGGGTAATTATGGGGAGATCGAGGTTCTCCCATATAACACCGCTCCTGCGCGAGCTGCACTGGCTTCCGGTGGCCTACCGGGTGCGCTTCAAGGTGTTAGTTACCATCCTCAAAGCGCTCCATGGCATAGGGCCTAGTTACCTGCGGGATCGTGTCCTGCCCCATACATCCCTGCGACCCATTCGCTCACACAGAGAGGGTCTCCTCCGGGTGCCGTCCTCTAGAGATTGTCAGAGGGCGGTGCCCAGGAGTAGGTCCTTCTCTGTGGCGGGCCCTACCCTTTGGAACGACCTCCCCCCAGACATTAGAACAACAACCGATCTCCGCTCCTTCCGCAGTAAACTGAAGACCCACCTGTTTCGGCTAGCCGGCCTGGCATAATTCGACAACTTTTCCACCCCTAGGTCATTTTTAATTGTCAATTTTGGTTTTTAAACTATTAATGTTATTTATTGTAATTATTTATTTATTTTTTACCTCCTCTGAATGACACTGTGCTGACTGTTGCTTGTGTACGTCGCCCCGAGTCCCTGTGGGGAGAGGGGGCGACTAATAAGTTTAAATAAATAAAGAAAGAAAGAAAGAAAGAAAGAAATACCTAATACTTCCTCTTCCTCCTCCTATTTTCCTCACAACAGCCCTGTGAGTAGATTGGGCTGAGAGAGAGTGACTAGCCAAGATTACCAATGTAGCCAATGTAGAGTAAAATATAAACAATGAAAGTAGAGATTTAGCACCTTATTTTCCCTACATTTCCAGCTTCTTATAAAATGCTAAATGTTAAAATCTGGTTATAGCACAACAGCATCACAGCAACCAAAACACTGAGGAACTCAATAACAACATTGGATACAAGATTAACTCTTTCTTGGAAGACATCTTTGAACTTACCAGATTTAGGATATGTGATTATGAATATATCATCATCTCTGATTTCAAAACTGTCCAGTGAATCTAAATTTTCAGGTGAGGACAAGCCAGTTATGAAGTAGAGTCCTTTGTATTTATACAGGGACTCATCCTCTGGCTCCATTGCTTCAGCTGTAGATGTAATAATAGAGCAATTATCAATACTTCCTACATTTATGGTCAATATTGTATTAATTCAGTTCTTTAAAAATCATGAATCCTGCTCACATAAAGGATGTGTGTGTGTGTGTGTGTGTGTGTGTGTGTGTGTGATTAGATTAGTTTCCTTAATTAATTCATTAGTTCCATGAACTCAATTTTCATTGATAAATGTTTCCATTGGAAAGAGTAAATTTGTTGTTTTTCTTGGAATCTAAAAATTCTGTGTAGAAGAGAAAGTTTTATTTACAATGTTAAGAACATACTAATTGCAATTCTTTTCTTACCTTACCTTATCTACATAGACTCTAACAGTCACTCGTGTCATGTCCTTAAACCAGCTTATTTGCAATGGTTTGTCAATGTTCTTATACTCCAGTCGAGTGCTCAAATACTTAAGAAGGCTGATCTTTAGTCAATCATTGTCTCAGCAGAACTTCTGTATTTCAAAAATGAGCAAGAGAGGACATCGAACACGATTGAGTAATAACCTAATTTGGAAATATAAAACGGGTCACGGGGAACTTTCTTAGCTGATGTAGACTTTTATCACTCTTGTCTCACTGTATCCATAAATCTATTGAAGGGTTGCTGTAAAAATCAGTATGCTTTAAAAATACAAAAGCACTTCTGATTTACATGCCAAGTATTTGTAATGTATCATTGTATGAAGAATTACGGATTCATCAATAGGAGATGAAGCCAGAACAATGTTATTGCATTGTTATTTTCATACCTGAATCCCAATCCCAATTTCCATATATAAATTTACATAAGAGTTCCCTCCAAAGGGAAGAGTACCTCATTATGGGGAAAACGCCTGCATGAAATATGTTTCAGGCTATGTAAGGAATTATTTTATTGTGTAATGTTGCAATCTTTAACTGAACTAATTGACCTTGATTTGTGTGGACACTGATAAGAGCCTGTTTTCTGCAAATGCAGCCAAGTTCAATACATTGGGTTAATCATTGTCACAATGTTGTCTATCTTAATTTTGTGTAACTGCTGATTTATTCAAATAGATGCTGACAAACTTTTAGCTGGCACTTTAAACTTTATCAGTTCAGATACAATGGTTGCACAAACATTCTGACCAACATAATCAATAAGGGATCAGAAGGCCATGATAAATAATTTCTTTTATTTTTTTATTTTATTGTTTTAATGAAACAAAAAACACACACAAAAACATTCTTCATTACATCTTCCAGAAAGCATGTCGATTGGTTACAAATAAATTTCATGCGTTACTACAATCATTCTTTATATTTCATTCCTATTGAATTGTACATTTTAAATCAAAAATCTTTATACCATCAATATACCATCATTCTCATTTAACTATATTTGTTTAAACGTGCTTTTCTCTAAAATCATTTATATTTATATTATAATAAATCTAGACAAAAATTTATTGCTAGAATTTATAAGTACCCAGGAGAGATTACATCTTTATAACAAAATCTAAACAAAAAAAATATTAATAAAATTAGTAAATCTTTTCCCCAGGTCCCATATTATAGTTTATATCCAAATTGTTTTTACCAGTTAGAGTTATCATTTCATTATTATTGTCATGATGGGTTATCTGTTAACGAATAAACATTTTAAAAACAAAAACATTTTATAAGCAGCTACAACGTTCTACTTATTAATCACCAAGAATTAACTAAGTTTTTATTTTTATTATTTTTTTCCCCATTCCATTATGTTTTATTTGGGTTTCACCATTCTTAACTTTCTTATTTTACCCATAACTATTATTTTTAAGTTTTGTTACATTCCTTCATTGATTCTTGTTTCTTTCCTCCATCCACCTATACCATTTATCCCATATCTGGTAGAATTCTGATTCTTCTTTTCCCTGAATTTCTTTAGTTAGTTTGTCCATTTCAGCACAGTCCATAACCTTTCTTATTATTTCATCTTCACTTGGAGTTAGTTTGTTTTTCCATTTTTGGGCATAGGCAATCCTTGCCGCCATAGTTATATGTAGTATTAAATACTGGATTTCTTTTTTGTATTTAGCAGACATTATTCCTAATAAGAAAATTTCCAGTTTCCATTCTATTTTAACTCCCGTTATTGCCTCCAGCCAATTTTTGATCTTTTTCCAAAACTTTTTAGCCTCCTCACAGGTCCACCATAAATGGTAATATGTTCCATGTATCGATTCGCATTTCCAACATTTTGGGGAGGTATTTGATGATATTTTAGCTAACCTTGTTGGTGCCAGGTGCCATCTATAAAACATTTTGTACTGGTTTTCCTTGTATGCAATTGAGAGTGTCATTTTTAAGTTTGTTCCCCAAAATTTTTCCCATTTGTCTAATTCAATATTATATCCAAAGTTCTGTGCCCATTTTATCACTTGTTCTTTCACAATTTCCTCTTTCATTTTATACTTCAGGAGAAATTTATATATTCTCCCTATCATTTTTCTATCTGGGCTTTGAATGATTTTATCCAATTCGTGTGGTTCTGTTTCAATGTCATATAATTTGGTATCTTTATTGTATTTAGTTTTGATTTGAAGGTAAGTTAACCAGTGTACTTTCATGTTCTGTTCTGCCAATTCTTCAATTGTTTTTAAGTTTCCCTGTCTATCAATTAAGTCTCTATATCTTAGCATTTTGTTCCAATCTATAAAATTTGGATGAGTCGTCCTTTCTGTCGGTTATAGCCAATTCGGAATTTTCACATAGTAGTTTTTTTTTTATTTTGAGCCATTTTTGCAATAACACTCTTCTAATTAAATGATTTTGAAAGTATTTGTGCGTTTTATTTTTATCATCCCATAGGAATGTGTGCCCGCCTGCTTGCAAATCATGGCCTTCCAGAGTCAAAATTCTTTTATTCTTTAGCTCTATCCAATCCTTCACCCATGTTATTGATACTGCCGATGCGTATAAATCCCAATTTGGTAATGCTAAACCTCCCCTCTCCTTGCTATCTTGCATTGACTTTAGTGTGATAAATAATTTCTATGTTACTGTCAGCTTCATGGATATTTTCATGGAGAAACTTGATGGGGTCTACACCAGAGGTGGTATTCTGCCCTTTTGCCCGGGTTCAGGTGAACCGCTAGTGGCAGCAGGAGGCTCTGCCCACCCACCCAGACGTCATTAGGGACAGGCAAGGGCGCATGCCCTCCCGGTTCCAAAGCGGTAGTGAAAGTAAGAGGATTTCATGCCTGGTCTACATCATTGTGAATATGGAGGTGGTTTGGGTGGTTTGGTATATGTGTTTTCAGTATCAGAGGTTTGATCAAAAGCTCTCATAAAATCCAGGGGATTTCTTATTATGCTTTTCCAAGCATTAAAATTCAGGATGGTTCAGTGGTTAGAATGTGGTATTGCAAGCTAATTCTGCCAACTGCCCACAGTTCAGTTGTCACTGCAGTAGGTGGAGGAAAAATAATAATAATAATAATAATAATAATAATAATAATAATAATAATAATAATAATAATAATAATAATAATAATAATAATTTTATTTGATTAGCCGCAACCCTCTCCTGAAGGACTCGGGGCGGCGTACAATCAAAGGGATAAAAATACACATGAGACAAACATATATACAAAAGAACAAAGACATATACATATGTGCATAGAGGAGGATTGACTTATAAGTGCAAGACAGTTAAAAATACAATTTAAAATCCCCTTAGATAAAATTACTAAATTAAAAAACCCATCAGGAGCATTACGAAGTTATGGTCGAGCCAGGCCAGCTATTTGGAAAAGTTGGGTCTTGAGCTTGTCACGGAAGGAGCGGAAGTCAGTAGTGGTCCTAATATCCGGGGGGAGGTCATTCCACAGGGCTGGGCCCGCCACAGAGAAGGCTCTGCTCCTAGGCGCCGCCCCATGGCACTGTCTGGTAGACGGCACCTGGAGAAGTCCCTCTCTGTGCGAGCGGATGGGTCGTAGGGATGTATGGGGCAGAATACGATCCCGCAGGTAACTAGGTCCTGAGCCATGGAGCGCTTTAAAGATCGTAATCAAAACCTTGAAATGCACTCGATAGACCACAGGAAGCCAGTGCAGCTCACGCAGGAGAGGTGTCACATGGGAGTACTTGGTACTCCCCATAATCACCAGCGCGGCCGCATTCTGGACCAACTGCAGTCTCCGAGTGCATTTCAAGGGAAGCCCCATGTAGAGAGCGTTACAGTAGTCCAGGCGAGACGTCACCAGCGCATGGGTGACTGTGTGTAGGGCGTCCCGGTCCAATAGGGGGCGCAATTGGCGCACCAGGCGAACCTGGTGGAACGCCCCCCTGGCCACGGCTGTCACATGTTCATCCATGGACAGCCTGGCATCCAGGAGGACGCCCAAATTGCGCGCCCGCTCCACGGGGGCGAGTTGAATGCCCCCAATGGCCAGAGATGGAATTATCTGGTTGAACCGGGGGGCCGGAACCCACAGCCACTCGGTCTTGGAAGGGTTGAGCCTGAGTCGGTTGTCATCCATCCAGACCCGTACGGCTTCCACACACCGGGACATCACTTCGACGGCCTCGTTGGGGTGGTTCGGGGTGGAAATGTACAGCTGAGTATCATCAGCGTACAGATGATATCCCACCCCGAAACCACGGATGATCTCACCCAGCGGCTTCATGTATGTGTTGAACAGGAGCGGCAAGAGGACCGACCCCTGTGACACCCCACAAGTAAGGGGGCTTAGGGTCAACCTCTGCTCCCCTGCCAACACACGTTGCATCCGGCCGGAGAGGTAGGAGCCGAACCACCGCAAAACGGTGCCACGGACCCCCAACCCCTCCAGTCGGTGCAACAGGATACCATGGTCGATGGTATCAAAAGCCGCCGAGAGGTCTAATAGGACCAGGATAGAGGAACAACCCCTATCTCTGGCCCTCCAGAGATCATCTACCAACGCGACCAAGGCCGTCTCTGTGCTGTGCCCAGGGCGAAAGCCGTACTGGCGCAGGTCTAGATAATCATTCTCCTCCAGATTTCGTGGGAACTGAGAAGCCACCACACTCTCTACAACCTTCGCCAAAAAGAGAAGGTTGGAGACAGGACGATAATTGGCCAGCTCCGTAGGGTCCAGGGAAGGCTTCTTGAGCAAGGGTCTCACCACCGCCTCTTTCAAGGCGGCCGGGAGAGACCCCTCACCCAACGAAGCGTTCACTAGGCCCAGGAGCCAGTCGCGTGTAACCTCCCAGGAAGCCAGTACAAGCCAGGAGGGACACGGGTCCAGCAAACATGTGGTAGGTCGCAGTCCTCCACGCAATCTGTCCAAATCCTCGATGACAACCAAGTCAAAGTCCTCCCAAGAAGGTTTCTCAAGACTCGCCACTGGCGTCTCGACTGGGCCACTGAAGGGGACCCAATCCTTCCGGATTTGAGCGACTTTATCCAGCAGATATTTCCCAAACTCCTCTGCCCTACCCTGTAGAGGGGCCTCCCGCGGCCTCTGAAACAGAAGGGAGCGGGACACCCGAAACAGGGCGGCAGGGCGGTTCTCTGCGGATGCAATGAGAGCGGCACAATATTGACGTTTGGCCGTTCTCAATGCCACTAGGTATGTCCTTAAATGGGCTCGTACCTGTGCTCGGTCAAATTCGGATCGGGAGGATCTCCAAAGACTCTCTAGGCATCTCTTGCGGCGCTTCATCACCCTTAGCTTGGTTTTACACTGTTTTAATGTTGGAAGACACCTGGAGGCACCCTATATGAGTTGGGTAGCTATATGAACTTGTTCAAATAATAAATAATATAATCTGATGAGACTAGGTTATATGCCTTTTTTCCCCAATCTCAACCCCACCCCAACCATGAGGCGCCAAGATTTGTAGTATCCTGAGTATGTTAGCCTTCCCAAAAAAAAATCTTTACAAACTTGATTTTCCCTTTAGGAGTTGGGCTAAGGTGATATATCAAGCAATATATATCTTTAGGGAAGTGGAAAATATAATAAATGGGTCTAGCTGAGAATATGTTGATTTTGGATTTGTTCTTGTCATATTTTTTCTTGGTGCTTGTTTGCCCCACCTGCCCACCATTCGCTCACCCTGCCCCATCCACCCACTGGCCACCCAATCAATGCTTCCTTGGCCCATCTACACACATCTCCAGTTGCCTCTGCACTTTGCCCACCTTAGCCCGGACCCACTGTCGGCTCTCTGTCCCCTTCAGCAGGATGGGGAATGAGCCATTCCCCAGCTCCAGCCTTGCCCCAGAGCTGCCACCCACTCTCTGACCACTTGCCCTCTGCCTCGCTCATCTACCTTATGTTCTGGTCATCTTGGGGGGGGGGCATGGTGAGGCTTGGCCACCTTTCACAGGAAGCCTCCAGCTGCTGTTCGTTTTTGGTTGTCTTCTGAGCAGCTCTGCTACAACGTCATCCCTGGCCAGGTCTCGTGGCCTGGCATGAGCGGCACCGACATGCAATGTGTTGCCTGTGAACAGGATGGAGGCAATGGTCAGAGGACAAGTTCTATGACCGTCACCACCATTGCTGCCTTGTTTTTGCTGCCGTGCACCCCGCTCGTGGCTGACTGCTTGCCCCAGCCAGGAGAACGGCCTGTTGTGCCAGAGAAATGGTGTCCCACTGGAGCTACTTGGAAGGCAGCCCCAATCTGAAAGGTACTTTAAGGTGCAGGACGGAGGGGGGACAATAAAGGGAAAGGAAGCCACAGGAGCTGCCTTCCGAGCAGTTCCGCTGCGAAGGGAGGAAGAAAACTTTAGCTTCTCTCTACCACAGCATTCAACGTGGCTGCTTTTCTCCTTCTCAGGCTCATGCACACAGAGCAAACATGAGAAGGAGGCAAGAAGCAGCCAGGTTGAACACTAGAAGACTTGGCCAAACTGTTCTGTGGGCGTTGTTTGAGTGGGTTTGGGTGGGTGTGGCTTGCTAGAAAGGTGTTGCCCCACCTTGCCGTGAGTGATGTTGAGTTTGCAACACCCACTCAGTCACATGAACCCCCTCACCAAGCCACCCCACCGAAGGGGTAGGGAAAAAATTTGAAACCACCACTGGTCAGGTAGCTATGGAAATCTAAATCAGTGAACAAATGCTGTACAATTTTTAAAAATAACGAAGAATTTAAAGTTGCTCTGTCCTATAGTCCCTGCAGAGTTGAGAAATGAAAATTACAGGGTTACATAAAGACCATTCTTGGAAGGTCATCTCTGATTGAAGCCATTTGAAACTTTATATTACATATTATTTTCCTCCAGTGAGCTGGAAATAGGCTCATGGATCCTCCTGAATATCCCAGCAGAACTTGAAGGGCAGCTTTTCCATCCTCTCCTTAAAGACACGGTCAAACCTTTCACTCTGGGCAACAGTCATGAGGTTCTTCCAGTCCCCAACAGTGCCTGGTAAGCAGTGGTTAAAAATATGTCAACAGGTTTTTTTATTCAATTAAACTAGAGGCTATTTATGTCATCCTGTCAACAAAATAATAATAATAATAATAATAATAATAATAATAATAATAATAATAATAATAATAATAATAATTTTATTTGATTAGCCGCAACCCTCTCCCGAAGGACTTGGGGCGGCGTACAATCAAAACAGATAAAATACAGATAAAGACAAACATACATACATAAAGAACAAAGACATATACATGTGCATGGAGGAGGTAGACTCATAAGTGAAAGACAGTTAAAAACACAATTTAAAATCCCATTAAATAAAATTACTGAATTAAAAAACCCATCAGGAGCGTTATGAAGTTATGGTTGAGCCAGGCCAGCTATTTGGAAAAGGTGGGTCTTGAGCTTGACACGGAAGGAGCGGAGGTCAGTAGTGGTCCTAATATCCGGGGGGAGGTCATTCCACAGGGCTGGGCCCGCCACAGAGAAGGCTCTGCTCCTAGGCGCCGCCCCATGGCACTGTCTGGTGGACGGCACCTGGAGAAGTCCCTCTCTGTGCGAGCGGATGGGTCGTAGGGATGTATGGGGCAGAATACGATCCCGCAGGTAACTAGGTCCTGAGCCATGGAGCGCTTTAAAGATCATAATCAGGACCTTGAAACGCACCCGATAGACCACAGGAAGCCAGTGCAGCTCGCGCAGGAGAGGTGTCACATGGGAGTACTTAGTACTCCCCATAATCACCCGCGCAGCCGCATTCTGGACCAACTGCAGTCTCCGAGTGCATTTCAAGGGAAGCCCCATGTAGAGAGCATTACAGTAGTCCAGGCGAGACGTCACCAGCGCATGGGTGACTGTGCGTAGGGCGTCCCGGTCCAATAGGGGGCGCAATTGGCGCACCAGGCAAACCTGGTGGAACGCCCCCCTGGCCACGGCTGTCACATGTTCATCCATGGACAGCCTGGCATCCAGGAGGAAGCCTAAATTGCGCGCCCGCTCCACGGGGGCGAGTTGAATGCCCCCAATGGCCAGAGATGGAATTATCTGGTTGAACCGGGGGGCCGGAACCCACAGCCACTCCGTCTTGGAAGGGTTGAGCCTGAGTCGGTTGTCATCCATCCAGACCAGTACGGCTTCCACACACCGGGACATCACTTCGACGGCCTCGTTGGGGTGGTTCGGGGTGGAGATGTACAGCTGAGTATCATCAGCGTACAGATGATATCCCACCCCGAAACCACGGATGATCTCACCCAGCGGCTTCATGTATGTGTTGAACAGGAGCGGCGAGAGGACCGACCCCTGTGGCACCCCACAGGTAAGGGGGCTTAGGGTCGACCTCTGCTCCCCTGCCAACACACGTTGCGTCCGGCCAGAGAGGTAGCAGCCGAACCACCGCAAAACGGTGCCACGGACCCCCAACCCCTCCAGTCGGTGCAACAGTATACCATGGTCGATGGTATCAAAAGCCGCCGAGAGGTCTAATAGGACCAGGATAGAGGAACAACCCCTATCTCTGGCCCTCCAGAGATCATCTACCAACGCGACCAAGGCCGTCTCTGTGCTGTGCCCGGGGCGAAAGCCGTACTGGCGCGGGTCTAGATAATCATTCTCCTCCGGATGTCGTGGGAACTGAGAAGCCACCACACTCTCTACAACCTTCGCCAAAAAGGGAAGGTTGGAGACAGGACGATAATTGGCCAGCTCCGTAGGGTCCAGGGAAGGCTTCTTGAGCAAGGGTCTCACCACCGCCTCTTTCAAGGCGACCGGGAGAGACCCCTCACCCAGCGAAGCGTTCACTAGGCCCAGGAGCCAGTCGCGTGTAACCTCCCAGGATGCCAGTACAAGCCAGGAGGGACACGGGTCCAGTAAACATGTGGTAGGTCGCAGTCGTCCACGCAATCTGTCCAAATCCTCGATGACAACCAAGTCAAACTCCTCCCAAAAAGGTTTCTCAAGACTCGCCACAAATGGTCATTCTTACGCATTTTTCTGTGACTAAGTTTGTGTTTGAATGTATATACAGTCATGTAAACAGGACGTATAGCCTGCTTGAGTTCCATGGTTTTATGTATGCGAATGTAGTAAAAATCTGCTCCTTAGCAGTTCTCAAAAGTAAGTAAATACAATCTCAGATGAATAACATGACATTACAACATGTCCTGATTTATTTTTGAAAAAGAAAACCCAAAAGGAGAAGCTGTGTCTGTAAAACTTAAGATTCAATAATTTTGGAAGAATTTTGTTTCCATTTTGGAAGAATTTGGCCCACTATTCTTTCTAACATTACTTTACAACATTACATAATTGAAGTTTGTGAGCATTTGTTTATGTAGAGTTCACTTGAGGTCCCACTGCAGCATTTCAATCAGGTTGAGGTCTGGACTTTGACTGGCCCATTGCAACACTTCAATTCTTTTCCTTTTCAGCAATTCTGTGGTATTTTTGCTGGTGTGCTTAAGGTCATTGTCCTGTTGCATGACCCAATGTTGCCCAATCTTTACCTGTCAGACCGCTGGCTTCATATGTGACTCTAGAAGACTTTGGTGTTTAGTGGAGTTGATGGTCAACTCAGTGACTGCAATGTGTCCAGGTCCTGTGACTACAAAAGAAGCCCAAATCATCCCCCCTCCACCACCATGCTTGATAGTTAGTATAAGATGTTTGTGCTGATATCCATGTTTGGTTTTTGTCAAACGTGGCACTTTGTATTATGGCCAAACATCTCCACTTTGGTCTCATTCGTCCAAAGGATAGTGTTCCAGAAGTCTTGTGATTTGTTCAGATGCAACTTTGGAAACCAAAGCGGTGCTGCAATACTGTTTTTAGAGTAAAGAGGCCTCTTCTTCACTGTAATCATGGAATCAATCAGTGACGTGCAGTCAGGTGAGGCAAGTGAGGCACAGCCTCACCATTCTCATCATGAAAAGCAAAAATGTAAAAGGAAAAAGGCGAGAGCTGAGATCAGGCTGAGCTAGTTACTGCCTCACTGTGGATGACTCTGCTTAACTGTTTAAAAAAGCCTCTTAAAAAGCACCCTCTACTATGAGGCAGGAGAACTGCATGCGTACTACAGCATGGCTCTTTGCCTGGCTTCCTGCCTCCTCCTGTGGTCTCCTCAGTGCCAACTTGTGCTCTCCTTCCCCAAGTGTAGTTTGATTGCAGGCAAAGCCACTTTGTGGGGCAGATGTGTGTGCTACAGCATGGCTCTTTGCCTGGCTTTCTGCCTCCTCCTGTGGTTTCCTCACTGGTGCTCTCCCTCCCCAAGTGTAGTGACTTCCTCTCCAGGCCCCCATTCATTTCTCTCTCACACACACACAGCTGGATAAAACTATATAAAAATCTAGCCCAGCTTCACTGATTACAAGTTTGAAAAGGCAACGTGGCTCCACCTGTAATCAAACTACACTTGGGGAGGGAGAGCACAAGTGAGCACTGAGGAGACCACAGGAGGAGGCAGGAAGCCAGGCAAAGAGCCATGCTGTAATACACACACTTTCCCCCAGCCTCTTTCTTTTGGAAGGCTCCCCTCCGGCTTCTCTGCCTCTCCTCTCACCCCAGCCTGCCAGCAGGAGGTGGTGGGTGGGCTTTATTGTGTTCCAGGCATTTCCCACCCAGACAGCAGGCTGCATTTGCAATGGTGGAGGTGTTTGGGGAAGGCAGCAGGGGAATGGGGGGGGGGATGGCAGAGGAACTGCTTTCAAGCCACTGGAAAAGATATCCAGTCCAACTTTTGTGTGTGGGGGGGTTTGTTTGAGAGTGAGTGAGAGAGGGAAGGGGGTAGGAGAGATAGTCCAATCCAACTTCTGGGTGTGTGTGTCTGTGTGTGTTTGAGAGAGGGGGAGGAAGGGAGAGAGGGAGGAAGGAGGGGAAGAGAGAAGAAAAAGAAAAAGAAAGAAGGAGCAAAGGAGAAAAACAAATGCTGTCGCTTTAAATCGGAACTGAGCATGCCTGGCTGTGGAATTCTGGGAGTTGAAGTCCACAAGTCTAAAAATATTTGAAACCCAGCACTGTGTCAGTGCCTCACCAGTCATAAACCTCACCGCACGTCACTGGAATCAATAGTCTCCCAGTGAGGTTCTAAATGATCTTCAGTTCACCCAGTCGGCCCAATGCTTAAGAGAAATGAAAGGATCAGATTGTGCAACCAATAGAATGATAATTGAAACAGGTTGGATTATATCCACATCCGAAATTTGTTTGGGTGAATAGAACACCAACATTAGCACAACTAAGAAAAGCTTATGTCTGCCTCAAATGTAGGCTGCTGATGAGGCAAGCACAACATCATGGAGGGACAGCAGAAAGAGAGGCTGTTGGGACATATCCATACCATTTTAGAAAGCACCTTACAGATGAAGGTGGCAGCCCTGGTTTCAGATGAAGGGTGGCACATTCCAAAAACCCAGAGTGTGAATTATTACTGATCTACCTTTGCGAAGAAAGTCCCCTTTGCTGAAAACGAGAATCCCAGGAGGCAATAACGTGTAGTTTGCTCTAGAATCCACCTTCATGTAATCAAATGTAGCTTTATACACCACACCATCCACCTTCTTTTCAGTTAGTTCTCTTCCTAGGAAGTTGCATATTTTTAGTACAGAACTTTATATTAGTTCATCCATAATAATGGAGAAAAGATGGGAAATGTTATTGTTGAGTCAATCTCTTCTGAGCCAAATATTATGTAAAATATTATGAGAGTCTATAGCTAATATTTTTCTGATTGCAGGTACATTGTGCTAATTGGGTTTTCGTTATCTATTAAATAAGTCTATCAAAAATTAGATCAATTTTGTTTTCCCGTATTCATTTACAAAAGAAGCATTCTGTGAATTCTAGGATCACAAGCTAAGTACTCATAAATACACCTTTTATTAATTAATTTTATTAATATTTTTGATAGCAAGCTGATAGCACTGTATTTTCCTGCATCCTCCTCCTTCCTTTTGAACAGACACTAACTTATTTTTCTTCAGAGCTCTCACCAGTCCTCTGGGAGATCACAGAAATAACCGAGAGTGGCTCTGTGGTCACCTCTGCTACTCCCTAAATAACTTATTGGAATAAGTTATTTACTGCATTTTTTGGAGTATAACATTCACGCCCCTCCCCAAAGAGGGTGAAAATTTGGGTGCGTCTAATACACCAAATATAGCCCTGCCCACCCACCAGCCCCCACCCTTTGGCCTCTGCCTCCCAGCAGTTTACCTCCTTGCAGCAAACCGGGAAAATGGGGCTTGCGAAGGTGGCAATAGGCTATGGCAATCCCTGCAGCCTGAAACAGCTGATCATCCGGGCCCATGCTGAAATTGAAAGTGAAATGGGCTGTGGCTGTTTGCTGCAAGGAGGCAAATTGCTGGGAGTCAGAGGCAGATTTTTTTTCTTGTGCTAATTAGGATAAACTGAAACAGGCTGTTTGCTGTTTGCTGAAAGGAGGTAAGTCAATAACTATAAATGCCTATAGAATGTTCAATTTATTAAACTTATTTTTTAAAGACTGTTTTATGATTGTGCTAGACAACATAACAAAATGAAGAAGCTTTTTAAAATAAATGCTTGATCTAAAGAGGCCCAGTGCTATTGTATCTTCTTTTAAATAGCTGAGAATAACATATACTTTCAGAAAGCCAATATTAGTAGCATCTGTACAAGTATAGTCTGAAAAGGAACACCACAAACAGTGTATATCATCTGTACTGTTTGCTGTTTCCCCCCCTTGTTTTCCTCCCCAAAAGCTAGGTGTGTCTTATATTTCAGAGTGTCTTATACTCTGGAAAATATGGTACACGTCCTATCATTTCTAAAGCTTTCTGTGTTTGATGGTTGTTTATATTGCATTACACAACACAAAAACATTTTACCTGTTTTATTTCTTCATAAAAAAGGAAGAGAATATTGAAATCATCATTATGAGTGTACCAGCCTTCTACATGAACTACAAAAACTCTGATAGGAGATAAATGAGTTTAGCATAAACATGAGAACAGTCTTCAAAGTCACTGAGTTTAGTTGTTATTCTTGGTCATGCAATGATCTACCTCGGAAGGATGGAAGGCTGAGTCAACCTTGAGCCTGGTGAAATTCGATCTGCCAAATTGCAGGCAGCCGGCAGTCTACAGAAGTAGCCAGCAGTACTGCATTGTAACCACTGCACCACCACAGCTCTTTCTACAATGTTAATGCTTGAGTTTCCTCCATTATGATCCTGGTGAGTTTCCTCCATTATGGTCCTGGTGGGCCTAAATATCAAAGTATGAGAACACAACTGAGGGACTGCCCTAATGTCACTGAACATGGAGAGCACAAGGGATGAATGAGAGTTGTAAATAATGCGGTTGCATACTCTAACTTGTTAAGGGCGGATTTCTGTCAAAAAAATATATGCTACATTGTTTAATTTGTTTGCTTTTTCTTATTTGGACTTTGAGGCAATCTAGTTTAATTTTTTTATACTTCTTCAAATATTCAAGGAATGAACTCTGGTTAGCTTAGCTTTCTTCTCTTTCCAACCCTTAAAACACTTTCCGTGTGATATCATTTGAGTATTTGGTTCTTTAGCTAATATTAATTTTTTAAAAACATTTGATTCTATCCATCCACATCCCAATTTTGAACCGCTAAACAATTTCTCTCGATTTTCTCCTCCATCTATATATATAAAAGCGAAATACCACTCATGCATCATCACAAAATCTGCAGAACTGTAAAGGCTACAAACTTGAAATTTGGCACATATGTTCCTCCTGACTTCTAGGTACTCACTAAGAAAAGATTTTTTGAAATGACTATCAGATCATTAGTATTTCTTATATTATTATTAACACGGTCTGATGCTAAGGAGTTAGACATTCAACTCCCCCTCCCCACCTGAAAAGAATTCTGTTTCATCTGCCATTTGGGCATGGGCATGGCCAGCACGTGACTCATCTGGCCTGCAGGCTGCGAGTTTAGACATTCTACTCCCGCTTCCCACATGAAAATACTCTGATGTTAAGGAGTTAAACTGAGAGAGAGAAGGGGATAAGATAGGAGAGGCCTCTGTGGGGCAGGCCTGAGGGAGAGAAGGGAATGGGAGAGGATCAATGGGGCCAGCCTGAGGGAGAGGAGAGGCTTCTGTGGGCAAGCCTGAGGGAGAGAAGGGAGAGGAGAGGCCGATGGTAGCTACTAATTAATTTTCAAGCTGTAAGTGTCGCTTTATCACATAGTTTCATAGCAGAGCATAGGGATCCAGCTACTATTAAATATATTTTAGTATTTCTCATCTCTATCCCTAATAAGATACCCTCTCTTGCCTCTCCCACTCACTTTTACATCATAGTTGTCCTCGGGGCCCTGCATTCTTCTCCACTTATCTATTGTATTATAAAAGATTTGTGTAGAGTTTACATAAATTACTGCACGAGTATAGAGAAACATTATTATTTCTTATGTTAGGAGAGAGAGTGGATTGAAATATATTCATAGTCTGTGAAAATGATAGTTAGAAACCAAGATATCCTTTGGATTTTTAATCACATAAATAATCTATAAGAGAAAAATGATAATAACTAGTCAAAAAAACCAAGACAAAAGGGAGAAAAAAGACAGATTGACAGAAAAGCATACAGAGAGTTCATCAGTGACGTGCAGTCAGGGGAGGCGGGGAAGACACAGCCCCATCACTGTCATCATGAAAGGAAAAAAAATGTAAAAGGAAAAAGGCGAGAGGTGAGGTCAGGCTGAGATAGTTGCTGTCTCACCATGGATGACTCTGCTTAACTGGGTTCTATGTGCGCGGTTTGGGTGGGTGCGGCTCTGTGGAGTGGTGTTGCCCACCTTGCCGTATGCCCACTCAGCCACATGAAGCCCTCCACCGAGCTACACCCACTGAACTGGTAGGGAAAAAAATTGAAACCCAACACTGGTCAGGTAGCTATGGAAATCTTAAACAATAAAAAAATGCTGTACAATATTTAAAAATAATGAAGAATTTAATGTTGCTCTCTCCCTGTAGAGTTGAGAATTAAAAATTACAGGGTTACATAAAGACCATTCTTGGAAGGTCATCTATGATTCAAGCCATTTGAAAGTTAATATTACATATTATTTTCCTCCACTCAGCTGGAAATAGGCTCATGGATCCTCCTGAATATCCCAGCAGAACTTGAAGGGCAGCTTTTCCATCCTCTCCTTAAAGACACGGTCAAACCTTTCACTCTGCGCAACAGTCATGAGGTTCTTCCAGTCCCCAATAGTGCCTGGGAAACAATGGTTAAAAAAATATCAACAGTTTTTTTATTCAATTAAACTGGAGGTTATTTATGTCATCCTGTCACCAAAATGCTCATTCTTACACATTTTTCTGTGACTTAGTTTGTGTTTGAATGTATATGCAGTCATGTAAACAGGACGTATAGCCTGCTTGAGTTCCATGGTTTTATGTATGAGAACCTAGTAAAAGTCTGCTCCTTAGCAGTTCTTAAAAGTAAGTAAATACAACCTCAGATGAACAACATGACATTACACCATGCCCTGATTTATTTTTGAAAAAGAAAACTGAAATGGAGAAGCTGTGTCTGTAAAACTTAAGATTCAATAATTTTGGAAGAATTTTGTTTCCATTTCGGAAGAATTTTGGCCCACTATTCTTTACAACATGGCTTCGGTTGATTGAAGTTTGTGAGCATTTGTTTACTTGTTTCACTTGAGGTCCCACAGTGACATCACTGTTTCCAGGGAGATGCCCTGGGAGTGGTTCTCCTTTCAAGGTCCAAACAAGGTGCTAGAGTGAATGACAGGAGCTCACCCCACCATGCAGCAGCACTTGGATTTCAAACATGTGCTTGCTAACTTTCAACCCAACATCCTAACCATGTTACCCACCACACTCCTGGTGTGGGAGATTACCCAAGGTAGACGGTGAAGAGGTTGTGTCTCCACCATCCTAAAGTGGTCATTATGAGCTAAAACTATTCCACTCCCAAAGAATCATTAGATTGTGCAACCAACAGAATGATCATTGAAACTGGTCGGATTATATCCACACCAGAAATTTGTTTGGGTGAACAGGAGAATACCAACATTGGCACAACTAAGAAAAGCTTACAGCTGTCTCAAATGTAGGCTGCTGATGAGGCAAACACAACATCATGGAGAGACCCCAGAAAGAGAGGCTGTTGGGACATATCCATACCACTTTAGAAAGCGCCTTTCAGATGAAGGTGACAACCTTGGTTTCAGATGAAGGGTGTCACATTCCAAAAGCCCCAGAGTATAAATTATTACTAATCTACCTTTGCGAAGAAAGCTTCCTTTGCTTAAATCTAGAATCTCAGGAGGCAATAACGTGTAGTTTGCTCTAGAATCCACCTTCATGTTATCAAATGTAGCTTTATCCACCACATCATCCACCTCCTTTTCAGTTAGTTCTCTTCCAAGAAACTTGCATATTTTCAGTACAGAACTTCTCAGGTCCTGCAATTTGATAAAGCTTTATATTAGTTCATCTATAACAATGGAGAAAAAAATGGATTTTTTTGTTTATATCTTTGGGAAATTCTCAAAAACAATTCTTCTTTATACATATCTTGCATATTAAACTTTAATTATTTTCCTACTGAAAAAATTACCTTGAGATAAAGTAATTTTTGAAATGAAAACTGTACATAGAAGCAATATCAATGAATTAAAAAAGAAATGCTGCTTTGGGAGTTCTGGTAAATGTTTTCATGTTTTCTTGGCTGCATCAGAGGCTGACCAGTTCCCAAGCAAGTTTTTAAAAAATGCCTCTCTTAAAAATGCCATTGAGTTGAATCAATCTCTTCTGAACCCAATATTATGGAAAATATGATATTTATATTTATATTCATATTCATATATATTTACATTTATACTTATACTCATAAAGCAATGCAATGCAATGCAATTCAATGCAATACAGTACAATACAACATAATATAATATAACAGGCTATGGCTAAGATTTTTCTGATTGCAGTTACATTGTGCTAATTGGGTTTTCCTTATATATTAAGTAAGTCTATCAAAAATTAGATCAGCTTTGTTTTGCTGAACTTGTTTAGCAGTTCTCTAGGAGATCACAGAAATAACCAAGATTAGCTCTGTGTTCACCTCTGCTACTCCCTATTGGAATAAGTTATTTACACATCCCATCATTTCCAAAGCTTCTGTGCTTAACGATTGTTCATATTGCACAATGCAACACAACACAAACAGATCTTACCTTTTTCATTTCTTCATAAGACAGGAAGAGAATACTGAAATCACCCTTATGAGCATACCAGCCTTCTACATGGTCTAGCCATGAACTACAAACCACTGATAGGAGAGAAATGAGTTACTTATAAATATTAATGCTCGAATTTCCCCCACAACTTTATGATCCTGGTGGGCCTAAAGATCAAAGCATGATAGTTTAGAAGAGGCTACCCTAATATTTATATGGTCTAGTCATGAAATACAAAACACGAACTGTAAAACACTGATAGGTTCATCTCGGTCATGCAATGATCCAGCTGACCATCTGTGTCAGGAATAACAATAACAATAGGACTTAGACTTATAGACCGCTTCATAGTGCTTTTACAGTCCTCTGTAAGTGGTTCACAGAGTCAGCATATTGCCCCCAACAATCTGGGCCCTCATTTAATCCACCTTGGAAGGATGGAAGGCTGAGTCAACCTTCAGCCTGGTGAAATTCGATCTGCCAAACTGCTGGCAGCCGATAGTCTACAGAAGTAGCCTGCAGTACTGCATTGTGACCACTGCGCCACCTCAGCTCTTTCTACATTATTAATGCTTGAGTTTCCTTCATTGTGATCCCGGTGGGCCTAAAAATAAAAGCATAAGCGCACAACTGAGGGGCTGCCTGAACATCACTGAATGTGAAGAGGACAGAGAAAAAATGAGAGTTGTAACTAATGTGGTTGCATACTCCAACTTGCTATGGGGGGATTTTTGTCAAGATGCTGCTATATTGTTTGATTTCTTTGCTTTTTCTTATTTGGAACTTTGGGGCAATCTGGTTTAATTTTTTATACTTCTTCAAATATTCAAAGAACTAACTCTGGTTATATCTTTTCTCTAACCCTTTAGGAGGCTTACAGAGTGCTCCTGTATTCAGTGTATAAGACGCACCCAGATATTCAGCCTCTTTTTTGAGGTGTGTCTTATACACTGAATACAGCATTACTCTGGAAACAAGGTAGAGAAAATAAGGTTTGGAGAATCAGTAAATACCACCTCTAACTGGCTCCGCCCCCATCTATTCTCTGCCTCTGAGTCCCAGCTGATCAAGAGGGAATGGGGACTTTGCCATAACCTTCCCCTGGAGTGGTGAGGGAATGGAGATTTTACAGTATACTTCACCTGTCATGCCTACCAAGCCATGCCACGCTCACCAAGCCAAGCCCACAGTACTTGATCCCATGACTGCACAGTTCCTACTATAAAATATTTGTGTACAGTTTGGTCAAATTACTGGAAAACTATAGAGAATCATTCATCGCTATGTAAGGAGAGAGAGTGGATTGTTTGCTTTTGGTGGGAAGCAGATTGAAATATATTTATAATCTTTTATCCAAAACAAAAATGGACAAAACATTGTCATGATCAAATTCTTCTTACCTTTGCCAGCCAAAAACTTCTCAAAAAACATATCAAAGTCTTTTGGGGTTTCTATTTTGACTGATATTTTGTGAAAATGGTAGCTAGAAACCAAAACATCCTTTGGATTTCTAAGCACATAAATAATCTGTAAGAGAAAGATGATAAAACTTAGTCAAAAAAACCAAGACAAAAACAATAAAAAAGACTGATTGACAGCAAAGCGTACAGAGAGTTCATCGTGTAACTCTCATACATTCATCTAACAGGCTCCATTCTATCACGGGATCTCAAAGCTCATTAGCAAAACCATGTTTGAGAGCCTTCCAGCAGACCACCAGGATTGGGGCCAACCTTGACTTGGGGGAATGATTTTCCATATGGCAGACATCACAGAAGAAAAGGTTTTCCTCCTGGGTCTTGCCTGACAAATCTCCCTGGCTAATGGGACTCTGACATGCCTTCCCTGCTGTTCTTGATGCAATGCATAGCTGCAACTGGGTAGGGGAGGTTCTTCAAATAACATGTTCCCAACTGATGAAGGAGTTTAAACGTCAAAACCAGCACCATGAATTGAATGTAGAAGCAGACTCGTTAGCAATGCAGTTTCCAAAGCAGAGGTGTAATGAATGCAGTTCTAGAGAATACACCAATGCCCGTTGCATCTGCATTTTGCACCAGTGAAACTTCCACTGACTAGAACATGAGTGACTGAGAGTAGAAATTGCAAAGTTATTTGAAGGCTAAAAATAGCAGCCCTCAACTTGACATCCTCCAGATATGTTAAGATAGCAACTGGACATGCAACACCAAGTGTTACGATCTATCTGGGCGTGTCACCTTGGGAAAAATAAGTTTAAGGGGTTTGATATTCAGTTTGGTTGTTAGCTGTTTCTGCTGGGCATGTTCTCCTGATATTAACACTGTTTTGTTTGTGTTTTTTCCCCCTCACACTTCAGAATTTGCTATTCCAACATATTGGAACAATGTAATATTTGTTTGTGTAATCTTGCCTGTTTGTTAATACAACATTCAGACGTAGAGCTAAACGAAAAGAACACAGGCAGCTCCCCACTCTACCTCATAAGTTAACAAAATATGTCCTACTTTTGCTCTTCTTTTTCGTAATCCTTTGGGTACCAAATAGTGGGGCAGATGGGAACAAATGACACGAGGTGATGGGCGACTAGGTAAATCTACATGGAATATGTTATACTCCAGAAATGGTGCTCGGTCAATCAAGGTAATATTTTCAGATCCATCTCGGTGTCCTTCATAAAGAATCAAGCTGACAATATTCTGAGTCCATATAGTGCCTGCAAAATAGGAATAATTAAATTAATTCACCCATCATTATTTGGAGAAAGTTGAACTTATGCAATGCCAAACTTCCCATCAGGGAGAATAGCAAATGTTTAGGAGATGCATAAAGACAATCAACTCTACTAAAATTGATAGATTAAGCTGATGGATGGATGAAAAAAAATAACTATTTATTTACACATTTATTTCTATCCTGTCTTCTTTAGTTTTAGAACTAACTCAAAATGGCAAGCATACCTAATACTTCTTCCACCTCCTATTTTCCTCACAACAGCCCTTTCCTCTCAGATTGGGCTGAGAGAGAGTGACTAGCCAAGGTTACTAATGTAGCCAATGTGCAGTAAAATATAAACAATGAAAGTAGAGGTTTTGCAGCTTATTTCTCTTACATTTCCAGCTTCTTATAAAATGTGAAATGTTAAAATCTGGTTATACAGCAACAGCATCACAGCAACCAAAACACTGAGCAACTCAATAACAACATTGGATACAAGATTAACTCTTTCTTGGAAGACATCTTTGAACTTACCAGATTTAGGATATGTGATTACAAATATATCATCATCTCGGATTTCAAAGCTGTCCAGTGAATCTAAATTTTCAGGTGAGGACAAGCCAGTTACGAAATGGAGTCCTTTGTATTTATACAGGAACTCATCCTCTGGCTCCATTGCTTCAGCTGTAGATGTAATAATAGAGCAATTATCAATACTTCCTACATTTATGGTCAATAATTTATCAATTCAGTTCTTTAAAAATCATGAATCCTGCTCAGATAAAGGATGTGTGTGTGTGTGTGTGTGTGTGTGTGTGTGTGTGTGTGTGTTATTAGATTAGTTTCCTTAATTAATTTATTAGTTCCATGAACTCAATTTTCATTGATAAATGTTTCCATTGGAAAGAGTAAATTTTTTGTTTTTCTTGGAATCTAAAAATCTGTGTAGAAGAGAAAGTTTTATTTACAATGTTAAAAACATACTAATTGCCATTATTTTCTTACCTTACCTTATCTATATAGACTCTGACAGTCACTCATGTCATGTCCTTAAGCCAGCTTATTTGCAATGGTTTGTCAATGTTCTTATATTCCAGTCGAGTGCTCAAATATTTAAGAAGGCTGATCTTTAGTCAATCATTGTGTCAGCAATGTACTTCTGTATTTCAAAAATGAGGAAGAGAGGACATCAAACATGATTGATTAATAACCTAATTTGGAAATGTAAAACGGGTCAAGGGGAACTTTCTTAGCTGATTTAGACTTGTATCACTCTTGTCTCACTGTATCCATAAATTTATTGAAGTGTTTCTGAAAATCAGTGTTTTAAAAATACAAAAGCACTTCTGTTTTACATGCCAAGTATTTGTAATGTATCATTGTATGAAGAATTTGAATTTACCAGTAGATGAAGTCAGAACAATGTTATTGCATTATTTTCATACCTAAATCCCAAACCCAAATCCCATATATAAATTTACATAAGAGTTGTTATATTATTGCCCCCTCCAAAGGGAACAGTACAGTGGTGGGTTTCAATTTTTTTTAGAACCTATTCTGTGGGTGTGGCCTATTTTGTGGGGGTGGCTTGGCAGTCATGTGACCGGGCGGGTATGGCCAACTTTACATCACTCATGCACACTCAGTCACATGACCACCACCCCCTAAGTCATGTGGCAAAATTTTTTGGGACTCCTATGAAGGGGGGAGGAAGAGAGGGGAAAACCTCCCAAAAATAGACAACTGGAGGATTAAGGGCCAAAATTAGGGAGATCGGAGAAAGCAGGACAGAGGGGAATCCAATAGAAAGCTGATGTCAACGCCTAAGTCGTTTCCATGACTACTATCACCTTGAGAAGGGGAGGGAAATGCCATGCATACTTTTGGCCAGAGTAAAGTCTCATATTTCTGTACTGGGATGTGAATGCACATGTCCAGAACCCTGCCATAACCTCCTGTTGGAGAATGTGACTGATGACCTCAGCCACAGGGGAGGGGGCACAGGTGCAAAGGTCAGATGCCATTAAGTGTGATTTAGTTTCAGCTACACTGAAGTCCGTGCCAAGATGTTAGTCCTAATAAACGAATGGTTTTACTTTGAATTTCATCTTGGGGCTTATAAATTAATTAGGGCAACTCTTGGAACCTTCACAGGTACTGTAGCTTAAACTCACTTTTAAACATTTATCAAGATTTTCAGGCTTCCTGAATCCCGGGCTCTCCAGTCACTCCCAAATATTTGGAGTGCTTGGAGGGAAAATCAGGCAACCATGGCAGAAGGTGGATTATTGGAAGAAAGCCTGATTGCAGCTGGAGGTATGCGGCAAAACTCAGAAGCAGAAACAAGAGAAGATAGGTACTTGTGGAAATTCCCTTGCCCTAGTTCAAAGCCCCAGATGGAATCCTGAGGAAGTGCAAAAGAGCAACGGAGGGAGGAAGTGAGGGGAGGGACATCTGATCTTGTGGAAGGGAAGAGATGCAGACTGGAGCGCAGCCCCCCTCCCCATCCTTTTTTTTAATTAACAAGTTTTATTGGTTTTTACAAATTTTTTCGAGGAAAAGGGTTAAAAAGGGTATAAAATTTTTTGACAGCTACATCGTGCAGGGGAAAGCAGTCCCCCCAAATCTCACAACTTTTACAAAGAAAAATAGAAAAACATCAACATTTGAATAAACATTAGCAGTTTTGAGTTTAACACTAAGTCATCAGTATATTCAATCATTTTTGTATCACTTCCATAAAGTTACATTATAACAACAATTGCAATAATGTTTCAAATAACTTTTGTGACCTGAGTCTTCTAGATGTTGCATCCCCCCCGCCCCATCTACTGGCAGAGCCTCAGCCCCTCCCTCCTTCATTTCTTGTGTACCATCCCCTATTTCATCTAGGAGAGCATTATGTTTTTTAGTGAAAGCCTCCACCTCCACAACTGTGTTAATTCTAATTCTGCTGCCCTCCCAGAAAATCAGCATACCTTCTGGCAATAGCCACCTGAACCAGACTCCTTTATTATATAATTTCTTTGCTAAAGAGGAATATTTCTTCCTCTTATCTCTTTCTTTCTTTGGAATCTGTTTAAGAATGGTTATTTCTTTGTCTTTATATTTTAGTGGTCCCACCCTTTGAGCTCCTAGAACCTCATCTCTTGTAGTTTTTCTAAGAAATTTAACATGGACTTCCCTTGCAACATTGTGTGTTCTAGCGTATGCTGAGTTGATCCTGTAAATCAGGTCAATATCCCACCACAGCTGCGGTTTATCTCTTTCAATATATTCTGCTAAAATTGTAGTCATAATCTGCTTAAGATCTTCATTCTCGGTTTCTGTCAAGTTTTGAAATCTAAGGAAAAAAGACATCCTTTCAAATTCCATCTTTTTTTTTATAACAAAGTTTTATTGGTTTTTTTAATATTTTACAAAGGAAAAGGGTAGGGGATAGGTTACAAATTTTGGCCCTCCTCCAGTACATCTATTCTCTGTTTGTCTTGTGTAGTTTGTTGTTGTGTTTCTCTGAGCTGATCATTTAGATCTGTCAGTTGTTTTTCAATTCGTCCTGTCCCTTTAAAAGAGATTGAAGCATTTGGTGAACAGATAAATCCTTTGAGCTCTCTTCAGGCGCTTTAGGTTGTAGAAATGACACCAATGGTGTCTGTTGGGTAATTGGGCTGGATGTGGAAGATGTCGGGGCCAAAGAAGCCTTAACAGGCAGTAATTTTTTAGGACTCATCATGAAACTCAGAGACAGTTATGCGTCTGTGCAAAGAAATGGCATCTGTGGAGAAGCACAGCTGGGAGAGATCACAAGGCAGGCAAACTCAGAAGAGAATGTTAATCTTCCAATGCAGCTCCAGGTCAAATAGTTAAATCAAAATATTTCAAATCCAAGGGAAATGCGTAATAGGAGAGACTCCTGGAGGTCTCTGGGGTGGAAACTAGTTCAAAGCCAGAAAATCTTCCAAAAGAGGAATCTCATTCATAGAGGCAAAGAAGAAGGAGGAAGTTGGCCATCTTGGCTCAGCCTTCCCAGGAGGTCAGAAAACAACAAGTCCAAAGTTCCTCTTAAATAGTTTAAAGAAGGATCAGTTCAACCATCCTTTCTCTCACAATTGTAGTAAAAAGTCATTCTCCCATTGCTTAGGCGAAGTGAGAGTAAGTTTTTAGCTCTCTCTCTCTCTTCTATGAGAGGGAGAGATTTTACAAGTGCCGCTTTTCCGAGGGGGTGGAAATCCCCCCCTCCAATCTTAACTCTTCCAGAGATCATTAATTTTCAAGCTGTAAGTGTCGCTTTATCAAGCCCGATCACATAGTTTCATAGCAGAGCATGGGGATACAACTAATATTAAATATATCTTAGCATTTCTCATCTCTATCCCTAATAAGATACCCTCTCTTGCCTCTCCCACTCACTTTTACATCACAGTTGTCCTAGAGGCCCTGCATTCTTCTCCACCCATCTATTGTATTATAAAATATTTGTGTAGAGTTTACATAAATTACTGCACGAGTATAGAGAAACATTATTGTTTCTTATGTTAGGAGAGAGAGTGGATTGTTTGCTCTTGGTGGGAAGTGGATTGAAATATATTTATAGTCTTTTATCCAAAATAAAAACGGACAAAACATTATCATTTTCAAATTCTTACCTTTACCAGCCAAAAATGTCTCAAATAATATATCAAAGTCTTTTGGGGTTTCTGCTCTGAATGATAGTTTTTGAAAATGATAGTTAGAAACCAAGATATCTTTTGGATTATAAACACATAAATAATCTGTAAGAGAAAAATGATAATACCTAGTCAAAAAAACCAAGACAAAAAGGAGAAAAAAGACAGATTGACAGAAAAGCATACCGAGAGTTCATCAAGTAACTCTCACACATTCATCTAACACAGTGGTTCCCAAAACCTTTCAGTCCATCTCCCCCTTGGTGCTACAAACTGATCCTGAGTGCCCCCCACCCAGTGATGGAATTCAATTTTTTTACTACTGGTTCTGTGGCCATGGCTTGGTGGGTGTGGCTGGGGGGGGGGTCATGTGACTGGGCGGTTTGCACGACGGAAGGAAGATAGTAACAGTAAAATTGAAAGCTGTTACAATTAATTGCACATTTATTCAAAATCCAATTTAAAAACTTTTGTAGTTAATGTTAATTCAACAGAATTGTTGAACATGATCCAATGATACCAGGTTTTCAAAGTCTGATAGTCATTTATCAAGAAACTTAGTAACTAGTAACTTAGTAAACTCAGTAAAATTTAGTAACTACTTCACTGTTCTGTAAATTCTTAATGTGATGGATGGGCTTGATGAAGTGATACCAGTTTCCCAATGTCTGGTTTTAAGTCATTTAGTAGGAGTCTTAAATCACCATGTTCAGTAATCTGGAGTCGATTTCTTTGCTTGGAGAGAAGTTGGATGACCACACTGAAGTCACATTCCACCAAATATGATGTTGGAAATGCAACAAGGAGCTTCTTAACCATTGTCCATAGTGCAGGGTAGTGATCAGAAATTTCTTTCTGTAACCAAAACTCTTGGTACAATTTCTTAAACTTTGGCTTCAACTCAATGTCATTTTGCAGCTCTGAGTTGTTCCTCCATTACCCCATCTTCCTCAATGTCTGAAAATGAATTTATCACCCAATCTGGAATTTCCATCAAAAAAAGATCCTGATATCACTCAGCCATCTAAGTCTTAGAATGTCAGAGAAACAACTTTAGCTGGATAGTCACATCCCTGCAATAACATCATTGTAATTTTCAGTTTCATTAATTTCCACAATATCAACACTAGCTTTGCTACTAATCCCTTCCAAACCATCTGCATAGTCTTTAAGATTTGGTGGTTTAAATATCAAAAACGGTTAACTCACATCACACATGTAAGCAAAACTGAAGTACAATTTATTTTTCCTTTTTTAAAAACAAAAATCTCAATTTTAAGATCTTTATTACTGTTTTCATCCAGGTCCCATCCAAAAATGGCAAGAAACTCTGATGTCATTTTATTAAAGAAACCATGGACAGATAATTGCTCATACTTGCCTTAATATTATTGGCCAAGTTTCTTATTGGCTATGCTAACTAAGAGGTGCTCTGGTCATTGTTAACCCTGCTGCAAAATTTATGTGTGCACATATCCATACATACAAAGGCATACAATATAATCTTATCTCCTTCAGATTGCCAATTATTTTGCACGACACAAACATTCTGCCTTTAAATGCTTACGTGGTTTCAATGGCTAAACTTATGCTCGCCGAACCAACTATTCAAAACCAGTAATTCCGCAAGGAGAGAGGATGGGAATGGGGATATTTCAAAAACTAAACACATATCCTAAAAGAAAATCCAACTGCGACTAGCATTGAGTGGAGCTTTAATAAGCTTTAGAATAAATGAGCTGGAAGGGATCTGGGAGGTCTTCTGGTCCAGCCCCCTGCTCAAGCAGGAGAACTTATACCAGAGGTCTTCAAACTTGGCAACTTTAAGACTTGTGGACTTCAACTCCCAGAATTCTCCAGACAGTTATGGACTTCAACTCCCAGCTATGCTGGCTGGAGAATTGTGGGAGTTGAAGTCCACAAGTCTTAAAGTTGCCCAGTTTGGGGACTCCTGACCTATACTATAGTAGTCTATACATATAGTATACTATACCTATATCAAAGAAAACTCCTGTGAGTTTAAGAACACTCGTATTTCCAAGGCTAGAAACGGAAGATTTCAATGCGAGCTCCCTCCTGCTGGTAATCCAAACCTCCCTAACCAAAATCCATACCACCAAAAGGGAGCGACCACACTTCTGCTCATCACCCCCTCCCCCCAGTTACTTTTACCCAGCACCGTCTCCATGCAAAGGAAAAGAATGGCATGAAATATGTGACCGTTTTGTAAACCAGTGGCAAAGAACTCTCTCGCAAGCTCAACTAGAATTCGATTGGTGGGGTTTTTTCCCCCTAACAACACCGTGCACGATCTCCCCGCCCACCGACCGTTTAAAAATAAAAACCTGTTCACAAGCCAAGCCCATCGGTTAAGATGCCTGCGGTGCTGGGGGGTGGGTGATTAAAGCGGCGAATGCCCCTCTCCTGGGAGGAAGGTGGTGATTGGAGGGGAGGGTGGTGACGTTGCTTAAAGGGAAACCCGCAGCTATTTCCAGGTTTGTTTGGGTAATTTCGTCCTCCTGCCTGCACCAAAGGGCTTTAAGCAGTCTATTTTCTGCTCGGCAAGTTTCTCCTTTCCATCTGAGAATTAGCTAAGGGGAAGCTACCAACCTAGGGGCGACACCCTCTGCAGCCAACACAATACACAATCCTTTTTTCCTCGCCCTCTTAGCGCTCCCCTGCTGCCCCCCTTGCCTCTTAGTGCCCCCCTAAGTCATCCCACTGCCCCCCAGAGGTGGTACCGCCAACTTTGGGAACCACTGATCTAACAGGCTCCATTCTATCACAGGATCTCAAAGCTCATGAGCAAAACCATGTTTGAGAGCCTTTCAGCAGACCACCAGGATTGGGGCCAACATCAACTTGGGGGAAAATTGTCCATATGGCAGACATCACAGAAGAAAAGGCTTTCCTCCTGGGTCCTGCCTGACAAATCTCCCTAGCTGATGGGACCCCAACATGCCTTTCCTGCTGGACTTGATGCAATGCATAGCTGTAACTGGGGAGGGGAGATTCTTCAAATAACATGTTCCCAACACCTGAAGGGGTTTAAACATCAAAACCAGCACCATGAACTGAATCAAGAAGCAGACTGGTTAGCAATGCAGTTTCCAAAGCAGAGGTATAATGAATGCAGTTCTAGAGAATACAGCAATGCCCATTGTGTCTGCATTTTGCACCAGTGAACCTTCGGTGACTAGGGCATGAGAGTAGAAATTGTGAGAAGAGATTTTGAGGGCTAAAAATATTATCCTTCAACTTAATATCCTCCAGATATGTTAAGATAGCAACTAGCCATGCAACACAAAGTGTTATGATCCATTGGGAAATAAATTTAAGTGGTTTGATATTCATTTTGGTTGTTAGCTGTTTCTGCTGGGCATGACTTTCTGATTTTGAGACTATTTTGTTTGTATTTCCCCCCGCCCCTCATACTTCAGAATTTGCTATTCCAACATATTGGAACAATGTAATATTTTTTTGTGTACCCTTGCCTGTTTCTTAATAAAACATTCAGACATAGAGCTAAACGAAAAGAACACAGGGAGCTCCCCACTCTACCTCATAAGTTAACAAAACATGTCCTACTTTTGCTCTTCTTTTTCATAATCCTTTGTGTACCAAATAGTAGGGCAGATGGGAACAAATGACACGAGGTGATGGGCGACTAGGTAAATCTACATGGAATACATTATACTCCAGCCATGGTGCTCGGTCAATTAGGGTTATATTTTCAGTTCCATCTCGGTGACCTTCATAAACAATCAAGTTGACAATATTCTGAGTCCATATAGTGCCTGCAAATAGGGAATAATTAAATTAATTTGCCCATTATTGTTTGGAGAAAGTTGAACTTATGCAAAGCCAACCTTCCTATCAGGGAGAATAGCAAATGTTTCAGAGATGCGTAAAGACAATCAACTCTATTAAAATTGATAGATTAAGCTGATGGATGGATGAGAAAAGAATAGCTATTTATTTACACATTTATTTCTATCCTGCCTTTTTTAGTTTTAGAACTAACTCAATGTGGCAAACATACCTAATACTTCCTCCTTCTCCTCCTATTTTCCTCACAACAGCCCTGTGAGGTAGATTGGGCTGAGAGAGAGTGACTAGCCAAGGTTACCAATGTAGCCAATGTAGAATAAAATATAAACAATGAAAGTAGAAGTGTAGCAGCTTATTTCCCTTACATTTCCAGCTTCTTTTAAAATGCTAAATGTTAAAATCTGGTTATAACACAACAGAGTCACAGCAACCAAAACACTGAGGAACTCAATAACAACATTGGATACAAGATTAACTCTTTCTTGGAAGACATCTTTGAACTTACCAGATTTAGGATATATGATTACAAATATATCCTCATCTTGGATTTTAATATTGTCCAGTGATTCTAAATTTTCAGGATAGGAGAAGCCAGTTATGAAATAGAGTCCTTTGTATTTAAACAGGAACTCATCCTTTGGCTCCATTTCTTCAGCTGTAGATGCAACAATAGAACAATAAAGAATGCTTCCTACATTATGGTCACTATTGCATTAATTCAGTTCTTTAAAAATAGATCCCTTTGTCTTTATACAGGAACTCATCCTTTGGCTCCATTGCTTCAGCTGTTGATATAATAATAGAGCATTTATTAATGCTTCCCACATTTATGGTCGATATTGTATTAATTCTTTAAAAATCATGAATCCTGCTAGCATAAAGAAAAATGATGTATATATTATTAGATTAGTTTCCCTAATTAATTCATTAGTTCCATGAACTCAATTTTCATTGATCAATGTTTTCATTGCAAAGAGTAAATTTGCTGTTCTTCTTGGAATTTAAAATTTCTCCATAGAAGTGAGTTTTAAATACAATGTTAAGAACATACTAATTGCAATTCTTTTCTTACCTTACCTTATCTACATAGACTCTGACAGTCACTCATGTCATGTCCTTAAGCCACCTTATTGGCAATGGTTTGTCAATGTACTTATACTCCAGTCGAGTGCTCAAATATTTAAGAAGGCTGATCTTTAGTCAATCATTGTGTCAGCAATGTACTACTGTATTCCAAAAATGAGCAAGAGAGGACATCAAACTCAATTAGATTATTGAGTAATAATCTAATTTGGAAATGTAAAACGGGTCAAGGGGAACTTTCTTAGCTGATGTAGGCTTATATCACTCTTGTCTCACTGTATCCATAAATTGATTGAAGGGTTGCTATAAAAATCAGTATGTTTTAAAAATACAAAGGGAGTTCAGATTTACATGCCAAGCAGGGGTGTGTTTCAAAAATCTTTACTACCTATTCAATGGGTGTGGCCTATTTTGTGGGCATGGCTTGGCAGTCATGTGACTGGGTGAGAGTGGCTTGGCAGTCATGTGACTGGTGGGCATGACTAGGTGGGTGTGGTCATGTGATTGGGTGGGCATGGTCAATTCGATGTCACTCACATGGAGGAGCACCTTGCCTGGCTTCTCCTTGCCCCTCCCCTCCCAGCCAGTCCTCGCCTCGTCTTCCATGTTATGGTGGGAGAGGAAGCATTTTCAAAGTCATCTTCCCCTTGGTACTAGCCAATAAGATGAGATTTTCTGTCAGAAGACCACCTGATGTACATTTCGAAATATTGTTTATCACTATTATCTTGGTAACAGTGAGTGGAGAGATTTATAAAGAATAACAGAGTTGAAAGGGACCTTGGAGGTTTTCTAGTCCAACCCCTGCTGAAGCATGATATACCATTATGGACAAATTTCTTCTTAAAAATTTCTTCTTAAAAACCTCCTGTGATGATATACTCACAATTTCTGAAGGCATCCCATTTCTCTAATTGTTCTGTCAAGAAATTTCTCATTTCTAGGTTGGATCTGTTTGATAAGTTTCCATCTCACAGATCCGTTTCACAGTTACTTCCAGTTGAGCCAGGCACCACCTATTCTATACATTTTTCTTGCCTGTGTAAAATTTTACTTTACTCTCAATCAAATTGCATTTTTGGTGAGAAATTATATTTTACGGTGGTATTCAGTTTACTACAATGATTTTTGCAAACTGCTCTGCTTATACTGATAAAAATTATTCTTTTTGAACATTAAAGCATACAGTCAATCAAAAATTTCCAATCCTACAGTTGAAAACACATTAGAAAGGCAATTTCAAAGCAGTTACTGAATGTTTTGCCATTCTTTCTCTTCCCTTTAGTTAAATCTTTCTGCTTTATTTTTTTTCCTTGGGCCTTATTGCAATATTTCAAAATTCTCACAGATCCTTCACAAAGAACCAGTTATAATACAAAAAAATCTTTGTGGTCTGAAACTCCCTGACTCACACACCCTCAGCTCCTCAACACTTTCAATGTTTTCCTTTCCTTTCTGTTATGTACAGAAGTGTGCTTCTCTTTCATTGCTCATTTTCAAATTAACCCTCCCCTGATGCCTACACCTGAATTTCATTCAGGTAAACCCAAAAGACCACACTTGTTTCCTAAATTGTCAAAATGGAAAGTACTCCAAAGGGAATTATTCAGGATGGTGATATTAGCAATTCATAAACATAATTATGAATTATGGGGACTTAACAAACGAATTAAGCAATGAGTTTGAGACCAACAGTGATGCAAGCAAAAATCAGTCTTGTTAGAAAAGGCTGTCTAATAAAAATATACCCAGGTCTTCTCTTATTATAAAATCAACCTGGACAGCGGCAGAACTTCCTCCCCTCCCTCTTTTGGGGAGATTTACAAACAACTTCATGCCAGGTTTGCCCTGCAGCATTACCCACCCCCACCAGCAGCTCTTGCCTGAGCAACGTTTGGCTTTACCTTCCTCCCATGGCTGGTGGCAGAGGGGAAGGCCAGCCCCTTCAGCTCCAGCAATGCCCCGTGTGCCAAGTCCCAATCTGGAACTCTCCATAACTGGGGATGGTGGCAGTGCTGGGGAGCACAGTCCAGTTGTTTTCATTGGTGAGAGGAGCTGTAGAGCTGGCGGTAGGGAGTTTTAGCATGCTGCTTGGGTGTGCCAGTGGCTATCGGCGGTGGTGAGACACCACAGAAATTCGGTGGAGTTTTAGCACACAGCTTGGGTGCAGTGGTGGCAGTGGTGGCAGTGGGGCATCCACAAAGCCCATTCCAGCCTCAGATCATCTGAAGAAGCCCCCTCCCTACTTCTTCTCCTTGTGAAGCAGTTTGCAAAATCCCCATTTTGAAAGCCTCTTCTCAAAGAGAAGAAAGTTGTGGGGGGCTTCTTCAGAGGAGCCCAGGCCAGAGCAGCGTGAAGTCCATTGCAGCCTCAGACGCACCCGGGCCAGACCGGTATAGAGGCGTATCCAGGCTGTCGGTGCTCCTGTACGCAATGTGTTGCCTGTGACCATCGCCACCATCGCTGCCCTGTTTGCACTGGCCATGTGCCCCATTGCCTGCCGGTGCTGCTTGCAGCTGCCCACTGGACCCTGCCAGGAGAACGGCCTGTTGTGCCAGAGGGACAGCGTCCCAGCGGAGCTGCTCAGAAGGAAGCCACCAGCTTCAGTCTTTAAGGTGCTTCAACACAAGGGAAAGGGGAGACAATAATAGGCCTTCCGAGCACCTCCGCTGTGAAGGGAGGCAGAAAACATTGTGTTCTCTCTGCCGCAGCATTCAACATGGCTGCTTTTCTCCTTCTTGGGCTCATGCACACTGAGCAAACATGAAAAGGAGGTGAGAAGCAGCCAGGTTGAATACTAGAAGACTTGGCCAAACCTTTCCATGGGTTCGGCATGCGTGGTTTGAGTGGATGTGGCTTGGTGGAGTGGGGTCGCCCCACCTTGTCATACTCCGACTTAGTCACATTAAGCTCTCCAGGCACCACACCCACTGAACCGGTAGGGAAAAAAAATTGAAATTCAACACTGGTCAGGTAGCTATGGAAATCTAAATCAATAAACAAATACTGTACAATGTTTAAAAATAACACAGAATTTAATGTTACTCTGGTCTATGATCCCTGCAGAGTTGAGAATTAAAAATTACAAGATTACATAAAGACCATTCTTGGAAGGTCATCTCTGATTCAAGCTATTTGAAGGTGTGTATCAGACATTATTTTCTTCCAGTGAGCTGGACATAGGCTCATGGATCCTCCTGAATATCCCAGCAGAACTTGAAGGGCAGCTTTTCCATCCTCTCCTTAAAGACACGGTCAAATCTTTCACTCTGGGCAACAGTCAGGTTGTTCTTCCAGTCCCCAATAGTGCCTGGGAAGCAATGGTTAAAAATATGTCAACAGTTTTTGTATTCAATTAAACTAGAGGCTATTTATGTCATCCTGCCACTTAAATGGTCATTCTTACGCATTTTTCTGTGACTAGGTTTGTGTATGAATGTATATACAGTCATGTAAACAGGACGTCCACCCTGCTTGAATTCCATGGTTTTATGTATGCGAACATAGTAAAAATCTGCTCCTTAGCAGTTCTTAAAGTAAGCAAATACAACCTCAGATGAACAACATGACATGACACCCTGTCATGATTTATTTTTGAAAAAGAAAACCAAAATGGGGAAGCTGTGTCTGTAAAACCTAAGACTTAATAATTTTGGAAGAATTTTGTTTCCATTTTGGAAGAATTTTGTTTCCATTTTGGAAGAATTTTGGCCCACTATTCTTTACAACATGGCTTCAGTTAATTGAAGTTTGTGAGCATTTGTTTACTTGTTTCACTTGAGGTCCCACCGCAGCATTTCAATCGGGTTGAGGTCTGGACTTTGACTGGCCATTGCAATACCTTGATTCTTTTCCTTTTCAGCCATTCTGTGGTACTTTTGCGGGAGTGCTTAGGGTCATTGTCTTGTTGAATGACCCAATGTTGGCCAATCTTTAGCTGTCAGACTGCTGGCTTTACATGTGACTCTGGAATACTTTAGTATTTAGTGGAGTTGATAGTCAACTCAGTGACTGCAATTTGTCCAGATCCTGTGACTACAAAACAAGCCCAAATCATCCCCCCTCCACCACCATGCTTGATGGTTAGTATAAGACGTTTGTGCTGATATCCATGTTTGATTTTTGCCAAACGTGGCACATTGTATTATGGCCAAACATCTCCACTTTGGTCTCATTCGGCCAAAGGACAGTGTTCCAGAAGTCTTGTGATTTGTTCACCTGCAACTTTGGAAACCAAAGCTGTTCTGCAAAGCTGTTTTTAGAGAGATAGGCTTCTTTATCACTGTAATTATGGAATCAATAGCCTCCCAGTGAGGTTCTAAATGATCTTGAGTTCACCCAGTTGGTCCAATGCTTAAGGGAAACAATTGATGGCTTTTTGATCATTGGATAAGTCCCTGCAGGTTTATAGGAGACAGTTCTACAACTGGAGGACAGTGCATTCATATGTCGGAGAGACTTTTTATTCAGGTTGATAATAAGTAGATTCGCCTTTCCAGGTTGAAAGGAGTACTCAGTTATATCACTGTTTCCAGTGAGATGCCCCGGGAGTGGTGCTCCTTTCAAGTTCCCAACAAGGTGCTAGAGTGAATGACAGGAGCTCACCCCACCATGCAGCAGCACTCAGATTTCAAACATGGGCTTGCTAACTTTCAACCCATCATCCTAACCATGTGACCCACCACACTCCTGGTGTGGGAGATTACCCAAGGTAGACAGTGAAGAGGTTATGTCTCCACCATCCTAAAGTGGTCAGTATGAGCTAAAACTATTCCACTCCCAAAGAATCACTAGATTGTCTAACCAACAGAATGATGATTGAAAAGGGTCAGATTATATCCACACCAGAAAATTGTTTGGGTGAACAGGAGAATATCAACATTGGCACAACTAAGAAAAGCTTATGTCTGCCTCAAATGTAGGCTGATGATGAGGCAAACACAACATCATTTAGAGACAGTAGAAAGAGAGGGCTGTTGGGACATATCCATACCACTTTAGAAAGTACCTTTGAGGTGGGGGTGACAACCCTGGTTTCAGATGAAGGTTGGCACATTCCAAAAGCCCCAGAGTATGAATTATTACTAATCTACCTTTGCGAAGAAAGCTTCCTTTGCTGAAATCTAGAATCTCAGGAGGCATTAACGTGTAGTTTGCTCTAGAATCCACCTTCATGTTATCAAATGTAGCTTTATCCACCACATCATCCACCTCCTTTTCAGTTAGTTCTCTTCCGAGAAAGTTGCATATTTTCAGTACAGAACTTCTCAGGTCCTGCAATTTGATAAAGCTTTATATTAGTTCATCTATAACAATGGAGAAAAAAATGGATTTTTTTGTTTATATCTTTGGGAAATTCTCAAGAAAATTTCTTCGTTATACAAATCTTGCATATTAAACTTTAATTATTTTCCTACTGAAAAAATTACCTTGAGATAAAGTAATTTTTCAAATGAAAACTGTACATAGAAGCAATATCAATGAATTAAAAAAAAGAAATGCTGCTTTGGGACTTCTGTATTTGGTATGCCCAAATATACCAGGGGTTGTAACACCAATACATATCTATTTCCCTAGCTTAGCTGATAAAAGAGGAGAGCCTGTGGTGTAGTGGCTAACAAATCTGCCTAATATATAACACATCCCATGTTCAAATCCCAGTAAGGGTATGGCTAGCTGATGAGAGCTAAATAGCTTGAAATGGATCCATACTAGTCTCCCTTTATTTATTTATCAGCACAAATACAACACAAATATATATATATATATATATATATATATATATATATATATATATATATATATATATATATATATATATATATATATATATATATATATATATATATATATATATATATATATATATATATATATATATATATATATATATATATATATATATATATATATATACAATACAATACAATACAATACAATACAATACAATACAATACAATAGTAGAGTTGGAAGGGACCTTGGAGGTCTTCTAGTCCAACCCCCTGCCTAGGCAGGAAACCCTATACCGTTTCAGACAAATAGCTATCCAACATCTTCTTAAAGACTTCCAGTGTTGGGGCATTCACAACTTCTGGAGGCAAGCTGTTCCACTGATTAATTGTTCTCACTGTCAGGAAATTTCTCCTCATTTCTAAGTTGCTTCTCTCCTTGATTAGTTTCCACCCATTGCTTCTTGTTCTACCCTCAGGTGCTTTGGAGAATAGTTTGACTCCCTCTTCTTTGTGGCAACCTCTGAGATATTGGAATAATGCTATCATGTCTCCCCTAGTCCTTCTTTCTCTTAAGCTAAACATGCCCAGTTCCTGCAACCGTTCTTCATATGTTTTAGTCTCCAGTCCCCTAATCATCTTTGTTGCTCTTCTCTGCACTCTTTCTAGAGTCTCCACATCTTTTTTACATCGTGGCGACCAGAACTGAATGCAGTATTCCAAGTGTGGCCTTACCAAGGCATTATAAAGTGGTATTAACACTTCACGTGATCTTGATTCTATCCCTCTGTTGATGCAGCCTAGAACTGTGTTGGCTTTTTTGGCAGCTGCTGCACACTGCTGGCTCATATTTAAATGGTTGTCCACTAGGACTCTAAGATCCCTTTCACAGTTACTACTACTGAGTAAGGTATCACCTATACTGTACCTGTGCATTCCGTTTTTGTTGCCTAAATGTAGAACCTTACTCTTTTCACCATTGAATTTCATTTTATTAGATAGTGCCCAATGTTCAAGTTTGTCAAGATCCTTCTGTATCTTAAGCCTATCTTCTGGAGTGTTGGCTATTCCTGCCAGCTTGGTATCATCTGCAAATTTGATGAGTTCCCCATTTATTCCCTCATCCAAATCATTGATGAAGATGTTGAAGAGTACTGGGCCTAAAACAGAGCCTTGGGGTACTCCACTGCATACTTCCCTCCATGTAGATGCAGTTCCATTGAGAACTACACGTTGAGTGCGGTTGGTCAGCCAGTTACCAATCCATCTGGTGGTGATGCTGTCTAACCCACATTCTTCTACTTTATCTAGTAGTAGGTTATGGTCTACCTTATCAAAAGCCTTACTGAAATCCAAGTAAACTATATCAACGGCATTCCTCTGGTCCACTAATTTTGTCACATTATCAAAGAATGCAATAAGATTAGTCTGGCATGATCTGTTTTTGACAAATCCATGTTGGCTTTTGGCTATTACTTTGTTTGCTTCTAGGTGTTCGCAAATTCGTTGCTTGATTATTTTTTCCAGAATCTTTCCTGGTATTGAGGTTAGGCTGATAGGTCTGTAGTTTCCTGGATCTAATTTTTTCCCTTTTTTGAAGATGGGAACCACATCAGCTCTTTTCCAGTCCTCTGGTAGTTCCCCGGTGTTCCAGGATCTCTGAAAGATATAATTCAGTGGTTCTGAGATCTCGTCTGCTAGTTCCTTCAGAACTCTGGGGTGTAATCCATCCGGTCCTGGTGATTTGAACTCGTCTAGGGTAGACAGGTGCTCACTTACCATTTTCTTCCCTATTTCAATTTGTGTTCCTAATTTTGTGGTGCTGCTTTTGATAGGTTGGACTGTTTTATCCCTTTGTGTAAAGACAGATGCAAAACATGAGTTAAATAGTTCTGCTTTCTCCCTGTTGCTTGTCACCTTCTTGCCACTTTCTCCTAGCAATGGACCAATTGTTTCCTTAACTTTTTTCTTGTTTTTAACATGTTGGAAGAAGCTTTTTTTGTTAATTTTTACTTTTGTGGCAAGCCTTTCTTCATTGTGAGCCTTAGCTTTCCTCACTTCATCTTTACAGGCTCGGGCTATTTGCTGATATTCTGCCTTAGTTATGTCCCCCTCCTTCCACTTTTTATACTTACTTTTTTTGTCTTTCAGTTTGTCAGATAGTTGTTTATGCAGCCATGCTGGTTTCTTTTGGGAGCTGTTGTTTTTCTTCTTCATTGGTATTGTGTTAGACTGGGCTTTTCTAATCTCATTTTTCAAAATTTCCCAAGCTTCTTGAGTTGTTTTCCCCTCGAGGATTCTCATCCATGGAATTTTTCCCAAGCTCTCTCTAAGTTTATTGAAATTAGCTTTCTTAAAGTCCAAGACTCTAGTTTGACTTTGTTCTACTACTTGTGTTTGGATAATGTTGAATTCCAATATTGCATGGTCACTTGCCCCCAGGGTTCCTATGGCTTCAACACCTTCTATCATTTCCTCTCTGTTAGTGAGAATTAAGTCCAGTATGGCTGACCCCCTTGTTTCCTTCTCTACTTTTTGGAAAACAAAGTTGTCTGCTAGGTTTGTTAGGAACCTGTTGGATCTTCCACTTGGTGCAGAGTTTGTTTCCCAGTTGATGTCAGGGTAGTTAAAATCTCCCATTACTATTGTGGTGTGCTTCCTACATACCTTAGTTAGCTGACTAGCAAAAAGTTCATCTTCTTCCTCTGCTTGGTTGGGTGGCCTGTAGTATAGACCTATGGCAATGTCATTTCCCCCACAACCTTTAATATTGACCCAAATGCATTCAAGATAGTTCTCATTATTGTTGTGCTCTATTTCTGTAGAGATGTAGTTATTTCTTATATATAGTGCAACTCCACCTCCTCTTTTATTTGGTCTATTTCTTTTAAATAATTTAAATCCTTCTAGCTGTATGTTCCATTTGTCAGTTTCATCCCACCAAGTTTCTGTAATGGCAATAATATCATATCTGCCCTCTTTTACTTGAATTTCTAATTCTCCCTGTTTATTCCTCATACTCTGTGCATTGGTATATAGACATTTGAGTCCATTTTGATTGACCTTGTGTTTACTGTCTACATAACCTGTATTATTCCTGACTGCCCCTATTTTCTTGCCACTTGTGTGATTCATGCACATGGTATGACAATCACTATTACATGCTTGGTTTTGCTTGACAGCAGGAGTGATAATCTTACCCACACACACATCTATGTTACATGCATTTATAACCCTATGAATTTTAGTTTGCTGGGGACAGAGATGTTCTGTATCTATTAATTCTCTGTCCCCGCTCTTCAGTTTAAATGTTTATCAAGAAAATCTGTGAATTTAATGCCAAGTAACTCAGTTCCTTTCTTGGATGGGTGCAACCCATCTCTTTTGTACAGTTTTTCATTGGACCAGCTACAGGCTTCATGACTAATAAAACCAAAGCCTTCCCTTTTACACCACTCCTTTAGCCAAACATTAAACTCTGCTACACGCTGGCCCTTCCCTTTTTGTTCCTTATATACAGGTAAAACCTCTGAAAAGATAAGCCTACAACCTATACTATTAAGTTCATACCCCAAGTTCTGGAAATCATTCTGCACAGAAAGTACATCTTTCTGGGATAGATCATTAGTGCCAAGATGTATAATAGCATCAACGTCACAGTCCTTACTTGCATTCTTGACTATCTTAAGAATACGCCTCTTGTCTCTGCTGGCAGTAGCACCTGGCAGACACCTGACCTCTTTTAAAACCTCCGTATCCTCTCCTAAATTAACATCTCTTACGATTGAATCACCAACCAGAAGGTGACTTCTCTTTTTACATACCTTGATCTTCTTCTGCGACTGATGTGTGATACCTGGTTCCCCTTTTCGCCTTTCCGAAGAAAGTTCTTCGTTTTGGACCACGATCCCCTGCTTATTTGAGTCATCATTATCACAACTGCCTTGACCTATCTCTTTAGTGTCCCCATTAAGGTCAGCAAGGGCACTATATCTGTTTTGCTGGGTCACAGCAAAAGCTTTGGGTTTATGGTTCACAGCTCTCAACTTGCCAGATCCCACAGTTGTCCAGACAGCTCTTCTCCTGCAAGATCTTTGTGGTAGAGGGGGCTGATAGTGTGGCTTCACCGTAGAGTGGAATGGCTGACGTAGACACCTAGTTTCTGCTTGGAGAGCACAGATTACAGATTCTAGATAGGTAATCTGCCTATGTAGACTCGTAATTTGTTTACAAAGGGGACAGTATCCAAATTTGAAAAGAGTACTGCGAAAGACAGGTGCAAAACAGCTATTACATTGAACTAAGCCAGTCATTTTGAAATAAATAAAATCACAATCTCAAACACACTAATCCAGAATGTATTATTGCTATTTTGGTTTATAGATATATGATTCGCGCGCCGTTAGGCGCGCGGGCCCCCACCTCAGTGTCTTTGTCTTGTGACTCACCCCCTCCTTCTCTCCAGCAGCTCCAATCCTAGCTTCAGGAAGGTTCAAATGATATGGAGTTTAAGGGCCCCCACCTCAGTGTCTTTGTCTTGTGACTCACCCCCTCCTTCTCTCCAGCAGCTCCAATCCTAGCTTCAGGAAGGTTCAAATGATATGGAGTTTAAGGGCCCCCACCTCAGTGTCTTTGTCTTGTGACTCACCCCCTCCTTCTCTCCAGCAGCTCCAATCCTAGCTTCAGGAAGGTTCAAATGATATGGAGTTTAAGGGCCCCCACCTCAGTGTCTTTGTCTTGTGACTCACCCCCTCCTTCTCTCCAGCAGCTCCAATCCTAGCTTCAGGAAGGTTCAAATGATATGGAGTTTAAGGGCCCCCACCTCAGTGTCTTTGTCTTGTGACTCACCCCCTCCTTCTCTCCAGCAGCTCCAATCCTAGCTTCAGGAAGGTTCAAATGATATGGAGTTTAAGGGCCCCCACCTCAGTGTCTTTGTCTTGTGACTCACCCCCTCCTTCTCTCCAGCAGCTCCAATCCTAGCTTCAGGAAGGTTCAAATGATATGGAGTTTAAGGGCCCCCACCTCAGTGTCTTTGTCTTGTGACTCACCCCCTCCTTCTCTCCAGCAGCTCCAATCCTAGCTTCAGGAAGGTTCAAATGATATGGAGTTTAAGGGCCCCCACCTCAGTGTCTTTGTCTTGTGACTCACCCCCTCCTTCTCTCCAGCAGCTCCAATCCTAGCTTCAGGAAGGTTCAAATGATATGGAGTTTAAGGGCCCCCACCTCAGTGTCTTTGTCTTGTGACTCACCCCCTCCTTCTCTCCAGCAGCTCCAATCCTAGCTCCAGGAAGGTTCAAATGAGGTTCAAATGATATATATATATATATAAGGCAACATTAAAAATAAAAATATGGTTTTCTGCCTGGATGGTTTTCTGTGATGAGCCGAAGGACAGAAAGAGGGAGGAGTGAGCTCCCTCCCATATTTGGGCATACCAGGGGTTGTAACACAAATACATACATACATACATACATACATACATACATACATACATACATACACACACACACACACACATACACACACACACACACACACACACACACACACATATATATATATATATATGTGTGTGTGTGTGTGTGTGTGTGTTTGTGTTACAACCCCTGGTATGACCATTATCAGCACAAATACAACACACACACATATATGTTTCTCTGTTTTGATGGCTTCCATAATTATTCTCTTGTTGAGGTGTTCTGTTTTGGAGATTAACCTGGCTCCTTCAAAATTGATTTCATGTCCTGTAGCTTTAAGGTGCTGGAAAATGGAGGAAGTTTTTTCTTTTTTTCTTACTGCATTCTTGGGTTCTGTGAGGCGTGCATTTATTCTCCTGTTTGTCTGTCCTATATAAACGTGATGATACCTCCCGCCTACCAAACATCTGGAAACCAGCCCTAGCCAAAAAACGAACACCACCCACCACCCAAGCTGCTACAATACAAAACAACAATGCACACACAGCCAACACCAATCAGCACCAATCTACCAATAATGATACAACCACACAACCAATCATTCCACTTACTGAAACAAAGCCAGCACCCCATCCCCTCCCACCAAGATTTACAGAAAGACGGCAGCTCCGTTCCCATTTTAAGCCCAAGCCCGAAGATGGCAGGTGAGATCTTGCCGAAACGTTGCAAAGACAATCTCAATCCTACACGGGAAAAGACCCGAATACAACAAAACCGGCATACCTACACCCGTGAAAATCTACGAATATATATATATGTATGTATGTATGTATGTATGTATGTATGTATGTATGTATGTATGTATGTATTTGTGTTACAACCCCTGGTATGACTAGTCTCCCTTTATTTATTTATCAGTACAATTACAACACACACACACACACACACACACACACACACATATATATATATATATATGTGTGTGTGTGTGTGTGTGTGTGTACACACACACACACATATATATATATATATATATATATATATATATATATATATATATATATATATATATATATATATATATATATATATTTGTGTGTATGTGTATATATATATGTGTGTGTGTGTATTTGTGTGTATGTGTATATATATATATATGTGTGTATATATATATATATATGTGTGTGTGTGTGTGTGTGTGTGTGTGTGTGTGTGTATGTATATATAAAAGGCAACATTAAAAATAACAATATGGTTTTCTGCCTGCATGGTCTTCTGTGATAAGCCAAAGGACAGAAAGAGGGAGTAGTGACCTTCCTCCCATATTTAGGCATACCAGGGGTTGTAACACAAATACATACCTATTTCACTGGCTCAACTGATAAGGAGGCGAGCCTGTGGCTTAGTGGCTAAGACTTCTGCCTAAGATATAAGACAGCCCAGGTTCAAATCCCAGTAAGGGTATGACTAGCTGATGAGAGCTAATTAACTCAAAATAGATCTATACTAGTCTCCCTTTATTTATTTATCAGTACAAATACAACACAAATATAAAAAAGGCAACATTAAAAATAAAAATATGGTTTTCTGCCTGCATGGTCTTCTGTGATAAGCCGAAGGACAGAAAGAGGGAGTAGTGACCTTCCTCCCATATTTAGGCATACCAGGGGTTGTAACACAAATATATATATATATATATATATATATATATATATATATATATATATATATATATATATATATATATATATATATATATATATATATATATATATATATATATATAAAGTAATTTTTGAAATGAAAACTGTACATAGAAGAAATATCAATGAATTAAAAAAAGAAATGCTGCTTTGGGAGTTCTGGTAAATGTTTTCATGTTTTCTTGGCTGCATCAGAGGCTGACCAGTTCCCAAGCAAGTTTTAAAAAAAAGCCTCTCTTAAAAATGCCATTGAGTTGAATCAATCTCTTCTGAGCCCAATATTATGGAAAATATGATATTTATATTTATATTCATATTCATATATATTTACATTTATACTTATACTCATAAAGCAATGCAATGCAAAGCAATGCAATTCAATGCAATACAGTACAATACAACATAATATAATATAATAGGCTATGTCTAAGATTTTTCTGATTGCAGTTACATTGTGCTAATTGGGTTTTCCTTATCTATTAAGTAAGTCTATCAAAAATTAGATCAGCTTTGTTTTGCTGAACTTGTTTAGCAGTTCTCTAGGAGATCACAGAAATAACCAAGATTAGCTCTGTGTTCACCTCTGCTACTCCCTGTTGGAATAAGTTATTTACCCATCCCATCATTTCCAAAGCTTCTGTGCTTAACGATTGTTCATATTGCACAACACAACACAACACAAACACATCTTACCTTTTTCATTTCTTCATAAGACAGGAAGAGAATACTGAAATCACCCTTATGAGCATACCAGCCTTCTACATGGTCTAGCCATGAACTACAAACCACTGATAGGAGAGAAATGAGTTACTTATAAATATTAATGCTCGAATTTCCCCCACAACTTTACGATCCTGGTGGGCCTAATGATCAAAGCATGATAGTTTAGAAGAGGCTACCCTATTATTTATAAGGTCTAATCATGAAATACAAAACACGAACTGTAAAACACTGATAGGTTCATCTTGGTCATGCAATGATCCAGCTGACCATCTGGGTCAGGGATAACAATAACAATAGGACTTAGACTTATAGACCTCTTCATAGTACTTTTACAGTCCTCTGTAAGCGGTTGACAGAGTCAGCATATTGCCCCCAACAATCTGGGCCCTCATTTAATCCATCTCGGAAGGATGGAAGGCTGAGTCAACCTTCAGCCTGGTGAAATTTGATCTGCCAAACTGCTGGCAGCCGACAGTCTACAGAAGTAGCCTGCAGTACTGCATTGTGACCACTGCGCCACCTCAGCTCTTTCTACATTATTAATGCTTGAGTTTCCTCCATTGTGATCCCGGTGGGCCTAAAAATCAAAGCATAAGAGCACAACTGAGGGGCTGCCCGAACATCACTGAATGTGGAGAGGACAGAGAAAAAATGAGAGTTGTAACTAATGTGGTTGCATACTCCAACTTGTTATGGGGGGATTTTTGTCAAGATGCTGCTATGTTGTTTGATTTCTTTGCTTTTTTTTATTTGGAACTTTGGAGCAATTTGGTTTAATTTTTTATACTTCTTCAAATATTCAAAGAACTAACTCTGGTTAACTCTTTTCTCTAACCCTTTAGGAGGCTTGCAGAGTGCTCCTGGGGGTTGTGGTGGTGGGCAAATTTGAGCAAGAAATCGTCTGGTTTTTGCTTATTTCTCCCCAGCCCCCAGGAGTACTCTGTATGCCTCCTAAAGGCGATACACGGCCACTTTGGTGAAGGGGGCGGGTTTTCAGGAGGCAAAAAATGCTGTATTCAGTGTATAAGATGCACCGAGATTTTCAGCCTCTTTTTTGAGGGAAAAAGGTGTGTCTTTTAAAATTAGGATAGTTTGGAGAATCAGTAAATACAACCTCTAACTGGCTCTGCCCCCTTCTATACTCTGCCTGCTGAGTCCCAGCTGATCGAGAGGGAATGGGGACTTTGCCATAACCTTCCCATGGAGTGGTGAGGGAATGGAGATTTTACTGTATACTTCGCCTGCCATGCCAACCAAGCCATGCCACGCTCACCAAGCCAAGCCCACAGTACTGGTAGTTAAAAAAAATTGAATCCCACAACTGCACAGTTCCTACTATAAAATATTTGTGTACAGTTTGGGCAAATTACTGGATGAGTATAGAGAATCATTATTCATTATGTATGGAGAGAGAATGGATTGTTTGCTCTTGGTGGGAAGCAGATTGAAATATATTTCTAGTCTTTTATCCAAAACAAAAATGGGAAATCATTGTCATGGTCAAATTCTTCTTACCTTTGCCAGCCAAAAACCTCTCAAAAAGTATATCAAAGTCTTTTGGGGTTTCTATTTTGGCTGTTACTTTTTGAAAATGGTAGCTAGAAACCAAGACATCCTTTGGATTTCTAAGCACATAAATAATCTGTAAGAGAAAGATGATAAAACTTAGTCAAAAAAACCAAGACAAAAACAATAAAAAAGACTGATTGACAGCAAAGCGTACAGAGAGTTCATCGTGTAACTCTCATACATTCACCTAACAGGCTCCGTTCTATCACGGGATCTCAAAGCTCATTAGCAAAACCATGTTTGAGAGCCTTCCAGCTGTCAACCAGGATTGGGGCCAACCTTGACTTGGGGGAATGATTTTCCATATGGCAGACATCACAGAAGAAAAGGTTTTCCTCCTGGGTCTTGCCTGACAAATCTCCCTGGCTAATGGGACTCCGACATGCCTTTCCTGCTGGTCTTGATGCAATGCATAGCTACAATTGGGGAGGGGAGGTTCTTCAAATAACATGTCCCCAACTGATGACGGAGTTTAAACATCAAAACCAGCACCATGAATTGAATGTAGAAGCAGACTCATTAGCAATGCAGTTTCCAAAGCAGAGGTGTAATGAATGCAGTTCTAGAGAATATACCAATGCCCGTTGCATCTGCATTTTGCACCAGTGAAGCTGTGACTAGATAGAAGATACAAAATACAATAGCAGAGTTGGAAGGGACCTTGGAGGTCTTCTAGTCCAACCCCCTGCCTAGGCAGGAAACCCTATACCGTTTCATGCAAATGGCTATCCAACATCTTCTTAAAGACTTCCAGTGTTGGGGCATCCACAACTTCTGGAGGCAAGCTGTTCCACTGATTAATTGTTCTAACTGTCAGGAAGTTTCTTCTCAGTTCTAAGTTGCTTCTCTCCTTGATTTGTTTCCACCCATTGCTTCTTGTTCTACCCTCAGGTGCCTTGAAGAATAGTTTGACTCCCTCTTCTTTATGGCAACCCCTGAGATATTGGAATACTGCTAGAACATGAGTGACTGAGAGTAGAAATTGCAAAGTTATTTGAAGGCTAAAAATAGCAGCCCTCAACTTGACATCCTCCAGATATGTTAAGATAGCAACTGGACATGCAACACCAAGTGTTACGATCTATCTGGGCGTGTCACCTTGGGAAAAATAAGTTTAAGGGTTTGATATTCAGTTTGGTTGTTAGCTGTTTCTGCTGGGCATGTTCTCCTGATATTAACACTGTTTTGTTTGTGTTTTTTCCCCCTCACACTTCAGAATTTGCTATTCCAACATATTGGAACAATGTAATATTTGTTTGTGTAATCTTGCCTGTTTGTTAATACAACATTCAGACGTAGAGCTAAACGAAAAGAACACAGGCAGCTCCCCACTCTACCTCATAAGTTAACAAAACATGTCCTACTTTTGCTCTTCTTTTTCGTAATCCTTTGGGTACCAAATAGTGGGGCAGATGGGAACAAATGACACGAGGTGATGGGCGACTAGGTAAATCTACATGGAATATGTTATACTCCAGAAATGGTGCTCGGTCAATCAAGGTAATATTTTCAGATCCATCTCGGTGTCCTTCATAAAGAATCAAGCTGACAATATTCTGAGTCCATATAGTTCCTGCAAATAAGGAATAATTAAATTAATTCACCCATCATTATTTGGAGAAAGTTGAACTTATGCAAAGCCAACCTTCCTATCAGGGAGAATAGCAAATGTTTCAGAGATGCATGAAGACAATTAACTCTACTAAAATTCACAGACTAAGCTGATGGATGGATGAGAAAAAAAATAGCTATTTATTTGCACATCTTTTTTAGTTTTAGAACTAACTCAATGTGGCAAACATACCTAATACTTCCTCCACCTCCTCCTATTTTTCTCACAGCCCTGTGAGTAGATTGGGCTGAGAGAGAGTGACTAGCCAAGGTTACCAATGTAGCCAATGTGGAGTAAAATATAAAGGATGAAAGTAGAGGTTTAGCAGCTTATTTTCCCTACATTTCCATCTTCTTATAAAAAGCTAAATGTTAAAATCTAGTTATAGCACAACAGAGTTACAGCAACCAAAACACTGAGGAACTGAATAACAACATTGGACACAAGATTAACTCTTTCTTGGAAGACATCTTTGAACTTACCAGATTTAGGGTATGTGATTATGAATATATCATCATCTCTGATTTCAAAACTGTCCAGTGAATCTAAATTTTCAGGTGAGGACACACCAGTTACGAAATAGATTCCTTTGTATTTATACAGGGACTCATCCTCTGGCTCCATTGCTTCAGCTGTAGATGTAATAATAGTGCAATTATCAAAACTTCTTACATTTATGGTCAATATTGTATTAATTCAGTTCTTTAAAAATCATGAATCCTGGAGTAGATGTCCTGTTTGGACTTCCGGTCCCCGAAGGCGACGGACATTCGCGTCCACTACCAGTCTTCTCAGTGGGCTCCTTTTAGGAGCACAGGGGGCCTTGGAGGGGCTCCATACCATAGGGCGGCTTGTTGGGACCCCCTGGATCGGCGGTGGCCATAGGGGGTCTCCAAATTTGCCCCAGGAGCCGGGGAGCGTGGGGGGTGCACAGCAGCGTGCCTTCGCCGAGCGGAGCCTGGAAGGAAATAACTAATCGGACGTTACAGCTGAAATGCAGTGAGGTGGGAAGTTTCCCTCAATCTCCTTTTTAGCTAATCAATTGATGAACAACAGCTTTTCTAAATTGTGGTCTCAATCTTCTGAAGTGTTAAGACTTGAGGGTGGGGGTTTCCACCCCCCCCTCGGAAAAGCAGCATTTGGAATATCCCTCTCTCTCGGAGGAGAGAGAGAGAGAGTTAAAAGTTACTTTCTCTTCCTCTAAGCAATGGGAGAATGACTTCTTGCTACAATTGCAAAAGATGACTGCTGAGTTGATTCTTTTAAACTATTTTATGGAAACTTTGGACATGTTGCTTTCTGATCTCCTGTGAAGGCAGAGCCAAGATGGCCAACTTCCTCCTTCTTCTTCGCACTTATGAATGAAGTTTCCCTTTTGAAAGAATTTCTGGCTTCGTACTATACTACACTCTAGAGATCTCCAGGAACCTCTCCTTTCACGTATCTCCCTTGGATTTGGAACATTTGATTCATATTACTTGGCTTGGAGCTGTATAGGAAGACTAACGTTCTCTTCTGGGCTTGCTTGCCTCATGATCTCTCCCGGTTGTGTTTTTCCACAGACGCCATTTCTTTGTACAGACTTATAGTTATCTCTGAACTAATATGGGTCCTAAAATATTACCGCCTGGTAAGGCATCTTCGGCCCCAACATCCTCTACGTCCAGCCCGATTACTCAACAGACACAACTGGCTTCATTTCTACAACCTAAAACAACTGAAGAGAGTTCAAAGGATTTATCTGTTGCTCAAATGTTTCAAACTATTATAAAGGGACAGGATGAACTGAAAAAACAACTGGCAGATTTAAATGATCATCTCAGAGAAACGCAACAACAAGCTACACAAAATAAACAGAGATTAGGTGTGCTGGAGGAGGGTGCGACTGGGCTGAAGGAAGAGGTTAAGACAATTCAGAAGGGGAATATAGAATTTGAAAATCACATGATAAAGGTGGAATTTGAAAGAATGTCCCTTTTTCTTAGATTTCAAAATTTTCCAGAAACAGAGAATGAAGATCTCAAGGAGATCATGACCACAATTTTAGCAGAATACATTAAAAGAGATAAACAACAGCTATGGTGGGATATTGATTTGATTTATAGGATCAATTCACCATACGCTAGAACACACAATGTTCCAAAGGAAATACATGTTAAATTTCTTAGAAAGACTACAAGAGATGAGGTCTTAGGAGCTCAAATGGGGGGACCACTAAAATATAAAGATAAAGAAATAACCACTCTTAAACAAATTCCGAAGAAAGTAAGAGATAAGAGGAAGAAATATTCCTCTTTAGCAAAGAAATTATATAATAAAGGAATTTGGTTCAGATGGTTATTGCCAGAAGCAGTGGTCGGCAAGCCGCGGCTCGCGAGCCAAATGTGGCTCTTTACACATTTTAATGCGGCTCTTCTGTATGCCGGGCGCCCGCACCCCTCCCTCCTCTCGGGCTTCGGAGAGAAGCTTCTGCGAGCGACAAGTCTCCCAGGCTGTAATTTGCCGAGCTGTACGCGCGCGCCTGTTTTCCACGGCGTGGAGCAGCGGCGAGATTCTGCGCGGCGAGCGATGATTCCGGGGGCCATCAGTGGGGGGGCAGGGTCCCCTCTCGCATTCCTCATCTTCCCGGATGGCCCCTGGAATCATCGCTCGCCGCCCAGAATCTCGCCGCTGCTCCACGCCGTGGAAAACAGGCGCGTGCGCACAGCTCAGCAAATTAAAGCCTGGGAGACTTATTGTCAATCGCCCGGGCTTTTGAAGAAGCTTCCCTCCGAAGCGTTCCGTGGGAGGGCTGTAAACTTCCCTCCGAAGTCTTGGGAAGTTCTGAGGAGCCCCCCAAGGCAAAACGCCGCTGCCAGGTAGTTAAAAGTACGTCTCTGATTCGTCTCTGTCAGTCTCTCTCTGATTCCCTCCCTCACTCCCTCTCTATGTTCCTCTGTCTGTCTGTCTGTCTCATTCACACACACACACACACACACACACACACACACACACACACACTGTGGTCACCTTGTTGAGTGTTCCAATCACATTTGAAACACACTCAACAAGGTGACTACAGTGTGTGTGTGTGTGTGTGTGTTTGTGTGTGTGTGAATGAGACAGACAAACAGAGAGGAACAGAGAGAGGGAGTGAGGGAGGGAATCAGAGAGAGACTGGCAGACACACACACACACACACACACACACACAGACAGAGAGGGGGAGGGAGGGAGAGAAAGATAGACAGACAGAGAGACACACACACACAGAGTGAGTGATTAAGTGAATGAGTGAGAGACAGACACACCCACATACACAGAGTGACAGAGAGAGGAAGGGAGGGGAGAGACACAGAGGGAGAGACAGACACACACACACACACACACACAGAGTGAGAGACAGACAGACACACACACAGAGAGTGACAGAGATGGGGGAAGGAGGAGAGAGAGAGAGAGAGATACAGAGAGAGAGACAGACAGATAGACACCCAGAGAAAATGACAGAGGGAGACAGAGAGGGAGGGAGGGAGAGAGAGTCAAAGAGCCAGAGAGAGAGAGAGAGAGAGAAAGAAAAAAAGAAAGAAAGTGGGAGAGAGAGATGAAATTAAAATCAACAACATACAAACCTGACTTACTCAAACTATCCAAGGAAATGCAAGGCCAATGTTCACATTAGTGGTTGTGACTTTGTCAGTCATTGTCAGGATGTAATTTTCTCTACATTGTAAGGCAAATTTTACGGAATTTAATAATATTTAATCGATAAATAATATCGTTCTAAAGTTTTTGTTTTATTAGTTGTGTTATTTGTATCCTCCCGACCTATGTGGATACTTGCATGCAGAATATTCTCAATAAAAACTTATTGAAACTAAAAACAGTGTACCATCCTATGTATTTTCGGTTTTAAAAATGCGGCTCTCCAAATAAATCTCAATCGTGGTTTTGGCGAGATTTGGCTCAGTTGAAAAAAAAGGTTGCCCACCACTGGCCAGAAGGAATGCTGATTTTCTGGGAGGGCAGTAGAATTAGAATTAATACAGTTGTGGAGGCGGAAGCCTTCATTAAAAAACACAGTGCCCTCCTAGATGAAACAGGGGACAGTACACAAGATATGAAGGAGGGAGGGGCCGTGGCCCTGCCAACAGACAGGGGGGAGGATGCAACACTGAAAAGACTCAGGTCACAAAAATGAGGTTGAAATATTATTGCAATTGTTGTTACAATGTAACTGTCGGAAGTGATACAAAAGAGGATTGAACATATTGATGATATAATGTAAAATCAAAAGCTGCCAATGTTTATTTAAATCTTGATGTTATTTTTTTCTTTACTGTAAAAGTTGTGAGATTTGGGGGGATTTCTACCTTTCGCATGATGTAGCTGTCAAAATTTTCTATACCTATTTACCCTTTTCCTAAAACCAATAAATTTTTTTCAAAAAAAAATCATGAATCCTGCTCACATAAAGGAAAATTATAATTTGGGCATACCAGGGGTTGTAACACAAATACATACCTATTTTCCTGGCTCAGCTGATAAGGAGGAGAGCCTGTGGCTTAGTGGCTAATACATCTGCCTAATATGTAATACAGCCCAGGTTCGAATCCCAGTAAGGGTATGGCTAGCTGATGAGAGCTAAATAGCTTGAAATAGATCTATACTAGTCTCCCTTTATTTATTTATCAGCACAAATACAACACAAATATAAAAATATAAAATATAAAAAGGCAACTTCAAAAAAATATGGTTTTCTGCCTGGATGGTCTCCTGCAGTGAGCCGAAAGGACAGAAAGGGGGAGTAGTGACTTCCTTCGCGTATTTGGGCATACCAGGGGTTGTAACACAAACACAAACACACACACCCACACACACATACACACATATATATAATATTAGATTAGTTTCCTTAATTAATTCATTAGTTCCATGAACTCAATTTTCATTGATAAATGATTCCTTGCAAAGAGTAAATTTGCTGTTTTTATTGGAATCTAAAAATTCTGTGTAGAAAAAAAAGTTTTAATTAAAATGTTAAAAACATACTAATTGCAATTCTTTTCTTACCTTACCTTATCTATACAGACTTTGAGAGTCACTCATGTCATGTCCTTAAGCCAGCTTATTTGCAATGGTTTGTCAATGTTCTTATACTCCAGTCGAGTGATCAAATATTTAAGAAGGCTGATCTTTAGTCAATCATTGTGTCAGCAATGTATTTCTGTATTTCAAAAATGAGCAAGAGAGGACATAAAACATGATTGAGTAATAACCTAATTTGGAAATGTAAAACGGGTCAAGGGGAACTTTCTTAGCTGATGTAGACTTTTATCACTCTTGTCTCAGTGTATCCATAAACCTATTGAAGTGTTGCTGTAAAAATCAGTATGTTTTAAAAATACAAAAGCACTTCTGTTTTACATGCCAAGTATTTGTAATGTATCATTGTATGAAAAATTACAGATTCACCAATAGGAGATGCAGACAGAACAATGTTATTGCATTGTTATTTTCATACCTGAATCCGAATTTCCATATATAAATTTACATAAGAGTTGTTATATTATTGTCCCCCTCCAATGAGAAGAGTACCTCATTATGGGGAAAACCCCTGCTTGAAATATTATTCAGGCTATGTAAGGAATTATTTTATTGTGCAATGTTGCAATCTTTAATTGAACTACATGACCTTGATTTGTGTGGACACTGATGACAGCTTGTTTTCTGCAAATGCAGCCACGGTCAATACATTGGGTTAATCATTGTCACAATGTTGTCTGTCCTAATTTTGTGTAGCTTCTCATTTATTCAAATAGATGCTGGCAAACCTTTAGCTGGCACTTTAAACTTTATCAGTTCAGATACAATGGTTGCAGAAACATTCTGACCAACATAATCAATAAGGGATCAGAAGGCCATGATAAATAATTTCTATGTTACTGTCAGCTTCATGGATATTTTCATGGAGAAACTTGATGGGGTCTACACCAGAGATGGTATTCTGCCCTTTCGCCCGGGTTCAGGTAAACCGCTAGCGGCAGCAGGAGGCTCCGCCCACCCACCCAGACGTCATTAGGGACAGGCAAGCGGGCATGCCCTCCCAGTTCCAAAGCGGATTTCATGCCTGGTCTACATCATTGTGAATGTGGAGGTGGTTTGGGTGGTTTGGTATATGTGTTTTCAGTATGAGAGGTTTGATCAAAAGCTCTCATAAAATCCAGGGGATGTTTTATTATGCTTTTCCAAGCATTAAAATTCAGGATGGTTCAGTGGTTAGAATGTGGTATTGCAAGCTAATTCTGCCAACTGCCCACAGTTCAATTGTTACTGCGGTGGGTGGAGGAAATATGGGTTTTACACTGTTTTAATGTTGGAAGACACCTGGAGGCTCCACCCTGGGTTGGGTGGCTATATGAATTTGTTCAAATAATAAATAATATAATCTGATGAGATGTAGATTATATGCCTTTTTTTCCCAATCTCAACCCCAACCCAACCATGAGGTGCCAAGATTTGTAGTATCCTGAGTATGTTAGCCTTCCAAAAAAAATCTTTACAACTTGATTTTCCCTTTAGGAGTTGGGCTAAGATGATATATCAAGCAATATATATCTTTAGGGAAGTGGAAAATATAATAAATGGGTCTAGCTGTTGCGAATATGTTGATTTTGGATTTCTTCTTGTTATATTTTTTCTTGGTGCTTATTCACCCCACCTGCCCACCATTCGCTCACCACGCCCCATCCACCTGCTGGCCACCCAATCAATGCTTGCTTCCCCCGCCCACCCACCCGACTCTCATCCCACCATCCCAGTCCTATATATGTTGCCTTTGCTTCACCACACAGCCCAGCTATGCACATCCCCAGTTGCTTTTGCACTTTTCCCTCTCTCCTCATCTCACCAAAGGTAAGTAAGCGTGTTGTCCTCTTACCCTTCGCCTTAGGTCAGGGGCTGGGGCCCCAGGGATGCACCATTTCCTGAGGCCCCGAAGACACCACCCGCCTCAGCCACCCTAACCCTTGCCCCAGATCCACTGCTTGCTCCCTGCCCCCTTCAGCAAGATGGGGAATGAGCCATTCCCCATCTCCGGCCTTGCCCAGAGCCGCCACCCACTCTCTGACCATTTGCCCGCTGCCTTGCGCATCTACCTTATGTTCTGGTCATCTTGGAGGGGGCATGGTGAGGCTTAGCCACCTTTCACAGGAAGACTCCAGCTGCTGGTCGTTTTTGGCTGCCTTTCGAGCAGCTCCACTTCAACGTCATTCTCCAGTGCAGCAGGCTGTTCCCCAGGCCAGGTCTGGTGATGTGGCGCGAGCGGCACCGGCATTCAATGTGTTGCCTGTGAACAGGATGGAGGCAACGGTCACAGGACAAGTTCTGTAACCATCGCCACCATCGCCGCCCTGTTTGTGCTGGCCGTGCGCCCCATTGCCTGCTGGTGCCACTCGTGGCTAGTTGCTAGACCCAGCCAGGAGAACGGCCTGTTGTGCCAGAGAAATGGTGTCCCACTGGAGCTACTCGGAAGCCTGCCCCAGTCTTAAAGGTACTTTGGTGCAGCATGGATGCGGGACCATAAAGGGACAGGAAGCCACAGGAACTGCCTTCTGAGCAGTTCCACTGCGAAGGGAGAAAGAAAACTTTGGCTTCTCTCTGCGGCAGCATTCAACATGGCTGCTTTTCTCCTTCTCGGGCTCATGCACACAGAGCAAAAATGAGAAGGAGGTGAGAAGCAGCCAGGTTGAACACTAGAAGACTTGGCCAAACTTTTCTGTAGGTTCTGTGGGCATGGTTTGGATGGATGTGGCTTGGTAGAAAGGTGTTGCCCCACCTTGCCATCAGTGATGTTGAGTTTGCCACGCCCACTCAGTCACATGAACCCCCTCACCAAGCCACGCCACCGAACCGGTAGGGAAAAATTTTGAAACCCAAAACTGGTCAGGTAGCTATGGAAATCTTAAACAATAAACAAATGCTATACAATTTTAAAAAATAACAAAGAATTTAACGTTGCTCTGTCCTATAGTCCCTGCAGAGTTGAGAATTAAAAATTGCAAGATTACATAAAGACCATTCATGGAAGGTCATCTCTGATTCAAGCCATTTGAAAGTTTATATCACACGTTATTTTCGTCCAGTGAGCTGGAAAAAGGCTCAGGATCCTCCTGAATATCCCAGCAGAACATGAAGGGCAGCTTTTCCATCCTCTCCTTAAACACACTGTCAAATCTTTCACTCTGGGCAACAGTCAGGTGGTTCTTCCAGTCCCCAATAGTGCCTGGGAAACAATGGTTAAAAATATGTCAACAGTTTTTTTTATTCAATTAAACTGGAGGCTATTTATGTCATCCTGTCATTGTTACGCATTTTTCTGTGACTAAGTTTGTGTTTGAATGTATATACAGTCATGTAAAGAGGTTGTATAGCCTGCTTGAGTTCCATAGTTTTATGTATGCGAACATAGTAAAAATCTGCTCCTTAGCAGTTCTTAAAAGTAAGTAAATAGAATCTCAGATGAATAACATGACATTACACCATGTCATGATTTATTTTATAAAAAGAAACCAAAATGGAGAAGCTATGTCTGTAAAACATACGATTCAATAGTTTTGGAAGAATTTTCATTCCATTTTGGAAGAATTTGGCCCACTATTCTTTACAACATTACATAATTGAAATTTGTGAGCATTTGTTTATGTACAGTTCACTTGAGGTCCCACCATAGCATTTCAATCAGGTTGAGGTATGGACTTTGACTGGTCCATTGCAACACCTTAATTCTTTTCCTTTTCAGCAATTCTGTAGTATTTTTGCTGGTGTGCTTAGGGTCATTGTCCTATTGCATAACCCAATGTTGGCCAATCTTTAGCTGTCAGACCGCTGACTTCACATGTGACTCTAGAAGACTTTGGTATTTAGCGGAGTTCATGGTCAACTCAGTGACTGCAAAACAAGCCCAAATCATCCCCCCCCCCTCCACCACCATGCTTGATGGTTAGTATAAGATGTTTGTGCTGATATCCATGTTTGGTTTTTATCAAACGTGGCACTTTGTATTGTGGCCAAACATCTCCACTTTGGTCTCATTTGTCGAAAGGACAGTGTTCCAGAAGTCTTGTGATTTGTTTAGCTGCAACTTTGGAAACCAAAGCTGTTCTGCAAAGCTGTTTTTAGAGGAAAGAGGCCTCTTCTTCACTGTAATCATAGAATCAATAGTCTCCCAGTGAGGTTCTAAATGATCTTTAGTTCACCCAGTCGGCACAATGCTTAAGAGAAATGGAAGGATCAGATTGTGCAACCAATAGAATGATAATTGAAACAGTTGGATTATATCCACATCCGAAATTTGTGTGGGTGAATAGGAGAACACCAACATTGGCACAACTAAGAAAAGCTTATGTCTGCCTCAAATGTAGGCTGATGATGAGGCAAACACAACATCATGGAGAGACCCCAGAAAGAGAGGCTGTTGGGACATATCCATACCACTTTAGAAAGCACATTTCAGATGAAGGTGGCAGCCCTGGTTTCCGATGAAGGGTGGCACATTCCAAAAACCCAGAGTATGAATTATTACTGATCTACCTTTGCGAAGAAAATCTCCTTTGCTGAAAACGAGAATCCCAGGAGGCAATAACATGTAGTTTGCTCTAGAATCCACCTTCATGTTATCAATATAGCTTTATTCACCACATCATCCACCTTCTTTTCAGTTAGTTCTCTTCCTAGGAAGTTGCATATTTTCAGTACAGAACTTTATATTAGTTCATCCATAATAATGGAGAAAAGATGGAAAACGTTATTGTTGAGTCAATCTCTTCTGAGCCAAATATTATGGAATATATTATGAGAATCTATAGCTAATATTTTTCTGATTGCAGGTACATTGTGCTAATTGGATTTTCCTTATCTATTAAGTAAGTCTATCAAAAAATAGATCAACTTTGTTTTGCCGTATTCATTTACAGGAGAAGCAGTCTGTGATTTCTAGCATGACAAGCTAAGTACTCATAAATACACCTTTTATTAATTAATTTTATTAATCTTTTTGATAGCAAGCTGATAGCACTGTATTTTCCTGCATCCTCCTCCTTCCTTTTGAACAGACACTAACTTATTTTTCTTCAGAGCTCTCACCAGTCCTCTGGGAGATCACAGAAATTACCATGAGTGGCTCTGTGGTCACCTCTGCTACTCCCTAAATAACTTATTGGAATAAGTTATTTACTGCATTTTTTGGAGTATAAGATGCACACGCTCCCCCAAAAGAGGGTGAAAATTTGGGTGCATCTAATATACCAAATATAGCCCTGCCCACCCATCAGCCCCCACCCTTTGGCCTCTGCCTCCCAGCAGTTTACCTCCTTACAGCAAACCGGGAAAATGGGGCTTGCAAAGGTGGCAATAGGCTATGGCAATCCCTGCACCCTGAAACAGCTGATCATCAAGGCCCATGCTGAAATTGAAAATGAAATGGGCTGTTGCTGTTTGCTGCAAGGAGGCAAATTGCTGGGAGGCAGAGAGAGATTTTTTTTCTTGTGCTAATTAGGCTAAACTGAAACAAGTTGTTTGCTGTTTGCTGCAAGGAGGTAAGCTAATAACTATAAATGCATATAGAATGTTCAACTTATTAGACTTACTTTTTAAAGACTGCTTTATGATTGTTCTAGACAACATAACAAAATGAAAAAGCTTTTTAAAATAAATGCTTGATCTGAAGAGGCGCAGTGCTATTATATCTTCTTTTAAATAGCAGAGAATAACGTATACTTTCAGAAAGCCAATATTAGCAGCATCTGTACAAGTATAGTCTGAAATGTCACACCACAAACAGTGTATATCGTCTGTACTGTTTGCTGTTTCCCCCCCTTGTTTTCCTCCCCAAAAGCTAGGTGTGTCTTATATTTCAGAGTGTCTTATACTCTGGAAAATATGGTACATGTCCTATCATTTCTAAAGCTTTCTGTGTTTGATGGTTGTTTATATTTCATTACACAACACAAAAACATCTTACCTGTTTCATTTCTTCATAAAAAAGGAAGAGAATATTGAAATCACCATTATGAGTGTACCAGCCTTCTACATGGTCTATCCATGAACTACAAAACACTGATAGGAGATAAATGAGTTTAGCATAAACATGAGAACAATCTTCAAAGTGGCTGAGTTCAGTTGTTATTCTCGGTCATGCAATGATCCAGCTGACCATCTGTGTCAGGGATAGCAATAACAATAACATTTAAACTTATATACTGCTTCATAGTACTTTTACAGCCCTCTGGAAGAGGTTTACAGAGTCAGCATATTGCCCCCAACAATCTTGGTCCTCATTTTACCTACCTCGGAAGGATGGAAGGCTGAGTCAACCTTGAGCCTGGTGAAATTTGATCTGCCAAATTGCAGGCAGCCGGCAGTCTACAGAAGTAGCCTGCAGTATTGCATTATAACCACTGCGCCACCACAGCTCTTTCTACATTGTTTTTTTTTTGAACAAAAGTTTTATTGGTTTTACAAAATTTTTAGGAAAAAGGGTAGTGGAAAAGGGTACAAATTATGGCAGCTACATTGTGCAGAGAATGCCCCCCCCCGACTCTCATAATTTTCACTTGTTAATACATTAATAGATTAAGTAAAATACTACTTGACAATTTTTTTGACAGCATATTTAACCTTATATCTTCCAATATTTTCAATCTATTTTATATCCAACAGAAAAAAATTCCCTGTATCAGCAATTGCAGTGTTTTCCTAGCTCACTTTTGTGATCTAAGTTTTCTTGATGCTGCCTCTCCCCGCCCCCCCCCCCACCAGCAAAGCTCCAGCACCTCCTGTGTCCTGCATGTCCTGTGTAATGTCAACAACTTTATCTAGGAGAGCATTGTTTTTTTTCCATGAAGGCCTCCGCCTCCATGATTGTATTAATTCTAACTCTGCTACCCTCCCAGAATATCAACATTCCTTCTGGTAAAAGCCAACGAAACCAAACCCCTTTTTCAAATATTTTTTTTCGCTAAAAACGAATATTTTTTTTCTTTTATCTCTGACTTTCTTTGGGATTTGTTTCAGAATGACTATCTCTCTCTCCTTGTATTTTAACATTTGCCCCCTTTGTGCACTCAGAATCTCATCTCTTGTAGCCTTTCTAAGAAATTTAATATGAACTTCTCTTGGAACATTGTGTGTTCTAGCATAAGCTGAATTGACTCTATAGATCAGGTCAATCTCCCACCCCAACTGCTGTCTGTCTTTTTTTATGTATTCAGCGACTAAGTTTGTCATAATCTCCCTTAAATCTTCATTATCAGCCGCAATTACATTTTGAAATGTAAGGAAAAAAGACATCCTTTCAAATTCTATTTTTATCTGGTGGTTCTCAAGTTCTTGGTTTCCTCTCTGGACCCCCATCACCTCCTCCTCATCTCAGCCATCCCCTCCTCCACAAGGTCCAATCTCTGCAGATTTTGAGCCGTTCGGTTTTGGTTCTCTCTGAGTTGCTCATTAATTTCTTTCAGTTGATTTTTCAATTCCTCCTGCCCCTTTAAAATCTTTTGAAGCAACTGTTGGGTTAGGTCCTCCTCAGCGGGTTTTTGTAATAAAGATGTTAATGTCTGTTGTCCACTGGGGCTGGATGTTGAAGATGTTGGGGCAGAACCAGCAAAGCCTGGTTTCCCAGGTGGGGGTCTTTTCGGTGCCATCTTAATGAAGAGAAACTCAGCAGCGTCTGTGTCCACAAAATAGAGTGGTAGTAATGAGCAGAGGATAGCCGAGAGGGATAACGAGGCAGGGAGTCCAGACAATAATAGGGACCTTTTCTCTAGTTCAAATCCAGACAATAAAATCCATCAGTCCAGTCCAAGTCCAAGGTACAGTATTTCAAGAGATATTTCTGAGTGTCACGGAGACAAAGACAAAATGCCAGCAATTTCTGTGGGTGGAGTCAAATCTCAAAGAGCATAAAGACAATGGAAGTGTGCCATCTTGCCTTGCCAGCACGGGATCAAAAGGCAGCAAGCTGAACGTTTTCAAAAGTTTTTAAAAGAAAGAGATCATCACTTCTCTTTTCACAATTGTAGCAGGGTATTCACCTGCTTGCTTGCTAAGAGTGTGATTCCATTTTAAAACTCTCCCCCCTCTCCTCCAGGGGCAGAGAGCAGTCCAAAGCCACCCATCCAAGGGGGGGGGAATCCCCCTCCCTCCAGCCACACTTCCTAAAAGCCGATTGAAATTTTTTTTAAAGTGCTGTCAATCCTTCACCAAACAGTCAAAGCGAAGGTTGTCGAGAATGTGGTGGCGCAGCAGTTTCCATGACACCTTGACGAATCCGATTATCTAGACTCACGCCAGTCTGGCTTCCGACCCGGGCACAGCACAGAGACAGCCTTGGGCGCGTTGGTCGATGATCTCTGGAGGGCCAGAGATAGAGGTTGTTCCTCTATCCTGGTCCTAATAGACCTCTCGGCGGCTTTTGATACCATCGACCATGGTATCCTATTGCGCCGGTTGGAGGGGATGGGAGTCGGAGGTACCGTTCTGCGGTGGTTCGGCTCCTACCTCTCCGACCGGAAGCAATGTGTGTTGACAGGGGGACAGAGGTCGACCCCGAGGCCACTCACTTGTGGAGTGCCACAGGGGTCGGTCCTCTCGCCTCTCCTGTTCAACACATATGTGAAGCCGCTGGGTGAGATCATCCGTGGTTTTGGGGTTGAGTATCACCTCTACGCTGATGATACTCAGCTGTATATTTCAACCCCAAACCACCCCAACGAGGCTGTCGAAGTGATGTCCCAGTGTTTGGAAGCCGTCAGGGTCTGGATGGGGGACAACAGACTTAAACTCAACCCCTCCAAGACTGAGTGGCTGTGGCTACCGGCACCTCGGTTCAGCCAGCTGATTCCATCGCTGGCCATAGGGGGAGAACAATTGCCCCCTGTGGAACGGGCACGCAATTTGGGCGTCCTCCTTGATGCCCGGCTGTCAATGGATGACCATGTGGCAGCCGTGGCAAGGGGGGCGTTCCACCAGGTTCACCTGGTGCGCCAATTGCGCCCCCTACTGGACCGGGATGCCCTACGCACGGTCACTCATGCGCTGGTGATGTCCCGCCTGGATTACTGCAACGCTCTCTACATGGGGCTGCCCTTGGGAGGCGCCCGGAGACTGCAGTTAGTTCAGAACGCAGCCGCGCGGGCTGTGATGGGGAGTACGAGGTACTCCCACGTAACACCTCTCCTGCGCGAGCTGCACTGGCTACCTGTGGTTTTTCGGGTGCGTTTCAAGGTGCTGATTACCATCTTTAAAGCACTCCATGGCACGGGACCTAGTTACTTGCGGGATCGCATCCTCCCACATATATCCCTGCGGCCAATTCGCTCACACAGGGAGGGACTTCTCCTGGTGCCGTCCACTAGGCAATGCCAACGGGCGACACCAAGGAGTAGGGCCTTCTCTGTGATGGGCCCAACCCTCTGGAATGACCTCCCCCCCCCCGACATTAGAACCACTACTGACCTCCGCTCCTTCCGGCAAAAATTGAAGACTCACCTGTTCCGATTAGCAGGCCTGGCATAATTACAACTGTCCCTCCTGGCAAATATACTATTAACTGGTTATTTTAGGGGTATTGTTTTTAATTTATTGTGTCTGTTTTAGGGGTTTAAAAACTTATATTTATACTAGCTTTGTACAGTTCTTTTAATTACATTTTTAACCTCCTCCATGCCAACTGTACATATTCAACTTTTTATTGTATTTTGATATATTTTGCATGGACTGTACACCGCCTCGAGTCCCTTTCGGGAGAGGGGGCGGTCTAGAAGCATTAAATATAAATAAATAAATAAATAAATAAATAAATAAATAAATAAATAAATAAATAAATAAGGGAGTCAGGGGGGGTTTTCCATCTCACCACCTCGCAGCTGGAGCCTTCACGATGCTGGATTCGTCTGGCAGCCCCGTTGCAAAAGTGCACGGAAGTGGAGAGCTCACGCGCACCCCCTTTCGCCTCCTGGCGCCTAGGGCAATGCCAGGAGCCCCCCGTGGCCTCCACCGACACCGGGGACCCCCAGCTAGCCCCCTACAAGGCACCCAGTGCCCCCCAATCAAGGAGGAGCCCACCAGGAGCGCACAGGGCGAGCGGAACGCACCCGTCGCTCTCGGGAGCCGGAACCGGAAGTCAGCTCTTTCTACATTGTTAATGCTTGAGTTTCCTCCATTATGATCCTGGTGAGTTTCCTCCATTATGGGCCTGGTGGGCCTAAATATCAAAGTATGAGAAGACAACTGAGGGGCTGCCTAAGCACAAGGGATGAATGAGGGAAAGCACAAGGGATGAATGAGAGTTGTAAATAATGCGGTTGCATACTCCAACTTGTTAAGGGCGGATTTTTTTCAAAAAAATATATGCTACATTGTTTAATTTGTTTGCTTTTTCTTATTTGGACTTTGAGGCAATCTAGCTTAATTTTTTTATACTTCTTCAAATATTCAAGGAATGAACTCTGGTTAGCTTAGCTTTCTTCTCTTTCCGACCCTTAAAATGCTTTCCGTGTGATATCATTTGAGTATTTGGTTCTTTAGCTACTATTAATTTTTTTAAAAAAAACATTTGCTTCTATGCATCCACATCCCAATTTTGATCCACTAAACAATTTCTCTCCATTTTCTCCTCCATCTCTCTCTATATAAAAGCGAAATACCACTCATGCATCATCACAAAATCTGCAGAACTGTAAAGGCTACAAACTTGAAATTTGGCACGTATGTTCCTCCTGACTTCTAGGTACTCGATAAGAAAAGATTTTTCGAAATGACTATCAGTTCATTAGCATTTTTTATATTATTATTAACATGGTCTGATGCTAAGGAGTTAGACATTCTACTCCCCCTCCCTACCTGAAAAGAATTCTGTTCTATCTGCTATTTGGGCATGGGCGTGGCCAGCACGTGACTCATCTGACCTGCAGGCTGCGAGTTTAGACATTCTACTCCCGCTTCCCACATGAAAATACTCTGATGCTAAGGAGTTAAAATGAGGGAGAGAAGGGGATAAGATAGGAGAGGCCTCTGTGGGGCAGGCCTGAGGGAGAGAAGGGAATAGGAGAGGATCAATGGGGCCAGCCTGAGGGAGAGAAGGGTGAGAGGAGAGCCTTCTGTGGGGCAAGCCTGAGGGAGAGAAGGGGAGAGGAGAGGCCAATGGTAGCTACTAATTAATTTTCAAGCTGTAAGTGTCGCTTTATCAAGCCTGATCACAAAGTTTCATAGCAGAGCATGGGGATCCAGCTAGTATTAAATATATTTTAGTATTTCTCATCTCTATCCCTAATAAGATACCCTCTCTTGCCTCTCCCACTCACTTTTACATCATAGTTGTCCTCGGGGCCCTGCATTCTTCTCCACTCATCTATTGTATTATAAAAGATTTGTGTAGAGTTTACATAAATTACTGCACGAGTATAGAGAAACATTATTATTTCTTATGTTAGGAGAGAGAGTGGATTGTTTGCTCTTGGTGGGAAGTGGATTGAAATATATTCATAGTCTGTGAAAATGATAGTTAGAAACCAAGATATACTTTGGATGTTTAATCACATAAATAATCTGTAAGAGAAAAATGATAATACCTAAAACCAAGACAAAAAGGAGAAAAAAGACAGATTGACAGCAAAGCACACAGAGAGTCCATCAGTGACATGCAGTCAGGGGAGGCAGGGGAGACACAGCCCCATCACTATCATCATGAAAAGAAAAAAAATGTAAAAGGAAAAAGGCGAGAGCTGAGGTCAGGCTGAGCTAGTTGCTGCGTCACCGTGGATGACTCTGCTTAACTGTTTAAAAAAGCCTCTAAAAAGCACCCTCTACTATGAGGCAGGAGAACTGCATGCCTCATAGAGTCTGACTTTAAGCATTTTATGATCACTCGAGCAGAGTTAAGCAAGGGTTAAAAGCCGAAAAATTCCTGACGTAGGTCTGCCTCATAGTAGAGGGCACTCGTTTGGGCGGGGCTTCTTCAGAGGATCAGAGGCAGGAGCAGAGTTGAAATCCTCTCTGAAACAGCTGGAAAAGGTACGTGTGGGTTGGAGGGATGGGGAGGAATTCAGACTTCATCCTCCTGGTGCGGGACTTTGGGCAAAGGCTGGAGGGAAGGGTTAGGGTTTGATTGCAGGCAGAGCCACGTTGCCTTTTCAAACCTGTAATCAATGAAGCTGGGCTGGATCCTTCCTGGGTTGGGGGAAAGTGTGTGTAGTCCAATCCAACTTGTGTGTGTGTGTGTGTGTGTGTGTTTGAGAGAGGGGGGAGGGAGGGAGAGAGGGAGGAAGGAGGAGAAGGGAGAAGAAAAAGAAAAAGAAAGAAGGAAAATTATTTCGCAAAGGAGAAAAACAAATGCTGTCGCTTTAAACCGGAACTGACCATGCCTGGCTGTGGAATTCTGGGTGCTGAAATCCACAAGTCTAAATAATTTGAAACCCACCACTGGGTCAGTGTCTCACCAGCCATAAACCTCACCACACGTCACTGGAGTTCATCAAGTAACTCTCACACATTCATCTAACAGGCTCCATTCTATCACAGGATCTCAAAGCTCATTAGAAAAACCATGTTTAAGAGCCTTCCAGCAGACCACCAGGACTGAGGCCAACCTTGACCTGGGGGAATGATTTTCCATATGGCAGACATCACAGAAGAAAAGGTTTTCCTCCTTGGTCCTGCCTGACAAATCTCCCTAGCTGATGGGACCCCGACATGTGTTTCCTGCTGGTCTTGATGTAATGCATAGCTGCAACTGGGGAGGGGAGGTTCTTCAAATAACAAGTTCCCAACTGATGAAGGGGTTTGAACGTCAAAACCAGCACCATGAATTGAATGTAGAAGCAGACTCATTAGCAATGCAGTTTCCAAAGCAGAAGTGTAATGAATGCAGTTCTAGAGAATACACCAATGCCTGTTGTGTCTGCATTTTGCACCAGTGAAGCTTCTGGTGAGTAGGGCATGAGAGTAGAAATTGTGAGAAGGGATTTTGAGGGCTAAAAATAGTATCCCTCAACTTGATATCCTCCAGATACAATAAGATAGCAACTAGCCATGCAACACAAAGCGTTATGATAAATTGGGGAAAATAAGCTTAAGGGCTTCAATATTCAGTTCGGTTCCTAGCTGTTTCTGCTGGGCATGACCTTCTGATTTTAACACTGTTTTGTTTGTGTTTTCCCTCCCTCACACTTCAGAATTTGCTATTGTCTACCAAACATATTGGAACAATGTAATATATGTTTGTGTACCCTTGCCTGTTTGTTAATAAAAAAATCATATACAGAGCTAAACGAAAAGAACACAGGCAGCTCCCCACTCTACCTCATTAGTTAACAAAATATGTCCTACTTTTGCTCCTTTTTTTCATAATCCTTTGGGTACCAAATAGTAGGGCAGATGAGAAGAAATGATACAACGTGATGGGCGACTAGGTAAATGTGCTTTGAAAAAATTATACTCCAGCCATGGTGTTCTGTAAAACAGGATAATATTTTCAGTTCCATCTCAAAGACCTTCATAAACAATCAAGCTGACAATATTTGGGGTCCATATAGTTCCTGCAAATAAGGAATAATTAAATTAATTCACCCATTATTTCGAGAAAGTTGAACTTATGCAAAGCCAACCTTCCTATCAGGGAGAATAGCAAATGTTTCGGAAATGCATAAAGACAATTAACTCTACTAAAATCGATAAATTTAGCTGACGGATTGATGAGAAAAGAATAGCTATTTATTTGCACATTTATTTCTATCCTGCCTTTTTTAGTTTTAGAACTAACTCAATGTGGCAAACATACCTAATACTTCCTCCTCCTCCTATTTTCCTCACAACAGCTCTGTGAGGTAGATTGGGCTGAGAGAGAGTGACTAGCCAAGGTTACCAATGTAGCCAATGTGGAGTAAAATATAAACGATGAAAGTAGAAGAGTAGCACCTTATTTCCCTTACATTTCCAGCTTCTTATAAAATGCTAAATGTTAAAATCTGGTTATAACACAACAGAATCAAAGCAACCAAAATACTGAAGAACTGAATAATAACATTGGACACAAGTTTAACTCTTTCTTGGAAGACATCTTTGAACTTACCAGATTTAGGATTTGTGATTACAAATATATCATCATCTCGGATTTTTATATTGTCCAGTGAGCCTAAATTTTCAGGTGAGGAGAAGCCAGTTATGAAATAGAGTCCTTTGTATTTATATAGGAACTCATCCTCCATTGCTTCAGCTGTAGATGCAACAATAGAACAATTAAGAATACTTCCTACATTATGGTCACTATTGCATTAATTCAGTTCTTTAAAAATCGATTCCTTTGTCTTTATACAGGAACTCATCCTTTGTCTCCATTGCTTCAGCTGTCGATATAATAATAGAGCATTTATTAATGCTTCCTACATTTATGGTCAATATTGTATTAATTCTTTAAAAATCATGAATCCTGCTAACATAAAGAAAAATGATATACATATTATTAGATTAGTTTCCTTAATTAATTCATTAGTTCCATGAACTCAATTTTCATCGATTAATGTTTCCATTGCAAAGAGTATATTTGCTGTTCTTGGAATTTAAAATTTCTGCATAGAAGAGAAAGTTTTAAATACAATATTAAGAACATACTAATTGCAATTATTTTCGTACCTTACCTTATCTACATAGACTCTGACAGTAACTCATGTCATGTCCTTAAGCCAGTTTATTTGCAATGGTTTGTTAATGTTCTTATACTCCAGTCGAGTGCTCAAATACTTAAGAAGTCTGATCTTTAGTCAATCATTGTGTCAGCAGAACTTCTGTATTCCAAAAATGAGCAAGAGAGGACATCGAACATGATTGAGTAATAAACTAATTTGGAAATGTAAAACGGGTCAAGTGGAACTTTCTTAGCTGATGTAGACTTTTATCACTCTTGTCTCACTGTATTCATAAATCTATTGAAGTGTTGCTATAAAAATCAGTATGTTTTAAAAATACAAAGGAAGTTCAGATTTACATGCTAACAGGGGTGTGTTTTGCCATTCTTTCTCTTCTCCTTTAATTAAATCTTTCTGCTTTATTTTTTTTCCTTATTGCAATATTTCAAGATTCTCACAGATCCTTCAGAAAGAACCAGTTTCAATTCAACTGGAATACAAAACAATCTTTGTGGTCTGGAATTCATGACTCATACCCCCTCAGCTCCTCAACATTTTTCAATATTTTCCTTTCCTTTCTGTTATGTACAGAAATGTGCTTCTCTTGGAAAGTCAGGCTTTGCTGCCTCTGCCCCAACATCTGCAACCTCCAGTCCTAGCACACAATCAACGTTAATAGCCTTCAAGCAACCTAAATCTACGGACCTGGAGTTTTATCAAATGTTTCAACAACTTCTACAGGGACAAGAGGAAATAAAGAGACAATTGAAGGAGATGAAAGAAGAAATTAAAGAGAACCAGGATAAAATTAATAAGAACTCACAGAGACTGGACCTTTTGGAAGATGGGGCGGCTGAGATGAAGTGGGGGATAGAGGGTGTGCAGAGGGGAAACAAAGAACTTGACACCCAACAAATGAAAATAGAGTTTGAGAGAATGTCTCTTTATCTTAGATTTCAGAACATGATGGAGACAGATGATGAAAATATAAGGGAGATCATGACAACCATTTTGGCTGATTATATTCAGAAGGAAAAACAACAGATGGGGTGGAAAATAGACCTGGCCTATAGAGTGAACTCAGCATATGCTAGAACACACAATGTCCCCAGGGAGGTACACATTAAATTTCTTAGGAAAAGCACAAGAGATGAAATCCTGAATGCACAAAGGGGGCAAGCCTTGACATACAAAGATAAGGAGATAACCATTTTGAAACAGATCCCCAAGAAAGTGAGGGAGAAAAGAAAATCGTATTCGCAATTGGCGAATAAACTATACCAGAAGGGGTGTGGTTTCGATGGTTACTGCCTGAAGGTATGCTAATATTCTGGGAGGAGACAAGAGTTAGAATTAATACACCCATAGAGGCGCAGGCCTTTATGGAAAAAAATAAACTACTCCTAGAAAAACCAGAAGACACTTCAGTAGATGTACAAGACACGGGAGGGGCTGGAGCACTGCCAACTGGGGGAGATGGGGCGACATTTATTTATTTATTTATTTATTTTACCGTGCTTCTAGACTGCCCCCTCTCCCAAAAGGGACTTGGGGTGGTGTACAGTCCATGCAAAATATATCAAAATACAATAAAAAGTTGAATATGTACAGTTGGAATGGAGGAGGTTAAAATGGAATTAAAAGAACTGTACAGAGCCAGTATATATAAATATAAATTTAAATTTTAAACCCCTAAAACAGACACAATAAATTAAAAACAGTACCCCTAAAATAACCAGTTAATAGTGCATTTGCCAGGAGGAACAGTTGTAATTATGCCAGGCCTGCTAATCGGAACAGGTGAGTCTTCAATTTTTGCCGGAAGGAGCGGAGGTCAGTAGTGGTTCTGATGTCGGGGGGGAGGTCATTCCAGAGGGTTGGGCCCATCACAGAGAAGGCCCTACTCCTTGGTGTCGCCCGTTGGCATTGCCTAGTGGACGGCACCAGGAGAAGTCCCTCTCTGTGTGAGCGAATTGGCCGCAGGGATCAAGAAAGCTCAGATCAGAATTGGCCGCAGACATCAAGAAAGCTCAGATCAAACAAATAAGTAAGAAAATCCATGTGATATAAACTGACCGAAATTACCAATTGAATTTACCACACTGACTATATGCTATTATGTAATATTTGAATTTTATGCAAATGTATACTATGAGTTTGGAGGGGGGGTGCACCTACCGCATTTCGCGGCTGCCAAAATTTGTAACCTTTCCCATACCTTTTTCCCTTTGTAAAATATTAAAAAACCAATAAAACTTTGTTTAAAAAAAATAAAAAAAGAAATGTGCTGCTCTTTCATTGCTCATTTTCAAATTAACCCTCCCCTGATGCCTACACCTGAATTTCATTCAGGTAAACCCAAAAGACAACACTTCTTTCCTAAATTGTCAAAATGGAAAGTGCTCCAAAGGGAATTATTCAGGATGGTGATATTAGCAACTCATAAACATAATTATGAATTATGGGGACTTAAGAAATGAATTAAGCAATGAGTTTGAGACCGTCAGTGATGCAAGCAAAAATCAGTCTTGTTAGGAAAGACTGTCTAATAAAAACATACCCAGGTCTTCTCTTATTATAAAATCAACCTGGAAAGTGGCAGAGTTTACATAAATTACTGCACGAGAAACATTATTATTCCTTATGTTAAGAGAAAGAGTGGATTGTTTGCTCTTGGTGGGAAGTGGATTGAAATATATTCATAGTCTCTTATCCAAAACAAACATACCTAATAAAGTAGAAGTGTAGCAGCTTATTTCCCTTACATTTCCAGCTTCTTATAAAATGCTAAATGTTAAAAAACTCTTTCTTGGAAGATATCTTTCAACTTACCAGATTTAGGATTTCAATATTGTCCAGTGAGTCTAAATTTTCAGGTGAGGAGAAGCCAGTTATAAAATCGAGTCCTTTGTCTTTATATAGGAACTCATCCTCTGGCTCCATTGCTTCAGCTGTTGATATAATAATAGAGCATTTATTAATGTCATGTCCTTAAGACAGCTTATTTGCAATGGTTTGTCAATGTACTTATATTCCAGTCAAGTGCTCAAAAAACTTAAGAAGGCTGATCTTTAGTCAATCTTTGTGTCAGCAGAACTTCTGTATTCCAAAAATGAGCAAGAGAGGACATCGAACACGATTGAGGAATAAATTAATTTGGAAATGTAAAACGGGTCAAGTGGAACTTTCTTAGCTGATGTAGGCTTATATCACTCTTGTCTCACTGTATCCATAATTTGATTGAAGGGTTGCTATAAAAATCAGTATGTTTTAAAATACAAAGGGAGTTCAGATTTACATGCCAAGCAGGGGTGTGTTTCAAATTTTTTTACTACCTATTCTGTGAGTGTGGCCTATTTTGTGGGCTTGGCTTGGCAGTCATGTGACTGGGTGAGAGTGGCTTGGCAGTCATGTGACTGGTGGGCATGACTAGGTGGGTGTGACCATGTGATTGGGTGGGCATGGCTAACTCGATGTCACTCACATGGAGGAGCACCTTGCCTGGCTTCTCCTTGCCCCTCCCCTCTCAGCCAGTCCTCCCCTCGTCTTCCATGTTATGGTGGGAGAGGAAGCATTTTCAAAGTCATCTTCCCCTTGATACTAGCCAATAAGATGAGATTTTCTGTCAGAAGACCACCTGATGTACATTTCGAAATATTGTTTATCACTATTCTCTTGGTAACAGTGAGTGGAGAGATTTATAAAGAATAACAGAGTTGAAAGGGACCTTGGAGGTTTTCTAGTCCAACCCCTGCTGAAGCATGATACTAGTCCCTATACTATTATGGACAACTTTCTTCTTAAAAGCCTCCAGTGATGATATACTCACAATTTCTGAAGGCATCCCATTTCTCTAATTGTTCTGTCAAGAAATTTCTCATTTCTAGGTTGGATCTGTTTGATATGTTTCCATCTCAAAGATCCGTTTCACAGTAACTTCCAGTTGAGCCAGGCACCACCTATTCTGTACATTTTTTCTTGCCTGTGCAAAATTTTACTTTACTCTCAATTAAATTGCATTTTTGGTGAGAATTATGTTCTAAGGTGGTACTCAGTTTACTACAATGATTTTTGCATTATAGATTGAAGAATACACTTCTGCTTATACTGATAAAAATTATTCTGTTTGAACATTAAAGCATACAGTCAATCAAATATTTCCAATCCTACAATTGAAAACACATTAGAAAGGCATTTTCAAACCAGTTACTGGATGTTTTGCCATTCTTTCTCTTCCCTTTAGTTAAATATTTCTGCTTTAATTTTTTCCCCTTGGGCCTTATTGCAATATTTCAAAATTCTTACAGATCCTTCACAAAGAACCAGTTATAATACAAAACAATCTTTGTGGTCTGGAATTCCCTGACTCACACACCCTCAGCTCCTCAACACTTTTCAATATTTTCCTTTCCTTTCTGTTATGTACAGAAATGTGCTTCTCTTTCATTGCTCATTTTCAAATTAACCCTCCCCTGATGCCTACACCTTAATTTCATTCAGGTAAACCCAAAAGACCACACTTCTTTCCTAAATCATGAATCCTGCTAACATAAAGAAAAATGATGTACATATTATGAGATTAGTTTCCTTAATTAATTCATTAGTTCCATGAACTCAATTTTCATTGATTAATGTTTCCATTGCAAAGAGTAAATTTGCTGTTCTTGGAATTTAAAATTTCTGCATAGAAGAGAAAGTTTTAAATACAATATTAAGAACATACTAATTGCAATTATTTTCGTACCTTACCTTATCTACATAGACTCTGACAGTCACTCATGTCATGTCCTTAAGCCAGCTTATTTGCAATGGTTTGTTAATGTTCTTATACTCCAGTCGAGTGCTCAAATACTTAAGAAGTCTGATCTTTAGTCAATCATTGTATCAGCAGAACTTCTCTTTTCCAAAAATGAGCAAGAGAGGACATCGAACGTGATTGAGTAATAAACTAATTTGGAAATGTAAAACGGGTCAAGTGGAACTTTCTTAGCTGATGTAGACTTTTATCACTCTTGTTCTCACTGTATTCATAAATTGATTGAAGGGTTGCTATAAAAATCAGTTTGTTTTAAAAATACAAAGGGAGTTCAGATTTACATGCCAAGCAGGGGTGTGTTTTGCCATTCTTTCTCTTCTCCTTTAATTAAATCTTTCTGCTTTTTTTTCCCTTATTGCAATATTTCAAGATTCTCACAGATCCTTCAGAAAGAACCAGTTCTAATTCAACTGGAATACAAAACAATCTTTGTGGTCTGGAATTCCCTGACTCACACACCCTCAGCTCCTCAATACTTTTCAATGTTTTCCTTTCCTTTCTGTTATGTACAGAAGTGTGCTTCTCTTTCATTGCTCATTTTCAAATTAACCCTCCCCTGATGGCTACACCTGAATTTCATTCAGGTAAACCCAAAAGACCACACTTCTTTCCTAAATTGTCAAAATGGAACGTGCTCCAAAGGGAATTATTCAGGATGGTGATATTAGCAACTCATAAACATAATTATGAATTATGGGGACTTACCAAACGAATTAAGCAATGAGTTTGAGACCAACAGTGATGCAAACAAATATCAGTCTTGTTAGGAAAGGCTGTTTAATAAAAACATACCCAGGTCTTCTCTTATTATAAAATCAACCTGGACAGTGGCAGAACTTCCTCCCCTCCCTCTTTTGTGGAGATTTACAAACAACTGTATTCCAGGTTCGCCCTGCAGCATTACCCACCCCCGCCAGCAGCTCTTGCCTGGGCAAGGTTTGGCTTTCCTTTCCTCCCACGGCTGGTGGCAGAGGGGAAGGCCAGCCCCTTCAGCTCCAGCACTGCCCCGTATGCCAAGTACCAATCCGGAACTCTCCATAACTGGGGATGGTGGCAGTGCTAGGGAGCACAGTCCAGTTGTTTTCATTGGTGAGAAGACCTGTAGAGCTGGCGGTAGGGAGTTTTAGCCTGCTGCTTGGGCATGTTGGTGGCAGGCAGTGGCGGTGAGACACCCCAGAATTCCTATGGAGTTTTAACGTGCAACTTGGGCACAATGGTGGCAGTGGTGGCAGCAGTGGCGGTGGGGCATCCATGAAGCTCACTCCCACCTTGGCTCATCTGAAGAAGCCCCCTCCCCGCTTCCTTCTCCTTGTGAAGCAGTTTGCAAAGTCCCCGTTTTGAAAGTTGTGGGGGTCTTTTTTAGAGGAGACCAGGCCAGAGCAGCCTTGAAGCCCGTTCCAGACTCAGATGCACCTGGACTGTACCGGTATGGGGGAGTGTCCAGCTTGCAGGTGCTCCCATATGCAAACGTATGGCTGATTTCCACTACCGGTCCGCCGGTACCGGTGAATACCAGAAGCAATCCACCTCTGATGCCAAATATTTGTAATGTGTCATTATAACAAAGAATTACAAAAAAAGCTTTAAAAACTTGATTTTCCCTTTAGGAGTTGGGCTAAGATGATATATCAAGCAATATATATTTTCAGGGAAGCGGCAAATACAATAAATAGGTCTAGCTGTTGCGAATATGTTGATTTTGGATTTGTTGTTGTCACATTTTTTCTTAGTAGTTGCTTGCCACATCCACCCGTTTGCTGCTCACTTGCCCCGCCCTGCCTGCCTGTTGGCTACTCAATCACTGCTAGCTTTCCTCTGGCCATGTCTAATGGCCTGGCACAAGTAGCACCGGTATGCAATGTGTTGCCTGTGACCATCGCCGCCATCGCTGCCCTGTTTGAACTGGCAATTTGCCCCATTGCATGGCGGTGCTTCTCGCAGCTGCCCACCGGACCCGGTCAGGGGAACGGCCTGTTGCGCCAGAGGGACAGCATCCCAGTGGAGCTGCTCAGAAGGCAGCCACCAGCTTCAGTCTTTAAGGTGCTTCAACACAGGGGAAAGGGGGGACCATAATGGGCCTGCGAGGAGAGGCAGAAAACTTTGGCTTCTCTCTGCCGCAGCATTCAACATGGCTGCTTTTCTCCTTCTTGGGCTCATGCACACAGAGCAAACATGAGAAGGAGGCGAGAAGCACCCAGGTTGAACACTAGAAGACTTGGCCAAACTTTTCTGTGGGTTCTGTGTGCGTGGTTTGGGTGGGTGTGACTTGGTGGAGTGGGGTCGCCCTACCTTGTCATACTCTGACTCAGTCACATGAAGCCCTCCACCAAGCCACACCCACTGAACCGGTAGAGAAAAAAATTGAAAGCCAACACCGGTCAGGTAGCTATGGAAATTTAAATCAATAAACAAATGCTGTACAATGTTTAAAAATAACACGGAATTTAATTTAGCTCTTTCCTATAGTCCCTGCTGAGTTGAGAATTGAAAATTACAATTAAATAAAGACCATTCTTGGAAGGGCATTTCTGATTCAAGCCATTTGAAAGTTTATATCACACATTATTTTCATCCATTGAGCTGGAAATAGGCTCATGGATCCTCCTGAATATCCCAGCAGAACCTGAAGGGCAGCTTTTTCATCCTTTCCTCAAACCTTTCACTCTGGGCAACAGTCATGAGGTTCTTCCAGTCCCCAATAGTGCCTGGGAAGCAATGGTTAAAAATATGTTAACAGTTTTTGTACTCCTTTTAACGAGAGGCTATTTATGTCATCCTGTCACCAAAATAGTCATTCTTACACATTTTTCTGTGACTAAGTTTGTGTTTGAATGTATATACAGTCATGTAAACAGGATGTATACCCTGCTTGAAGTCCATGGTTTTATGTATGCGAACGTAGTAAAAATCTGCTCCTTAGCAGTTCTTAAAAGTAAGCAAATACAACCTCAGATGAACAACATGACATTACACCATGTCCTGATTTATTTTTGAAAAAGAAAACCAAAATGGAGAAGCTGTGTCTGTAAAACTTAAGACTCAATAATTTTGGAAGAATTTTGTTTCCATTTTGGAAGAATTTTGCCCCATTATCCTTTACAACACAGCTACAGTTAATTGAAGTTTGTGAGCATTTGTTTACTTGTTTCACTTGAGGTCCCACCACAGCATTTCAATTGGTTTGAGGTCTGGACTTTGACTGGCCATTGCAATACCTTGATTCTTTTCCTTTTCAGCCATTCTGTGGTACTTTTGTGGGTGTGCTTAGGGTCGTTGTCCTGTTAAATGACCCAATGTTGGCCAATCTTTAGCTGTGAGACTGCTGGCTTCACATGTGACTCTAGAATACTTTGGTATTTAGTGGAGTTGATGGTCAACTCAGTGACTGCAAGGTGTCCAGGTCCTGTGACTACCAATCAAACCCATATCATCCCCCCTCCACCACCATGCTTGATGGTTAGTATAAGATGTTTGTGCTGATATCCAGTATTTGGGTTTTGTCAAACGTGGCACTTTGTATTATGGCCAACTTCTTCAGTTTGGTCTCATTCGATTTGTTCACCTGCAACTTTGAAAACTAAAGCTGTGCTGCAATGCTGTTTTTAGAGAGAGAGGACTCTTCGTCACTGTAGTCATGGAATCAATGGTGTCCCAGTGAGGTTCTAAATTATCTTGAGTTCACCCAGTTGGTCCAATGCTTAAGAGAAACAATTGATGGCTTTTTGATCATTGGATAGGTCCCTGCAAGTTTAGAGGTGACAGTTCTAAGACTGGAGGACAGTGCATTCATATATCAGAGAGACTTTTTTTTCATGTTGATAATAAGTAGATTAGCCATTCCAGGTTGAAAGGAGTAGTCAGTGACATCCCTGTTTCCAGGCAGATGCCCTGGGAGTGGTGCTCCTTTCAAGTTCCCAACAAGTTGCTAGAGTGAATGACAGGAGCTCACCCCACCATGCAGCAGCACTTGGATTTCAAGCATGGGCTTGCTAACTTTCAACCCAACATACTAACCATGTGACCCACCACACTCCTGGTGGGGGAGATTAACCAAGGTATAGAGTGAAGAGATTGTGTCTCCACCATCCTAAATTGGTCAGTATGAGCTAAAACTATTCCACTCCCAAAGAATCATTAGATTGTGCAACCAACAGAATGATCCTTGAAAGAGGTCGGATTATGTCCACACCCGAAATTTGTTAGGGTGAACAGGAGAAAATCAACATTGGCACAACTAAGAAAAGCTTACGGCTCCCTAAAATGTAGGCTGATGACGAGGCAAACACAGCATGATGGAGAGTTCCCAGAAAGAGAGGCTTTTGGAACATATCCATACCACTTTAGAAAGCACCTTTGACGTGAAGATGGTAGCCCTGGTTTCAGATGAAACCTGGCACATTCCAAAAGCTTATCTGACACTTATCTCACTGTATTCATAAATTTATTGAAGTGTTGCTGTAAAAATCAGTATGTTTTAAAAATACAAAAGCACTTCTGGTTCCGGCTGCTGATCATGATGGGCAGGCTCTGCTCGCCCTGCGCTCTTCTGGTGGGCTCCCCACTATTTGGGGGGCACAGGATGCCTTGGAGGGGCTCCTGCCGAAGGGACGGCATAGCAGGGAATCCCCTGAGTCGGCGGCGGCCGGGGGGCTCCCCGCATCGCCCTAGGCACCGGGAGGCATGATGGGGAGGCGCTGCGGCATCTTCGTGAGGAGGCAGCTGGAAGAACGCAAGATCTGAAAGACGCAGTTGCTGTGTGGTGAGGTGGAAACTTTCCCCCGTCCCCTTGTTCGATCGAAAAGGAAAAAAATTGCCAGCCCTCTTTAGAGTTACTTTCAACTTGGCTCGGAGAAGCGTGACTGGAGGGAGGGGGATTCCCCCCCCTCGGACAGGCGGCTTTAAAAGGTTTTGCTCTCTCCCCTAGAGGAGGAGGAGGGGAGAGAGCTATGCAATGAAATCACGCTCATAACAAAGGCAGATTTTGGACTGTAATCCTGTAAATGAGGTAATGATCTGAAAACTTTGAAAACTTTTCGTTATGCCTTTTGATTCTGAAGCTGGCAGGGCAAGATGGCACACTTCCGACGTCTTCACAGACACTGAAATTTGACTCCACCCATAGGAGCTTCAGGCATCTTATCTTTGTCTCCGTGACACTCAGATAAATCTCTTGTTATTGGACACTACTTGGAACAAAGGACTTTATTACTTTATTGCCAGAAGCTGAAACCAGAAAAAGTTCTCTTCTGCTTGGACTCCTTGCCTCCTAATCTCTCTTGGCTGTTTTCCTCTCTAATTGTTTCCTCTCTGTATTGACTTTGTACTCTCCCTGCTCAATATAATGCCACCTAAAAGACCACCCCCGGGAAAGCCGGGCTTTGCTGTCTCTGCCACGACATCTTCAGCGTCCAGTCCCAGTGGACAACAGACCTTAACTTCTTTGTTGCAGCCAAAGCCTTCAGACACAGACTTTCAGCAGATGTTTCAACAAATCTTAAAGGGACAGGAGGACTTAAAAAGTCAACTAGATGAATGAGCAGCTTAAAGAGAACCAAGACCGGGCGATTAAAAATTCACAGAGATTGGATCTTTTGCAGGAGGGGACAGATGATATGAGGGGGGAGGTAAAAGGGATGCAGAAGGGGAACCAAGAGCTTGAGAACCACCAAATAAAAACAGAATTTGAAAGAATGTCCTTTTCCTTAGGTTTCAAAATGTGGTTGAGGCGGATGATGAAGATTTAAGGGACATCATGACAAACATTTTGGCTGAATACATCCAAAAAGAAAAACAACAGATGGGGTGGGACTTGGACCTGGTTTATAGAGTAAATTCAGCATATGCTAGAACACATAATGTTCCAAGGGAGGTACATATTAAATTTCTCAGAAAGACTACAAGAGATGAGATTCTGAGTGTGCAAAGGGGGCAAGCTCTAAAATATCAGGATAGAGAAATAACCATCTTGAAACAGATCCCTAAGAAAGTGAGAGAGAAAAGAAAAAATTATTCGCAGCTAGCGAAGAAGTTATACCAGAAAGGGGTGTGGTTCAGATGGTTGATGCCTGAAGGCATGCTAATATTCTGGGAGGATACAAGAGTTAGAATCAACACAACCACAGAGGCTCAGGCCTTTATGGAAAAAAATAAAGAAGTCCTAGATAAATCCGATGATCCTATACCAGACTCACAGGACACGGGAGGGGCCGGAGCTCTGCTGGCAGGGGGAGAAGGGGCAATACCAAGAAAACTCAGATCACAAAAATGAGCAAGAAAATCTGCTTGACATAAATTGATTGAAATTATTTGAAGATAAAAGTTTATATGCTGACAAAATATTACTATTTAGTATTAAATTAATCTATGTATAAATGAAAATTATGAGCACGGGGGGAGGGATCACCTCCTACATATTGTAACTGCCAAAATTTGTAACCTATTCCACCACCCCTTTTCCTTGTTATTTTTTTAAAAAAAACCAATAAAACTTTTTTTTAAAAAAAAGCACTTCTGATTTACATGCCAAGTATTTGTAATTTATCATTGTATGAAGAATTATGGATTTGTCAGTAGATGAAGCCAGAACAATATTATTGCATTATTTTCATACCTGAATCCCAATCCCAATTTCCATATATACATTTCCATAAGAGTTGTTATATTATTGTCCCCCTCCAAAGGGAACAGTGCCTCATTATGGGGGAAACCCCTTCATGCTCTATTTAAGTGCTATGCTGAATAGTACAATCATACCAGAAAAATCTTAGCTGAAAAGTCACCTAAATCTGTTTCATGAAAATCCATTGAATGCAGTGAGAATACATAATTAGAATTTCACACTGGATCGACTGTTGGCTGTGTGAACAAGAGTTGCATTGCATACTGTGGCTTCTGAGTATTCACGGAAAAATGTGCTATAAAGCTTTATAGCTCAGCTCCCATGGAGCTACTGGAAGTTAACTGAAACAAAGAAATTGGCCAAATAAGAAAGGAGAACATTACCTATGCATAGAAAATGAAAACTGTAAAGTTTTGAGAGGCCTAGTCAGGTGCGGGATAGAAAAACTTTAGCAACTGTTTCTCTGTCTGGTTGCTTGGGCATCCTGCACCAAGGGGGAGTGTTTTTGCCCTCCATAGGCTTCAGAGGCTTTTCTTGAACCTCCAGGAGGGCAAAAATGGCCTCCGTGGGGACAGGATACCCTCCAGAGGTCAGAAACAGGTCTGTTTCCAGACTTCCAGAACGTCTGGGAGGCCTGGTTTTTGCCCTCCCAAAGCCTCTGCACAGGACCTGCACTTACCTGGCATCCAAAACAGGCTGTGTTGAGTCTCCTGGGAGGGGTGGAGTGGGATGGGCAGGGCCAGCCAATTCTTTCAATTACTGTTTTTGCGAACCAAATGTAAAATCAACATCCCGTTTTCCGAACCCGTCCGAACCGGCTGAATCCCACCCCTGGCCTAGTGTGTTTATTGTGTAATCTGTACGAGAAAATATATGTTTCAGGCTATGCAAGGAAAATTTTGATTGTGCAATGTTGCAATCTTTAATTGAACTACATGATCTTGATTTGTGTGGACACTGATGACAGCTTGTTTTCTGCAAATGCAGCCAAGTTCAATACATTGGGGTAATAATTGTCACAATGTTGTCTATCTTAATTTTGTATAATTGCTGATTTATTCAAATAGATGCTGGCAAACTTTTAGCTGGCACTTTAAACTTTATCAGTTTAGATACAATGGTTGCACAAACATTCTGACCAACATAATCAATAAGGGATCAGAAGGCCATGATAAATAATTTCTATGTTACTGTCAGCTTCATGGATATTTTCATGGAGAAACTTGATGGGGTCTACACCAGAGGTGGTATTCTGCCCTTTCGCCTGGGTTCAGGTAAACCGGTAGTGGCAGCAGGACGCTCCGCCCACCCACCATTAGGGATAGGCAAGCGCGCATGCGCTCCCGATTCCAAAGCTGTAGTGAAGGTAAGAGGATTTCATGCCTGGTCTACATCATTGTGAATGTGGAGGTGGTTTGGGTGGTTTGGTATATGTGTTTTCAGTATGAGAGGTTTGATCAAAAGCTCTCATAAAATCCAGGGGATGTTTTATTATGCTTTTCCAAGCATTAAAATTCAGGATGGTTCAGTGGTTAGAATGTGGTATTGCAAGCTAATTCTGCCAACTGCCCACAGTTCAATTGTCACTGCGGTGGGTGGAGGAAATATGGGTTTTACACTGTTTTAATGTTGGAAGACACCTGGAGGCACCCTATATGAGCTGGGTGGCTATATGAACTTGTTCAAATAATAAACAATATAATCTGATGAGACGTAGTTATACACCATTTTTCCAAATCTTAACCCCAACCCAACCATGAGGTGCCAAGATTTGTAGTATCCTGAGTATGTCAGCCTTACAAAAAAAAATCTTTACAAACTTGATTTTCCCATTAGGAGTTGGGCTAAGATGATATATCAAGCAATATATATCTTCAGGAAAGCAGAAAATATAATAAATGTGTCTAGCTGTTGTGAATATGTTTTACAGTTTTTCGGGGGGGTTGTCATCTCTTTTTATTTGCTATGTTGTTTTTGTGGTCTTCATTTCATGTACAATACCCAGAATCAGGTACAGAGATCGTATTCAGCTGGTTCGCACTGGTTCATTTGAACTGGTACTGGAAATATGGCCAGAACCAGTAGCGACTGTTGGCGGGCCATGACACTGAAACAGTCACCTGGTTGCCGCTTGCTCGCCCTGCCCACCCGCCTGCTCGCCACTTGCTCACCCTGTCCACCCGCTTGCCACTTTGTAGACCTGCCCACCCGCCCAAGGCTTGCTCTCCCCCCCAACTGCCCGATGCTTGCCTCGCCCACCCAACCCCTATATATATTGCCTATGCTTCGCCACACGGCCCAGCTATGCACATTGCCATTGGCTGGGTCGGAGTATACGCCATTCCCCAGCTCCGGCCTTGGCTCAGAGTGGCCACCCGCTCGCCGGCTGCTCTCCTTCCACCTCGCTCACCTACCTTAAATTCTGGTCGCCATGGTGGTGGTGGGAGCACGGCAAGGCTTGGCCACCTTTTGTGGGAAGCCTCCAGCTGCTGGAAATTTTTGGCTACTTTCCAAGCAGCTCTGCCATTCTCCTGCCCACAAGCAGCACCAGCAGGCAATGGGGTATGCATGAACAGGATGGCGGCAACAATCACGGGACAAGTCCGGTGACCCTTGGCATTGTCATCTGCCTGTTTGCAATGGTCATGTATGTGCACCCCATTTGCCTGCTATTGGCCGGCCACTGGACCCAGCCAGGAGAACAGTCTGTTGCACCGGAGGAAGGGCATCACAGTGGAGAGGCTCAGAAGGCAGACACCAACCTCAGTCTTTAAGGTACTTCGACAGGGGGAAGGTGGGAACTAAAAAGGGATAGGCAGCCCTAGGAGCTGCCTTCTGAGCAGTTTTGCTGTGAAGGGAGGCAGAAATGTTCTTGCTTCTCTCTGCCACAGCATTCAACGTGGCTGATTCTCTCCTCCTTCTTGGGCTCATATACACAGAGCAAACATGAGGAGGTGAGAAGCAGCCAAGTGGAATGCTAGAAGACTTGTCAGAGTTCTATGGGCATGGTTTGGGTGGGTGTGGCTTGGTGGGGTGGTGCTGCCCCACGTTGCCGTGATTGATATCGAGTTGGCTATGCCCACTTTGTCACATGACCTCCCACTCAGCCACACTCACCAAGCCATGCCCTTCGAACCAGTAGGGAAAAAAATTGAAACCCACCACTGGCCAGGTAGCTATGGAAATCTAAATCAACAAACAAATGCCGTACAATTTTCAAAAATTAACAAAGAATTTAATGTTGTTCTGTCCTATGGTTTCTGCAGCGTTGAGAATTAAATATTACAAGGTGATATAAAGATTCTTCTTGGAGGGTCATTTCAGATTCAAACCATTTGAAGGTGTGTATCAGACATTATTTTCCTCTACTGAGCTGAAAATAAGGTCAGGATCCTCCTGAATATCCCAGCAGAATATGAAGGGCAGCTTTTCCATCCTTTTCTTAAAGACACGGTCAAATCTTTCACTCTGGGCAACAGTCATGTGGTTCTTCCAGTCCCCAATAGTGCCTGGGAAACAATGGTTTTTGTATTCAATTAAACTAGAGGCTATTTAGAGACTTTGACTGGGCCATTACAATACTTTAATTTTTTTTCCTTTTCAGCCATTCCATGGTATTTTTGCTGGTGTGCTTAGGGTCATTGTCATGTTGCATGACCCAATCTTGGCCAATCTTTAGCTGTCAGACCACTGGCTTCACATGTGACTTCAGAATACTCTGGTATACAGAGGGGGTCATGGTCAACTAAGTGACTGCAAGGTGTCCAGATCCTGTTACTGCAAAACAAGACCAAATCATCCTCCCTCCACCACCATGCTTGGTGCTTAGCATTAGATGCTTGTGCTGATTGGCAGTGTTTGGTTTTTGGCAAATGTGGCACTGTATATTGTGGCCAAACATTTCAACTTTGGTCTCCTTTGTCCAAAGGACAGTGTTCCAGAAGTCTTGTGATTTGTTCAGATGCAACTTTGGAAACCAAAGCTGTGCTGCAATGCTGTTTTTAGAGAGAAGAAGCCTTCTCCTGGCAACCTTTCCAAACAAACCATCCTTGTTCAGGAGCTCACCCCACCATGCAGCAGCACTCGGATTTCAAACATGGGCTTGCTAACTTTCAACCCAAGGTCCTAACCATGTGACCCACCACACTCCTGGTGGGGGAGATTACCCAAGGTAGTGAGTGAAGAGGTTGTGTCTCCACCATCCTAAAGTGGTCAGTATCAGCTAAAACAATCCACTCCCAAAGGATCATTAGACTGTGCAACCAACAGAATGATCATTGAAACAGATCGGATTATATCCACACCCGAAATTTGTTAAGGTGAAAAAGGGAACACCACTTCATGATTGGCACAACTAAGAAAGGCTTACAGCTGCCTCAAATGTAGGCTGCTGATGAGGCAAACACAACATCATGGAGAGAAAGCAGAAAGAGTGATATGTCCATGCCACTTCAGAAAGTGTTTTTCCAATGAAGGTGGTAATCATTGAAACAGGTCGGACTATATCCACACCCAAAAATTGTTTGGGTGAACAGGAGAACACCAACATTGGCACAACTAAGAAAAGCTTACGCCTGCCTCAAATGTAGGCTGCTGATGAGGCAAACACAACATCATGGAGAGACAGCAGAAAGAGAGGGCTGTTGGGACATATCCATACCACTTTAGAAAGCACCTTTCAGATGAAGGTGACAACCCTGGTATCAGATGAAGGGTGGCACATTCCAAAAGCCCCAGAGTATAAATTATTACTAATCTACCTTTGCGAAGGAAGTCTCCTTTGCTGAAACCTGGAATATCACGAGCCATGAATGTGTAGTTTGTTCTAGAATCCACCTTCATGTTATCAAATGTAGCTTTATCCACCACATCATCCACCTCCTTTTCAGTTAGTTTTCTTCCTAGAAAGTTGCATATTTTCAGTACGGAACTTCTCAAGTCCTGCAATTTGATAAAGCTTTATATTAGTTCATCTATAACAAGGAGAAAAGATGGAACATTTTGTTGATATATTAATGGAAGTCTCAAGATTATTTCTTCCTTATATATACCTTGCATATTAAACTTTAATTCTTTCTTTTCCTGATATATAAATACTCTGATAAAAAATACCATTATATTGAGTCATTGTTATTTTTTAAACAAAAATCAGGCATGGACATAAAAAGCAAAATCAACAAATTAAAGAAATGCTGCCTTAAGTTTCCTGCTAAATGCTTTCAAGAGGCAGGTTGTTGAGAAACATTTTTAGTTTAAAATATATTTATGTGCCAACATTTTTTCTAAGATTCAAACTCTTACATTGTTAGTACTTTTGACTGCATTAGAAGCTGTCCAGTTCCCAAACCAGGCTCAATAAATTCATTGGCCTCTCTTGAAAATGCAGTTGAGTTGAATGAATCTCTTTTGAGCCAATACAGGAAAATATTATGAAAAACTTTGGCTAAGATTTTGCTGATTAAGGTGCATTGTGCTCATTGGATTTCCCTTATCTACCAAAATGATTTCATCAATGATTTGGATGAGGGAATAAATGGGGAACTCATCAAATTTGCAGGTGACACCAAGCTGGCAGGAATAGCCAACACTCCAGAAGATAGGCTTAAGATACAGAAGGATCTTGACAAACTTGAACACTGGGCACTATCTAATAAAATGAAATTCAATGGTGAAAAGAGTAAAGTTCTACATTTAGGCAACAAAAATGGAATGCACAGGTACAGTATAGGTGGTACCTTGCTCAGTAGTAGCAACTGTGAAAGGGATCTTGGAGTCCTAGTGGACAACCATTTAAATATGAGCCAGCAGTGTGCAGCAGCTGCCAAAAAAGCCAACACAGTCCTAGGCTGCATCAACAGAGGGATAGAATCAAGATCACGTGAAGTGTTAATACCACTTTATAATGCCTTGGTAAGGCCACACTTGGAATACTACATTCAGTTCTGGTCGCCACGATGTAAAAAAGATGTGGAGACTCTAGAAAGAGTGCAGAGAAGAGCAACAAAGATGATTAAGGGACTGGAGACTAAAACATATGAAGAACGGTTGCAGGAACTGAGTATGTTTAGCTTAAGAGAAAGAAGGACTAGGGGAGACATGATAGCATTGTTCCAATATCTCAGGGGTTGCCACAAAGAAGAGGGAGTCAAAAATAGTTTGAGGCACCTGAGGGTAGAACAAGAAGCAATGGGTGGAAACTAATCAAGGAGAGAAGCAACTTAGAACTGAGGAGAAATTTCCTGACAGTTAGAACAATTAATCAGTGGAACAGCTTGCCTCCAGAAGTTGTGAATGCCCCAACACTGGAAGTCTTTAAGAAGATGTTGGATAGCCATTTGTCTGAAACGGTGTAGAGTTTCCTGCCTAGGCAGGGGGTTGGACTAGAAGACCTCCAAGGTCCCTTCCAACTCTACTATTGTATTGTATTGTATTGTAAAAATTAGATGAACTTTGTTTTGCTGAGCTTCTTTACAAGACATGCATCCTGTGAATTCTAGCATGACATGCAAAATGGTCACAAACATATCTTTTATTAATCTTTTTAATATTAAAGTGATAGCATTCTCATTTCCAGGATCCCCTTCCTTTCTTTTAAAGACACAGAAACCTATTTTTCTTCAGAGATCTCACCAGTCCTCCAGGAATTTACAGAAATAACCAAGAATGGTTCTGTGATCACATCTGCACCTCCTGGAATAAGTATTTCTACACATCCCATCACCAACCAAAAGCCAACATGGGTACCGTATTTTTCAGAGTATAAGAGGCACCTTTTTCCCTCAAAAAAGAGGGTGAAAATCTGGGTGTGTCTTATACACTGAATACAGCATTTTTGGCCTCCTGAAACCCCACCCCCTTTGCAAAAATGGCTGTGCATAGCCTTTAGGAGACTGGGAGCTGGGGAAGACAAAAATGAGAGCGATTTTTGCTCATTCCCCCCCCCAGCCCCCAGGAGCACTCTTTAAGCCTCCTAAAAGCTATGCATGCCCTTTTTGACAAAAAAATGGGCTCGTTTTCACAAATAAAATGGGCTGTTTTGTGCTTGTTTTTGCCTCCCCCCCAGCCCCAGGAGCACTTTACAAGCCTCCTAAAGGCTATGCATGCCCATTTTTGATTTTAAAAAATGGTCCCGTTCTTGTGAAAAACGGGCCGTTTTGGGGAAGTCTGCAGAGTGCAAAAACTTTTTTTTTAATTTGCCTCTCCAAAATCTTGGTGAATCTTATACTCCAAAAAATATGGTATATCAAAAACAGATAAATCTTATTGCATTCTTTGACAAAGTGGCATTAGTGGACCAGAGAAATGCTGTGTATATAATTTATTTGGACTTCAGTGAGGCATTTGATAAAGTAGACCACAACCTACTACTTGATAATATAGAAACATCTACAAATGAAAATAGAGTTTGAGAGAATGTCTTTTTATCTTAGGTTTCAAAATGTGATGGAGACAGATGATGAAAACATAAGGGACATCATGACAAATATTTTGGCTGAGTATATCCAGAAAGAAAAACAACAGATGGGGTGGGAAATAGACCTGGCTTATAGGGTGAACTCTGCATATGCTAGAACACACAATGTCCCCAGGGAGGTGCATATTAAATTTCTTAGGAAAAGCACAAGAGATGAAATTCTGAATACACAAAGGAGACAAGCCCTGATATACAAAGATAAGGAGATAACCATACTGAAACAGATCCCCAAGAAAATGAGGGAGAAAAGAAAATTCTATTCGCAATTGGCGAATAAATTATACCAGAAAGGGGTGTGGTTTCGTTGGTTGCTGCCTGAAGGTATGTTAATATTCTGGGAGGAGACAAGAGTCAGAATTAATACACCCATAGAGGCGCAGGCCTTTATGGAAAAAAATAAATTACTCCTAGAAAAACCAGAAGATATTCCAGTAGATGCACAAGACACAGGAGGGGCCGGAGCGCTGCCAACGGGGGGAGATGGGGCGACATCAAGAAAGCTCAGATCACACAAATAAGTAAGAAAATCCACATGATATAAACTGATTGAAATTATTAATGAATTTATCACACTGACTATATGCTATAATGTAATATTTGAATGCTATGCAAATGTATAACATGAGTCTGGAGGGGGGGTATACACACCGCAGTTTGCGGCTGCCAAAATTTGTAACTTTCCCCATACCTTTTCCTTTTGTAAAACATTAAAAAACCAATAAAACTTTGTTTAAAAAAAAAGATAATATAGAAAAATCTGGGTTAGACAGCATCACCACCAAATGAATTTGTAACTGACTGACCAACTGCACTCAACATGTAGTCCACAATGGAACTGCCTCTACATGGTGAGAAGTATGCAGTGGAGTACCCCAAGGCTCTGTCTTAAGCCCAGTATTCTTCAGTATCTTCATCAATGATTTAGATGGGGGAATAGATGGGGAACTCATCAAATCTGAAGATGATACCAAGCTGGTAGGAGTAGCCAACATTCCAGAAAGTAGGTTTAAGATACAGAAGGATCTTGGACAGACTTGAACATTGGCTACTATCTAACAAAAGTAAATTCAGTGGTGAAAAAAATATATGACCCTACATTTAGTCAAGATAAACCAAATACACAGATGCAGTATAGGTGGTACCTGGCTCAATTGTGAGGGATCTCTCACAATTAGGACAGTCACTTAAATATGAGCCAAAAGTGTGCTGCAGCTGCCAAAATAGCCAACCCGGTCCTAGGCTACATTAACATAGGGATACAATCAAGATCACATGAAATGTTAATAGCACTTTATAATGTCTTGGTAAGATCATACTTAGAATACTACATCTAGTTTTGGTCGCCATAATGTAAAAAGATATTGAGTGCAGAGAAGAGCAACAAAGAAAGAGTGCAGAGAAGAGCAACAAAGATGTTTAGGGGACTAGAGGCTAAAACATTATGAAAAAAGATATTGTAAAAAGATATTGAGTGCAGAGAAGAGCAACAAAGTGCAGAGAAGAGCAACAAAGTGCAGAGAAGAGCAACAAAGCCATAATGTAAAAAGATATTGAGTGCAGAGAAGAGCAACAAAGAAAGAGTGCAGAGAAGAGCAACAAAGATGTTTAGGGGACTAGAGACTAAAACATTAAGAATGGTTGCTGGATTTGGGTATGACTAGTTTAATGCAAAGAAGGACTAGAGATAACATCATAACAGTGTTCCAATATTTAAGGGGTTGCCACAAAGAAGAGGAGGGGTCAATCTAACCTGAAGGCAGGACAAGAACAATGGATGGAAACTAATCAAGAAGAGAAGCGAAGAAATTCCCTGACAGAATAATGAATCACTGGAACAATGTGCCTCCCGAAATAGTGTGTGCTTCATCACTGGAAGTTTTAAAGAAGAGATTCGACAACCATTTTCTGAAATGATATAGGGTTTCCTGCCTGAGCAGGGGGTTGAACTAAAAGATCTCCAAAGTCCCTTCCAGCTCTGCTATTCTAAAGCTTTTTGTGCTTGATGGTTGTTTATATTGCACTACACAGCACAGACACATCTTACCTTTTTCATTTCTTCATAAGAAAGGAAAAGAATATTGAAATCATCCTTATGAGCATACCAGCCTTCTACATGATCTAGCCACGAACCACAGAACACTGATAGGAGAGAAATGAATTTAACATAAACATGAGAATTAATGCTTGAATGTCCTCCACTTATCTTTATGTTCCTGGTGGTCCTAAAGATCAAAGCATGATAGTGTAACAAGAGGCTTTCCTAATATCTTCACAATCTAACCACAAAATAAAAAACATGGATAGGAGTGAAATGAGTTTATCATAAACATGAAGGCATTGAAAGGCTTGAAAGGCATTGAATTCAGTTGTTTAGCTTGGCACTGCAATGATCCACCTAACCATCTGTCTCAGGGACACATTCTTGATGCTTGATGATCCTGGTTGGGCCTAAAGATCGAAGCATGATAACTCAACTGAGGGGCTATCCTAATATCCCTGGACGTGGAGAGGAGAGAGAAGGAACAAGAGCCATAACTAATGTGGTTGCATACTCGAACTTGTCAAGGGAGGATTTTTGTCAAGATGCTGCTATATTGTTTCATTTCTTTGCTTTTTCTTAATTGATGTTTGGGGCAATTTGGTTTGATTTTTTAAAGTATTTTTGCAAGTATCAGACTTACTCCAGTTTGCTCTTTTTCAATTTCCAACCTATAAATGCCCCCTGTGTGATTTCATTTTACAAAGATTTGGTTCGTAAACCAAATAGAGTTACTATCTGGCTTTCAAATGAATATTGATAGTTATCCATAATTTTAGATTCTGTCCATCCATTCCCAATCTTATCCTGATTTTAAACTAAACTGTATCAGTTTGATATAAGCTTTATAATGGAAAGCCAAATGGGTCGCTGAACGTCCAGGCATAGGAAGACACATAAACGACGCCATAAATAGGGTGCCAGGCTTTCAACTACCACACCAGCAATCAGTAATCCTGAATAGGAGTCACATTTCACATGGTGTCTGCCGGGACACTCTATAACAGTGATGGCAAACCTTTTTTGGCTCGCGTGCCACAAGTTGGGGGAGCGCAGGGGAGGCGTGTGTGGGTGTGCCGCACCCATAATGCAACGCACGACACCCCCAGTGCGCATGCACGCACAATGCGCGGACCCCCCTTTTTACATGCTTTTTTCGGCCTCCCCAGGCTCCAGAGGCTTTATAGGAGCCTGGGGAGGGCGAAAAGAGCCTCCCCCGCCCCCCTGGAGGCCCTCCGGAGGCTTCAGGGACCATCTCTGAAGCCTTCGGAACACTTAAAACGACCCTCCGAGCAAACCGGAAGTGACTTCCGGGTTGCTTGGAGGGTCGTTTTAAGCGCTCCGAAGGCGTCAGGGAAGCCTCCGGACGGTCCCTGAAGCCTTTGGAATGCTTAAAATGACCCTCCGAGCAAACCGGAAGTGACTTCCGGGTTGCTTGGAGGGTCGTTTTAAGCACTCCAAAGGCGTCAGGGAAGCTTCCAGACGGTCCCTGAAGCCTCCGGGGGGGGGAGGCTCTTTTCACCCTCCCCAGGCTTCTATAAAGCCTCTGAAGCCTGGGGAAGGCGAAAAATAGCTTTTAAAAAGGTGAACTCAGCTGGCCAGCGCGCGCATGCACGCTGGCCAGCTGACAGGGCAGTGCCTCGCGTGCCCTGACAAATGGCTCCGCGTGCCACTTGTGGCACGCGTGCCATAGGTTCGCCATCACTGCTCTATAATATCCTCCCCTCAGTGTGACTTCAGGGTCTACATCAAACTGCAAATTGCATTGTGTCCAGCTGTAAGCTGAGGGCTTATACTGGTGCAGTATTTTTTTTCATATAAACAATGCTGCACTTCAGTACTTAGGTGTCCTAGACAATGCTATTTGAATACAGATTTTTCAATATTTATATTGTATTATGTTTTAATAATCTAGGTGAAATGTTACTATATATATTGCAAGTCTATGTATGATATGCCATACACTTACTACATAAATTGAAATAAGCTATTTTCTCTTGCCTCTCTCATCCACTTTTACATTATCCATGGTTCTAGGAGCTCTTCATTCTACTCTACTGCCTGTCCATTTGATATTGTGCAATGTTTACATGAATTACTAAAGAAGTATTTTAAAAAGAATTATTTTAACTTATTTTTAGAGAGAGGGTGGATTGTTTGCTCTTTGTGGGAAGTTGATTGAAATATATTCATCATTTCTTATCCAAGACAAAAACTGACCAAAAAACGTCATCATCAAGCTCTTCTTACCTTTGCAAGCCAAAAAGTTATCCAAGAATGTATCAAACTCTTTTATGGATTGTATTCTGACTGGCATTTGAAAAAAATGATAGCTGGAAACCAAGACATCCTTTGGATTTCGAAGTACATAAATAGTCTGTAGGAGAAAGATGATAATACCTTGTCAAAAACAAGAAAAAAGACAGATTGGCAGCAAAGCATACAGAGAGGGCACCAAGTAACTCTCACACATTCATCTTACAGGCTCCATTCTATCACGGGATCTCAAAGCTCATTAGCAAAACCACGTTTGACAGCCTTCCAGCAGACCATCAGGATTGGGGCCAACCTTGACTTGGGGGAATGATTTTCCATATGGCTGGGGTCACATCAGCGAAGGCTTTCATCCTAGGGGCCCACTGACAAATCTCTCTAGCTGATGAGACCACAACATGCTTATTTTGCTGGACTTGATTGGATGGGTAGATGTAACTGGGGAGGGGAGGTCATTTTAAATAACCTGTTTGCAACACATAAAGAAGTTTAAAGGTCAAAACCAGCATCTCGAATTGGATCCTGAACCCAATTGGTAGCCAATGCAGTTTCCAAAGCAGAGGTGTAATGTATGCAATTCTTGGAGATCACACAAGTGCTCATGCTGCTGCAAAAGCAGCTGAAGCTTCTGGTGACTAGGGCATGAATGACTGAGAGTAGAAATTATGGGAAGGGAGTGGAGGACTAAAAATAGCATTCCTAAAATTAACAACCTCTCAATATTTTAAGATAGCAAGCAGCCATGCAACAGCCATACAGTCCATCAGAAAGTGTCATTTTGGGAAAAGTAAGATTAAGGATTAAAGCTCTCTATATATAGATCTACAGGTGGGTTCTTAGCAGAGGTGGGTAGCTCCCAGTTTGGCCTGGATTGGGCAAACTGGTAGTGGTGGCAGCGGGAGGCTCTCCTGCGCACGAGCGAGCATCAGCGAACCGGTAGCACTGGAATTTGCAACCCACCTCTGGTTCTTGGCCTATTTCTGCTGGGCATGACATTCTGGCTTTAACACTGTTTTGTTTGTGTGGTTTCCCCCTCAAACTTCAAAATTTGTTAGCATCCACCAAACACGTTGGAGCAATTTAACATATGTTTGTTTGCCATTGCCTATATATCAATAAAACAATCAGATACAGAGCGAAAAGAATAGAAGGCAGGCAGCTAACCACTCCACCTCACAAGTTAACAAAATATGTCCTACTTTTGCTCTTCTGTTTTGTAATCCTTCAGGTACCAAATTGTAAGGCAGGTGGGAAGTAAATACACGAGGCGATGGGCGAGTGGGAAAATCTACAGAGAAAATATTATACTCCAGCCATGGAGCTCTATCAATCAAGGTCATATTTTCAGTTCCATCTCGATGACCTTCATAAAGAATCAAGCTGACAATATTCTGAGTCCATATTGTGCCTGTAAATAAGGAATAATTAAATTAATTCACCCATAGTCATTATTATTTGGAGAAAGTTGAACTTATGCAAGGGCAATCTTCCTATCAGGAAGAATAGTAAATGTTTCAGAGATGTTTAAACACAATTAAGTCTTCTAAAATTGATAGATTAAGCTGACGGATGGATGAGAAAAGAATTGGTATTTATTTAAGCAATTATTTATATCCTGCCTGTATATCTTTAGAACTAACTCAAGGTGGCAAACATACCAATATTCCTTCTTCCTCCTATTTTTTTCACAACAACCCTGTGATATAGATTGGGCTGAGAGCAGTGTGACTTGCCAAGGTCATCCATCCAGCAATTTAAAGTAAAATATAAATTGTGAAAGTATAGATTTAACTGCTTTACTTTTCCTACATTTCCAGCTTCTTTTAAAAAGTAAATGTTAAAATCTAGTTATAGCACAACAGAGTTACAACAACCAATATACCGAGGAACTGAATAACAGTATTGGATAAAAGATTAATTCTTTTTTGGAAGACATCTTTGAACTTACCAGATTTAGGATATGTGATTATGAATATATCATCATCTCGGGTTTCAAAACTGTCCAGTGGATCTAAAATTTCAGGTGAGGACAATTCAGTTGTGAAATCAATTTCTTTGTATTTTAACAGGAACTTTTTCTCTGGCTCCATTGCTTCAGCTGTAGATGCAATAATAGAACAATTAAGAATACTTCCTACATTATGGTCAATATTGCATTAATTCAGTTCTTTAAAAATAGATTCCGGAACTCATCCACTGGCTCCAATGCTTCAGCTGTTGATATAATAATAGAGCAATTGCCAATACTTTCTACATTTATGGTCAATATTGTGTTAATTCAGTTTTTAAAAAAATCATGAATCCTGCTAGCTTAAAGAAAAATGATGTATATACGTATTATTAAATTTGTTTCCCTAATAAATTCATTAATTCCATGAACTCAATTTTCATCCACAAAAGTTTCCATTGCAAAGAATAAATTTGCTGTTCTTCTTGGAATGTAAAAATTCTATGTTGAAGAGAAAGTTTTAATTACAAATTTATTTAATTACAAATTTATTCTTATTATTTATTTTATTTATTTATTATTATTATTTATTTATTATTTAATTTATTCTAATTATAAATTTTGTAATTTATTTAATTACAAATTTATTCTTTGCAAGTTTCCATTGCAAAGGATAAATTTGCTGTTCTTCTTGGAATGTAAAAATTCTATGTTGAAGAGAAAGTTTTTATTACAACGTTAAGAACATACTAGTTGCAGTTCTTTTCTTACCTTCTCTTGCCTTCCCTTTCCTTCCCTCATCCTATCTTATATAGCCTCTGGCAGTCACTGATGTAATGTCCTCAGGTCACCTTATTACAGAGCTTTTTCAATGTTCTTGCATTTCTGTAAAGGTAAAGATTCTCCTCGCACACATCTGCTAGTCGTTCCTGACTCTAGAGGGCGGTGCTTATCTCCGTTTCTAAGCTCTAAGAGCCAGAGCTGCTTGGAAAGGTACATCATGTTCATACCTGCCTTAGAGTATATGTGTTCCTCTATCTTCCTAGGTCATTCCGACCTAACATTACAAAAATGATGCTGGTAAATGGTAAACTTACACAATTTGCAGATCATGTATAACAACATGAATGAATTATTAATCATGGTTGACTGGAAAGGTATACTCATCAGCTATTTGTTAGGTAGTAGAGCATGGAGACATTCAACAGTGTGTCTCTTGGGTCAGCAATGAAATAAAGGAAGTAAAGACTGTTTGGCAGGTTCTATGTTCAAAACAGCTGCCTTAGGTTATATCTGTTCCTTTCTTATATAAAATTATTTGGTTTTATATATTTATTGTGTTAAGTCCTCGAGGCTATGACGCCATTGACTACATTGCCGGCCCCTGATTGGTTGAGACGCGAGCTGCCAGGTTGCGGGAGAATACAGCCATTCTATTGGTTCAGTGTCTGACAGCTCTAGTATAAAAAGGGTCTGTCAGCTGTCAAATGTTGCTGTTTGCCGGGTCAAGGTTTGCCTTACATTTTGCCGTGTTATACTGTTAATAAAGGTTGTGTTAGCTTCAACCCGCCTTGCCTCAGTTCCTGTCTGCCTCGTTCTCCTTACAGAACACTGGCGACGAAGGTGGGATCAGGACTCAGGTAAAGGAAAAGCAAAGTCACTAATAAGAGCTGCCTCAAGTCATAGGTAACGAGAAGTCGCTCCAAGGCTAATTCCTCAAGTTCTGTCCTTCTAAGGATGGCTAATCTGCCGGCATTCAAGGCATTCAGCCTGGCCACTGAAACGTGGGATGCCTACCTTGAGCGGTTCGAGTGCTTCCTGGAGGCAAACAATTTCACCGGTTTGTCCAGTGGCCATAAAAGAGGATATTTTCTCAGCGCATGTGGCCACAAGATTTTTGGAACATCCAGGGCTTTAGCAGCCCCTCAATTCGTCCATTCGATGCCTTGGAAGACTCTTTTGGAGAAACTTAAAAATCATTACTCTCCAACTCCCTTGTGCATAGCCAGACGTTATGTGTTTAGGCAGAGGACCCAGAGAGAAGGGGAATATGTGAGTGATTACATGGCTTCCCTCAGAACAGTGGCCCTGCACTGTGACTTTCCTGTGCTGGATGATGCCCTGTTAGAATAGCTGGTCTGTGTTATCAAAGACCTCGGACTTCAGCGACGCTTACTGGCATGAAAAGAACTGAGCCTTCAGGCAGCCATGGATGAAGCCACAGAATATGAAATGTCGGACAAATCCACGCCAAAAATTCAGAGATTTCTGCCACCGGCCACCCATGCCAGCAGGGGCCATGCTGTCCACCACGAAGAAGACAATGAAGAAGACTTCTCAGATGAGGAAGAAGAGATTAGCTGCCTCAAACTGGCCACCAGGGAAAAACGGATTCAGGCTGATTTTTTACCTCAGGCGGGTTGCCTGAATTGTGGTGGGAACCATGCAAGGTCACTCTGCAGGTTCAAAGCCACAATATGCCGTCAGTGTGACAGGAAAGGACATTTAGCCAAGGTCTGCAGAGCGGCCATGCCAATCACTGACCCGCCTCCGGAGCGCACCTTGTCTAGACAATTAGTAAAAAGACTTCCCAAACACCACGAAGACTGCTTTGCCATCGCAGGTGACCAGCAGCACCCTGAATATATACCTGACTGTACGCATAGAGGGAGAGCCCTGCAAGATGGAAGTGGACACTGGCTCTTCCAAATCCCTGGTCTCTTGGGCTACTATCAAACAGATAGTGCCCAGCCTGAGCAAAACTCAACTCAGGCAGTGCCCACTTTGCCTCAGAGACTATCAAGGACAGCCAATACCCATTGTGGGTTGCGGCACATTCACCATAGCCAGCAATAACTTCCAGGGGCCTCTTCCCCTCATCATTGTAGATGGCCATCTGCCCAGCCTCCTGGGGCTTGACTGGTTCTCCGCATTGGGGCTCAACGTCTCCGGCATCCACTCCGTTGTTCCAGATTCCTTCGCCACGCTGCCCAGCGAGTTCGCAGACGTATTTGACAACAAGCTTGGTAAATATAACGGGACCCCCATTTCTTTTAACTTGGACCCCTACGTCTACAACCCAGGAGAGTGCCTTTTGCTCTTTGCCCCAAAGTAGATTTAGAGCTAGATAAATTAATAGCACAAAGAGTGCTCAAATCAATAGACCACTCCCCCTGGGAGACCCCCATAGTAATACCTATTAAGCAGGATGGTAGTATTGGAATTTGAGGGGATTTTAAATGCACAATTAATAAAGGGTTGCAAGCCAACCCTTACCCAGTGCCAGTGGTTCAACATCTGCTCTATTCCTTGGGCCAGGGAAATATGTTTGCCAAGTTAGACTTGGCACAAGCATACCAGCAGCTCCCGGTGGATGAAGCCACTGCCATGGCTCAAACCATCGTAACGCACCAGGCAGCTTTCAAATTTAAACGCGTGCAATTTGGGGTCAGTGTAGCCCCGGGTATTTTCCAGAGCCTAATGAAGCGGATGCTCCAGGGGCTGCCAGGGATGGTAACCTATTTCAACGATGTGCTTGTATCCACTTTGGATCAAGCTGAGCTCGTCAATAAATTAAGAGCAGTCCTGACCCATTTCCGCCAAGTGGGGCTGAAACTCAAACAAGAAAAGTGTAGGATAGGGATCCCCAGTGTAGAATTTTGGGGGTATCTAGTTGATTCCAAAGGCATCCTACTCAGTCAAAGGTAGAGGCAACTAAGAAAGCCCCCACGCCCTCCTCTAAGGCTGAACTGCAAGCCTTTTTACTCCATTTTTTACCCCATAAGGCGTCTTTGGCAGAGCCTCTTCATAGGCTCCTGGACTCCAAGATGCCCTGGCATTGGGGGTCTAAGGAAGCCCAAGCCTTTAAGGCAGTTAAGGATGTCCTTACATCCAAATCTTTATTAGTGCAATACAGTGATTGCCTCCCAATAACTTTTGCACGGAATTGGGGCCGTTCTGAGTCGCATCCTACCTAATAGCTCAGAAGCCCCAATTGCCTATTATTCGTGCACGCCCTCAGCAGCTGAAAGAAATTACAGTCAGCTGGATAAGGAGGCCCTAGCTGCTGTAGGAGGGTTAAAGCAGTTTCACAATTACGTTTATGGATGTTTTTTTCACTTAGTGACTGACCATAAACCCCTTTTGGGTCTTCTGGCAGGGGATCGCCAGACTCCTCAGATTTTGTCTCCAAGAATGTCCAGATGGACAGTCTTTCTAGTGGCATATAATTATCAGTTACAATATAGACCAGGAAAAAACTTGAGGAACACTGATGCGCTCAGTCGCTGCCCTCTGCCAGCGCCTGTTTTGGACCCTGCTCCTACAATTTTGGTCCTCTTAATTGAAGAGTTGGCCATGCCAGTATCCCCCTGGGATATTGCCAGGCTCTCTGCCAGAGACCCCATAGTGGCCCAAGTTTTGGACTGGGTGCACAGGGGGTGGCCATAGGGGCCAGTAGATCCTGCGTTTCACCCCTATTATATACGGCAGCATGAGCTGTTCATCCTTAATGGGTGCCTGTTATGGGGCAATAGGGTGGTAGCTCCCCCAAAGCTTAGGTTGCCAATTTTAAGTTGCCTGCACACTGCTCATCCGGGCATTGTGCGCATGAAGGCTTTGGGCCAAAGCTATGTGTGGTGGCCCAAGATTGACCAGGAAATAGAAAACTGGGTAGCCACCTGCCAGCAGTGCCAGCAATCTAGATTGGCTCTCCCTTCTGTGCCCATCACGGAATGGGACATGCCCCAGGCTCCATGGGCATGAATCAATTTGGATTTCGCCGGCCCGTTCTTAGGGCAGAACTTCTAGGTCCTTGTAGATGCCTACTCGAAGTGGGTGGAGCTGGCACTCTTGCCATCCACCACTTTGGAGTAATTGGGATGCTGTGGAGGCTATTCGTGACCCATGGGATGACTGACACGGTGGTGACTGACAATGGGCCCCAGTTCACGTCGGCACCCTTCCAGATGTTTTTAGGCCAGCATGGCATATGACAAGCCCTGATAGCCCCGTTCAACCCGGCTGGAAATGGCCTGGCAGAATGAACCATCCGGTCGGCTAACAAGGCATTGGGCTGCCTGGGGCCATGGAATTGGCATGACAAACTGTCCCAATACCTCCTGGCACAGCATACAACCCCATGCCCAATCACCAAGCGAAGTCCCACAGAACGGCTTATGGGTCGTCGGCTCCGGACAACCGTGGACCGGCTACACCCCGGTTATACAGCAGATAAAAGCCCCCTTGCAGACGAGTCCACATGGGCCTTTAACGTGGGAGACCCAGTCTATGCCCAAAACTATGGGGCCAAACAAGGTGGCTTCCCGGACAAATCAAGCAACTAACTGGACCCTACTCTTATAAGGTCCAGCTCAGTGACGGGTGAATGTGGTGCCGATACATCAACCAGCTCAGACGGCGAGCCACCAGCTGCTCAGACCAACACCCGTTGAAGGCCCAATCCTGCCCCGGGGAACTTACTATCGACAGAGGCTGCTCCAGTGCAGACAGAGCCGCATGCAACACCCCCCACCGATGTGCTCTTGTCACCAGGCTTGCCTGAAAATCCAGTCAGTCCCATGGTGGTCAGGTTTCCCGCTGACTCAGCTGCGCAGTCTCCTGATGTTCCACAGGACTCTCCACCAGCTTCTCCTTATTTATTTATTTATTTATTTATTTATTTATTTATTTATTTATTTATTTATTTGATTCAATTTATCAGTCGCGCCCTCTCCGCGAAGGGACTCGGGGCGACGTACAATCAAATATAAAGGCATGTGGCATGGAGGAGGCAAATACATCAACAATTAACAATACAAAAAGTAAAAGCCACAAGTTAAAATAAATAACAATAAAATTAATACAATTAAAACAATTAAAATACCCAAAAGATTTAAATATACAGTTTAAAATTGCCAGGGAGGTTAGAAGTCCTGATTAAGCCAGGCCGGCTAGTTGGAACAGGTGGGTCTTGAGTTTCGTGCGGAAGGAGCGGAGATCCGTCGTTATCCTGATATCTGGGGGGAGGTCATTCCAGAGGGCTGGGCCCATCACAGAGAAGGCCCGACTCCTGGGTGCCGCCCTCTGGCACTGCCTAGTGGACGTGAGAGCGGATTGGTCGCAGGGATGTATGGGGCAGGATACGATCCCGCAAATAACTAGGTCCTGTGCCATGGAGCGCTTTACAGATGGTGATTAACACCTTGAAGCGCACCCGGTAGACCACAGGGAGCCAGTGCAGCTCGCGCAGGAGAGGTGTTACATGGGTGAACCTCGTTCACCCCATAATTGCCCGCGCGGCCGCATTCTGGACCAGCTGTAGTCTCCGGGTGCATCTCAAGGGGAGCCCCATGTAGAGAGCATTGCAGTAGTCCAGGCGGGACGTCACCAGCGCGTGAGTGACTGTGCGAAGGGCATCCCGGTCCAATAGGGGGCGCAATTGGCGCACCAGGCAGACCTGATGGAACGCCCCCCTCGCCACGGCTGCCACATGATCATCCATAGACAGCCGGGCGTCTAGGAGCCCGCCCAAATTGCGCACCCGCTCCACGGGGGCCAGTTGCTCGCCCCCGATGGCGAGTGATGCAGTACACTGGATGAACCGGGGGGCCGGTAGCCACAGCCACTCCGTCTTGGAGGGGTTGAGTCTGAGTCTGTTGTCTCCCATCCAGACCCGTACGGCTTCCTCCTTTGGCCGCTGACCCTGAACTAAGGTGATCTGGGTGGAGCCGACGCCGGCAGGCATATTTGGCTGACTACGCATGTGCTAACTGGGAGGAGAGGGGTGTTAGGGTTTGAGTTACTGCCTTAGAGTATATGTGTTCCTCTATCTTCCAAGGTCATTCCGACCTAACATTACAAAAATAATGCTGGTAAATGGTAAACTTACACAATTTGCAGATCAAGTATAACAACGTGAATGAATTATTAATCATGGTTGACTGGAAAGGTATACTCATCAGCTATTTGTTAGGTAGTAGAGCATGGAGACACTCAACAGTGTGTCTCTTGGAGCAGCAATTAATTTACTGACTTTAAAAAAAATGCCAGCAGGAAGTAAAGGCTGTTTGGCACGTTCTATGTTCAAAACAGCTGCCTTAGGTTATATCTATTCCTTTCTTATATAAAATTATTTGGTTTTATATATTTATTGTGTTAAGTCCTCGAGGCTATGACACCATTGACTATCATTGCTGGCCCCTGATTGGTTGAAATGAGAGCAGCCAGCTGGCGGGAGAATGCAGCCATTCTATTGGTTCAGCGTCTGACATCTCTTGTATAAAAAGGGCTGTCAGCTGTCAAATGTTGCTATTTGCCGGGTCGAGGTTTGCCTTGCAGTTTGCCGTGTTGTACTGTTAATAAAGGTTGTGTTAGCTTCAACCTGCCTTGCCTCAGTTCCTGTCTGCCTTGTTCTCCCTACAGAACATATTGCTTTTTAATTTTGTGAATCTACTGTGAGTTTACCCACCCATACAGCTGATTTTAAAACTCAACACACACAAAAATCTAAATTAGATTTTTATTTATTTCAAAAGAAGTCAAAAGCAGATTCAATACTGTCATGCCCTAGGACTGTGATGGTGAACCTATGGCAGGCAGAAGCCTCTCTGCCGGCACGCGAGCTGTTGCCCCAGCATGCGCTTCCAGCCAGCCAGCTGATTTTTGGGTCTCTGCAGCGCATGTTGTTTAATAAAAATGCAGTTAAAACACTATACAAGCCATCAAGAATATAACTATATGCATCCAACAGGGAAAGGAAGTGCCTCAAAGGAGCAGATAGAGGTAAATCCTACAGAGGCAGCAAATTTATTTATTTATTTATTTTCAAAATTTATAGACCGCCCCCTCTCCCTGCAGGGACTCGGGGCGGTGTACAGGCATCTCATTAAAAACAGGTACAAAAGATAAATACCCTTAAATATATTCCCTTAAAAATGAATTAAACCTAAATTCAACTGTACAGAATGATAAAAGTTAAAATCAACTAAAAAACATACCCCTAAAAATTTAAAAATACAGACTTGGGGGACTGAGATTGGTATTAGGCCAGGCCAGCTAAATTGAACAGGTGGGTTTTAAGCTTCTTACTGAAGGAGCGGAGGTCGGTGGTAGTTCTGATATCCGGGAGGAGGTCATTCCAGAGGGTCAGGCCCATCACAGAGAAGGCCCTACTCCTGGGTGTCGCCCGCTGGCATTGCCTAGTGGACGGCACCCGGAGGAGTCCCTCCCTGTGAGAGCAAATCGGCCGAAGGGATGTGTGGGGCAGGATACGATCCTGCAAATAGCTAGGTCCTGTGCCATGGAGCGCTTTAAAGATGATAACCAACAACTTGAAATGCACCCGAAAAGCCACAGGTAGCCAGTGCAGCCCGCGCAGCAGAGGTGTTACGTGGGAGTATCTAGTAGCTCCCACAATTTTCCGCGCGGCCGCATTCTGAACCAGCTGCAGCCTTCGGGTGCATTTCAAGGGGAGCCCCATGTAGAGAGTATTACAGTAGTCCAGTCGGGACGTCACAAGCGCATGGGTGACTGTGCAGAGGGCGTTCAGGTGCTATAGGGGACGCAATTGGCGCACCAGGCGAACCTGGTGAAACGCCCCCCTTGCCACGGCTGTCACATGGTCATCCATTGACAGCCGGGCATCCAGGAGGACGCCCAAATTGCGTGCCCGATCCACGGGGGCCAGCTGTTCATCCCCAATGGCCAGTGATGGGCGCAACTGGTTGAACCGGGGTGCCGGTAGCCACAGCCACTCCGTCTTGGACGGGTTGAGCTTGAGTCTGTTATTTCCCATCCAGATCCGTACGGCTTCCAGACATCGGGACATAACTTCGACGGCATCACTGGGGTGGTCCGGGGTAGAAATGTACAGCTGAGTGTCATCAGCGTACAAGTGGTAATCTACCCCGAACCCACAAATGATCTCGCCCAGCGGCTTCATGTATGTGTTGAACAGGAGAGGCGAGAGGACCGACCCCTGCGGCACCCCGCAAGTGAGCGGCCTCAGGTTCGACCTCTGCCCTCCTGTCAACACACATTGCGCCCGACCAGAGAGGTAGGAGGAGAACCACCGCAGAATGGTGCCCCTCACCCCCAACCCCTCCAGGCGACGCAGTAGGATACCATGGTCGATGGTATCGAAAGCTACCGAGAGATCTAATAGGACCAAGATGGAGGAACAACCCCCATCTCTGGCCCTCCAGAGATCATCCACCAGCGCGACCAAAGCTGTCTCCATGCTGTGACTGGGCTGGAAGCCGGACTGGCGTGGGTACAGATAATCAATTTCCTCCAAGTGCCGTGGGAACTGTTGCGCCACCACACTCTCTACAACCTTCGCCAAAAAGGGAAGGTTGGAGACGGGACGGTAATTTGCTAACTCAGCTGGGTCCAGAGAAGGCTTCTTGAGTAGGGGCCTCACCACCGCCTCTTTCAAGACGGCCGGCAAGAACCCCTCTCTCAGTGAAGCGTTCACTAATTCCTGGAGCCAGCCTCGTGTGACCTCCCAGGATGCCAGTACAAGCCAGGAGGGACACGGGTCCAGTAAACATGTGGTGGCTCGCAGTCGTCCATGTAACCTGTCCATATCATCGGAAGTAACAGAGTCAAACTCCTCCCAGGATGGCACCTCAAGACCCACCTCCGACGTCTTTTTCTAGACCGCTAACGGAGACCCACTCACTGCGAATCTGAGCGATTTTGTCCTGCAGATATTCCTCAAATTCCTCTGCTCTACCCTGCAAGGGGGCTTCCCGCGGCCTCTGTTGAAGGAGGGAGTGGGTCACCCTAAACTGGGCGGCAGGGCGGTTATCTGCAGACGCAATAAGAGTGGCACAATATTGTCGTTTGGCCACTCTTAATGCCACAAGGTAAGTCCGTAAATAGGCTCTCACCTGTGCTCGGTCAGACTCGGAGCGTGACAATCACCATCTGCTCTCTAGGCGTCTCTTGCGGCGCTTCATCACCCCCAGCTCCTCGGTGAACCAAGGGGCCTGGGTGGTTCGATGCTGCAGGAGAGGCCGCAAAGGCGCAACCCGGTCCAAGGCCCCGGCGGCCGCACTATTCCATGCAGCCACTAGGTCCTCCATCCGGGTGCGGGTCAGGACTACAGGGAATGGCCCAAGCTCTGTCTGGAACCTATCAGGTTCCATCAAGCGCCTGGGGCGGAACCATCTAGGACATTCCGGTTCCGCCTCCCTGCGATGGGGAGTAGCAGTTGGAAAGTCGAGCCGGAGAAGTGAATGATCTGACCATGACAGGGGCATGATAACTAAATCCCCTACTCCCAGATCACTCCTCCACTGGCCAGAGACAAAAATAAGGTCCAGTGTGTGACCTCCTTCGTGCGTGGGGCCCTGAATTACCTGGGTCAGGTCCATGGCTGTCATGGAAGCCATGAACTCCCGAGCCGCCTCGGATGTTTCCCCTACCGATGGCAGGTTAAAGTCCCACATGACTAGCAGCCTGGGGGTCTCAACCGCCATCTCGGCAATCACCTCGAGGAGCTCGGGCAGGGCCGCTGATGCATAACGAGGAGCCAGGTATACAATCAGCAAGCCCAACTGTCTCCCTGGGCCCCATTTCACACATAGGGACTCAGAACCGGTTATCTGTGGCACAGTGGACTCTTTTGGCTCAAGGCCTTCCCTTACGATAACTGCTACCCCACTACCCCTACCCTGGGCCCGCGGCTGATGAAATGCACGGTAGCCTGGCGGGCACATTTCCACGAGGGGGAGACCTCCCTCGTGGCCCAGCCAGGTCTCTGTTATCCCTGCCAGGTCCGGCTCCCCCTCCGAGATCAAGTCGTTAATGAGGGGGGCTTTGTTGGTAACGAACCTGGCGTTGCATAGCATCAGTCTCAGGCCCCGGCTCTGTAGGTCCTGACCACCTAGATTGCGGGGGTTGGGACAAATGACCGGCCGTATCCAACGGCCACGGTCTCCCAACCGGTTAAAAGATCTCGGCCTACCCTCGCACCTACCCCTCCCTACGACCGTTAGAATGGGAAGACCTTCTTCTGGAACACCACCACTCCCCCTTCTCTTAGTCGCTCCGCTCACTCCCTTGTTAAACCCACCTGTCTGCCTGGCACTAGTCCCTCCCTCAGCCTGATTGAATCCACCCCCCGCCCTGGAACCCCTTAAGAGACAAATAAAAGATCTAATTAAAAAACCCCTAAGGTTGCGCTTCGTCCACCTCTCTGGATTGATAAATCCCTCATCAAAGTGGGCCCTCGAGACTCCCACAGTAAGATGAGGACTGCCCTTGAGTACATGGTAAGATTGCATTTCCGACAGGGCTACAGTTTGGTTAGGGATGTTTACAGGTCATTAGCTCCAGTGAGTGATAACGGCCCAAGTCTTGGGTAGGGTGGTGAGATGGTCAAATCAAATAGTCAGCCAGTGATGATTAGTCCTGTGCCAAGGAGCCTCCTACCTCCTGTCTCTTGCCAGACCTCCAGCGCCATAGTGCTCTTCCACCAAGAGCTGCCAGCCAAAGCTGCCAGCCTCCAGCGCTCCTCCGATGTTCTTACTAGAGTGGGAGGGGAAGCAGTGAAGCTGGAGGAGGCCGAGCCGATGTTCCTGCAGGCGCTCCTGCCCGGTCTCCTGCCAGCCACCAGCGTCGCCGGCCTGCCGATCTCCTGCCAGCCTCTCTCTCCAGCTGACTGCCGGCCTGCCAATCTCCAACACCTCCAGCACTGCCGGCCTGCCGACCTCCCACCAGCCTCTCCAGCCTCTCTCGGTGTCTCGCAGCTCCCCAGCTGACTCCACAGCCGACATCGGCGCCCGGCGTCTCCCTCTGCGCCTCTCCCAGCATCACGCGGCATCTCCAGCTGACTCACAAGCTCACAAGCCGACATCGGGTCTCTCCAGCTGGCTCCACCTCTCCGCCTCTCCAGCACCTCTCCAACACACCCGTTTATGACCGACAGACCACCCTGGAGACCGACTCAGGTCGCGATGGAAAGCCAGGGTGGTCGCCCACTGGCTCTGGCCCTCAAAGACAGCAGAGAGGGCCAGGCGACACCCCCACCTCCAAAACGAGCCCCGCGGTCCATGCGGAACTCAAAGGCAGGCCGCCATTGCCCCGGAAGCCGAAAATGCATCACTTAACAATGGAGATGAATACTAGAGAGGAATAAAGCTGAATACAAGGCAGGCATAAGACCTGTAACAGCGTAGGATGCATGGGGGAGGGGGAGCACAAAGGGGAGCATGGGGGTGGTGCACCCCGTACCCCTTTTCTGGTCCCAGGAGGCTTCAGGGAGGCCTACTAGACCCAAAACGGAGTGCGGGGGGTTGCACAAGCATGCACGGGGGCATGGGGGCACGTGCACAGGTGGGTGGACCACTTGTGAGGGGGTTGTGCATGCATTGTATTATGGGTGTGGGCACACGCACACACACTATCATGCCCGTGTTTGCTTTCAGCACACGAGGACAAAAAGGTTAGCCATCACTGCCCTGGATAACCACAGAACAATGCAATCATGTGCAGGGTTACAATAATTGTTCATTTTAGCACTGGCTACTAGCCTTTCCTTATGGATTAGGTAACTTGTCATATCTGGTAGGGTGTCCTCTGTATTGTCGTGAATTTTGTATGTTTACCTCAATGGTGTCTAGTGATTAAACTGTTAGATCAGGGCAATGAGAGGACAGACTCAGGTTCAAGGCAACAACAGCTCTTTATTCACAGACAAGTATGTACAATCCAGCAACTGTTAGGTCTGACAGCTCTCCTTTTATAGGGAGCTGTCAGACCTCTCAACCAATCAGATTGAACCTCTGTTCCCGCCTAAACAGAGGACTGGAGTGGAAACCACAGCAGCTTGTGTGGATATCTAACACCCCTCCCCTCTTAGTTGGAGTGTTCCAATTAGTGACGTAGTCTTTTAGATAGGCGGGTCTTTGCTTAACTCTGGCACACCTGCGCAGTTCATTTTGAACTGGTTCGTGGAGCAGGTCGGAGGGACCTGTGTGCTCCTCAGCTCCTCTCGGTGGAAGCTGCTGGACTGGAGTCCTTTGAGTTTGTTCACTCAGGGCTCGCTGTGGGCTTGCAACAAACTCAGGTAAGTCTGCCGGTTCTTTCGGGATTGAGAAGTCTGTGGAAGGAGTGAATGTTTGCTCCTTTTGGGTAGGGCCTTGGTCGGTTGGCGTCAGAGTTTCGTCTGGTGCCCTAAGATTGGTGTGGGTTAGGCGACCGCGGAGTTGGTCATTGTGCCTCCTCCAATTTCTACCATCTTCCAGTTCCAATAGATACGAGTGAGGCCCGGTGATGCCTATCACCATAGCAGGAATCCACAGAGTCCCCCCTGCATAGTTGTGGGCGTATACTGAATCCCCTATGCTAAAGTTCCAAATCTTGCTAGTGGAGTCTGGGGGCGATGTGGCAGAGTAGTTTGGGTGTAGCCGGTCTAGGTGGGACCTTAGACGGTGACCCATTAGAAGCTCGGCGGGGCTTCTCCCGGTGGTGACGCTAGGAGTGTCAGGGGAAAAAACACCCTGTTGGAGATCGATGGACCGTGGCTGATTCCCTTCCGCATATCTTTTGAGATATTTAGAAAAGAAATAGTCTTTAAGAAAATATTCTAATTAATAAACAAACTTTAATAATAAAATAAAAAAAATAAATGGTACAGAAATAACTAAAGGTTACATTTTGATAATGAAAGCTCCTCAGCCAAAGTTGGCTGCCGAACAAAGAAGAGAGGAATTTGGAATGTGTAACGCGTGCGCAATAAATCACTTTCAGATAAGAACCTTTTTTTGTTTTATGACCTGCGCAATAAAGCTTTCTTAGTTTAACTCTTGAATGTCAGTTTAGGCAGTTCAGACCTAGCAAACCTTTTAACATCGTGACAAGGAGTAATATGTTGGATTAGTAAATAGTGACTTTTAAGACTTTTCTTTTCCAAAATTGTTAAGTGAATCACTGCAGTTGTTAAGTGTAAAATGATAAGTGTTTGTAGGAAATAGCTGGACATCAAATATCAAAATTTTGTGCATTTGGCTTCATTTGTGGAATCAAAATAAAAATGACAATAAGAATTTCAGAGAGGCATCCATTAACAGCTTTCTGCAGGTTCTATTATACTTCACAAAAGCACAGAAATTAATGTTTCTGTCTTCTGTGATCTTTAAAGAGTTGAAAATTAAACATTACAAGGTTACATAAAGACCATTCTTGGAATGTCATCTCTGATTCAGATGAAGATATGTATATCACACATTATTTTCCTCCAGTGAGCTGGAAATAGGCTCATGGATCCTCCTGAATATCCCAGCAGAACTTGAAGGGCAGCTTTTCCATCCTCTCCTTAAATACACGGTCAAACCTTTCACTCTGGGCAACAGTCATGAGGTTCTTCCAGTCCCCAACAGTGCCTGGTAAGCAGTGGTTAAAAATGTCAACAGTTTAATGGTTTGCAAAACATAATTTAACTTGGGACATTGCCCATTTCTCCATTACCAGATGATTGCTTAGCCACCTCCTTGTCCATCAAACAGTTCTTAGAAATCTGTATTTATAGTTTTTGGGAAGGAAACAAAATGGTTTGCAAAAAAGAATTTATTTGGGCAGTGGTGAGGTCCTTTGAGCATTGTCTATGTCCACATAAGTTTAAGAAGGCAGTTCTAAGACTAGAGGACAGTGCCCAGGGTAGAAAGTGAAGAGGCTATGTCTCCATCACCAAAAGTGGCCAGTGTGAACTAGAACGATCCCACTCCCTAAGGGTCATAGAAACAGTCAAATTATATCCATGCCAAAAATTTGTCAGGGTGAAAAAGAGAGCAATACTTTAAGATTGGTGTAGCTAAGAAAGATTTAAAGCTGCCTCAGATACATGCTGGCAATCAGACTTATGCAAAATGATGGAGAGACAGTAGAAAGAGAGGATGTTAGTATATGTCTATACAACTTAAAAACCGCCTTTCACATGAAGGCAGTAATCCTGGTCTCAGATGAAGACTGACATGTCCCACAAGCATAGCCTCGGGAATATGAATTACTACTGATTTACCTTTGCGAAGAAAGTCCCCTTTGCTGAAATCTAGATGATCGGATGGCATGAATTTGTAGTTTGCTCTAGAATCCATTTTCATGTTATCAAATGTAGCTTTATCTGCCACATCATCCACCTCCTTTTCACTTAGTTCTTTTCCTAGGAAGTTGCATATTTTCAATACTGAACTTCTCAGATTTGATACAGCTTTACATTAGTTCATTCACAATAATGGAGAAAAGAGAGAAAAGTTTGTGAACATATTTTGGGAATTCTAAAGAATATCACTTTCTTACACAAATCTCACATGCTGTCTCTCACTCCCCCAACCTTCGTTTCTTTTCTTACTGAGAAAAATACTGAGATTAAATGATTTGTATTTTTTAAATGAACACTGTACATTGACATGGCAAGCATTATCAATGGATTAGACACAAAAACACTCCCTTGGGATTGCTGCTAAAGGTTTTCAAGAGGCAAACTGTTGAGTAACATTTTTCTCAATATATCTATATGACACAATTTTTCTAAGATTCAGATTTTTACATTCTTAGCAATTTTATTAGAGACTGGCCAGTTGTCAAGTCAGGTTAAATCAATGCCTTGGCCTCTCTTGAAAATGATGGGTGCAGTTGAGTTGAATCAATTTCTTTTGAGTCAAAACAGGAGACTATTAAATGAGCCAAACTTTTGCTGAATTAAAAACCCATTTTGCTTACTGGATTCCCCTTATCTACTAAGTCAGTAACTCTAACAAAAAATAAGATCAACTTAATTTTACCTAACCTGTCTGCAAGAAATATAAGCTGACTCCTGTCATTTCTACCATGTCTAAGTATTTATAAATACACTGTTTATTAATCTGATGTCAAAGTGACAAAAGTCTAATTTTCTGAATCCTCCTCCTTCTTATTGAAAAGGGGCACTTACTTTTTCTTCAAAATCCTCACCAGTCCTCCAGGATTTCACAGAAATAACCAAGAGTCGTTCTGTAATCACCTCTATAACTTCCTTCTGCAATCAATTATTCTGAACATCCAATTTATAAAGCTTAATAGTCATATTGCACTACATGACATGGATACAACTTACCCTTTTCATTTCTTCGTAAGAAAGGAAGAGAATATTGAAATCATCCTTATGAGTGCACCAGCCTTCTATATGGTCTAGCCACAAACTATGGCCCACTGATAGGAGATAAATGAATTTAGCATAAACATGAGAGCAGTGTTAATGTCACCTGATTCAGTTCATTTGCAGCATTTCAGCTGGCAGACTGTCTTAAGGATATATTCTTAACGCTTGAATTTATCCTTATTTATTTATTTATTTATTTATTAGATTTTTAGACCGCCCCTCTCCCAAAAAGGGACTCGGGGCGGTGTACAGTCAATACAATAAAACCAGTCATAATAATTAAATACATTTAAGCTACATTTAAGATACATTTGAAGGGGGAGATAGGCTGTACTAAGAAATAAATAATTCTAATCCTAAAAACATCACAATTAAAACCCCAAACCCTAAAATAAAATAAATCCCTGGGAGGTAAAATTAAGAAAGTGCCAGGCCAGCTGATTGAAATAGGTGAGTCTTTAACTTTTGCCGGAAGGAACGGAGGTCGGTGGTAGTTCGAATGTCTGGGGGGAGGTCATTCCAGAGGGTTGGGCCCATCACAGAGAAGGATCTACTCCTAGGTGTCGCCCGCTGGCATTGCCTAGCAGACGGCACCAGGAGGAGCCCCTCCCTGTGTGAGCGGATAGGTCGCAGGGACGTGTGTGGTAGGATGCGATCCTTATGAACAGTGGTGGGATAAAAATAGCCTGGAGGCCTTCAGATCAAAGCATGATTGAGGGGGCTACCCCAGGGATGGGTTGCTGCCAGCATTGCTGGTGGTTTGCTTTGTGTGAGCTGCATGCACATGCACAATTGAGTGTTAATTGTTCTGTGCATGTGCAGAACATGAAAAAATGATTAAAAACCAAGCCAGCAATTGCAGTGGTGAGCGGAGAACCGGTTCGGGGGCATGGGAAGCTTGCTGTCCCTACCATTTCAGCGATCCAGTCCCAATTTCCACTACTGGTTTGCCCAAACCAGTGCAAACCGGTAGCAATCCACCTCTGGGTTACTCTAATAACACTGGGTGTATAGTGGAGAGACATGGAATGGGAGCTATAACAAATATGGTTGCACACTCTTGACTTGTTAACGGGTGTGGAGGAGTTCTTTCAAGAGATCCCTATTTTGTTTTGTTTGCTTTTGCGTTTCCTTATTTGGATCTTTGGAGCAATCTGGACCATTTTTTTAATACTTCTGCAGATTTATTTATTTTTATTGATTTGTATTCCACCTTTATTATGTTTACAAATAGCACAATTTGGCAAACATATTCAACACAACTTCCTCCTCCTATTCCTGTTAGCTCCCTTCTGTTACCCTTAAATGCTTCTTATGGGATTACACTTTTAGAGAATATTTGGTTCTTTAGATAGTGCATTTTTTTAAAAAAAATGGAATTACTCTCAAGCTTTCAAATGAATATTGATTTTTGTTAATTTTAGATTTTGTCCATCCATTCCCAACACAATCACATCCTGATTTTAAACCCCCAAATAACTATCTCCATTTTTCTCAACATTAAATGAATCCCAGTATTTCTTGCCTTCTCTTGCCTTTCCCTGTCACTTTTACATCATGAGTTGTCCTAGGATTCCTGTGTTCTTCTCCATACATTCATGTTTGCCTAGGATTCATACAAATGACCGCATGAGTAAATCATGATTCTTCTCTTATTTTCGGGGAGAGAGTGGATTCTTTGCTCCATATGGGAAGTGGATTGAAATATATTCATACTTTCTTGTCCAAGACAAACAAATGACAAGCATCATCATAATCAAGAACCTCTTACCTTTGCCAGCCAAAAACCTCTCCAAGAATGTATCAAAGTCTTTTGGAGTTTCTAATGTGACTGAAACTTTGTGAAAATGATACATAGAAACCAAGACATCCTTTGGATTTCTAAACACATAAATAATCTGTAGCAGAAAAATAATATCTACATCAAAAAAATGAAACAAAAACAAGAAAAAAGATGGACCGCCAGCATTCAATTAACTCTCATACAGTCCTGTAATAGGCACCCTTCTATCATGGGATCTTGAAGCTCATCGGTAAAACAATGTTTTGAGAACTTCCCAGAAGGCCAACAGGACTGTGGCTAGCCTCACCTTGGGGAGAATGATGTTCCTTCCATAGGGCAGGGGCCATAGCAGAAAATATTTTCTACCTAGAACCTACCCAACAAAATTCCCTAGTTGACAGGACCTCCATACTTCTCCAGCTGGACTTGATAGGGTGGATAGGGGAGGGGAGATCCTTCAAATAACCTGTTCCCAACTCACGAAGGGCTTTAAAGGTCATAATTTACCCCTTGAAATGGACCAGGAAGCAAACTGGTAGCCAATGCAGTTTGCAAAGCGGAAGTATAATCTATGCAGTTCTTGGAGAAAACACAAAATCCCATGATGCTAATTTTGCACCAGCTGAAGCATCTCATCATCTTTAAGGACCATTGGAAATAGCAGCTCCATATTAAAGCTGTTACAGTCGTTCATCAAGGAGGTGACTAGGGCATGAGTGACTGAGAGTAGCAGTCTTCTCTGAAGAGATTTGGTGGCTAAAGAGACGAGAGCCAGTTTGGTTTAGTGCACAAGGGTAAAAAGCAAGACACTGTGAGTTTAAGTCCCACCTTAGCCATGAGAACCGGGTGGGTGAACTTGGATCTCCCCCTCTCCCTCTCCCTCTCCCTCCCTCCCTCCCTCAATCCCTCCCTCCCTCCCTCCCTCCCTCTCTCTCTCTCTCTCTCTCCATTTCTAACACCTGTTTTGTTTGAGGTATTTTTTATTCTCACACTTCAAATTTTGTTATCATCCACCAAACACTGTGGATCAAAATGGCATCTGTTTCTTTGTCTTTGCCCATTTGCTAATACAATATTCAGATACACAGCTAAGAAAGTAGGAGACCAACAGTTCCCCATTCCTTTGTATAATGTAGCATAATAGGTCTTACCTTTGCTCTTTTATTTCGTAATCCTTTGGGTACCAAGTAGTAGGGTAGATGGGAACAAATGACACGAGGTGATGGGAGACTAGATAAATCTACCTGGAAAACATTATATTCTAGCCATGGTGCCCTGTCAATCAGGGTAATATTTTCAGTTCCATCTCGATGACCTTCATGAAAAATCAAGCTCAGAATGTTCTGAGTCCATATTGTGCCTGTAAATAAGAAATAATTAAATTAATTCACCAAGGGCCATTATTATTTGGAGAATGTTACATAGAGAAACCTTTCTTATCTGGAAGAATAGTAAATGTTTCAGAGAACATAAAAGCAACAGTTTCTTCTAAAATAGTCGATGCATGTATGAGAGGAAATTAGCTCTGTAAAGAAAAATAAAATGCTGATAATGCAGTGTAGAAAGTTAGCACCCACTCTTCTCATAGGAATGTGAAATATTTTAGGAAATATTAAAAGAGCAGAATATTTTCCTTAAAAGGGGAGGAAGAAACTCAGCCTTTGTCAATGGGCCATTAAGGCCTGAGCCATCTGCAACACTAAAGACAAAGCAGCTTCCTGCAGCTCCCTGCTCGCCCCCGCAGCTCCAGAATGGGATTAAGACATAGCCCTCAGGATATGATAGGATTAGTCCTCTACCCATCTCACCAAATGGCACCTGGGAAGATTACATTGACCATCTTTCCAATCAACCACCATGTTTCCAGTGTCTTTCTCCCCACTTGGAACTGAACCCAGATGGACATTTCTTCCAACAGCAGATTTATCAGCAGATTTTATTTACATTTCCAGCTTCTAATAAAATGCCAAACTTTAACACCTGATTATAGCATAGCACAGTTTCAGCAACCAAAATACTGTATTAACTAACAGCACTGGATAAAAGATTAAGTGTTCCTCGGGAGATATCCTTGAACTTACCAGATTTAGGATAGGTGATTAGAAATACATCATCTTCTTGGATTTCAAAACTTTCTAGTGAATCGATATTTTCAGGTGTGGTCTGGTTTCGTATGAAATTAAATCCTTTGTAGTTAAATAGGAACTTATCTACTATCTCCATTATTAGATCTGTTTATAAAATAATAGAGTAATTGACAATCATTTCTACACTTATGATACATATTGTATTAATTCAGTTATTTAAAAACCATGCTTCTTGACAACATAAACTAAAATGAAATATATTACTAGATTAATTTTCCTAATTAGTTAATTACCGCAATTTTAAAAACTCAATTTACACCCAAGCAAGGATGAAATTTGATGTTCTTCTTTGGCATCTAAGAGTTTTCTTTAGAAATTTTAATTACAATGTTAAAAAACATAACAGTTGCAATTCTCTTTTCTTTTTCTGTTACCTTATATAGTCTCTGAAAGTAGAGGTAGTCCTCAACGTATGACCACAATTGAGCCCAATTTTTTGTTGTTAAGTGAGACATTTGTTAAGTGAGTTTTGCCCCATTTACAACCTTTCGTACCACAATTGTTAAGTGGATCGTTTCGGTTGATAATTTAGTAATGCGGTTAAGCAAATTTGGCTCCCCCATTGATTTTGCTTGCAAAAGATTGCAAAAGTTGACCTTGGGTTGTAAGTATGAATCAATTGCCAAGCATCTGAATTTTGATCACAAAATCATAAGGATGCTAGAAAGGCTGTCGTAAGTCATTTTTTTCAGTGCCACTGAAAGTTTGAACAGTCGCTAAATGAACTACAGTGCTTCCTCAATTTTTATTTTTTATTCCTGTAGAGCACTCCAATATTTAAGGAAGGCTGATCTTATTCAGTCATTGGCTAAAACTTGGGCTCATTTTATCTGGCACAATTGGACAATAATATCATGCTGAGTAGAGGAAACTAGGATCTAATACTTTATTTCTGCCGAGAAGCAAAAATGCACATTTGGGATCCAAGTCCAAACCAAGTGTGCCTGCAGATATGCAATAAACTATTTTTATAGAGAAAACCACAAGTACACATCAGAATTTCCTTATATTTCATCACGTGATCCTGATTTATTGAAGATATGTAACATCCCATAATAAGCATAGAGGGTGTACCTAATTCTTACATCATAAGAATTAAAGCATCCAATAATACAAGAGTGTCTAACCCACATCATCACTGTGGGGTCACGTGACATATCGGGACTTTTTCACCCTTCGTTACACTGGGCGTGGCCAGCGCGTGATGCATCCAGCCCATGGGCCGGGAGTTTGACAGCCCTGCAATAATATGTGAGCATAGTCATAGAAAAGAACATTGTATTCTGCATAAAAGTAAAAGAAATGTTTGCAAAGGCAAAACATCAAAATGAGTATGTATAAGAGACATTCTCAGTGCTGCCCAAGGTTGAGTTTGAATATTTGCTTTGTTCATGGAGAATTGAGAACAGCTGAAAATGAAACTGTTATCTACAATGTATTGAATGCTCTCCTGCCAGTCCTGGTTTCTAGAAGAGAGGCTTTTTCTTGAAGGTTAAAGTTTATGGGAAATTATTAGTAATACATTCGAAAAAGCAAATTTAAAATAGAAGAAAACACACATTAGTTAGCCAGTGCAACAGTATTACAAAAAAACATGTTTCAAGTATTATAAAGTCCATTCTCTGTGGCCCTCAGGATTGGGCAATAATCTAGTCTACACATTTTTTAAATAAAGGTCCAGTTTTATACAGACGTACATAGAAAATGAAAACTGTAGGTCATAATATATATTGTGTAACCGAATGGGAAAATATACATTTCACATGATGCAAGGAATAATTGCATGGTGCAAAGTAGTGTCACAGTCTTTGAACTGCACGATTTTGATTTGTGTAGATACTGATGAAAGCTTGGATATCACCAAGTTCTCTGATTATTTTCTGCAGTTACAGCCAAATTGTCTGCATCCAGTTAATAACTGTCAAGCTCGTGAATCCTAAGTTTGTGCAAAGTTACTCAACTGCTCACTTATTCAAATAGATGCTGGCAAGTATTTGCATCCCATTGCAAATTTCACCAGTTCAGATAAAATGCAAAAATATTTTGACGATGGTAGTCAATAACAGATTACAAAGTGATGAGAAATCACTTCCATATTATCTCAGCTTCATGGACATATCTATGAAGTAAATTGAGGATTTCTTATGTGCATGTATGTGTTTTCAGGATCAGAACTTTTATCGATAGCTCTTATAGTGTGTGAGTTATGTGTGTGTGTGTGTGTGTGTGTGTGTGATTTTATTTGGCTCTTCTAAAAGCATTTTATAGCATTAATCCTTTGCAAGAGCAAATGAGAGCATCCCTGGGCAAGAACAGATTTGAGAATTACAGTCCTATTGTACATCCACACTGCAAGATACTTGAAAAGGTTACAGTATATTGGCTTCATGGACCTTATTAAGATAACGGAACTATGGATTAACTCATAGATCTCGGAATTGAGTGGATTTTGGGTTCTGATATAAGTGTCTCCCCATGAAGGAGAATATTCATCTCTGGTATTCAGGCCCCAGGTAGTATTATGGACCTAATAATCTAGCTGAGCCTGGTTAGTAGTTGTGGCTCTTCTGAGGAGGGATGCCAAGGCCATAACAATCCATGATTTGACAACCTCTAATTAGAAGAACAATAATGTTCCTTGCATGAGTCTGCCCTTAAGAGTAACTCAGAAATTACCGCAAATGCAAAATATGGCAACAAAACTGTCATCCAAAAGATCCTTGGAACATCACAAAAAAATGTATGTTAAAGGAACTTAAGTGAGACTTGAAAGGTTGATGAATAACGTTTAAGACCTTTGGAGTCTTAAAAAGGAATGTAGACTATTTACTGATTTTATGGGTTTCCCAATATATAGTAAATAGATAAGCATCTTTTTTGTTGCCACTCAACCATTTCAAAATCGAACATAAAGTTTGCTTGGAGAAGGGTCAGTGACCCAAGACTGGGAGAAGAGTTATGTGAGAATGCGGGAAAGTTGCAGCCTCTTGGTCTGGAATGTCCTTCTTAGGCAGCCAAGCTGAGTTCAACTTTATCTACCTTTTGACTCCACTAACGTGGTGCCTGTAGTCTAACTATACATTTTATTGCTTATTCAGTTTTATGTTTGTGTTTTAGCAAGCCTCATCAGTAAAGGATATAGGTGCCTGTCACTTGACACATGTGTGATACCTCTGCTCTGCTGCATTGGTTGCCAGTATGTTTCTGGTTTCAATTCAAGGCACTGATTGTTTCTTTCAGAACCATTTGGAGCTTGGGAGCTAATAATCACTTCCATATTATCTCAGCTTCATGGACATATCTATGAAGTAAATTGAGGATGTCTTATGTGCATGTATGTGTTTTCAGGATCAAAGCCCTCTCTCCCTAGTCATATCTCCCTGTCCCTGCTAGATCTGGGAGGAGAGACATTTTCTGGGCCCTGCCCATTGGGGGGTGTTCTGGGGCAGGACCTAGGAGGGGAGCCTTTTCTATCTTGATATCCACCTTCAGAAACATCATTCCCCCAGATACCAGTCTTGCCTGACCTTGCTGGTCTTTTGTGTGTCCTTGGAAACTTGGTTTTGTTATTGAGCCTGGATCCTGGATATGTGGTTGAATCCATATAATGGCTGTATTGCCTCCCCCTCTGGACTGTGTGATTTTTTTAAAAAAAGTTTAATAGTATTTTTAACTTGTTTTAAGTGCAGTACTGCTAGCTGTCCAGAGTCATATGTTTGAAATGGATGGTCATATAAAATAAGTACTGTAAACAAATGCCCTTTCTCTCTGCTCTGTTTGTCTAGTGATAATCCCCATTTGAAAACCCATTTGCACAATGTCTCTAAGGAGGTGGAAGCAACACTCTTTCCCTCTCCTAAAGTCCTGAAACTATACAAATCCTGCTCACAGTGACACACAGACCAGTGTAAGAAAATCGTAGAAATATGAAAGGAATGGCCAGGAATAAATCCTTGACTTACAGCCACAACTGTGTCTCAAATTACGGTCATAACTCATAGCGATAGTAAATTGAGTCACCACTTGATCTAAATGAACTACATCTGGCTTTTTCAGGTGCAGCCATGTAGGTTGATAAAGGGAGCACACAAACCTTCAGAAGGTAGAGGAAATTCTGGGAAGCCCAACACCCAGCAGTATCCAAAAAGAAGGTAGACACCAGCAGAACCTTTGAAGCCAAAAATAGCCAAGCAGAAGGAAAGCGCTTGGCTAGATTAGGGCACAAGCATCCCCTTCCAATCAGAGGTGGGTTCCTACCGGTTCCAACTTGTTCGGCTGAGTAGGTAGTAACTTCGCCGCCCACGCCCATGAACCTGTTCTATTGTCAGCAGCACCATCTTTATTTTTAGTTCTGCACATGCACAGAACAATCTGTATTGCAAAATGTATTTTTCCCATTTTCTAATGTTCTGCACATGCGCAGACCTTTTTAGGTGTAAATGCGCACACAAGTGTGAGTGAAGCGAGTGCGCATGTGCAAAAAATTGCACACTGAACTTGTTAGACAGGGCAATGAGAAGGCAGACACAGGCTTAACACAACAACAGCTCCTTATTATAGAGGAACAAGTATGTACAATCCAGCAGCAGTTCGATCTGACAGCTCTCCTTTTATAGGGAGCTGCCAGACCTCTCAGCCAATCAGATTAAACCTCTGTTCCTGCCGGAACAAAGGACCAGAGTGGAAACCATGGTAGCTAGTGTTAATAACACCCCTCCCCTCTTGGTTGGGATGTTCCTATTGGTCACATAGTCTTTGAGGTAGGCGGGTCTTTGTTTCGCTCTACCAGACCTGCACAGTTCATTCGGAACCGGTTCTTCAGGGAGGTTGGATGGACCTGTCTGCTCTCCAGCTCCGTTCTGTGGAACCTGCTGGAACTTATCCCAGGCCGCGGCTGGAGTTCCCTGGCTTTGATCACTCGGAGCTCGCTGTGGGCCTGCAACAAACTAAGATAAGTTTTCCAGACCTAGCGGGTTTGAGACGGCTGTGGAGGGAGTGAATATTTGCTCCTTTTGGGTAGGGCCCTGGTTGCTTTGTTTCGGAATTTCATCTGGTGCCCTAAGATTGGAGTGGGAGAGGCGACCACGGAGTTGGTCAATATGCCTCCTCCAATTTCTACCATCCTCTAGTTCCAATAGATACGAGCGAGGCCCGGTGATGCCTATCACCATAGCAGGAATCCACAGAGTCCCCCCGGCATAGTTGTGGGCGTATACTGAATCCCCTATGCTAAAGTTCTGAATCTTGCTTGTGGAGTCTGGGGGCAATGTGGCAGAGTAGTTTGGGTGTAGCCGGTCTAAGTGGGACCTTAGACGGCGACCCATGAGAAGCTCGGAGGGGCTTCTCCCGGTGGTGGCACTTGGCGTATTATGTTGGATTAGTAGATACTGATCAACCTGTGTTTGCCAATCACCCGGGCCCATTCTGGCGAGAGCCTCTTTAGCAGATCGCACCATTCTCTCCGCCTGACCATTGGAAGCCGGATGGAATGGCGCGACCAGAGCATGCCGAATTTCCTGGCTAGCTAAGTAGGTCTCGAATTGCATGGCCATGAATTGGGGCCCCATTGTCTAAGACCAAGATGTCGGGCAGGCCGTGTGTGGAGAAAAGTCTCTGTAGCACCTTGATGACCGCTTCTGCCGTGGTAGAGGTCATCAGGGCTACCTCTAGCCATTTCAAATATGTGTCCACAACTATGAGGAACGTTTGGCCATGAACAGGGCCTGCAAAGTCAATGTGCACCCTAGACCAGGGTGCTTGAGGGTGCTCCCACTCCTTAGCGGGCGCCTCAGGGGGAGCTGGTCTGGATTCCTGACACGGAGTGCAGGTAGCCACCCACTCTTCTATCTCCCTGTCTCTGTTAGGCCACCAGACGTAACTCCTAGCCAAGGATTTCATCCTGATGATGCCAGGATGCCCCACATGTAATGCCTCCAATACTGCCTTTTGCAGTTTGCTTGGAACAACCACCAGGTCACCCCACAGTAAACAGCCCTTGATTACAGACAACTCATCTCGTTTAGTAAAAAACATTTTAAATTCGGCCCCAACAGGCCCCTTGGGCCACCCCCTCCACACCCAGTTCAGAATCTGCTTAATGGTAGAGTCTTTAGCAGAAAAACGGGCAATGTCATTGGGCGAGACAAGTCTAGAGTCCAGGCAGTCAATAAGTAGGACCGGTGTCTCGGGAGTGGGGTTGGCCAGCAGTTCGGGTAGGGGACAGCGGCTTAAAGCATCGGCATGTCCCAACGTGGAACCAGGGCGGTGAATCAGTTTGTAGGAGTAAGCAGCCAGGAAAACAGTCCACTTGGTCATGCACGGAGATAAGAAAACCAGGATAGGTCGGTCCCCAGCCAGTAGCCCCAGCAACGGTTTGTGATCTGTCACAAGTTCGAAGTTGCGGCTGTAAAGGTACTCATGGAACCTCTTGACTCCCACTACAGCAGCCAGAGCCTCTTGGTCCATTTGGCTATAGTTCCTTTCAGCGGGAGACAAGATTCGTGAGTAGAAATCAATAGGGGCTTTCGTGCCATTGGGCATGTGGTGACTGAGGACAGCGCTGACGCCAAAGGGAGATGCGTTGCACGTTAACCCCAGCGGCAGGGTCTGGCTGTACTGGACCAGCAGGGAGTCAGCAGTTAGCAGGCGTTTTACCGTGGCAAATGTGGCGGCCTCGGCTCGGCCCCAGGACCCTTTGGCGTTCTTTGACAGGAGGCGATGCAAGGGCTTAGTGAGGGTTGCTTTCTGTTTGAGAAAGGCGCTGTAGAAGTTAAGGAGCCCGAGGAATGCCTGCAGCTCGGCCTGATTGCGAGGTGTGGGGGCTTCCTGGATAGCTTTTACTTTTTGAGATTTCGGGTGGATCCCAGAACCATCAATCATGTATCCCAGAAATTCTACCCTGGGCACATTAATTTTGCATTTTTCTTTTTTGAGCCAGAGGCCTTTTTCGCAAATTCTGATCAAAACAGCCCTGACTCTTTTTAAAAGTTGCTCCTCGTTTGCAGCCAATACCAAAATGGCATCAAAATAGGGGACGACTCCTGGTATCCCCTGCAAAAGCCGTTCCATGACGCTTTGGAACAGTCCAGGGGCGATACTAACTCTGAATTGCAGGCAGCGGCATTTGAATGCACCCCTGTGCATCACGATGGTTTGAGCCTCCACTGTAGCGCCATCTACAGACAACTGCTGGTATCCCTGTGCCATATCTAATTTAGCAAAAAATTTCCTGGCCCTAGCGAATGTAGTAGGTGCTGTGCAATAGGCACAGGGTAGGCGCTTTGTTGCAGCGAGTTGTTAATTGTGCATTTATAGTTTGCGCAGATGCGGACTGACCCATCCGGCTTGACCGGCGTCACTATGGGGGCCTCCCAGTGTGCAAGGTTGACTGGTTCTAGGATCCCCTGGCTTACCAGTTTGTCAATTTTCCTATTGATTTTAGGGCGGAGAGTGAAAGGCACTCTCCTGGGTTTAAGCCTGATAGGTGCGACATTGGGATCCAAATTAAAAGAAATTGGCGTCCCCACATACCTAGCAAGACTGGAGCTGAAGACGTCCTCAAACTCCTTAAAAATCACCTCGGCACCGCCGCCTTTTATGGCGTTGATCCAGGTGACTTCCAACCCCAGGGCTTCGAACCAGTCTAGCTCCAGGAGGCTCTGTAGTGGTGCGCTGGGCACGGTCACGGGAACCTTGGCACAGATGTCTTTAAATTGCACCCGGAATGTGCCTTGGCCCACAATGGGGACTCGGTTCCTCTGGTAGTCACACAGCATGATGTCTGGCGTGTGAAGGTGCTGTTTTTTCAGGCTTGGGATGGCTTGCTTCAGGGTCGACCAGGAGATGATCATTAGGGATGATCCAGTGTCGACTTCAAGCTCGCAGGAAGCGTCCTCAATGAGGACTGTGACTTTCAGCTTTTTTGGCCGCCTGGTGCGGACTTGCCTTATCGTGGTTTGATACATTACTTTGGGTTCTCTCTCTGGGTGCCCTTGGGTTTTCCGCCAAGCCCCTGGGTTGGGCCTCTGTTGGCAGGTCAGTTTTGGCTGCCAAACGGTGGAAGGAAATTAGCTCCGGCACACTTTGGTAATGTGCCCCTTTTTATCGCAATGCTGACAGGTTGCGTCCCGGAACTGACAGGTAGACCGGGCATGGTCCCCTCCACAGCTTCCGCAGGGCGGTAGGCATGAGTTGAACCTTCGCACCGGTTTTGTGTGGCTACAGCGGATGCGGTAGCTGTCATCGTCTTCGCTGTCAGAGGGTTCTTGTTCAGCGGCCTCGTGATGTATGCGCGTTTGCTTCTGTGCAGTTTGTGGTGCGTTGTGCTGGCGCTGCAAGGCTTCTGTGGACTTGTCGGCTGATTCGGACGCCTTGGCTTCGTCGAGTGTGATCTGCAGAGACATGTTCGATCTGGCTAGCAGACGTCTCTGCAGGTTAATGTCCCGCACTCCGCAGATTAAGCGGTCCAAAATTTGGTCATCCAGATCGCAGAAGTCACAATATGTTGCTGCCTTTCGCAGGGCCACAACATATTGGTTTATGGACTCTCCTTCTTTCTAGTTCCGCACATTGAATTCGTGGTGGTGAACGTGCCTCGAAGGGTTGGGCGCGTATTGAGTTTTTAGAGTCTGCTGTAACGCCACCCAAGGAACCACTTGGATCAGAGTTGGCTCTGATAAATCCTTCGCTGTTTCAAATACCTCTCGGCCACAGTAGCCCAGGAAGAGGTTTTTCTTGAGGGAGTCGAGAACCCCCATGAGGTTGTTTGCCTCGAGGAAGCATTCGAACCTCAGCATATACGATTCCCAGTGTTCAGCCACTGGGTCATACAGAGTTGGCGGGGCGTGCATGGCCATTCTTGTCTGAGGCGATTCGAATTTGCCGCTCGAATTGGTCGCTTGATGCCACGCCGATGCTCCGGGCTGGATTTACTTGCTGGATGTCTCGTTGTTCATTCTTCGCCTATCTGCCTCTCGATCCCACCTTCGTCGCCAGTGTTAGGGCAATGAGAAGGCAGACACAGGCTTAACGTAACAACAGCTCTTTATTATAGAGGAACAAGGATGTACAATCCAGCAGCAGTTCGGTCTGACAGCTCTCCTTTTATAGGGAGCTGTCAGACCTCTCAGCCAATCAGATTAAACTTCTGTTCCCCCTGGAACAGAGGACCAGAGTGGAAACCATGGTAGCTAGTGTAAATATCTAACAGAACTGGCAGTAAAGCAACCCATCCCTGCTTCCAATGCCAAAGAGGCTCAAAAACAAGCCTATGTGCTTGGTGCAAATGAGACATCCTGATCAGTGGTGGGATTAAAAAAAATTACTACCAGTTCTGTGGGTGTGGCATGGCTTTGTGGTCGTGGCTTTGTAGGCGTGGCAGGGGAAGGCTACTGCAAAATCCCCATTCCCTCCCCACCCCACTAACCTGCTTTCCAGCTCCGTTCTCCTGTGCAGGGCAACAAAAGCAGATCAGCTGGGAGGCTAGGAGGCAGTGGGGATGGGACCAGCCTATTTGTCAGTTCTCCGAACTACTCAAAATTTCCACTACCAGTTCTCCAGAACCTGTCAGAAGTGGCTGAATGCTACCTCTGATCCTGATCCTTTGAAGCTAGCTTGTGTGCTAGGCCTCTGTCCAGACCAGCTGGCACTAAGGAGACTGCAGGCCTCCCCTAACTTTTGATTTTGGGAAGCAAGCTCCGTGCATCAAGGGTGGAAACCTCCCAGGCGAGCTTTCCAAAAACCTTTCTCTTGTTTTAGCCCCTCCCTCCACAAACTCTCATTTTTTTCTATGAACTGTAGGAAGTACCCTAGAAAAGACAGTGCCAGCCCAAAAAGACAGTGCCAGGAGATGCCAAAACGGTGCAAGAATGAAGAAAAATTCTTTTTCCCTTAAAGAGACAGAACTGAAAGTAAGCACTCAGGACATAATTGAAAGCCTGGGTTCATTGCCAAAAGCCATTACCAAGAATAAATTGAAAGTATGGGCAGGCAGCCAAACACAATTACTAGAAATAATAAAGCCTGATCCTGAAAATATTCAAGCCTACACTAAAAATAACTCATCAGGAACACCCTTTTTCCTGCCGCTGACAGTATTTAACCCCCGGAATGGGATACACAAAGGTCCTGGGATAAGATTAACCCATTAAGGCACGAAGACAGGATTCAGAGCAATCACATCAACTAAAAGCACACAAAAAATCCATCAAATTAACAGAAGCTTCAAAGGGAAAATAGGACAAAATGAAACAAAGCTGGAGGGAAAAGACTTGTTGACCTTTCTCCCTTCCTCCTCCCCTAATTTAGTGCTGAAGCTAAATTCTCCACCTTTGCTCTTCAATCTCCCTTTTAATAACTTAATTTGCTAAATTTATTATGCAGGTAAAGATGGTATAAAATGTGTGACTTACCTTGATGAATGACAGGGAGGTTGAAGAGCAGAGAAAAAGAATCACCCAGGAGCTTATTTTTAAGGAGTAAAGGGGAGAAGAAGACCTGAATGGAAATGTTTGGAAAGCTCTTTACTGCTTAGCTGACTTCCTTTATGACTTTTGCCTTGTTATATGTGCTAACCTTAACTTGCTTTACCGTTTTTCGTTTCAGCTTTGCACACAACTCCCAGAACAACTTTGCCTCCTTCATCTCCCCCTCCCCCTGTATAAAATTTCACTCCACCCCTTCCAGCCTTCTTAAGGATAAACACAAAGCTGTGATTCTACACAGATGCTTATGACAGGCATGCCCAGGACATGTGAGCCATGTCAGAATTCATGTTCAGGTCTACTTAAAGTGATTCTGCACCAGTGGTGGGTTCCGGATCCCATTCCAACCGTACCGGTTGGAACAGGTCCGGCGGCATACACTTGTGCATGCACACATGCGCAGTGCACACATGTGTCTTAGTGCCTCTGCGACACTCCAGCTGTTCAGTGCGCGCAGAAGTGCCGAAAACTTAAAAGACCAGTAACGAGCTCGGACGGGCGGGTGGGCCCTCTGGAGCACCATACCAGAATGGTATCCGGTGCTTTGGGCAGGCTCCGGTACACTCGTACCGGGGAGTACCACTGCAACCCACCACTGTTCTGCACACACACTGGGTTCTAGATGTGTCAGCTACAGGCCACTGTGAAGTTCAACAATTTAAACTTCTGTGTGCATTTGAAAATAATATAGCAGCCTCGGATTCCGAAGTGTTTATTAACATTCTGCAAAATCAGGGTTTTGGTGAAGAAACTGATTTCTTCAGACTTATCACATTGTAATGTTAGTGATTAGAGCAGTGGAAAACAAGATGTATCCTGCAATTCTCACTAGTCAGACTGAAATTGTGAATGGTCCATCTTTAATTTCCTTTAACAGGGCTGACGTCAACATACCAAGGGAGAGATTAAGAAATATTTCATGGACGGAAATCTTAAAGGGAAAAACAATTGAAGATGCTTGGGAAACTCTGAAAAATGAGATCATAAAAGCAAAAGGAATAAATAGTCCATCCTACCAAAAAGAATACCATGGGAGACAGAACAGTAATGCAGATCAAAATAAGCAAAAAAAAATTGATAAGAGGACTGAAGAGGACTTAAAAGAGCTAGGATGGTTCCAATCTACAAAAAGGGGAAAAGTCGATCCAGAAAATTAGACACTGATCATCCTGACATCAATAACTGGGAAAATCCTGGAAAAGATAATCAAGCAGCAGATTTATTAGCATCTAGAAAGTAACTACCAAAAGTCAATGTGAGTTTGTTAAAAATAGATCATGAGGTTCAAGCCTTATTACCTTCTTCGATGAAAATGACTAAATTAGTTGATCGGAGAAACTCTGTGGATATAGTATAGTTACATTACAATAAGGCATTTGACAAAGTAGACCACAGCCTATTTCTTGGTAAGATAAAACAATGTGGGATAGAAAGTACCATCACCAGATGGATTTGCAATAGCCAATGTCACTCAATGTGAAATTCTAATGGAACTACATTTACATGGAGGGCAGCATTCTGTAGGGCTATCTCACTGTTTTGGGGCAGTGTTCTTCAAAATCTTCATAAATGGTGTAGGTGAGGGGATAGAAGATGAACTCATTAAATTTTCAAATAACATCAAGTTGGGGCAATTGTTAACCCTTTGGAGGATAGACTCAAAATTCAGGAGGATCTTGAAAGACTTGAACTGGCTGGTTTCTAGCCAACAAGATGCATAAAACAAAACATCCTTCATTTAAAATGAAGGAGGACATCTACTTTGATTAAAAACATTCCAGCAAGGCAAATACAGAAAAGGGGACAGACAGGATGAACCATTTGAATGATGAGACATGCAACCTTAAATACAGAATGGAACTATAGAGGAGCAATGCAACGCTGGTCCAGACTGCAGACATAAGTCTTCTCCTAAAGCAGGTGGTTGTCTTGTTTTGTTTGTTGATGGAAGGCAGAAAAAAATTACTCGATGCTGGCATGGTTTTAGGCAAAGGTTGTACAGAGAACAGGGGCAGAGCTTGCTAGCACTTGCCTCCCTGTTGGGCAAAGCTTCAGTCTTTGCCTTGTAGCAGCCAGGTGACCTGAGCTAAGGGGCTTCCTCATCTGGGGCTGGTATCTTTTTTTCAGTGCAAGGCATGCACCCAAGAGACCAGATGTGGATACTTCACAGTAGTATTGGTGGTCAAGATGATCTGGAATGGACCCTTCTAATGAGGAGCCAGGCAATTCTTTGGTTGAAACACCTTCACCAGTACCTAAGGTGCCAAGGAGTAGCAAGAATGTAAAGTCTCCCCCCCCGCCGCCATCTTTTAAAGTGTAGCAGCAACCTGTGAATGACAAGTCTTTAAGGTTGTAACTGAGACACGGCAATAGTCTAACATAATGCTGTCCAAATCTTGTATGTCAGTCAGGTGAACAACAGATGGAAGAGAGGCAAGTCTGAGGGTCAACCCATTCTAACAGGGTCCTGACAATTCCGTGCATATTTCTCGAATTACCTGGTTTGCAAAGTGAGCACCCCTATCACTTCTCAAATAAATAAGGATACCAAATTGGGGCAAATATTATGTGACTGGCAGACAACACAGGTAGAGCAAAGATATTTCACCAGAACATGAACTCCTAGGAGCAAACCATTTTTTTTTCTATAGCAGAAGATACTCCCTCCTTCCGAAGTGGGTAAAATGAGGACCCAAATTGTTGGGGGCAATATGCTGACTCTATAAACTACATAGAGAGGGCTGTAAAAGCACAATGAAGCAGTATAAAAATCTAAATGCTATTGTTATTGCTAAGTGCTATTCTGAGTGTCATTCCTTTTACCACAAATAAAATATTATTAATCATATTTGTTACATTTAGCAGGCTTCAGAAGTGGGTTTCTACCAGTTTGCATCGGTTCAGGCGAACCGGTAGTGGTAATTTGGCCTGGGTCACAGAACCAGCAGTGACCCAGGCTGGCCAAGCTCCCAAACCGGTTTCCCAAACTTCACTGTCATTGCCGGCATGTTTTTTATTAGCTTTTCATGGTCTTCGTGCATGCGCAGAACAATTTACGGGGAACTGTGCATGCACAATCAATGCACGCTTAGCACATGCATGAAGCAAACCAGTACCAATGTCGGTATGAACCTATTCCTGGCAGGCTTATATGGTTCTAATAATAATGTGTGGCAGGTGGGGAGGGATGGGGAGTAAGGGTATTCCCGACTCCTGGTCCAGCTGGCTTCTTCCAGGCAGCTCTTGCTCTGCCTTTCGGTGTCAGCCATCAAAGACAAGGTTTTTGTGGGCAGAAGAGCTTGCCCCACCAACCACCACCCAGGCCCTTGATTTGCCGAAGCATTTCTTTGCCTATCTGATTTCCAGGTCTAGCACGCTTCTCACCTTTGTGTGCAAAGTTTGTGCGACTAAAAAAAAGGTTCACTCAATCAATTTCAACTTCTCATGAAAAAGATCTCGTGAAGTTGGAATTGAATGATTTTTTTTTAGTCCCACAAACTTTTGCTTCTCTGCACATGATGGCGAGAAATACGACAGATCTGGAAATCAGGTAGGCAAAGAAATGCTTGGGGAAAGTGAGGGAACTGGGCGGTGGTGATAAGCTCCCGGGCACAGCAATAGCGAAAAGGGCAGCGGAGAGACCCTCTCTTCTCCCTGCTCCTCCTCTTCCCCTCATGCTGGCCGCTCCATTTCCAATTTCTACATTACAGTGCAGTACCCAGGATCCACTTTGATAGCAGGGTGGATGTTTTGGGACACAAGACTGCACACCCGTGCTGTTTTGGGACATGAGAACTGCAGTCCTGCGCTGTCCGGGAGGCCTCCCAGGCTCCCACCCACCCGGACAATGTCAGAAGAAAGGATTCCCTGTGGGACAGAAGTTTTAGAAAAGATTCCCTGTGGGACAGAAGCTTTGTCTACAAGGAAAAGCATCCAGAAACCTGTTTGTTCGTAAGCAATCCTAATATTGTGCCCCATATTTCCGACTAGATATTTTTAAATTGCATGCTAGTAGTGCAAGTACATAAGTACACTTCTTTTATCATTTAGTAGAAACAAATTCTATTAACAAAGGAAAAAGTAGGGGGTGGGAAATTTGGAGGAGCTGAAATTGCTGTTCACTTCTTGCATTATCTCTAGCTTCTGCAGCTTCATCCACTATTATTTCCATTTTAGAATAAAAAGGGCTTAAAGTTGCAAAAATAATAACTCGATAGGGGCATTTCTCAGGATGCTGCATTGTCTATTTAATACAACCACATGCCTCCCACTGCCACCACTACCAGTTCCCCTGATCCGGGCTGAACCAGGAGCAACCCGTCTCTGATCTGATCCCCATACAGTGGATTCAAAGCATCCCTAACCTTGTCTTATCTTGCAAAATATGGGCCATGTACCAATAGCTTTGCCCACCCCCCTTTCTTATTTTGAATTTCCTGTCCAAACGTAATAGGGTTTTTTTTGGCTTGGAACCCAAAGGTATCTAAGCTCAGCCTGTCCTTTCTTCTGTCCCGAACAGACATTTTATGGTGATACAGTTTTCTTCCAGATAAATAATTGATGGACATTTAGTTATGAAGAAGGCAATGTCTCTTTCAATAATAGAAATTGAAACTATTTTATTTTAACAAGAAGTAAAATTATACAGAGAAAATTGGGATAAGAAAATCTAGAGAAAAACCAAGAAATGATATTACAAAAGTTTTTCTTTTGTATTTTGCTAAACGTAATATTTCAAATGCAGGAAAAAAATTAAAGGGCATAAAAGTGCATTTATCACACTTTTATTAGAACAATTAGCTGAACTCTGCCTTGTTTATCATTATTTTAGGCAGTAGTTTATCAAATAAAAAACACAACCTGCAAAATTTGCAATCATCTTTATATCTTGGTCAACTAAGTTCAAAAAACAGAGGTGAATTTGTGGTATGCAATCATTTCTCAGATGAAGCCTCTCAGTGAAACAAAAATCTTTATAATTTGCATTATATCTTTGGAAAATACAGCTGATGTGAAAATGCTAAATTTATATAATGTACTCTGCATGTAAGGTGTTTGCAATTCATAGCACTTATTTCTTAATCAAGCTAATAATTAATATTTCATAAATGGAATAATTCTTGAAATCCACTGTATTTATTCATAAACCCTTATTAATTTTGTTAATCAATGCACTCATTGGACAATAGGGGGTTATAAAAAATGACTTTATATCCAAGGTATTCCCATATCTACAAAACGTATAAAAAGAAAAATCTGTTTTTTGTTAAGTAAATGCTAAGTAACTATAAACAGGCAGATGCAAAAATTATCCTCAGGGTTAGGGTTATGTAAAAGGTACATGAGTCAGGAAATATGCTTGTGGAATGGCTGGGAATGTGGCAGTGGTGGGTTCCGGATTCTGTTCCAACCGGTACGGTTGGAACGGCCCCGGTGTCACCCACATGGACTGTGTGCGCATACGCACGCAGCATGTGCATGCATCGTACTTGCCTGCGACACTTCCGCAAGCCTCTGTGATGCTCCAGCTGCTCGGCGGAGCATCACGCAGGCACCATACGCACCATGTGCATGCATGGAAGCACCAAAGGCTTAAAGCTTGAGCTTTAAGGAGCTTAGGCGGGCGGGTGCACCCACCAGAGCACCGTACCAGAATGGTACCCAGTGCTCTGGGCAGGATCTGGTACGCCCGTACCAGGGCATACCGCCTGCAACTCACCACTGGAATGGGGTTGCTCTTTATGTAAATATAGATAATCCTTGACTTACACCTTTTGCTTGGCAACTGTTCAAAGTTATAGTGGTGCTGAAAAAAGTGATTTAAAATTGGTCTTCACACTTATGAGCATTGCAGAATCCCTGCGGTCGTGTAGGGCACAAAATTCAGGCACTTGGCAACCAGCATGTGTTTATGATGGTTGCAGTGTCCTGGGGTCAAATGCTTGCCATTTTCGACCTCTTCAAACTGGATTCACTTAACAACCATGGCAGTTTGTTTAACAACTGTGACAAAATATGTCATAAAATTGAATACAATTCATTTAATGACTGCCTTACTTAGCAACAGAAGTTCTGATCCTAATTGTAGTTATAAGTTGAGGGCTACCTGTATAGGGTTTTTTTTTTTGTAAAAAGTTTTATTGGTTTTAAAAACATTTATAGAGAAAAGGTAATTGGGTACATAGAAAATTTTAATAGCTCCCATGAGGGCAGTAGAAATCCCCCCAAATCTCACACTTTTACAATTTTAAAAATAACATGTAAAGGATGACATAAACAGAATTCTTACTTTATGTCAACAACATGTTCAATCATTTCTTTCTTTGTCACTTTCTAGTATATCAACAATTGCAATAATATTTCAGATATTTTTATTTTTGTGACCTGAGCCTTTTCAATATTGCTCCCTCCTCCCTGCCCCCGGGTGGAGCCGTACCCCCCCCCTCTCTATATCTTGTACATTGCTGCTTTTCCCCCCACCTCTGCTATCTTTGTCCTCTGGGAGGGAAAGATGTTTTTTAATAAAGGCCTCTGCCTCATCCACTGTCTTTATTCTAACTCAACTTCCCTCCCAGAAAATCAACATTCCTTCTGGCAATAACCATCTGAACCAAATTCCTCTGTTATATAGTTTCTTTGATAAGGAAGCGTACTTCTTCCTTTTTTCTCTGATCTTTTTTGGAATTTGCTTTAGAATGGTAATTTCTTTGTCCTGGTATTTTAAAGGTCCTTCCCTTTGGGCCCCTAGTACCTCGTCTCTTGTGGCCCTCCTGAGAAATTTAACGTGTACCTCTCTTGGAACATTATGAATTCTGGCATATGCTGAATTGATTCTATAGACCAGGTTCATATCCCCCCACATCTGCTCTTTGTTTCTCTTAAGGTATTCTGCTAAAATTGTGCTCATAATATCTTTAAGATCTTCATTTTCTGTCTCTGGTAGGTTCTGGAACCTGAGAAAAAAAGACATTCTTTCCAATTCTATTTTGGCCATAAAATTTTCCAGTTCTAAATTTCCCTTTCGGACCTCCTTAACCCTTTCTTCCATCCCAGCTGCACTTTCCTCAAGTACTACAATTCTCTGTTTATTCTCTGCTATGTTATGTTGTACCCCTCTGAGTTCATTTTTGAGGTCTGCCACTTCCTTCCTCAGTTCGTTTTGACCTCTCATAATTTCCTGAAACATTTGGTTGACAGATAGTTCTTTTGAACTCTCTCCAGCAGCTTCTGTTTGAAGCAATGACGTAATCTTCGGCTGCTGGGTATTTGGACTGGAAGCCGCTGAAGCCGGAGCCGAAAGTGACTTGCCCGTTGGGGGTTTCTTAGGTCCCATTGTCTAAGTTCAGAGATGATACTGCAATGCTCTCTACATGGGGCTCCCCTTGAGATGCACCCTAACCTAAGGCAGCTGTTTTGAACATAGAACATGCCAAACAGCCTTTACTTCCTGCTGGCATTTTTTTTTAAGTCAGTAAATTAATTGCTGCTCCAAGAGACACACTGTTGAATGTCTCCATGCTCTACTACCTAACAAATAGCTGATGAGTATACCTTTCCAGTCAACCATGATTAATAATTCATTCACGTTGTTATACTTGATCTGCAAATTGTGTAAGTTTACCATTTACCAGCATTATTTTTGTAATGTTAGGTCGGAATGACCTTGGAAGATAGAGGAACACGTATACTCTAAGGCAGTAACTCAAACCCTAACACCCCTCTCCTCCCAGTTAGCACATGTGTAGTCAGCCAAATATGCCTGTCGGCGTCGGCTCCACCCAGATCACCTTAGTTCAGGGTCAGCGGCCAAAGGAGGAAGCCGTACAGGTCTGGATGGGAGACAACAGACTCAGACTCAACCCCTCCAAGACGGAGTGGCTGTGGCTACCGCCCCCCCGGTTCAACCAGTGTACTCCATCACTGGCCATCGGGGGCGAGCAATTGGCCCCCGTGGAGCGGGCGCGCAATTTGGGCGTCCTCCTAGACGCCCGGCTGTCTATGGATGATTGAGACCGGGATGCCCTTCGCACAGTCACTCACGCGCTGGTGACGTCCCGTCTGGACTACTGCAATGCTCTCTACATGGGGCTCCCCTTGAGATGCACCCGGAGACTACAGCTGGCCCAGAATGCGGCCCGCGCGGGCAATTATGGGGCGAACGAGGTTCACCCATGTAACACCTCTCCTGCGCGAGCTGCACTGGCTCCCTGTGGTCTACCGGGTGTGCTTCAAGGTGTTAATCACCATCTTTAAAGCACTCCATGGCACAGGACCTAGTTATTTGCGGGATCGTATCCTGCCCCATACATCCCTGCGACCAATCCGCTCTCAGAGAGGGACTCCTCCGGGTGCCGTCCACTAGGCAGTGCCAGAGGGCGGCGCCCAGGAGTAGGGCCTTCTCTGTGATGGGCCCAGCCCTCTGGAACGACCTCCCCCCAGATATTAGGACAACGACTGATCTCCGCTCCTTCCGCACGAAACTCAAGACCCACCTGTTCCAACTAGCCGGCCTGGCTTAATTAGAACTCTCTAACCTCCCTGGCAATTTTAAACTGTAATTTAAATCTTTTGGGTATTTTAACTGTTTTAATTGTTGTAATTTTACTGTTATTTATCTTAACTTTGTGGCTTTTATTTCTATTTGAATTGTTAAATGTTGATGTATTTACCTCCTCCATGCCACACGCCTATATATTTGATTGTACGTCACCCCGAGTCCCTTCGCGGAGAGGGCGCGACTGATAAATCGAATAAATAAAAATAAATAAAAAATAAATCTTATGCAAAGAAAATGGCATCGCCAGGGCATGCAGCCGGGCTGGTCCAGGGTGACAGGCAAATCCGAAAGTAAAAAGTCAGTTCTCCTTCACTGTTTCAAGACACAGAGGTACAGCAAGAAGGGAAAAACCAAATAATCAAATTCAGAAGGTCCACGAAGCAGAAGAGGTCCGGAGCACCCTCGGGGGAGGTATTAAAAGATGCCAGAAATCATTTCTTTTTTCCCCAGGGTGGTTTCAAAAAGCAGACTTCATTTGTAAGTACAAAAACGAGAGTGGAGGGGAGCCATTTTGACTCCTCCTTTCCGCAGGAGGAGAGCAAAAGTTTTAATTTTTAAAAAAACAGCTCAGCAAACACTCTTGCAACTGTGATTTTAGTCTTTCTCACATAGTTAATTCGAGTGGCAAGTCAGCCTTTGTTCTCTCTCCATTCCAGAGTGGAGAAAGTTTGAATGCCGCTTTGTCCAAGGGGGGGGGTTAGAAAAGAAAAACTCCCCCCTCCAATCTTTAGTTTAAAATAGATTAAACAAAAACTTACGATAGCCTGCTGCTTATCCATTACCAATAATTGAAGAGATTAGGAAGGATCCTCCACAGCCAACATTTCAGCCACGTTTCTTTTGAATAACTTGTTTCCTCCGGAATCCATTAGGTGAAGAGGCAGACATGCCCCCCCTTCTACTCCCCAGCTCCTGGGGCAAAGGTGGAAAAAACCCCGCTGGCTGCCGTCGAGTCTGGGGGGCTCCAGCAAGCCGCCCCTACGGCAGAAGTCCCCTCCAAGGTCTCCTGTGCTCCAAAAGGAGCCCACCGAGAAGACAAGCAGCTGACGAAACGTCCGTCGCCTGCAGGGACCGGAAGTGATCTCAGGACTACCCGTATAGTTTTAATAGGTTGTAGTAATGGGATACGATTGGTACAACTGAAGAAAGATCTTTGATACCTGATTCATGGAGGTGGATTAGGTTAGTTTAAATCAGATTTAAACCCAAGCGACTTGGAATCAGAGTTTCTCAAGTAATTCCATTTTGCATAAAAATGTTGGAGGCAAGTGGCCGCGCGAGGCGAGGCCCCTTTGAAGTGAGTGATGTTGAGTTGGCCATGCCCACCCAGTAACATGACCACTCAGTCACGCCTACTCAGCTGGTCATTAGGGCAGAGAATCGGTTGTTAAATTATTTGAGTCCCACCACTGATTCATTCAGATGCATATACCATCGTTTGACATGATCAAAGACCAAATTGCAAGCAGTGAATGGTGACAACATTGGGCATGTTTAAGTTAATTCTGAGTCCTCATATGAGCTATAAGGAAAATATTTCTTTTTAAACATTGTACATACAAAGGCAATATCAGTAATTCTAATGCAATGATTTTGAAGAAGACTTCTAAGTAACATGCAGTTCAGAATTAAAATCTCCATATACTAATGATCTTTCTGGAATTTTATACAGGAGGCCAATATCCAGGCTTCAAAAGTTCAGGAAGCTGTTTTGGGGATTTCTGAATGTTTGCTCCTGAGAAATGGAAAGTGAAGTTTCTGCTCGATAACTGCTCAGACTTGGCAACCCTGTCCACATGGAAAGTATCTGCAGTTTATACACGTAGTTCTCAACTTATGACTACAAATGAGCCAAAAATTTATGTTGCTAAGCAAGACAGTTGTTAAGTGAGTTTTGCCCTATTTTAAGGCAATTCTAGACACAAATGGACATCTGCTGGACATCAAATATCAAAATTCTAGTGCATTTGGCTTCATTGGAATCAAAATACATATGAAAATAAGAATTTCAGAGAGGCATACATTAAGAGATTTCTGCAGGTTCTATTATACTTCACGATAGCACATACAGTAAATTAATATTTCTGTCTTCTGTGATCTTTAAAGAGCTGAAAATTAAACATTACAAGGTTAGATAAAGACCATTCTTGGAATGTCATCTCTGATTCAAGCCATTTGAAGATATGTGTATCACACATTATTTTCCTCCAGTGAGCTGGAAATAGGCTCATGGATCCTCTTGAATATCCCAGCAGAACTTGAAGGGCAGCTTTTCCATCCTCTCCTTAAAGACACGGTCAAACCTTTCACTCTGCGCAACAGTCATGAGGTTCTTCCAGTCTCCAACAGTGCCTGGTAAGCAGTGGTTAAAAAAATGTCAACAGTTTAATGGTTTGCAAAACATAATTAACTTGGGACATTGCCCATTTCTCCATTACCAGATGACTGCTTAGCCACCTCCTGGTCCATCAAACAGTTCTTAGAAATCTGTATTTATAGTTTTTGGGGAGGAAGCAAAATGGTTTGCAAAAAATAATTAATTTGGGCAGTGGTGAAATTCATTTTTTTTTACTACCGGTTCTGTGGGCGTGGCTTGGTGGGCGTGGCAGGGGATGGATACTGCAAAATCTACATTCCCACCCCACTCTGGGGCTAGTCACAGGTGGTATTTGCCGATTCTCCGGACTACTCTGTCAGCCTCTGTTTCGCGATTTGCTTTCGGCTGCCATTGAAACAGGGAGGGGGGGGGGCTGGTATTTGGGAGGGGTAGTTTAAGTACAGAAGAGATTGTAAAAAGGGAGTTTTGGTGTAACTGTCTACTGCGCATGCTGGAGATTAGTGCTTGGTGTCGATCAAGGCCAACTGTCCTGCATACCAATCTGATGATGCTCCTTGAAGATGGAACTCACATGACACCTAAAGGATTTGCAGATTGGACACTGGAATGAGGGTTACTAGGGGGAGGGGGTTTGGTCATATATTGATATGTATGATTTCGCACACTTTTGCCTCAGATCTTGCTTTGCTTAGCTGCTATCTTTTCATAACCAGTAAAAGTACTCTTAATTCTGCAAAATGGAGTTAAGGGTTTCTTTCTTGGTTGCTGAGGGAGGCTGGCTTGGCATATTCAAAAATTCCGCTAACCCTTCTCCAGAACCTGTCAGGACCTGCTGAATTTTACCCCTGAACATGGAACATTGCACATTTCTCCATTACCAGGTGACTGCTTAGCCACCTCCTTGTTCATTAAAACAGTTCTTAGAAATATGTATGCATAGTTTTTGGGGAGGAAGCTGGTTCCTTATTATTTGAACTAGAACTGGGTTATAGAGTGAAGACTTGATAGAAGAATAGTCATGGAACTAATGGTCTGCCAGTGAAGTTCAAATGATCTTGAATTCACCCTGTTGGACCTGGCCCCATGATTAAGGGAAATGATTGATGGTCCTTTGAGCATTGTCTATATCCATCTAGGCTTAAAGGAGGCAGTTCTAAGACTGGAGGACAGTGCCCAGGGTAGAGAGTGAAGAGGCTATGTCTCCATCATCCAAAAATGGTCAGTGTGAACTAGAACAATCCCACTCCCTAAGGATCATTAGTCTGTCCAGGCACCAGATTGGTCATAGAAACAGTCAAAGTATATCCATGCCAAAAATTTGTCAGAATGAAAAAGAGAACACTACTTTAAGATTGGTACAGCTAAGAAAGTTTTAGGGCTGTCTCGGATACATGCAATCAAACATATTGGGACATGTCTATAAAACTTAAAAACCGCCTTTCACATGAAGGCAGTAATCCTGGTTTCAGATGAAGCCTGACATGTCCCACAAGCATAGCCTCGGGAATATGAATTACTACTGATTTACCTTTGCGAAGAAAGTCCCCTTTGCTGAAATCTATCTTATCAGGAGGCATGAATTTGTAGTTTACTCTAGAATCCATTTTCATGTTATCAAATGTAGCTTTATCTGCCACATCATCCACCTCCTTTTCACTTAGTTCTTTTCCTAGGAAGTTGCATATTTTCAATACTGAACTTCTCAGATCCTGCAATTTGATACAGCTTTACATTAGTTCATTCACAATAATGGAGAAAAGATGGAAAGGTTTGTGAACATATTGAGGCAATTCTAAAGAATACCACTTCCTTACACATATCTCGCATATCAGTGCTGTCTCTCACTCCCCCAATCTTTATTTACTCACTGAAAAACATATTGAAATTAAGTGATTTTTAAAAAATGAATACTGTACATCAACTAGCAAGCATTATCAATGGATTAGATACAGAAAAACTTCCTTAGGACTGCTGCTAAAGGTTTTCAAGAAGCAAACTATTGAGTAACATTTTTCTCAATATATCTATATGACACAATTTTTCTAAGATTCAGATTCTTACATTCTTAGCAATTTTATTAGACACTGGCTGGTTGTCAAGTCAGGTTAAATAAATGCTGTGGCCTCTCTTGAAAATGATGGATGCAGTTGAGTTGAATCAATTTCTTTTGAGTCAAAACAGGAGAATATTAAATGAGCCAATTTTTTGCTGAATTAGAAACCCATTTTGCTTACTGGATTCCCCTTATCTACTAAGTCAGTAACTCTATCAAAAAATAAGATCAACTTAATTTTGCCTAACCTGTCTGCAAGAAATATACGCTGACTCCTGTCATTTCTACCATGTCTAAGTATTTATAAATACACTGTTTATTAATCTAATGTCAAGGTGACAAAAGTCTAATTTTCTGAATCCTCCTCCTTCTTATTGAAAATGGGGCACTTACTTTTCTTCAAAAACCTCACCAGTCCTCCAGGATTTCACAGAAATAACCAAAAGTGGTTCTGTAATCACCTCTGTAACGTCCTTCTGCAATAAGTTATTCTGAACATCCAATTTATAAAGCTTAATAGTCATATTGCACTACATGACATGGATAAAACTTACCTTTTTCATTTCTTCGTAAGAAAGGAAGAGAATATTGAAATCATCCTTATGAGTGCACCAGCCTTCTATATGGTCTAGCCACAAACTATTGCCCACTGAGAGGAGAGAAATGAATTGAGCATAAACATGACAGCAGTGTTAATGTCACCTGATTTAATTCATTTGCAGCGTTCCAATTTACAGATTGTCTTAAGGATATATTCTTAATGCTTGAATTTCCTCCATTTATCCTTATGAACAGTGGTGGGATAAAAATAGCCTGGAGGCCTTCAGATCAAAGCATGATTGAGGGGACAACCTAATAACACTGGGTGTGTACTGGAGAGACAAGGAATGGGAGCCATAACAAATATGGTTGCACACTCTCACTTGCTAAGGGGCATGGGGGAGTTCTTTGAAGAAGTCCCTATTTTGTTTTGTTTGCTTTTGCTAATCTGGACTATTTTTTCTACTTTTGCAAATTTACTTATTTTTATTTATTTGTATTTCCTCATTATTATTTTTACAAATAACACACGGTGGTGAACATATTCAACCTTCCTCCTCCTATTGTCCCACAAGAACCCTGTGAATTGAGTTGGGTTGAGAGAGAGGGATTGGCACAGGGTCACCCAGATGGCTTTCAGGGCTAAAGCAGGACTAGAACTCACAGTCTCCCGCTTTCCATTCTAGTGCCTTAATCACTAGACTAAATATCAAATATCAGACTTATTCCTCTCCTCTGTTACCAACCCTTAAATGCTCCTTATGGGATTACAACTTTAGAGAATATTTGATATTACATTTTCAAAAAAATGGGATTACTCTCAAGTTTTAAAATGAATATTGATTTTTATTAATTTTAGATTCTGTCCATCCATTCCCAACGCAATCACACCCCCAAATAACTATCTCCATTTTTCTCAACATTAAATGAATCCCAGTATTTCTTGCCTTCTCTTGCCTTTCCCTGTCACTTTTACATCATGAGTTGTCCTAGGATTCCTGTGTTCTTCTCCATACATTCATGTTTGCCTAGGATTCATACAAATGACTGTCCCTTTGGGGAGAGGGGGCGGTCTATAAATTCAATAAATAAATAAATAAAATGAGTAAATCACGATTCTTATCTTATTTTCGGGGAAGAGGGTGGATTCTTTGCTCCACGTGGGAAGTGGATTGAAATATATTCATACTTTCTTGTCCAAGACAAACAAATGACAAGCATCATCATAATCAAAAACCTCTTACCTTTGCCAGCCAAAAACTTCTCCAAGAATGTATCAAAGTCTTTTGGAGTTTCTAATGTGACTGAAACTTTGTGAAAATGATACATAGAAGCCAAGACATCCTTTGGATTTCTAAACACATAAATAATCTGTAGCAGAAAAATAATATCTACATCAAAAAAATGAAACAAAAACAAGAAAAAAGATGGACCGCCAGCATTCAATTAACTCTCATACAGTCCTGTAATAGGCCCCCTTCTATCATGGGATCTTGAAGCTCATCGGTAAAACAATGTTTTGAGAACTTCCCAGAAGGCCAACAGGACTGTGGCTAGCCTCACCTTGGGGAGAATGATGTTCCTTCCATAGGGCAGGGGCCATAGCAGAAAATACTTTCTACCTAGAACCTACCCAACAAAACTCCCTAGTTGACAGGACCCCCATACTTCTCCAGCTGGACTTGATAGGGTGGATAGGGGAGGGGTGATCCTTCAAATAACCTGTTCCCAACTTATGAAGGGCTTTAAAGGTCATATTTTACCCCTTGAAATGGAACGGGAAGCAAACTGGTAGCCAATGCAGTTTGCAAAGCGGAAGTATAATCTATGCAGTTCTTGGAGAACACACAAAATCCCATGGTGCTAATTTTGCACCAGCTGAAGCATCTCATCATCTTCAAGGGCCATTGTAAATAGCAGCTCCATATTAAAGCTGTTACAGTCGTTCATCAAGGAGGTGACTAAGAGTAGCAGTCTCTGAAGAGATTTGGTGAAGAGATGAGAGCCAGTTTGGTTTAGTGCTTAAGGCACAAGGGTAAAAAGCAAGACCCTGTGAGTTCAAGTCCCACCTTAGCCATGAGAACTGGATGGGCAAACATGGAGCAGTCATTCTCTCTCAGCACAGCTCACCTCACAGGGTTGCTGTTGTGGGTAAAATAGGAGGAGGAAGTGTTTTGGATATGTTTGTTGCCATGAGTTATTTGTAAAAATAATAAAGGTGGGGGATATCTATTCGTCAACGTGGCATCTTCTGGATATGTTAACATTACAACTAGGGATGTATTAGAGATCATTACAATCCACTTGGAAATGTCATTAGGGGAAAAATAAGTATAAGGTTTAACTATCTCTATATATACATGACATTCCATTTTTAACACCTGTTTTGTTTGAGGTATTTTTTCCTCCCACTTCAAATTTTGTTATCATCCACCAAACACTGTGGATCAAAATGGCATCTGTTTCTTTGTCTTTGCCCATTTGCTAATACAATATTCAGATACACAGCTAAGAAAGTAGGAGACCAACAGTTCCCCATTCCTTTGTATAATGTAGCATAATAGGTCTTACCTTTGCTCTTTTATTTCGTAATCCTTTGGGTACCAAATAGTAGGGTAGATGGGAACAAATGACACGAGGTGATGGGAGACGAGATAAATCTACCTGGAGAATATTATATTCTAGCCATGGTATTCTGTCAATCAGGGTAATATTTTCAGTTCCATCTCGATGACCTTCATGAAAAATCAAGCTCAGAATGTTCTGAGTCCACACTGTGCCTGTAAATAAGAAATAATTAAATTAATTCACCCAGGGCCATTATTATTTGGGGAATGCTGGAGTTACATGGAGAAACCTTTCTTATCAGGAAAAAATAGTAAATGATTCAGAGAACATAAAAGCAACAGTTTCTTCTAAAGTAGTTGATGCATGTATGAGAGATAATTAGCTCTGCAAAGAAAAATAAAGTGGTGATTATGCAGATTTAGCAGCTTTATTTTACCTACATTTTCAGGGTCTAATAAAATGCCAAACATTAACACCTGATTATAGCATAGCACAGTTGCAGCAACCAACATACTGAATTAAATAACAGCATTGGATAAAAGATTACCGTAAGTGTTCCTCGGGAGATATCCTTGAACTTACCAGATTTAGGATAGGTGATTAGAAATACATCATCATCTTGGATTTCAAAACTTTCTAGTGAATCGATAGTTTCAGGTGTGGTATCGTTTCGTACGAAATTAAATCCTTTGTAGTTAAATAGGAACTTATCTACTATCTCCATTATTAGATCTGTTGATAAAATATAAAGTTATTGGCCCATTCTTTTTTTTTCCCCTAGAAAGTGGCCCAGTCCATCATTGGGTTCATTTTACCTGGCACAATTGGATGATAATATCATGCTGAGTAGAGGAAACTAGTATCTAAGGCTTTATTTCTGCAGAGAAGTAAAAATGCACATTTGGGATCCAAGTCCAAACCAAGTGTGCCTGCAGATATGCAATAAACTATTATTATACAGAAAACCATAAATACACATCTGAATTTCCTTATATTTTATCACGTGATCCTGATTTATTGAAGACTTACAACATCCCATAATAAGCATAGAAGGGGTACTTAATTCGCTAAATTCTTAACCTCTAATGTGTTTTTTAACATGTTAATGATGAACTTTCTACCTCTGGACTTTGCCTGGACAATCTTGACAGCACTTAAGCTAAATGCCACGTTATCTTTCCCTGTTCTAGCAAGGGACCCACTTGCACAATTCTTCAGCCACAACTTGCCAGCTAGACTGACACTTCTTACATAATGAAGCATTTGTGGTCAGCCTCCTTAGCTCTTTGCTGACAGATATCAAAGCCAGTGCTAAATTAGACTACTAATTTCAGCAATTAGAGTGACTATTTGCAATATTAACATGGCTCACTTGCAAAACCACCTAATAGTTTGATAATAAGTTAATAGGCCAGACCCTCAGATCCTCCATTGCCCCAGCCCAGCTCCACTGCACATGCCCGCACTCGCATTGCATTTTGGAGCCTCGCACGGCACCCCCACACCCCATTTTGGCTTCCAGGTTGGTGCAAGAGATTTCAAAACCAAAACGGGGCATGGAGGGCCTCAGGCGCCCCCCCCCCCCCCGCATCCCATTTTGGCTTCCAGGTTGGTGCAGGAGGCCTTCCAAGCCCCTCCTACCCCACCCCCACACTCCATTTTGGGCCCAGAAGGCCTCCTGCACCAACCTAGAGGCAAAAAATGGGTGAGTGTGGGTGGGGCGCATGCGTGGGGGGGGGGAAGGGGAGCACAGGGAGGTCAGGCGTGCATAGATGGGGGACAATATGTGTGTGGGATGCGTCACACATGCATTGTGCTATGGGTGTGCTGTAGCGTGTGCATGCACCTGCTTTTGGCACGCAAGAACAAAAAAGTTAGCCATCACTGCTCTAAAGCGTAGCAACACTCTTGCCCTCCCCTAAAGTCCTGAAACTATACAAATCCTGCTCACAGTGACACACAGACCAGTGTAAGAAAATCATAGACGTATGAAAAGAATGGCCAGGAATAAATGTGTATGCAGATAGCCCCTGAGTTACAGCCACAACTGTACCTGGAATTACGGTCATAACCCATGGTGATCGTAAATTGAGTCATCACTTGATCTAACTCAACTACATCTGGCTTTTTCAGGTGCAGCCATTAGGTAACCATGTAGGTTGATAAAGGGAGCACACAAACCTTCAGAAGGTGTAGGAGGCCCATCACCCAGCAGTCTCCAAAAAGAAGGTAGACACCAGCAAAAGCTTTGCGAAGCCAAAACAGCAAGCAGGAGGCAATATTAGGACACAAGCTTCCAATGCTAAAGAGGCTTGAAAACAAGCCTATGTGCTTGGTGCAAATGAGACATCCTGATCAGTGGTGGGATTAAAAAACATTTACTACCAGTTCGGTGGGCATGACTCTGTGGGTGTGGCATGGCTTTGTGGTCGTGGCTTTGTAGGCGTGGCAGGGGAAGGATACTGCAAAATCCCCATTCCCTCCCCACCCCACTAACCTGCTTTCCAGCTCTGTTCTCCTGTGCAGGGCAACAAAAGATTAGCTGGGAGGCTGGGAGGCAAGGGGGGGGAGAGAGACCAGCTATTTGCCGGTTCTCCGAATTACTCAAAATTTCCACTACCAGTTCTCCAGAACCTGTCAGAAGTGGCTGAATACTACCTCTTATCCTGATCCTTTGAAGCTAGCTTGTGTGCTAGGCCTCTGTCCAGACCAGCTGGCACTAAGGAGACTTTCAATTTTTGGAAGCAAGCTCCGTGCATCGAGGGTGAAAAGCTCCCAGACGACCTTTTGAAAAACCTTTCTCTTGCTTTAGCCCCTCCCTCCACAAACCCACATTTTTTTTTTCAATGAACAAAGCAAAAACGCTAGAGGGAAAAGTCTTGATCTTTTTCCCTTCCTCCTCCCCCAATTTAGTGCTCTCCGCCTCTGCCCTCCAATCTCCCTCCCTTTTAATAACTTAATTTGCTGAATTTACTATGCATGGTAAAGAGCCTGTCAAAATGTGTGACTTACCTTGATGAATGACGGGGCGGTTGTAGAGCAGAGAGAAAGAATCGCGCAGGAGTTTTTTTTTTTTTTTAAACGGGCGTGGAGTGAGGAGAGACCTGAATGGAGATTTTTGGAAAGCTTTTTACTGCTTAGCTGGCTTCCTTTGTAACCCAACTTCTGCCACGACAATGTGCTATAAGTGATAAGACGTAACTTGCTTGGCAGGTTTTTGTTTCAGTTTTACGCACAAACAACTCCCTGAACTCCCTCCTTCATCTCCCCCTCCCCCTGCATAAAATTTCACTCCACCCCTTCCAGCCTTCTTATGGATAAATAAGGCTGGCTGTGATTCTGCAGTCATGATTCTGCACAGGCTTGCCAAGGCACATGAGCCTTGCCGGGATTCATGTTCTGATTACTTAAAGTGATTCTGCACACACACACTGAATTCTAGATGTGTCAGCTACAGGCCACTGTGAACTTCAACAGTTTAAACTTCTGTGTGCATTTTAAAATAATATAGCAGCCTCGGATTCCAAATAGTTTATTAACATTTTGCAAATCACAGACTTAGACACCACCAACATGTGGTGCAACTCAGGGCCTCTGCTAACAGAATGTAACAAAGCCTGTTGTTGGGGTTTTGGTGTGTAGGAAGTTAGCACGCCCCCTCCCCCTTAGAAAAATGAAATATCCTAGGAAATATTGAAAAGGCAGAATATTACATTTCCCTGGATCAGAAATGGAAAAACATCTGTTTAGGCAGGAATCAGACTCACTCTTAATAGCCCCCACTGTTGTGTACTGAACTGCCCTGCCATAGACTCGCATTGCTGGCTCCTGATTGGCTAAAACGCAGCAGCCTGCCGGCGGGAGAATCCTGCTACCTGATTGGTTGAACGCCTGACAGCTCGACTATAAAAGAGCTGTCAGCTGTCTTTTGCTCCCTGTTTGCCGGTGCGAGTTTGCCTTACATATGAGCTGTTAGTCACTGTTAATAAAGGTTGTGTTAGCTTCAACCTGCCTTGCCTCAGTCCCTGTCTGCCTCGTTCTCCCTACAGAACACCCACTTTTCTTAATGGGCCATTAAAATGCCCAAGCCAGTCTATTCTACATAATGAAGAGTTCTCCCTTTCAGCTCCAGGGTGATGGGATTAAGGCATTATGATAGTATTCGCCCTTTACCCCACTCACCACATGGCATCTGGAAAATCAAACTTGCACTCAAAATAAAGCCTAGAGAGTTGCCCTTGCATGGCAGTCTGACAACCAATCAGAATATATTTTCTTATGCAGGAACAGGAAACAGAGAGGTGGGACCAAACAGAGAGTATAAAAAACCCAGGAACTTTCAATCCTTCTCTCTCTCTTCTTCTTCACCCAACATTGAAGCATGTGACCCCCTTTTCTGTTCAGGAACTCAAGCCATGTAGTCCTGTCCACCATTAAACCATCTTTCCAAGCAGCCTCCATGTCTCCAGTGTCTTTCTACGCCCTGAGTCCTTTTGGAGAAGGGCGGCATATAAATCCAAATAAACCAAACCAAATAAACCAATCTTTCCCCCACCACTTGGAGCTGAATCCAGAAGGACATTATTTCCAACAGGTGAAGAAACTGATTTATTTAGACTTATCATTGTTGTAAATCACATTGTAATTTTAGTGATAAGAGCAATGAAAAACAGGATGTATCCGGCTGTTTTTCCTCTCTTAGTGCTGCTTTGAGAAACCTCCCTTTGTAAAACAGCGCTGAGAAGGAAAAAAGGGAGGCTTCCTCCCTCCTCTCAGCGCTGCTTTGAGAAGTCTCCCTTTGCATGTTTGTGAGCACAGATGTGTAGGGAGTGGGCGCTTGGGAGTGGCATTGCATTATAGGTGTGGCACGTGCTTTTGGCACCTGAGGAAAAAAGGTTAGCCATCACTGATATAGGTGATGCCCCAGCCATCAAAGGTATTGCTTGTGTTTTGTTTGATTATTAATTCTATGCACCTCTAAGGCTTTGACATTAACATCTCTATTTGAAAAAACAGCCTGTCAAGGGGACCTGAATGTCAGGCTGCCCTATTTCCTCCTGGGCTTTAATGTACACAGTGTAAACAGAACTGCTAAGTTTATAGGAAGTCAACTAAGAAGACATAATATCAAACAGAACCAGCAACAGGTAATGTGATTATCGAAATTGATTCTTTTTATTTACCACTTATGCATTTTATTATTGTATTTTCTTTTACACAAATTATTATTGTATTTTCTATTACACAGTTCATTGTTGTATTTTCTATTACACAGATTATTATTGTACACAAAAGAAGATAAGAAAGTGAAGAATGAAGCAGCAGCATCTAAAACCCCATAGTAAGACAATATCATCAAATGCCCATTAATTAAATCATAGCCTTTTACCTTTATTTTATTTTTATTTGATATTGCTGTTGAGACTAATCAATTCCATTAAAATCACATTAATTAATTACATCAGCAAACATATTTAAATCGAAATACCCAGAATCAAGAATGGAAAAAGGTTACCTATATAGTGTAGTTGATGGGGGAGCGAGCAGTCACCTCATATTTGCGGAAAGAAACATTAAGTCTAATGTTTTGCATTAGACTTAATCCTTGAAAAGTTTCAGCAACTAGCAAGTAGACTTCCTTCTTTATAATCAGAGCTCCCAGAAAGATCATTTATATAATAAGTCAGTGTAAAGGGCAGTGGTGGGTTTCAAAAATTTTTGGAACCTACTCTGTGGGTGTGGCCTGCTTTGTGGGAGTGTCTTGCCAGCAATGTGACCGGGTGGGAGTGGCTTGCTGGCCATGTGACCGGGTGGGAGTGGGATGTTAGAAGATCCCAAATGAAGTTAGAAAGGCTGGGTCCCAAACCCAGCTGGCTTAACTGGGATAGGGGGAATAGGGGGTAAAGGTTCACCAAGGACCAGGGCCGGATTTTCATATAGGCTAACTGTGCTTCAGCCTAGGGCCTCAAGATCAAGAGGGGCCTTTTATTTTTATTGCCACATTTTTTACAAAGGTTAGTACCAATTACAACATGTTTCATTTAATATATTGATATATATCACAGTAATGATGTATTTTATTATCTCTCATGTAATTTACAAACTTAAAAATGGGAGGTGAAAGGGCCCCATAAGTGGAATAGCCTAGGGCCTCTTTTCATCTAAATCCGGCCCTGCCAAGGACCCTCCTCTCCTTTCCCCCCAAAAGCAGAGGGCGTCAGTATTTCGAGGGAGCGTCTCCCAACTTCCCCCCTTTGTGTGTCACTCTTTCTCTCTCTCTCTTCCTCTCCCCGTTTCTCTCCCCCCTTTCCTTCCTCCTCCTTTTCCTCTGCACGGTTCCCCCCAGTTTTTCACGCTGAGCCATTGGGGGAGGGCAGAGGGAGAGAGAGAGACGGATTGAAGGGTGCAAAGAGATGGGGGCATCCCATTTTGAGAAGCCTCCCGTCCCAAAAGATCGCTGAGAGGAGGAACGGGAGGATCCCCCACCCCACTCAGCGCTGTTTTCAATGGGAGACTTTCCCCCCCTCTCAGCTCTTTCCCTTCCCAAAAGATCGCTGAGAGGAGGAAAGGGAGGATCCCCCACCCCACTCAGCGCTGTTTTCAATGGGAGGCTTTCTCCCCTCTCAGCTGTTTCCCTTTCCAAAAGATGGCTGAGAGGAGGAACGGGAGGATTCCCCACCCCACTCAGCACTGTTTTCACTGGGAGGTTTTCCCCCCCTCTCAGCTCTTTCCCTTCCCAAAAGATCGCTGAGAGGAGGAAATGACCGTTGTCTTACCTGAACGATCATTCTCGGGGCGCTGCGGGAGAGTCCAAGGAAGGGTTAACACAGCCTATCTGCCCAAGGACTGAGTTGATTTTTTCCCCTGGTCACACCTCCTTTGCCTCCCTAGGGTCAGTTTTAAAAACGAAGTCTTGACCGTCGAGTTAGCTCAATTCGCCTGCAAGTTCACGGAACAGTCACATATTCGCCTCTGAACCCTGGGTGGGTCTTGGACTCTCCCGCAGCGCCCCGAGAACGACCGTTCAGGTAAGACAACAGTCATTCTCCATGGCGCTGCTTGGAGAGTCCAAGGAAGGGACATACCCAAGCTATATTGTCCCAGGGCGGGAAATGTCACTACTGGTCGGAGCCTCGATCACTTGCTGCAACACTCTTCTCCCAAAGGAGGCTTCGGCAGAGGCAAAGGAATCTATTTTATAATTTCTAATAAAAGCCGTGGGAGAAGCCCACGTAGCAGCTCTGCAAATGTCCAGGATAGATGCCTGGGTCGCCCATGCTGCAGTTGTGGCCACGCTTCTCGTGGAGTGGGCCGTCACCCGGGCTGGAACCGTCTTGCCCTGGTGTTCATAAGTCATCTTGATGCAGGCCCTTAGCCAGGGTCCAATAGTCGATGAAGAAACCTTGCGCCCCAATGACCCAGGTTGAAAAGACACAAAGAAGGCCTCAGAATGTCTGAGATCCTTAGTCCTTTTCAAATAGATCCGAACAGCATGCCGCACGTCTAGCTTATGCCAGCAGCGTTCCCTGGGGTGCTGAGGTTTGGGACAGAAGTTTGGGAGTATCACCTCCTGAGCTCTGTGGAAAGGAGAATTCACCTTCGGTTAGAAGGCTGGATCTAGACACAGAATGACACGGTCCGGGTGGATGATACAAAGCTCTTCCCTGACAGAGAAGGCAGCAATCTCTGACACCCATCTAGCTGAGGTAATAGCTATCAGAAAAGCGGTTTTTAGAGACAGATGCCAAAGAGAGACCTTTCTCAAGGGTTCAAAGGGCGCAGAGGTCAAGGCCTGCAAAACGAACGGTAAGTTCCAGGTCGGGTATCTATGCACCACCTGGGGTCGTAAATTAGAAGCCCCTTTTAGGAAACCTTTGACCTGGGGGTGAGGGCTCAAGGTCTGAGAGTGGTGTCTCGCCAGAATGGTAGGCAAGGCCGCGACCTGTCTCCGAAGAGTTGCCGGAGCCAAACCTTTGTCCAAACCGGCCTGAAGAAAGTCCAGTAACTGAGGCACAGACGCCTCAATGCCAACGATGTTTCGCTGCTTGCACCAAGCTGAAAATGCAGACCAAGTCACTTCATATATGCAAGTCGTGGCCGGTCGTCTGGAAGCTTGTATAGTCTGAATGACCTTGTCCGAGAGACGCAGATCCCTCAGGAGCTGCCCCTCAAGCGCCAAACAGCTAGTTGAAGCCACTGGGGCTCTGGATGAGCGATTGCCCCCTGGGTCAGAACCACCTTCTCTGGGGGAATCCTCCATGGTCTGTCCACTGAGAGGTCGGTCAGATCTGCGAACCAAGATCTCCTGGGCCAATACGGAGCCACCAGGATGAGTTCCGCCCCCTCCCTCAGGAGCTTGGAGATCACCTGCGGAATAAGAGGTAGAGGCGGAAACGCGTACAATAGCCCCGGAGGCCACTGGGACCTCAGGGCATCCGTCCCCTCCGCCTGATTTGACCGGTACCATGAGAAGAATCTCTGCAGGTGAGTGTTCTTTGCCGTCGCAAACAGGTCGACTTGTGGAAGGCCGAACCGCCTCACAATGTGGTCGAACAGGTCCGGATGCAGCCTCCACTCCGAGCTGTCGAGTGTCTGACGACTTAGCCAATCCGCACTTACGTTGCTGGTGCCGGAGATGTGATCTGCCCTCAGCGACGCTAAGTGAAGCTCTCCCCAACGACGCAAGGCCTCTGCTTCTGCCATGAGTCTCCTGGAGTGGGTGCCACCCTGCCTGTTCACGTGCGCTTTCGTGGCGATATTGTCTGTAAGCAGAAGCACGTGGTGGCCCCGTATTTGGGTCCAAAACCGTCTCAGAGCGAGTCTGGCAGCTCTCAGCTCCAGCCAATTGATGTTTCGGGCTGCTTCCACGCACGACCACCTGCCTTGTGCCAACTGACCCTGGCAATGTGCCCCCCAACCGAAGAGGCTTGCATCTGTAGTCACAACAATCCTGTCTGGCTCTTTGAACAGACAGCCCTTCTCCACCGCCTGTGACTGCCACCATCTCAGGGAACGGGCCACCTTCAGTGGAAGACAAACCTTCCTGGTCAAGTTGCTCGCCTTCTCCCTCTGCATTGGCAGGAGGAACCATTGCAATTCCCTGGCATGAAGGCGAGCCCAGGGAACCACATTGTGGCAAGATATCATGATCCCCAGCAACTGGGATAGTTGGATGATTGGCAAGGCTGTAGCTCTGCGACACTGCCGAATTCTGTCCCTGAGATTGCGCAGTCTGTCTGGAGACAGGAAAACATGGCACGAGGCCGAGTCTATTATGGTGCCCAGGTGCTGTATGCAAGTGGCAGGGACCAGGTGGCTCTTCTCCAAGTTCATAGAGAATCCGTGGTCGTGCAAGGTGCGGATGGTGACACTTACGTCCTTTGCCGCTTTCGATTGGCTCCTCGAGTGAATGATGATGTCGTCGAAGTAGCACTCCGAATGGATGGGAAGCTTGTGCAGATGAGCTGCCACAGCTGCAAGAAGCTTTGTAAACGTTCTGGGAGCCAAAGAGAGTCCGAACGGCAGCGCCCTGTATTGATAGTGTCTGCCGTTGTAGTACAGTCAGAGGAACCTCCTGTGAGCCGGATGAATGGGCACATGTAGATACGCCTCCTTGAGATCGATGGAGGTGAGCAGGTCGTCTTGCCGAATGCAGCTGAGAATGGACTGGAGGGACTGCATCTTGAAGCGCTTGTAGGCCAGATGCCGGTTCAGGCGCTTCAGATCTAATATGGCCCTCCACCCCCCTGAGCTCTTGGGGACCAGGAATAGAATGGAGTAAAATCCCCTCCCTTCCTGCTCTGGGGGAACGGGCTCTATGGCCCTTATCAGCAGAAGATATTCAATCTCTGCTTGCATGAGGGATCTTTTTATGGGATTTTTGGCCACAGGGCAATGAATGAATGGGGCAGGAAGGATAGAAATTCCAGAGTCAGCCCCCTCCTGATAGTGTTTAAAATCCACAAATCAGTGGTGATCTCCTCCCACCGTTCTGCATAAAGTTGCAGGCGGCCGCCAATGGGAGCAGACCTCTGGTGGTCACTTGCCACGTCTGAACTGTCGGTTGTTGGAGCCCCCTCGAAAGGGCTTTCGAAAGGACCCCTGGTTATGCTGCCTACCCCTGGGGTTGAAGCTGCCCCTGTCCTGTGCCCTGTCATTGGACTGGCTGTAGGACCTCTGATAGGGATAGGAAGAGGTGGAGGCCTGGGCGGTGTCCTGAGCTCGAAAGGACTGTTTCCTGAAGGACCCAGAACCCTTCCTCTCATTCTTTTTGAAGGTAGACGGAAGGACCTTACGTTTGTCCTTCGTCTCTATTACAAACTTGTCTAATGCATCCCCAAAGCGAAACTTCAGGGTGCTGAAGCCAGCTTCCATTTGGCCTTCATGTCTGCCTGCCAGTGCCGGAGCCATAGCAAGCGACGTGAGGTCACGTTGGAGGCCAGCGCCCTGGATGCAAAATTTGCAGCAGTTAGGGAAGCGTCAGCAGAATATTCTACGGCCGTAATTATTTTGTCCAGATCGTGACGCCAGCGAGATGCCTCAGAGGGAGGCTTGGATCTCAATTGGCGTAGCCATAACAAGGAAGCCCTCGTGAAGAAAGAAGAGGAGGTGGATGCCTTGATCGCCCGGGCAGCCGCCTGGTGCGTCTTAAGACAGGCCTTCTCGGACCTCTTGTCCTCCGCCTTCAAACCATCCAACAGGTCAGCTGGGAGGGAGGAAGAGGAGGTCAGAGAAACCACTGGGGCATCCACTTCAGGCATTTTTAACACATCTTCCAACTTCTGTTCCAGAGGGAACAGAGTTTTGTCCGCGCCACTGGGATTGGCCAGAGTCCCCAGCTGCACCCACTGACGCTGCACCACGTCCATAAACATGTCAGGAACTGGAATGAGTTCCGGATCTGGGGTGGTCTCACTAAATAGACCCGCCTTAAGGTCCTGAGGAATGGGAATAGAGGCCTTATCCTTAGGCTTAGTACCTAACTCTGTAGAGGTCCTAGCCTTGTGCAATATGGCCTTAAACAAGGAAGGCTTGAACAAACCAGTGAAAGCTGGTTTGTCGGGGGGCATATCCTCATCCTCCGAAAGTTGAAACTCATCCACAGTTTCATCTTCCCACGTGGACACCTCTGTGGTAACAGAAGTGCCTGGAGAACCAGGCTCCTACCCGCCGCTTGTGAAGAGGTAGGCCTCGAGGCCTTACTCTTTTTACTCTCCATGTGGTGTAAGGCCTCAACCACCCACTGAGAGATGGCCTGAGTAATGATCTCCTTCATCTCTGCCGAAATAGCTGGGCCCTTGTCCTCAACAGGCCTGGGCCTAGAAGAGACTGAACCCCTTGCATAGTGAGTAGGAGCGAAGGGCCCCTCCATGTGGGGACAGCCAGAGAAAGGCCCCAAATCATCCCTTACAGAGGAACTGGGGGAATCAGGATAACCCAGTGATGCAGCAGGAGAACCAGACCTGGAATCCCTACCACTAATAGAAGGAGACTGATCCCCCTGATTAGAGAGAGAGTCCTCTCTCTCATGTCTGCTTAAGACAGGACCCAGCTCAGCCTCACAGGTTTGAGGAAGATGAAGGGCCTGGGCCTTGTCAGGCTGCTCTTTGGAGCCCTCAAGCCTCCTATCCCCTAGGTGCTTGGGGCCCTTATTTCCTGAGGAACTATGGGAGGGTTTGCCCCCTGCCCCTTTACCACCCTTTCTCCCCTGGCCCAAGGGATCTGGCCTACTGCCCTTGGCGGATGGCCCAACCAGCTCGTCCCTCTGCTCCAAACCTTCGTCTGCCATGGCTGCACAGGTGTGGATCAGCTCAAACTGTTGGAGAAGGGCAGTCGACGCTGGCCAGCCGGCTCCTGAGCATCTGCAGATCTTGGAACTCTCTGGAGGCTGGAAAAAGGCACCAGGACACTCCACAGCCGCTCCTTCAGTCAAAGGGACACTAAAGAGTCTCCGGTACTGCCGGTGACCCAAGCAGGACACTCCAAGCTCTCCGCGGTGATCTGCTGTGAGGCAGAGAGGTGCGGAGAATCTAAGAGCTTTCCCTGCTGCTTGCTATTAAAATCAGCAGAGAAAATGGCCGCCGCGACTTTCGCGCACTTTTAAAATGCGTCCAGAATGCAGCCAGATGTCTAAATCGGCCGTTGGAAAGCACGCCAACACATCGCTTCCAAAATGGCCGCCGCAACCTCTGGAGCCAGCAAGGAGCCGCCGAAGGAGAAATCCAGCCGAAAATCTCCTTAGCGAGCGGCCGGGGGCGCGCCGAAGCTAGGATCATCCCCGCACTCGCTGGCAGTCACCAGACCAGTGGCCACAGCTACAGTAAATCCTGCACTGCAAGGGCAGCAGGTGGGCTTCTCCAATGCCTCGATATTATCACACTCAATTTTTGTGAAAAAACAATAAGAAAAAAGCCGAATCAGTACTAGAAAAAAAGGGAAATAAAGGGAAAAAATCCTTGTAGCAATTTATACTACACTAAGAGAATTTTTCTGGGGAACCCAGCCTATTTGTCCAAAGACCGGGAACTCCCCTGAACACGTCCTATCGGGCGGACTGAGTTTTTAAAACTGACCCTAGGGAGGCAAAGGAGGCATGACCAGAGGAAAAAATCAACTCAGTCCTTGGGCAGATAGGCTGTGTTAACCCTTCCTTGGACTCTCCAAGCAGCGCCATGGAGAAGGGAGGATTCCCCACCCCAGTCAGCGCTGTTTTCAATGGGAGGCTTTTCCCCCCTCTCAGCTCTTTCCCTTCCCAAAAGATCGCTGAGAGGAGGAAAGGGAGGATCCCCCACCCCATTCAGCGCTGTTTTCAATGGGAGGCTTTCCCCCCTCTCAGCTGTTTCCCTTCCCAAAAGGTGGCTGAGAGGAGGAACGGAAGGGTCCCCAACCCCACTCAGCGCTGTTTTCAATGGGAGGATTTTCCCCCCTCTCAGCTCTTTCCCTTCCCAAAAGATCGCTGAGAGGAGGAAAGGGAGGATCCCCCACCCCACTCAGCGCTGTTTTCAATGGGAGGCTTCCCCCCCCCCCTCAGCTCTTTCCCTTCCCAAAAGATGGCTGAGAGGAGGAACGGGAGGGTCCCCCACCCGACTCAGCACTGTTTTCAATGGGAGGATTTCCCCCCCCCTCTCAGCTCTTTCCCTTCCCAAAAGATCGCTGAGAGGAGGAAAGGGAGGATTCCCCACTGCACTCAGCGCTGTTTTCAATGGGAGGCTTTCCCCCCCTCTCAGCTCTTTCCCTTTCCAAAAGATCGCTGAGAGGAGGAAAGGGGGGAGCGAGCAATGGAGTGGCTTCTGGACGGGCGGGGGCGAGCGAGTGAGTGACAGGGCAAGGGCAGGAACTTACTTCCGGGTTCATTGACCAACAGGTTCGCCCGAGGGTAAAGTCTCTTAAAACACCCAGGGAATTCCTGAATGGATGGATGTGAATGTCAGGCCTGCAGCCATATTCCTTTTAGGATCTTTGGCCTGCCACACTTTCTATTATTCTACTATGCCATTTCTATTGTGGGAAAATGAGTGGTGGTGGTGGTGGTATGGAGAAAAATGCTATGTAGCCAAAATAAAATTCCTTTCTAGAATCCAAGGTCATCCTTTGTCTCTACACTTCTGCATCTGACTGGAACTGGATGGGTGAAACTGCCAGCATGGCAGTAGAAGATTGGACCATGTGAAGGCCTTTGTGCTGCCGAACGCAGACGCAGCAAGCTGAGAAGCCTCCACCCTCCCTTCCCTGACTGGGGGGGCAATAAAATGCTGCCAATGTGGTCAGCTGGGCCACAGAGCATCAGAATGCCTGGCTCCAGCCCCAGTCTCACAAGCGCTCCCACCACCTGCCAGCACGACAAACAAAAAACCCCAAAAGCCACCAGAAAAGAGTCAGCTGTACAAAAACCTGAGAAGCATAATGCCCAACCTACGGAGACAGAATCTGACCATTGGAGAAGCCCCATCCACCTCGGAGGAGGAGGAGGAGAAAAATACTGAAGACGACCCAATGGTGAGTGGACCAATCTGCCCCTTTACCATCAAATCCAAACTCCAAGTGCCCGAAACGGGGGTGGAAGGGAAAGTTGGGGCAATTGTGGATACCGGCTGCACCCGATGCTTAATCAGCATGTCGATTGTTGAGCAACTCGGCATACGCACAAGACCTCTAGCCCATCCAATTTGGTTTTAGCAGGTAAATGGAATGCTAATGGGGAAAGGGGGCAGCCACGCAAATTACCAAATTGGTAAAGTTACAAATAGGCCGCCACTATGAATTCCTCAGATTCATTGTAGCTCCAAGAATGCAGGAATCAATTATCTTGGGGCTTGAATGGCTAGACAAGTGGGTGCCTACAATAAAGTGGGAGGATGGCATTAGGAAATTGATTATTAGCTTTGGCCCGCTAACACCGGTGGAGTCAAAGGGCGGCCCAGGAACGATTGAACCCAATAGCCCAGAACCTGCAGTAGACACCAAAACCCCAGGGATCCAACAAGTACCAAAAGACTACTGGGACTTGGCGGGGGTGTTCAGTGAGGAAGATTGCAACCATCTTCCCCCTCATCGGCCCACAGATTGCGCAATAGAATTGATACCTGGGGCTACCCTACCAAAACCAAAAATGACTCCCAAGGAGATGGTTGAATGTGGAAGTACATCGACATCAATTTGAGGCGGGCTTTATTGAACCAGTAAAGTCTAAAGTAGCGGCCCCAGTGCTCTTCAGAGAAAAGAAAGATGGCACTGTTTGTCTCTATATTGATATGCGGGGGTTGAATGGCATATGTGTGAAGAACACCTATCCCCTCCCCCTCATGAAAGATATGTTGAACCACTTGGCTAAAGGCAACGTGTTCACCAAGCTGAACTTGAGAGAGGCGTATTACTACATACGAATCAGAGAGGGAGATGAATGGAAGACCGCTTTTAACTGCCCCATTAGCACCTTTCAATTCAAAGTCATGTCATTTGGGTTACAAGGAGCACCTGCAGTCATCATGCAGTACATAAATGAGGCTACATGAGCACCTATACGGCGGAATGCTCGATTATCTCAATGACATCTTAAACATCTCTGAAACCCTGGAAGAACATGTGAAGCTGGTACGGCAAATCCTGAAAAAACTTCTAGCCGCTAAGCTATACGCAAAGTTATCAAAGTGTGAGTTCCACAAAACCTCACTACAGTACCTTGGTTATTGCATCTCCAACGAGGGGATAGAAATGGATCCAGGAAAAGTGAAAGCTGTGTTAGACTGGTAACCTCCAAGTACTTGCAGACAACTACAGAGCTTTCTTGGATTTGCCAATTTCTACAGGCAGTTCATTCCGGCTTTCATGGAGATTGCCCTCCCATTGACTGAACTATTAAAAACAGGGCCTTCCCTGACAAAGCCAAAAGCAAACCAACCCCTAAAGTGGACAATGGACTGTCAAAAAGCCTTTTAGAAATTAAAATGGCTCTTTGCCCAAGAGCCCATACTGCAACACCCCAACCCAGAATGGCAATTCATAATCTAGATGGAAGCCAGTGATGTAGCAATAGCGGCAGTGCTACTGCCGTGCACTTACATCTCCAAAAAACTCACCACTACTGAAAGGAGGTGGGCCAGTTGGGAGAAAGAAGAGTATGTGATCAGGTGGTCCTTGCTCACTTGGAGTCATTTCTTGGAAGGGGGGAATATGCCGTTTGAGGTCTAGTGTAACCATAAAAACCTCAAAGCTCTCAAAGCCCATCAAAGACTGTCCCCAAAACAAGTTCGCTGGGCCCAATACTTCCAAAGATTCAAATTCAAACTGAAACACATCCCTGCAGGGAAGAATTTGTTGGCGGATGCCTTGTCAAAAACAACCACAATACGACAGTAAGAAGGAAGAAGTGATTCACACCATCCTTTCTTTCTCCCACCAAAAGGCGACCCAAGTCACCACCTGAAACCAGGATAAGCTGACAACAGCGATGAAATCGATGCTCCCAGCAGACCCATGGCTCAACAATAACAAGGTCATTTGCCATCCGCAAAGAAATTGCCAAAAATATTTGTGAAACACATTTATCGCCTGCACGGAGTGCCCAGGAGGATCATTTCAGACCACGGAGTCCAGTTCACCGCCAAGTTCTGGAGAGAGTTCCTGCGGTCCATTGGGTCCACATAAGGACTGAGCTCAGTGTTTCATCCAAGCATGAACGGAGCAGCGGAGAGGGCCAATGCGATAGTGGAACAATACATCCCGTGTTATGTGGACTATCAGCAAGACAACTGGTTGGACTATCCTTCGCCGAAGTGGCATATAACAACATGGTCACAGCAGCACTGGATTAACTCTTTTCCAAATTACCAGTGGCATGGAATTTGTTCCCATGCCTGAGCTGCCTAGAGAACCTCCCTCCTCCATGTCGCTGACTGAATGGATGGACACACTAAAGAAAGGATGGAAAATACGAAGAAGGCTCTAGTGGAAGCGGCAGAAGCCTACAAGAAACAAGCTGATAAACACCACTCACTCCAACCCCCCCTTTTGTGTGGGGGACAAAGTTTTCATATTTAACAAATGCATAAGATTAAGAATGACTAGCAAGAAATTTGGCCCAAAATTTCTAGGTCCATTCCCAATAGTGAAGATAATTAACTCAGTTGCAGTTCAACTCAGTCTACCCAGAATTCTAGGGAAAATTTACCCAGTATTTCATTGTAGCTTATTGAAGCCAGTAATTGGGTCCAGCATAAGACCATCCACCCAGCCTCTCCCTCCTCCTGTAGTGATAGAAGGGAAAACACATTATGAGGTGAAAAAAATCTTAGACTCCAGGCTGTATAGGGGTCGCTTACAGTATTTAGTGCATTGGAAGGGGTACCCTTTGTCTGAAGCTACTTGGGTGAAAATCTGGAACCTAAAAGCAGATAAGTTAGTAAAACAATTCCATGATAAGTTTCTCGATAAGCCAAAGGGTCCTCTTGGGGGGGGAGGTGGTTAATTCTGGCCCCTACATTAATCTCTTTCAGGAACCATTTCTCTTCTGAGGAGAGGCCACCTGTCAGGCCTGCAGCCATATTCCTTTTTGGATCTTTGGCCTGGCACACTTTCTATTATTCTACTATGCTGTTTCTATTGGGGGGAAATGGGATGAGGGATAGTATGGAGTAAAATGCTATGTAGCCAAAATAAAATTCCTTTCTAGAATCCAAGGTCATCCTTTGTCTCTGCATCTCTGCACCTGACCGGAACTGGATGGGTGAAACTGCCAGCATGTCAGTGGAAGATTGAACCATGTGATGGACTTGTGGGTGTGGGGGCAAGATCATGAACTTTCAACTGGGTGGGGAAAAACCAGGAAGCTCAGATTCGTGTTTCTCCACATGTGCCAACATGACTCTTTTAATAAATTGGAACTTTGAGCAATACTTTGCCTTGGACTCTGATTTAATTTCGGATGTCATTTGGAACCCTGACAGTGAATGGATCTGACATGATTGGCCAAGTTATAGTATAAGAATAATCATGGTGAACCTATGTCACATGTGCCTGAAGTGGCATGCGGATGCATGTTGCCTGGTGCGCATGGCATTGCCTGTTCCTCTTTCGTGTTTCTGCGCAGGTGATGATCAGCTGGCCTTCAGGTGTGTGGCAGTGCCAGAAACTGGAAGAGCTGGTCTTCCATTTTCCGTGTGAGCATGCACGCTGGCCAGCTGATTGTCACGCACACATCTATGCCAGTAACCACAAGACTAGCTGGGCAACGTGCAAGCCAGAAACTGGAAGTTCATTTTCCTGTGCATGTATGCCCCCTGTGCAGCTCCACGTCTGGGTCACGGCCCAGACAAGCGGGCACACGCACACCCTCCCTTTTCCGTACTCGGTCCCGAAAAGGTTATCCATCACTGGTATAAGATGAAAGAAGGGACAGCATCAAGATCACGAGAAGTGATAAAAACTGCTTTATATTGTACTTGGCAGGCCGCATTTGGAATAGTGCATACAGTATTGGTCACCACACTACAAAAGAGATGCTGAGATTCTATCATGTGCAGACAGGATAAAGGGAAACAGTTTACGGAGCTAGGCACATCTAGCCTGTCGAAGAGAAAGATTAGGAGGGAAATGATACATGTTTTTCAATACTTGAGAGGCTGTTACAGAGAAGAGGGGACTGACTTATCTCCAGAGAATAGGACAAGAAGTAATGGGTGGAAGGTTTGCTAAAGAGAGGTCCAACTTAGAAATAAGGAGAAATTTTCCTCTGAAATAAGGAGAAGTATTCCTCCACTGATTAATTCTTAGAACAATTAATAGTAGTGGAATAGCTTGCCTCCTGGAGTTGTAGGTGTTCCCTCATTGGAAATATTTAAAAATAAACTGAATGACCATTTGATCAGGATTGTATAAGGTCTCTTGCCTTGTGCAGGGAATTGGATTAAACTTCCTTTAAGGTCCCTTTCACCCCTATGAAAGCATATTCTATGTTCTAAGGGAAATCAGCATCTGCTTCAGACTGGTGCAGGGACAGCTCTCCCCTTTCCTTCATCACTATGCATTTTTTAAACTTCTGTACGCAGGAATAGCAGAGCATGATGGACAGCTGATGCTGTAGTCCTGTACTTCCTTAGGTGAGGGGTTTTGAAAGAGAAAAGTGCGGGAGCCTCAGTCTTTCAACACCCCTGAACTTTATTCCCTCATTATACTTGTGGCTGAGCAGAGTTTTGAAAGACTGCCAGATCCTGCTCCAAAGATGCCTGGGGGAAAAAAAAAAACCTTGAGAATTGGCAAATAAATTGTAGTAAATCAGGAAAGCACCCATGCCCCACTCATTGCACCTGCTTTACCTCCCATGAATTCTGGATCCGAGTCAAGCTGGAGACATTTAATGATGATCCCCGCCTGAAGGCCACGGCCACAGAGGTGAAGCCCATCAACTTCAAGGATTACTGCCAGAGGCTGATCCTCAACATCCACAGCTCAGCTAACCCCACAGAGCAGAGCAAGAGGTCGGCCTGGCCTGCTGGACCCTCTCCCCTTCCATCACCACCACCCATTGTTCCACAGCAAAGACCCCTCTGCCCTCGAGAAGCCCCTATGAGCCCCTAGCCCAGAAGGGCCCAGTTGGGATGGCGCAGCACAGGCGGCCTCCATTTCTCCTCCACCCCCACCCCCATCCTGTGCAGGTTTTTGAGGGCTTCAATTAAAATTCTTAATCCAGGGTGGATCTCTTCCACTTTTGCCGTTGAATGGGTTGCAAAGTCAGATCCAGGTCCCTGCTGAGAGGGGCCCATAAGTGCCGAGTCGCCTTGATCTCTCCCCCCCCCCACATACACAGAGCAGCACCTTCAGTTTTTCACCTCCGTTCATACCCCTTTTTTGGGGGTGGCCTCTGCAGTGTTTCTCCTCCTTCCTCCTTCCACCCGCCTTTGCTATTTTTATGCAGAGAATATTCTCCTATTTTTCCTGAGAGGAAGAAATGGGGAGGGGAGCCTGCAGGTGTCCCGTTTCCTTTTCTTTCTTAATAAAAGAGTGTTTTAAGTGTTAAAAAGAAAAAAGAAATAAGGACATCACTTATGGGACAAGCCAAATGGGAGGTAATAGATTCAGAAAGACATCAGCAATAAGGACAGCAATTTTTATACCAGTAGTAGTTAGTAGTTCCACTACTAACTAAAGGCAATGGAGAAAGGGCCTTACCCATATGAGGAAATCTGATGCTAGGAATTGGCAAATTGTTTTTTTTTAAAGGGTACAGTAGGAACTAGCTGGACAATGTCAAAACTTTAGTGCATCTGGCCTCATTTGTGGAATCAAAATACAAATGATAGTAAGAATTTCAGAGAGATTTACTATTAACTGTTTCTTGCAGTATCTTTTACATATAATAATAGCATATAATTTAATGTTGCTTTGTTCTATGATCTCTGCAAAGTTGAGAATTAAACATTACAAAGTTACATAAAGACCATTCTTGGAAGGTCATCTCTGATTCAAGCTATTTGAAGGTGTGTATCAGACATTATTTTCCTCCAGTAAGCTGGAAATAGGCTCATGGATCCTCCTGAATATCCCAGCAGAACTTGAAGGGCAGTTTTTCCATCCTCTCCTTAAATACACGGTCAAACCTTTCACTCTGGGCAACAGTCATGAGGTTCTTCCAGTCCCCAACAATGCCTGGAAAGCAGTGGTTAAAAAAATGTCAACAGTTTAATGGTTTGCAAAACATAATTTTTGTATTCAATTAAACTAGAGGCTATTTGTGTCATCCTATCACCAAAATGAATGTGTGTGTGTGTATTGGAATGTATGTATGTTTGTGTGTATGTGTATGTACACACACACACATACATACACACATTGTATATATCTATATCTTTAGAGCTTCTGGAGTGGACTATAGAGATGAAGGTCAAAAGTCTTCCAGATGTGGTTTCTAGCCTCCAGTTACCATGCCTGTTATCGGTTTCATGGAGTCTTAGATAGAGGGTAATAGTTTGCAAAATCGGGAACATTGCATATCCCTATGTTATCAGAGGAATGTCTACCTCCCTGTCCATCACACAATATATACAAATCTGTATTTCTAATTTTTGGGCAGGAAGCTGGTTCCTTACTATTTTAACTAGAGCAGGACTACAGAGTGAAGGCTTGATAGAACAGTAAAGATTTCTAACTATATGGAGTCAAGTGATTTCTCTGGTATAAGCATCTTGTTCTGGGAAGTCATGGAACCAATAGTCTGCCAGTGAAGTTCTAAATGATCTGGAGTTCACCCTGTTGGAACCGGTCCCATGCTTAATTAAAATGATTGATGGGTTGTATTTTTTTAGCATTGGCTGTGTTACTGCAGGATTAAAGGAGGCAGCTCTAAGACTGGAGGACAATTCCCAGGGTAGAGAGCAAAGATGATGTCTCTCCAACAGGCTGAAGTGGTCAGTATTTGAACAATCTCATTCCTAAAGGATCATTAGACTGTGAAGCAGCAGACCAGACATTGTAACTGTCAGATTCTATCCATGGCAAAAAAAAAAAACTATCAGGATAAAACAAAGTACACCAATTAAACTTTGGTACAGCTAAGAAAGCCTTATGGTTGCCTCAGATTAGTGCAACATCATGAAGAGACAGCAGAAAGCGAAGTTGTTAGAAAATGTACATACCACTCAGGGATGGGCTGCTGGGAGTTCGCAGGGTTTTGGGACAACCTCTAGCTAAGATTCTGTGCAGTTCTGAGAACCCCCAAATCCCACACCTGGCTGGCCCTGCCCATCCCACCCTGCTTGTCCCAAGGAGTCCCCACACGGCCTGTTTTGGATGCAGGTAAGTGCAGGTCATGCATGAAGGCTCAGGGAGGGTGAAAAACGGGCCTATCAAAAGTTCAAGAAGGCCAGAAATGGGCCCGTTTCCAGCCTCCAGAAGGCCTCCTGAGCCCGAGGAGGTCATTTTTGCCCTCCTGGAGGCTCGGAGAAAGCCTCCAGAGCCTGGAGAGGACACACACACACGCTGTGGTGCAGGAGGCCGACTAGGCCATGCCCACCATGCCCACGCCCACTCAGCAACCTGGCAGAGAACCCCTTGCTAAAATTTTTGAAGCCCATCCCTGATACCACTCTACAAAAAAATCCTTTCAGATGAAGGTGGCAATCCTGGCATATTCATAAGCATACCCCTAGAGTATAAATTGCAATCCTGGCAAATTCATAAGCATACCCCTAGAGTATAAATTTCTATGGATTTACCTTTACGAAGATAGACCCCTTTGCTAGAATCTGCTAAGGTAGGATTCATGACTGCATAGTTTGTTCTAGAATCTGCTTTCATGCCATCAAATGTAGCTTTATCCACCACAACATCCACCTCCTTTTCAGTTAGTTCTCTTTCTAGGAAATTGCATATTTTCAGTACAGAACTTCTCAGATCCTGCAATTTGATACAGCTTTATATTAGTTCATCCATAACAATGGAGAAGAGACGGAAAATGTGGCTGATATATTTGGGGAATTCTAAAGATTATCACTATCTTATACATATCTCGCATGTCAATGCTGTCTCTCACTTCCCCTGCCTTTAATTCTTTTCTTACTGAAACAGTTATTCTAATATTAAATCATTTGTATTTTTTTCAAAAAGCGTACAATATTCGTTAAACACAGAAATCCATCCTTAGAATTGCTGCTAAAGGTTTCCAGGAGACAAATTGTTGAGAAACATTTTTGGTTCTCAATGTATTTATGATTCAGACTCTTACATTCTAAGCAATCTTGGCTGCAACAGAAGCTGGCTGGTTCTCCAACCAAACTAAATGAATGTTTTGGTCTCTCTTGAAAATGTACTTGAGTTGAGTCAATCTTCTTTGAGCCAAAAGAGGAGAACATTATGCATTTTATTTTATTGATTAAATTCATATCCTGATCATCTCAGCAAGTGCTCCCAAAAATGCCTTAAAATTAATCTTTTTGATACTAAGATGATCACATTCTAGTTTCATGGATCCTCCTCCTTCCTGTTGAAGAGAGGGCTCTTATGTTTCTTCAGAGATCTCATCGGTCATAGGGGAGTTCACAGAAATAACCAAGGGTGGTTCTGGTGGTCAACTCTACTACTCCTTCTTGGAATAAGTTATTCTATACATCCCATCATTTCTAAACCATTCTGTGCTTAATTTTTGTTTATGCCACACCACACAAAATGGGCACATCTTACCTTTTTCATTTCTTCATAAGAAAGGAAGAGAATATTGAAATCATCCTTATGATTGTACCAGCCTTCTATATGGTCTAGCCATAAACTACAGAACACTGATAGGAAAGAAATGAATTTGGCATAATTATGAGTGCAATCTTCAAAGTCACTTGGTTTAATTGTTTAGCTGGGCACTGCAATGTTGCAACTAACAATCCATCTCAGAGATACATTCTGAATGCTTTAATTTCTTCCATTTATCTTTATGACTGGATGGACCTACAGATGAAAGCTCAATTGATAATAACACTAAACACCTAATAACACTAATTGCGGAGAGGAGAGAGAAGGAATGGGAGCCATAACTAATGTGGTTGCATACTCTCACTTGCTAAAGGGAGAGTTTTGTCAAGAAGCTGCTACATTGTTTTGTTTCTTTTGCTTTTCTTTATTTGCATCTTTGGACACTCTGAATTAATTTTTTATACATTTGCAAATATCAGACTTACTCCCGTTAGCTCTCTTCTATGTCCAACCCTTAAATGCTTCCCATGTGATTTCACGTTAGAGTGTGTTTGTTTTTTTTAGTTTTAGTCTTTTTAAAAAAAATACAGATAACTCGCTACTTTTCCAAATGAACATTGATTTGTATTAATTTTAGATTCTGTCCATTATTCCCAACATAATCACACCCTGATTAATGAGATGTGGTTACTCAGTGGCTTCATGACAGTCTCTGCTTCAGCATTGCATGGTGGGGTGAGCCCCCATCACTTGCCTCAGCTTCTGCCCACCTGGCACTTTGAGAGCATGTTCTGTGATACATCAGGTTGAGAAGGTTCTGGAGAATGAAATAGGATTAGGATTCGAGCTGTTGAGTTATCATTCGAGGATTCGGGGTTGAGTGCCATCTGTATGCAGATGACACTCAGCTATATATCTCTACCCCGAACCACCCCAACGAAGCCGTCAAGGTGATATCCCGGTGTCTGGAAGCCGTGCGGGTCTGGATGGGTGACAACAGACTCAAGCTGAACCCTTCCAAGACGGAGTGGCTGTGGCTACCGGCGCCCCGCTTTAGCCAGTGTGTTCCATCTCTGGCCATCGGGGGGGAACAACTGCCCCCGGTGGATAGGGCACGCAATTTGGGCGTCCTCCTAGATTCCCGGCTGTCGCTAGATGATCATGTGACAGCCGTGGCTAGGGGGGCGTTCCACCAGGTTCGCCTGGTGCGCCAATTGCGCCCCCTACTAGAGGGGACGCCCTTCACACAGTCACTCATGCCCTGGTGACTTCCCGTCTTGATTACTGCAGCGCTCTCTACATGGGGCTCCCCTTGATATGCACCCGAAGGCTCCAGCTGGTCCAGAATGCAGCTGCGCGGGTTATTATGGGGAGTACTAGGTACTCCCATGTAACACCTTTCCTGCGAGAGCTGCACTGGCTGCCTGTGGCTTTTCGGGTGCGTTTCAAGGTGTTGATTGTCATCTTTAAAGCGCTCCATGGCTCGGGACCTAGTTACCTGCGGGATCGCATTCTACCCCACAAATCCCTGCGACCAATCCGCTCTCACAGAGAGGGACTCCTCCGGGTACCTTCCGCTAAGCAGTGCGGGCGGGTGGTGCCTAGGAATAGGGCCTTCTCTGTGATGGGCCCAACCCTCTGGAACGACCTCCCCCCGATATTAGAACTACCTTGGACCTCCGCTCCTTCCGCAAGAAACTCAAGTCCCACCTGTTTCGACTAGCTGGCCTGGCCTAATTGTAATTGTAATTGTACCTACAGGTAGCACCCACTACTGACCTTCCTGGTTGGCTTTTTAAATTTTAAATTCTGGGGTTTTAAATTGGTTTTAGAATTGTTTTTAATTATTTAATTAGTTTGGGTTGTATATACAGACGGTATGGTTGCGTTGTTTTGTCTGGTGTTTTATGTTATGTTTTGTTGTTTTATACATGAACAGTCTGTACACCGCCCCGAGTCCCTACGGGGAGACGGGGCGGTCTATAAATTTAATAAACCTAACCTAACCTAAATCAACCAGCTGCAAAGGCTGTGAATCTCACCAAAGATTAACCAAATAATAATAGGGCTACCTCGCTATTTGGAAATTCTACATTTAGATATTAACACAGGGTACTGTGGTTTCCACTCCAGTCCTCTGTTTAGGCAGGAACAGAGATTCAATGTGATTGGTCAAGAGGTCTGACAGCTAACAATAAAAGGAGAGCTGTCAGACCTAACTGCTGATGGATTGTACAGACTTGACTGTTGTAATAAAGAGCTGTTGTTGCGTTAAACCTGAGTTTGCCTTCTCATTGCCCTATCTAACATTGGCAATGAAGGTGGGATCGAGAGGCAGATAAGGCGAAGAACAAGCAACGAGTCAATGCAGCAAGTGAATCCAGCCCGGAGCATTGGCGCAGCATCAAGCAGCCATTTTAAGCAGCAAACTCAAATCGCTCCAAGATGAAATGGCCATGCACGCCCCGCCAACTCCGTACGACCCAGTGGCCGAACACTGGGAATCCTACATGCTGAGGTTCGAATGCTTCCTCGAGGCAAACGACCTCATGGGAGTTCCAGACTCCCACAAAAAAAACCTCTTCCTGGGCTACTGCAGCCAAGAGATTTTCGAAACGGCAAAAGACCTATCAGAGCCAACTCCGATCCAAGCGGTTACATGGGCGGCCTTGCAACAGACTTTAAAAATGCATTACGCGCCCAAGCTTTCAAGACACGTTCGCCACCATGAATTCAACATGAGGAACCAGAAGGAAGGAGAGTCCATTAACCAGTATGTTGCGGCCCTGCGAAAGGCAGCGACATACTGTGACTTCCATGACCTGGACGACCAAATCCTAGATCGCCTGATCTGCGGAGTGCAGGACATCCACCTGCAGAGACGTCTGCTCGCAAAATCAAACATGTCTCTGCAGATCGCACTTGATGAAGCCAGAGCATCTGAATCGGCCGACAAGTCCATGGAAGCCTTGCAGCGCCAGCACAATGCGCCACAAACCACTCAGAAACAGGTGCGCATCCAACACAAGGCCGCAGACCAAGAAACCCCTGACAGCGAAGACGATGACAGTTACTGCATGCGCAGTAGCCACACAAAGCCGGCGCAAAAATTCGACTCGCATTTGCCGCCCTGCGCAAGCTGCAGAGGAAATCATGCCCGGTCTACTTGCCCATTCTGGGACGCAACCTGTCAGCATTGAGATAAAAAGGGGCACATCGCAAAAGTGTGCCGGAGTGAAGTCCCTGCCACCACATGGCAGCCAAAATCAAACCGTCAACAGAGGCCCAACCCAGGGACCTGGCGGAAATACCAAGGGCCCCCAGAGAGACAACCCAGGGAGAGAGCTCAGAGAGAGTACCCAGAGAAAGAACCAAGGGTAACCTATCAAACCACGATAGGGCAAGTCCGCACAAGGCGGTCAAAAAAGCTGAAAGTCACAGTCCTCAGTGAGGTCGCTCCCTGCGAACTTGAAGTCGACACTGGATCGTCACTCACGATCATCTCCTGGTCGACCCTGAAGCAAGCCATCCCAAGCCTGAAAAAACGGCAGCTTCGCACACCAGACATCATGCTGCGCGACTACCAGGCGAACCGAGTCCACATCATGGGCCAGGGCACCTTCTGGGTCCAGTTCAAGGGCATCAACCCAAGCTTCCCATGACTGTGGCCAGCGCACCACTACAGAGCCTCCTGGGGTTAGACTGGTTCGAAGCCCTGGGCTTGGAAGTCACCGGAATCAACACAATAGCGGATGGCGCCGCCAAGGTGATTTTTAAGGACTTCGAGGACGTCTTCGGCTCCGGTCTCGGTAAGTATGTGGGGATGCCAATTTCTTTTAATTTGGACCCCAACGTCGTGCTTATCAGGCTAAAACCCAGGAGAGTGCCTTTCGCTCTCCACCCTAAAATCGATAGGGAAATTGACAAACTGGTGAGCCAGGGGATCCTAGAACCAGTCGACCATGCTCGCTGGGAGACCCCTATAGTGACCCCGGTCAGGCTGGATGGGTCAGTCCGCATCTGCGTGGACTATAAATGCACAATTAATAACGCGCTGCAACAAAGCGCCTACCCTGTGCCCATTGTACAGCACCTACTACATTCGCTAAGGCCAGGAATTTTTTTTGCTAAATTAGATATGGCGCTCTCCACCCTAAAATCGATAGGGAAATTGACAAACTGGTGAGCCAGGGGATCCTAGAACCAGTCGACCATGCTCGCTGGGAGACCCCTATAGTGACCCCAGTCAGGCTGGATGGGTCAGTCCGCATCTGCGTGGACTATAAATGCACAATTAATAACGCGCTGCAACAAAGCGCCTACCCTGTGCCCATTGTACAGCACCTACTACATTCGCTAAGGCCAGGAATTTTTTTTGCTAAATTAGATATGGCGCAGGCATACCAGCAGTTGCCTGTAGATGGCACCACAGCAGAGGCTCAAACCATTGTGACGCTCAGGGGTGCATTCAAAAGCAACCGCCTGCAATTTGGAGTTAGTATCGCCCCAGGACTGTTCCAAAGCGTAATGGAATGGCTTTTGCAGGGGGTACAAGGAGTCGTCCCCTATTTCGATGACATTTTGGTATCGGCTGCAAACGAGGCACAACTTTTGAAAAGAGTTAGGGCTGTTTTGACCAGAATTCACGAAAAGGGCCTCCAACTTAAAAAAGAAAAATGCAAAATTAATGTGCCCAGGGTAGAATTCCTAGGGTACATAATTGATGGTTCTGGGATCCACCCCAAAAAGTAAGAGCAATCCAGGACGCCCCTACACCTCGCAATCAGGCCGAGCTGCAAGCTTTCCTCGGGCTCCTTAACTTCTACAGTGTCTTTCTCAAACAGAAAGCTACCATCGCAGAGCTCTTGTATCGCCTCCTGTCCAAAAATGCCAAATGGTCCTTTGGCCGAGCCGAGGCTGCCGCATTCACCGGGGTGAAACACCTGCTCATGGCTGACTCCCAGCTGGTCCAGTACAGCCAGACCCTGCCGCTGGTGTTAACGTGCGACGCATCCCCCTTTGGCGTTGGCACTGTCCTCAATCACCGCATGCCCAACGGCGCGGAAGCCCCCATTGCCTTCTACTCACAAAACTTGTCTCCCGCTGAACGGAACTATAGCCAGCTGGACAGAGAGGCTTTGGCTGCAGTAGCGGGAGTCAAGCGTTTTCACGAGTACCTCTACGGCTGCGATTTCAAACTTGTAACGGACCACAAACCATTGTTGGGGCTGCTGGCTGGGGACCGACCTACCCCAGTTTCCTTATCTCCGCGCATGACCAGGTGGACTGATTTCCTGGCTGCCTAGTCCTACAAGCTCATCCACCACCCTGGCTCTACGTTGGAACATGCCGACGCGTTAAACCGCTCTCCCCTACCTGAACTGTTGGCTGACCCCACTCTGGAGACACCGGTCCTTCTTATTGACTGCCTGGACTCTGGACCTGTCTCTTCCACTGACATTGCCCGCTTTTCCACCAAAGACGCTGTTATTAAGCAGGTTCTTAACTGGGTGTGGAGGGGGTGGCCCAAGGGGCCTGATGGGGCCAATTTTAAGCTGTTTTTTGCTAAACGTGATGAGCTGTCAGTTATCAAAGGTTGTTTACTGTGGGGGGACCGGGTGGTTGTTCCAAACAAATTGCGAAAGGCAGTATTGGAGGCATTACATGTGGTGCATCCTGGCATCGTCAGGATGAAGTCCTTGGCTAGGAGCTACATCTGGTGGCCTAACATGGACAGGGAGATAGAAGAGTGGGTGGCTACCTGCGCTCCATGTCAGGAATCCAGACCAGCTCCCCCAGAGGCGCCCGCTAAGGAGTGGGAGCGCCCTCAGGCACCCTGGCCTAGGGTGCACATTGATTTTTCAGGCCCCATTCATGGCCAAACATTCCTCATAGTTGTGGACGCATATTCGAAATGGCTAGAGGTAGCCCTGATGACCTCTACCACGGCAGAGGCGGTCATCAAGGTGCTACAGAGACTTTTCTCCACTCACAGCCTGCCCGACATCTTGGTCTCAGACAATGGGCCCCAATTCACGGCCATGCAATTCGAGACCTGCTTAGCCAGTCAGGGAATTCGGCATGCCCTGGTAGCGCCATTCCATCCAGCTTCCAATGGTCAGGCGGAGAGAATGGTGTGATCTGCTAAAGAGGCCTTCACCAGAATGGGCCTGGGTGATTAGCAAACATGGGTTGACCACTATCTACTAATCCAACATATTACGCCAAGCGCCACCACCGGGAGAAGCCCCTCCGAGCTTCTCATGGGTCGCCGTCTAAGGTCCCACTTAGACCGGCTACATCCAAACTACTCTGCCACATCGCCCCCAGATTCCACAAGCAAGATTCAGAACTTTAGCATAGGGGATTCAGTATACGCCCACAACTATGCCGGGGAACTCTGTGGATTCCTGCTATGGTGATAGGCATCACCGGGCCTCGCTCCTACTTACTGGAGCTTGAGGATGGTAGAAATTGGAGGAGGCACATTGACCAACTCGGTGGTCGCCTCTCCCACTCCAATCTTAGAGTACCAGACCAAACTCTGAAACCAAACGGCCAAGGCCCTACCCAAAAGGAGCAAACATTCACTCCTTTCACAGACAACTCAAACCCGAAATGTCCGGTAGACTTATCTGAGTTTGTTGCAGGCCCACAGCGAGCTCCAAGTGAGCAAACTCAAGGAACTCCAGCCGCAGCCTGGGGTAAGTTCCAGCAGGTTCCACAGAGCGGAGCTGGAGAGCACAGAGTTCTGTCCGACCTGCCTGAAGAGCCGGTTCCGAATGAACTGCGTAGGTCTGGTAGGGTAAAACAAAGACCCGCCTACCTCAAGGACTACATAACCAATTGGAACATCCTGACCAAGAGAGGAGGGGTGTTAGACATTAACACAGGCTACTGTGGCAGGAACAGAGATTCAATCTGATTGGTCGAGAGGTCTGACAGGTCCCTATAAAAGGAGAGCTGTCAGACCTAACTGCTGCTGGATTGTACAGACTTGACTGTTGTAATAAAGAGCTGTTGTTGCGTTAAACCTGAGTTTGCCTTCTCATTGCCGTATCTAACAGTGAACATTGTGATTCTACAAAAAAACCTCCCTATCTGGAACAGCTTTTATCCCCCATTACATGATGATGATGATGATGATGATGATGATGATGATGATGATAATAATAATAACAACAACAACAACAACAACAACAACAATAACAATAACAATAACAATAACAATAATAATAATAATAATAATAATAATAATAATAAGTACACCAATAGAGTTAGGAAAATTTTGAAATCTAAATTAAATGGTGGAAATACAATCAAGACCATAAATACCTGGGCAATACCAGTTATAAGATACACAGCTGGTATAGTTAACTGAACACAAGCTGATTTGGACATTTTGGACCGAAAAACCAGGAAACTAATGACAATGCACTACAGTTTACATCCACGCGGTGACACTGATAGACTATACCTGCAAACCCGAAAATCAGGTGGCAGAGGATTATTACAAGTGAAGCAAATAGTTGAAGAAGAAAAACATGCACTGACTGATTATTTAAAAGAAAGTCAAGAACATCTATTAATCGAAGTAAAGAACAAAAATCTACTGAAGGCCCAACAGACGAAACAAGAGTACAGAAAAGATATGATAAAATCAAGAATGGAGAGTTGGCAAAACAAAGCCTTACATGGTCAATTTCTAGAAAAAAAAAAGATAAAGTGGACAGTGAAAAAACTTGGTTATGGTTAACAACAGGTACATTAAAGAAAGAAACAGAGTCACTAATCCTGGCTGCACAAGAACAAGATATCTGCACAAATGCCATTAAGGTCAAAATTGAAAAATCCTCTGATGATGCCAAATGCAGACTCTGCAAAGAAGTTGATGAAACTGTTGACCACATACTCAGCTGCTGTAAAAAAATCGCGCAGACTGACTATAAAATGCGGCACAATTCAGTGGCACAAATGATCCACTGGAATTTGTGCAAAAATTATAATATTAAAACAGCAACAAACTGGTGGGAACATAAGCCTGAAAAAGTCACCGAGGGTCAGATGGTCAAGATCTTGTGGGATTTTCGCATACAAACGGATAAAATACTGGCGCATAATACACCAGACATCACACTGGTTGAGAAAAATAAGGTTACAATCATAGACATCGCAATACCAGGTGATAGCAGGGTTGAGGAGAAGGAACATGAAAAAGTCGCGAAATACCAGGACTTAAAAATTGAAATTCAACGATTATGGCACAAACCAGCAGTGGTAATTCCAGTGGTAATCGGCACACTGGGTGCTATTCCAAAAGCACTGGAATTACATTTAAAACAGTTAAAACTTGACAAAATCACCATCAGTCAAATGCAAAAAGCTGCACTGCTTGGATCTGCACGTATATTACGAAAATACGTTACGACGTCCTAGGGCCCTGGGTGGGGCCCGACTGGTAATCAATGCCAAATCCGGCGAAACAACTGGCCGCTGTGATACAATCGTAAAATAATAATAATAATAATAATAATAATAATAATAATAATAATAATAATAATAATAATAATAATAATAATAACAACAACAACAACAACAACAACAACAGCAACAATGACAGCAACAATAATAATAATACACCCTGATTTTAAATCCATCAAATTTTCCCCTCCATTTTTCTCCATTTTAATGGATCCTTGTATTTGTTCTCACTCTCCCTTAATAAGCTGCCTTGTCTCCCCTCTCCCATCTATTTTTGCATCACAAATTATTCTAGGAATCCTGCATTCTTCTCCACTCATCCATCCCATTATAAACTGTTTGCATACAGTTTATGCAAATTATTGAATGAGGATTGAAAATAGCTATTCTTATTTTATTGTATGGAGGAGGAAGTGGATTGAATTTATATCTCTTGTCCAAAACAAAAACTAACCTGATTGTGATTAATTTATTACCTTTGCCAGCCAAAAACTTCTCCAAGAGAACATCAAATTTTTTTGATGCTTCCAGCACTTTCATAACTGGGAAAAAATGATAGCCAGAAACCAAGACATCCTTCGGATTTCTGAACACATAAACAATCTGTAGGAAGAAGAAAGTATCTAGTCAAAAATTATCTCAGACTCCAGTTAGAGGGAATACAGCAGGAAAAAAGTGGGATTGGTCGAAAAACCTTGAGGCTTGGTGGACCTTAGGGGACTTTCTAGAGAGCAGAAATCCATTTGCACTTTATTTTACAATATGTTAACTTTCCATGGGAAAAAATATATATCTGCAATGTCTCTCTCTCCCCCTCCCTCCCCCTACCTTTCTCTCTCACACACACAATCTATCACATTTGTGTACCTGCACATCTTACATGGTGATTTGGGGTAACTATTTATTAATTCATTTATTAAATAAATAAAATAAAAACCATTAAGAACCTCAATTTAAATTTAAATTAAAAGAAGATAACAAACAAACAAACCCAGAATGGCAGCAAAGCATACAGAGTACGTACATCAATTAATTCTCATAAAATCACCTTAGAAGCTACACTTTATTATAGAACCTCGAAGCTATTAGCAAAACCATTTGGAGGACCTTCCAGAAGGCCAGCAAGGTTGGAACCAGCCTCACTTTAGAGGGAATAGGACAGGGGATTGGCAAAAAAGGTCTGCCTAGGTCATGCCTAAAACTCCCTAGCTGGCAGATTTCCCATCATGCCTTTCCTACTGGACTTGATGGAATGGGTAGATGTAACTGAGGACAGAGGTCCTTCAAATGACCTGTCCCCAATTCCTGAAGGGCTTTAAAGGTCATAACTAGGAAATATGAATTTGATCCAGAATCAAACAGAGAGCAAATGTGGTTTCAATAGCAGAAGTGAAATGTATGCAGTTCTTGGAGAACACACAAATGCCTACCTTGCTACATTTGTACCCACTCAAGTTTCTGAATAATTGATAAATAAAACAGCTCCAAATTAAAGCTACTACAGTCCTCCATCAAGAAGGGCATGAGTGACTTAGAGTAGCAATTGTAAAAAGGATTTTATGTTAGCCATTCCTCAACTTGGCATCCCTCAACTTGGCATCCTCCATATATGTTAAGATAGAAACTGATTATGCAGCACAAAAAGTTCCAATCCATCTGGAAATGTCGTTTTGGAAAAAGTAACCTGAAGGATTAAATATCTCTGTATGGATCTTCAGTTGGGTTCTATTTTGGCCAAGCATGAGATTCTGGGTTCCCCATTTTATTTGAGTTATTTTTTCCCAGCCTGCAAATCACCCAACACATTGGAACAATGTAACATCTGTTCATTTGCATTTATTTGTCAATAATACAATCAGATGTAGAGCTTAAAAAAAAGAAGACAGAAAGCTCCCTACTCCACCCCACAAGTTACCAAAATATGTCCTACTTTTGCTTTTTTACTTCGTAATCCTTTGGGTGCCAAATAGTAGGGCAGATGGGAACAAATGACACGAGGTGATGGGCGACTAGGTAAATCTACATGATTAATATTATACTCTAGCCATGGTGCCCTGTCAATCAGGGTAATATTTTCAGTTCCATCTCGATGACCTTCATAAAGAATCAAGCTCACAATGTTCTGAGTCCACACTGTGCCTGTAAATAAGAAATAATTAAATTAATTCATCCAGGGCCATTATTATTTGGAGAATAACAAGAAATAAAGTCAAGCAATTGGTCTACTAATCGGAGAAGATGTCAAAGAAGAAATGGAGAGCAGAGAGACAGCAGAACTGCTTAATTCATACTTCACACATCTATCTTCACACACAAAAAGAAAAACACTACTGAAGGAACTGGCAGACATAATTTCAGAACCCTTGAAACATATATTTCAAAGTTCTTGGATCACCGGTGAAATACCTGAGGACTGGAAAAGAGCTGGTGTGGTCCCTATCTTCCAAAAAGGGGGGAAAAAAGAGCAGATTCAGGAAATTATAGACCAATCAGCCTGACATCAATACTTGGGAAGATCTTGGAAAAGATAATCAAGCAACAAATCTGTGAACATCACTAGAACAGTGATGGCTAACCTGTTTCCCATCGTGTGCCAAAAGCGGGGGGATGCAGCGGGGGTCATGTGCAAGTGTGCTCACACCCATATTCTATGTGCAACCCCCATGTGCATGTGCGCACGACCCCTGCCATTCCCCCCACACACACTTTTGGTGTGAAATGGACTGGTTTTTCGCCCTGCCCAGGCTCCAGAGGCTTTTTAGGAGCCTGGGGAGGGCAAAAATAGCCCCCCGTCCCCCTGGAGGCCCTCCAAAGGCTTCAGGAAGCCACTGGAGGGCGACAAACGGCCCTAGAAATTTTGAAACCCAGAAATTTCGCCGTAGACCAAACAAAGGCACTGTGGGCAACCCGGAAATTCATGAACTGACTTTTGGTTTGCCTGTGGGGCTGTTTTTCACCCTCTGGAGCCTTCAGGAGGCTTCCCCGAAGCCTCTGGAGGGAGAAGAATGGCCCAAAGGGCCAACCAGAAGTCTGTTCCTGAACTTCCGGTTTGTGCATTGGGTTGTTTTTTGCCCTCCCTAGGGTCGCCCTCATGGACCTAGAAGCAAACAGTGTAATGATGAGAAGCCAACATGGATTCATTGAAAACAGATCATGCCAAATAAATCTTATTTCATTCTTCAACAAAATGACCAAATTAGTAGATGAGCAAAATGCTGTCAACATAGTATACTTAGATTTCAGTAAAGCATTTGATAAACTCGATCATAACCTACTTCTTGGCAAGCTAATTAAATGTGGTATAGATAGCACTACCACTAGGTGGGTTTGTAACTGGCTGACCAACAGTACTCAACATGTAGTCCTCAATGGAACTATATCCATATGGAGGGAAGTAACCATGAGGTACCCAAAGGTTCCAGTACTCTTCAATATCTTCATAAATGATATAGATGAGGGAATTGAAGGGGAGCTCATCAAATTTGCAGACAACACTAAGATGTCAGGAATAGTCAACACCCCGGAAGACAAGATCCAAACAGACCTTGACAGATTTAAATACCAGGCCTTATCTAACAAAATGAAATTCAACATAGATAACAGTAAGATATTTCACTTAGGCAAGAAAAACCAACTGCATAAGTATAGATTAGGTGAAACTTGGCTTAATCCCAGTAACTATGAGAGGGATCTTGAAGTCCTAGTGGACAATAATTTAAATATGAGTCAACAATGTGTGGTGACAGCAAAGTACCAATGCTGCACTAGGCTGCACTAACAGATAGAATCAAGATCAAGTGAAGTTCTAGTAGCACTTTACAAAGCCTTAATAAAACCACACTTGGAATACTGCATCCAGTTCTTGTCACTATAATATAAAAAATATGTTGAGACCTTGGAAAGAGTGTAGAGAAGAGCAACAAAAATGATTAGGGGGCTGTAGGCTAAAACATAGAAAGAACAGCTGCAGGAATTGGGCATGTCTAGTCTAATGAAAAGACCGACTAGGGGTGACATGATAGCACTGTTCCAATATTTGAGGGACTTCTACAAAGATGAGGGGATCAACCCATTTTCCAAAGCACCCAAAGGCAAGACAAGAAACAATAGATGGAAACTAATCAAGGAGAGAAGCAACTTAGAACTAAGGAGAAAGTTCCTAACAATGAAAGCAATCAACCAATGGAATAGCTTGCCTTCAGAAGTTGTGGTGCTCCATTATTGGATGCTTTTAAGAAGTAACTAGAGACAGCCACTTCTCTGAAACCGTATAGGGTCTCCTGCTCAAGCAGTGGGGATCAAGAAGACCTCTGAGGTCCCTTCCAGTTCTATTATTTTATGTTCTTAGTCAATCTTCCTATAGTAAACATTTCAGAGATGCATAAAGACAACTTCTTCTAAAATATTTGATATGTTGTATGACAGAAAGTCAGCTTTGTAAAGTAAAATTAAAAATGGTCAAAATACAGATTTGCAGCTTTATTTCACCTGCATTTCATCTTCTGTGCCAAATGTTAAAATCTGTTTACAGCACGATACAGTTGCAGCAACCAAAGTACTGAAAAACTGAATAAAAGTACTGGATCCAAAACCAACTCTTCCTCGGAAGACATCTTTGAATTTACCTGATTTAGGATATGTGATTATAAATGTATCATCATCTCGGATTTCAAAACTTTCCAATGAATCTATATTTTCAGGTGAGGACACCACTGATATAAAATAACACCCTTTGTGTAGATATATGCCCTTCTCTGATGGCTCCATTGCTTGTCCTGTTGATAGAATAGAGAAATTGAAAATAATTCCTATATTAATAGTCAATGTTGAATTAATTCAATTCTTTCAAATTCATTGATTCTTGGCAACATGAAGAAAAACACATATATCATTAGATTATTTTACCTAATTATTTAGTTAATTAGTTTCATGAACTCAATTTTCACTCACGAAGGTTTCCATTGGAAAGAGTACATTTGCTCCTATTCTTCCCATCTAAGAGTTCTACATAGAAGAGAAAGTTTGAATTACAGTACTAAGAACATACTAGTTGCAATTCTTTTCTTACCTTACTTTGTCTTATCGAATCTCTGGCAGTCAGTCATGTCATGTCTAAAAGCAACATTTATTTAAAGTACTGTTTCAATGTTTTTGTATTCCTGTTCCTGAAATATTTAAGGAAGGTTTGTCTTTAGTCAAACATTGTATCAGCACTGCATGTCCCTTTTAAAAAGAGCTAAAGAAGATGGTAGAACATGATGATTAAGTAATAACCTAAGTAACAAGAATGGCAGAGATGGAGGTAACCTTTATTTTACTAAGAAAAGCATTACTTGAAAACCATGATAGATGACAGAGGTCTATATCTAAGAGGCCCATCTGGGGATGACTGTAGGATATAGACAATTGTTTAAAAGTATGAATAAAATGAGTGTCTGGATGTGAGAAATATGAAAAAGAATGCTTGGTGGGAAAAGATACGGAAGAAGCTGTGGAAGCGAACAAACCCATGTAAGAGAATTGTTGCTGCCCAAAATGAGGATGAGAGAAAATTTGCGAATGATATGCAGAAACAGAGAGTTGCAAATTGTGAGTTCTTCATGATAGTTCAGACAAGAAGTGTCAGAATGAGCACAGTGTGACCATTTTGAGATGGTCACAGGAGCAAAATAGAGTAAATAGAAGTTTGTCTTTCAAACAGTGTTTTATATAAAAGGAATATATACATACATGTACTAGTCAAAATCAGGCAATCGATCATCAACTATAGCATGGAAGCACCCAGAGAGATACACAAGAAGAGTGATACACGAGGAGAGAGAGATATGCCCTCACATGGCCCCCCTTATATAAGCAGCTTCTTAAAGTGCAATAACCCTGCTGATTCATTCTCATTTCATCAGCTTGGTTTACAACCTTACAACAGCAGATGGTCAGCTATTAAATCGTTATTACCCTGACAAGAAGCACCAACCACGAGTACTAATGCTACCTTTGTGGAAAAATTATAGTCACAGATTCTTGCATGTCTGAAAATATCTCTCCTCTGTCCTTTTGCTTTTTAAAAAATTTTTATTAAACATTTTTTTTTAAAAAGGCCAAAAGGTTTTTTGCAATTTACTTCTGTACATTTCTACCTCAATATACATCCATTGTAAATACACTTCTCCCTCCCTTATTTCAGTTTCTCTTTGTCTATACATATGATACTATTATATACATTCCTTAATTTACAATCCTTCATTATGTACCATTTCCATTTATACAATACATGTTTGTTCATCTCTACCTATACATTGCTATTTTCTAACTCCTGTGCAGGGGTGGATTTCAACCAGTACGGACTGGTACAGCTGTACCATATGGTGAAATTTAGCTTGCCTTCCTGTACCCGTTGGTCAGGAGGCCCCGTACCAGAACGCTCCCTCCCCTCATTCACTCTTTCACTCACCCTGCCCATCCTCACCATGCTGCCGAAAAGTTCTCAGAAGAAAAACCAGAAGAAGAAAGAACTGGTGAGTGGCTGGGTTGGGGGTGGGAAGGATGTTGGGGAAGAGGGAAGAGGCTGAGGGGCTGCTAGAGGAGTGTGTGTGTGTGCACAGGCTGTGGGTTTTATAAAACGTCTGATGAATCCAGGAAGAGGGAAGAGGCAGAGGGGCTGGAAGATACTATAGGAACACACGCTTCCAGCCCCTCTGCCTCTTACTTTGGCTATTTGGGTTGTGTATATTTTTTCCACCATCTTTACAAATTTCTCCCCAAAGTTCATAGTCTCCAATTGTAAAATAATAAATCTCAAATTTAAATTATCTTTTTGGGCCTCTGGGATAGATTCTTCAATATCTCTATCTACAAGTCTGTATTTCTGTTCCATTGTTTCCATCTTTTTGTCTAGTTGTTCCATTTTTGTCTCTACTATTTTTATTCTCTGTTCATTTTTAATAATAACTTGCTGGATATTTTCCATTTTGTCATCCATTCTTCCTATATCTCCTTTCATTTCTCCCATATCCTGTTTGATCTCTTTATGATTTCATTTGGTCTCTTCATGGTTGCTTCTTGTGATTTTTGCAATCCTTTTTGTTTTGTTTCCTTTTCTTGTTTCTTCTTGCCATGTACACTGTAGTGAGTCCTCATATATATGCTTTGGTGGTATTCCACATGGACTTCTTTCGCTAACCTGGGTCTATGTGCATAGTTGGTATACACTCTGCACACCTCGTCTATATCTTTCCGTCTATCCCATTTGTCCCTCTGCAGTACATCCACTAGAAGTTCTGCCATCTTCTCACCTTGGTCTTCTTTCTTCTCTTCTACGATATTCTGAAAACTTAAAAAGAAGGAAGCTTTCTCCATCTCAAGAAAGACAATAGATTCTTCAATATCTCGATTTACAAGTCTGTATTTCTGTTCCATTGTTTCCATCTTTTTGTCTAGTTGTTCCATTTTTGTCTACTATTTTTATTCTCTGTTTATTTTTAATAATAGCTTGCTGGATATTTTCCATTTTGTCATCCATTCTTCTTATATCTCCCTTCATTTCTCCCATATCCTGTTTGATCTCTTTATGATTTCATTTGGTCTCTTCATGGTAGTTTGCTATTGCTTCTTGTGTTTTGATCATTGCTTCTTGTATCATCAAGAGCATGGCTTGCATACTCTGGATATTTGATGCTAAGCCTCCTTTTTCTGGTCCCAACATACTCTCTATTGAATGCTGGTGTGATGGAGATGCAGTAGTAGATGTAGGGTTTGGGAAGGTTTTCTAACTTGTCCTGGTAATAGTTGTGGTACTCATCATTTTTTCCACACGGAAGAGATTTCTCCAAAACAACATGTAATGGTTTAACCATTTAGGTTTCGTTTTAAGGCCACTGCACACCTATATATATATCAAACAACAATTCTGCCATGTTGATAAGAATATCTTCACTGTGCCTTAGGCTATTTAGTTTAAAATATAAAAACTCCTTATAAATAACTTCAAACGTATAAATACCATAAATATAAATGGGTTTAAATATAAAACTCCTTATAAATAACTTCGAACGTATAAATACCATAAATATAAATATAAATATAAATAAGTATATATCCTACTGTGATAATATATATATGCTGGTTTTGTTGTATTCGGGTCTTTTCCCGTGTAACCTTACACGGAAAAATACCCGAATACAACAAAACCAGCATACCTACACCCGTGAAAATCTACGAACACACACACAAACACACACACACAAACACACACACTATAATTTCAATATAATTTCTAATGATACTTATAACACTTTACAACCACCTTATAAACATATAGGTAATATATATGTAGAGTGTAAATATCTTATTTTCAAATTACCAAAATTCTATAAGTGTTAAACAGTTATATCACCTTTTACACTTAATTCTATTTCATGTAGTTCTTATTTTGTTTTTGTTTATATATGCATCTTTTGTTTCTTTCTTCTTGTTTTATTATCCTCCCAAGTCCTTCAACATTGTTCTCTTTCCCCCCATGTTGTCTTCTACAACCACTTCAACCAATGAATTCCATCAAGTCTTGAGTCTTGCATCATTTCTTTATACAGTCTAGTTGATTAGTTCTATCAGTCCAATATCTACAATCTGGGGCTCTTGTTCTTCTTGCTCAGCACAGGTTCCTTTACTATGTTTCAGCTTTGAAAGTTTTTCTCAAATCCATCACCTCTTAACAGTTATGATATTATCCAAATACACAATTCATAGTTCCAGTCCTGTTGCAATCCACTTCTAGTCCATCTTAAATTATATCCAACATATACATCTTTACTCTTTAGCTTCTCCTCCTCACAAGCCTATACAGTACATTATTATCAAGAAACAGAGTTTATAGTCACCAATCCAATGGAATCCAATAAATTCAATAGCACTTATGATCAGCTTCAGGAAACCTCTGTCTTGAGCTTATTCCTCTTCCTCTCCTCTTCGCTTTGTACTATCACTGTCCACTGCTCAGAAAATGGCAGTCACACGGAGAAGCCAGAAGCATCGCAGAGAGACCAGCTGGGAAAAAGCAGGCTCTGCCAAACCTCACAGAAATCCAGCTGGACAAACCTCTGTCGGGAGGTCTTTGGATTAAAACCTGTCCTGGAGGGACAGGGGAGAAGAAGTGATGTCTCAGATGACTTAGAGGAAGCGGCAGTTCCTCGGGAAGTCAGAGAAAAAAAACTCTTCAAACCGGCAGTGGGGGGAGGGCATAATTGAATGATTGCTAAAAAGCTGGGGTATCTGGACTAAGTTATTGTGCAGGAGCAGTGTCGGACCAGAGTGTTGAAACCGAGTGAGTGATTGACCAACTCACAGAAAAAAAAGAAAAAGGTGATCTTAATCTTAAAAAGGGTCCCAGAGCAGAATTAGCGGCTAACTAGCTTTCAGGGAATGTTATTGAAAAAAGGAGGCAGAGGAGGTTAAGTACCAAAGCCTCAGAGGATTTTGTCTTCTGCAATTTGGAAGTGAAGAAAAATTAACAACTGAAAGGAAGAGCCCAGGGGGAAGTCTCTTTTCCCCTTATCTGATTCTATTCTTTGTGGATTAAACGCACTTGGATGGCTATTGACAGCTAGTTGTGGGATTGTACTGTGGTTTGCAGAGAGCCATTTACCGGCGAGCAGAAATACCACACCAGCTAGTGAAGAAAAAAAAGTAATAATAATAACAGAGGGAAGTCCTTTTTCTTTTTTTTCTTTTTTGTGGATTTAAAGTGCTTTAAAAGAAAAGGGAAAAAAGAGAGAGTTGCAGCTGCAGTGTGACCTTGGATTCAGGAAGAGACTTTGAAACGTGAGAATCGTTAAGGAGTCTTTGCAACATTGTTTTGACTGAAACTATCTACAGCTGTGAAGAGAAAGAAAACTTTAACTAGGACCTGGACTGAACTAATTTTAAAACTGAGCAACAGAATCTGGAAGATTCTAAACTCGCAATTAAATGTGGTATAACCCCAAAATTTAAAAATCTGCTAAAATAGTTAAACTTGCATAATGGAGACTTGGATGTATGATGAATTATTTGTGATGCTGAAAAGCGTGTGTGAAATGTTAATTGGTAAAGAAAAGCTAGGAAATCAAAGGGAACATACAGAACACGAAATAGAAGAAGAGGTGGTAAAAAGAGGGCACAAATGAGGTACAGGAAGATAAGGTGGAAAAAAGAACTGAAAATAAAATGCAGATAGAAGATTTCACTGGGATTTACAGTCAGAAAGAAAAGGTAAACAAAGGGATTGATCTCCCAAAAAAGAAACCACGAAATAGAAAGCAAAGGAGGAGAACAGGGAAAACCCTGCGGAAAGTTACTAGAAGAATACAAGTAAATACTCAGAAGAAAAGATACGAGAACCACAAAAATAGGGAAAAGAAAAAGAAGAAGTTAGGGAAAAGGGGGAGAAGAAGGAAAAGAATTAAAAGTGGGATTTTTGAGAGCCCAAGAGAAAATGGTTAAAGTGGAAGAAAGGAAAAAAGAGTTATATTAGTAGACTAAAGAGAATAGTAGTAGGATTGTCATTGTTATGTAACTAATTAAGAAATAAAGAAGTGATAGTATATTGTTAATGGTAGAAAATTTTTTGAAAGAAATGCTCTCTATGTTTAAATTGAATTAGAGGATGTATGCTGTTTATAGCAAAACATACCAATATTTTGAGAAAATAAGAAATGAAAATTTGGTGTAACTTTGAAGGGGCAATTGCAGATATTTTTTTATGTATTAAGAAAAAATAACAATAAAGATGAAAAATAATGGAAGAGAATAATTTGGCTGAAAGTGAAAATGAAACTATGATGTAAAAAAGATTATGTAAATGATAGGATGTAAAAGAAAAGAACCAGACAACTTTTTATTCCTATAGTATGTATAAGTTGCATTAAAAAATAAAAACCCTTACATCTGGCTTTTTCAGGTGCAGCCATTAAGTAACCATGTAGGTTGATAAAGGGAGCACAAAAAGCATGTAAGAAGACTTGGGAGGCCCATCACCCAGGACAAAATGAAACAAAGCAAAAACCCTGGAGAGAGAAAAGACTTGTTGATGTTTCTCCCTTCCTCTTCCCCAAATTTAGTGCTGAAGCTAAATTCTCCACCTCTGCCCTACAATCTCCCCTGTAATGACCTAATTTGCTAAATGTATTATGCAGGTAAAGAGGGTACAAAAATGTGTGACTTACCTTGATGAATGACCGGGAGGTTGAAGAGCAGAGAAAAAGAATCACCCAGGAATTTATTTTTTTAAGAAGAAAAGTGGAGAGAGAGACCTGAATGGAAATGTTTGGAAAGCTCTTTACTGCTTAGCTGATTTCCTTTATGACTCGGCTTCTGCCTGGACTATAAGTGCTAAGCCTTCCTTTGCAGTTTTTCATTTCAACTTTGCACACACTTTCATTAACTTGCTTGGCAGTTTTTCATTTCAGCTTTGCACACCAACTCCCAGAACAACTTTGCCTCCTTCATCTCCCCCTCCCCCTGTATAAAATTTCAGCTTTCTTATGGATAAACGCAAATCTGTGATTCTGCACAGTCATGTTTATGACAGGCATGACCAGGACATGTGAACCATCTCTGGTAGCTATAGCGCACTATTGACTCATATTTAAGTGATTTTTCACTTGAACTCCTTCCATCTTCCTCTCCTCACATCTATCTTCCTTCCCTCCTCTTCCTTTCATCTCATCTCCTCCTCTCTTCCCTTCTTTTTCTATTGTTGTAGATGTCTCTTCCAGCTCTTAATTTTTATTTTCTTGGGGTAGTATTTCCGCAGACCCAAAAATAATTGAATATCATTTCTTGTTCCTTTTTCTTCTCAAATCTATCCTGATTATGTTTTCCCCCTCATTTGTATCTTACTTTTGAATATATACTTATATATTATTATTTTCTTTCCTCTTTTCCCCCCTTTTCTACTTAATGGTGAATTGTCTGGGTTCCATATCTTCCCCTTACTTTCTTTTCTGTATGTCTTTCTCGAACTCTACATAAAATCTTCCCCATGTCTTGAAGAACACAGAGTCCTCTTTATCCTTTATTTTCAATCTCTTCATCTCTGCACAATCTAGAATTTTTTTTATCATCTCTTCTTCTGTTGGTACCTTATTTAATTTCCAATTTTGAGCATATACAATTCTCGCTGCTGTAGTTAACATGTTTAATCAAATAGGTTTCTTCTTTCTTATATTTCTCTGGAAAGATATCCAATAAAAATGTCTCTGGTCTGGGCTCCATCTTTTGTTGTAAAATTTCCTCTAACCATGTTCTTATTTTAGTCCAATAGTTCCTTGCTTCTGCACATGTCCACCACATATGATAGTATGTCTTTAAACATCTTAGCTAGTTTTTCTGGTGTCATGTGCCATCTATAAAATATTTTATACAAGTTTTCTTTATAGGCTGTTGACATGGTTAGTTTATAATTTCTTTCTCATAGTTGCTGCCATTTTTCTAGCTCATTCGTGTAACCAAAATTCTTTGCCTGGCTTAACATAGTGTCCTTGACCACTTCTTCTAGTCTAATTCTTAATAAATAACTACACAATATCTTAATTATTTTTTCTTCTGTTCCCATCAGCATTTTGTCCAACTCTGAGTTTCCCAAGTTAAATCCATATTCCCTCTTATCTTTTTCATACCCTGCTTTGATTTGCAGTTGCGAAAACCAACCTATATCAATCCCTTGTTCTTCAAATTCTTGCTTTTGTTTTAGTTTCCCCTTTTCTATTAAGATATCTTTATATCTGATAACATTCTTCATGTTGCTAATATTTGGATGTGTCAATGCTTCCATTGTGGTTTACAACAATGATAGGTTTGAAGAAACCAGTTGCTTCACCAAAACCCTGGTTTGTGTCTGATGTTTTGTCCTTGGAGTGGACAAGATCCTCCAGAAAGACGGGCTGCTCATGCTTACACTGGAGTAAACTGGAAGCTGTTCACACTTACACTAGAATAAGCTGCTTTGGTTTCTCCTGATAATCCCATTCCAGCCTACTTTCTTGAGGAATAGCAGAGTCTTACCTCCTATCTAACAAAATAAAAATCAATAGCAAAAAAAGTAAGGTTCTACATTTAGGCAAGAATAATCAAATGCACAGGTATGGAATAGGCTCATCAGTAGTAACTGTGAAAAGAATCTTGGAGTTCAAGTGAACAATCACTTAAATATGAGTCAAAAGTGTGCTATAGCTACCAGAAAAGCCAACACAGTCCTAGGCTGTATTAGCAGAAGGACAAAATCAAGATCAAGTGAAGTATTAGTACCACTTTATAAGGTCTTGGTAAGGCCACACTTGGAATACTGCACCCAGTTGGGATCACCATGATATAAAAAGATGATGAGACTCTAGAAGGAGCACAGAGAAGAGCAACAAAGATGATTAGGGGAATGGCGGCTAAAACATTTGAATAATGATTGCAAGAATTGGGTATGTCTAGTTTAATGAAAAGAAGGACTGGGGTGATATGATAGCAGTGTTCCAGTATCTAAAGGGCTGCCATAAAGAAGAGGGAGTCAACCTATTCTCCAAAGTGCCTGAAGGCAGAACAATAAGCAACAGCTGAAAACTAATCAAGGAAAGAACCAACCTAGAACTTAAGGAGAAATTTCCTGACAGAACAATTAATCAATGGAATGACTCGCCTCCAGACGTTTAGGTGCTCCATCACTGGAGTTTTTAAAAGAAGAGATTGGACAACCATTTTTTCTAAAATGGTATAAGAACTCCGACCTGAGCAGTGGGTTGGATTAAAAGACCTCCAATATCCCTCCCAACTCTGTTATTTTTTCCCCTGTTATTCCTCCTTTTATCATGAGGACAAAAAGCTCAGAGATACAAGCTTTCCAGTACTATTTCTAAGAACTTCTTTCATAATGATTATTTGGCTTCTTGGACTTTAAACATTCTCTCAAATATTTTTCATTGGTTTAGTTTACTAACACCCATATAAATGTGGTTTCCAGTGAATCATTTGTAAGATCCCAACTTTGATCCCCCCCTCCTTAACAGAACATAGTTGCCACATCAAGAAGTAAACAGGCTTAACGGTGCTGAAAACTAAATCTCAGAGAATGAATTAATTATTCATTATTCAGGAATGGATAGATTACCTGGGAGAAGTTGAACTTCAGTTTATCATTAACACTATGTCAAGTTGAACTGACATAGAACATGACTTGGTTTGTTTAAAAATGAAGTTAACATTTGAAATGAAGCAAGCCTGCTTGATCTGAAAGCTGTACTTTATAATTTAAACATGATGAGAATATCCAGCCAGGTGCGCTTGTAGGTTTCAGAAATCCATCACGCAGTTTGTGTCCAAAAATCTGTCTGCCTTTCGCAGAGTTTATTTGACTTTTATATAGTTTTTACAAGCAAAGCACAGAGCAACAACACATTACTTTCGGTTTTACTCCCCCAAATCTTCCCTAGTGAATTCAGAAAGATATTCAGGCCAAGGATAACTCATGCCTTTGCTCTGGTGAATTAATGAGCTAAAGATAACAGACTGTGCATCACCTTTCCTTTATTCCTGCATTTGGTTCTGCTAATTAGGTGAGCTTGTTGGTTTCCAAGATAAACAGCCACTGAGGTCATGGTAATTTCTACGCATGCCCTTACGTAAGCCTTACCTCTCATTACCACATCTCACTCTTTTTTATTTTGTTTGACAAGACAGGGCAAAAAGCTGTCATACATATGTTTTGCAAAGGGAGGGAAGGCATTGAACAAAACAGCACCCGCCAATTAGAATAGCACAAATGATTATTAAGTAACGTAGGATATTTCCCAACAGACCTGTGGGTAACCACGCCCAAAAGCTTTCCCACCAAGATCCTAGGGTATCAATTTTCAAATCAGAGGCCAATTTGTGTAAAATATCAAGCTGACGCTGAATAATTCTGGATTCATCAGAAAGATTAAAAGAACACATCCCATCAAAACTTTCACAACCCATATGCTGGTGAAGAAGCAAATAGTCAATAGCAGCACAATTTTGCAAAATAGCTTTATGCAAAGCTTGTAGCTCATGATTAATTGCTGAAATAGCTAAAAAAAGTAGCATTAATTATTTTTACCAAATCACATGCAACAGCGTTAATATTAAGATGAGCACGAGCAGCAAGCGCTGGCACACCCACTATAAATATAGCCAATGCTACATATTCTACTTTATTAAGCAAAGCTGTCTCAGAGTTACAAGTGTTGTCTAAAGTTGCTGTTTGGAAAGCAAAACAGGAATTAGCTAGCTAAAGCAACATTGCACTTCACTAATATTAGCAAAAGTTTCGTGACCACATGTAAAACCTATCCTTGCGGAAGCCAAACATAAGCAAAGTGAAAGGAAACCTCCTCAAAAGCTGTACAATTTAAAGTAGGTGAACTAATATGAAGACAGTGAGGCTTTTTACTTGAAGATGTACAGTTAACTACTTTAGCACATATTACATTTTCAGGAACTGCTACTATAGGAGTATACAAAGCAATTGCATCGGGGGGCGGTTCATAAGCAATCAATCCCTAATGAAAGATAGTCTTATAGTTGAAACCAATGAAGTGTTGAATTACTGCAGACAGGATTCAAACAGGATCCAAACATGTAGAAAGTAAATGTTCCATGTACAATTCAAATAAGCAAGAGACATCCATGTGTGTGATGTTAGCTAGCTGCACCCATAGGTTTTTTCTTCAGTCACTGTTCAAATGAGTTTTTGGGTGAGATGACAACAGTTATCGATAAAGAGAAGCAATTGACAAGTAGACATAAGAAAATGATGACTAAGGATTTGGCAAAAATGGCAGCGCATAAGTTCTCGGGCATTTGTTCCACGTGTCGTTGTTACAGCACTGCTTGCGCTTTGGTGGTCACTGGACAGCTGGTCCAACAAGATCGTATTGGCCACTGTGCTGTCTGTAAAGTCACCTTGGTCATCTCTAGAACTGGATTTGGGAACTGGTACCACAATATTCTTAGCTAGACAAACACCACGTGCTAGAATTCACAAAGACCTGTAGAAGCAAGCACAACATATCCTCCTCCCCCTTGCAGGGGAGGCAAACAAACTTTTTAAATCTATTATGTTACCTATGCCAAATTAGCCAAATTGGGGTACACCAATTGTTAGGTACCCGAGATCCCTCCTTTTTTATTAGTTTGTGAAGACAGTCCTTAAAGGACCGATTAGCACGTTCCACAATAGCTTGACCTGTGGAATTATAGGGTAACCCATGAGTTAAAACAATGTTCCAAGTGGTACAAAATTGCAAAAAGGCTGATGACAGATAGGCTGGGCCATTGTCGGTTTTTAAAGAAGAGGGTTTACCTAAAGCAGTAATAGCTGAAAAAAGGTGAGAAATAACATGATTAGCTGTTTCACCTCTTTGTGGCGTGGCCCACAACACTCCTGAATAAGTATCAATAGACACATGAATGTACTTCCAGGGAGCCAGAGAGGGAACATAAGTGACATCCATTTGCCATAATTTATTAGAGGCTAAACCACGGGGATTAACACCCATGCCCCCTGAAGGGGATGCTGCAGAACACTGGGGGCAAGATGAAACAATTTGCTTGGCCTGGTCAATTGGAATATGGCAGGATTGTGCCAGCCCTCTGGCATTTTGATGAAAAACAATAATTAAAAAAAAAATCTGAAAAAAACGTAGTTAAAACATGAACAGCTGCATCTGAGTTGCATACCTGTTGCTTTAAGAAAAAGGTCCTGGGAAAAACAAATGACTGCATATATGAGCATAATAATTGCTGCAAAGTTAAAAACAAAGCCATAAGGTTAGAATCCATCCTGGGTATGATGTAAATACCTAGAAAATTCAAAATAAATTGACACACATAATGAAAGTCAGAAATGTAGTTAAAAAGCTTGTTGAGAAAAGATGTGAAAAGCTAAAATAGCAACAAACAATTTTAAGAAAATGTTGCAGGAACAACTGCATTGCAGGGTAGGAAACTTTCATGAGAGTCCCTATAAGAAATTACTCCTCTCGTTCACCCTCCACTTGAAAAACAGTGTTGCGAAAACAGAGAAACGAAAGCAAGACAAATAAACACGCAAGCCAAAGATCTTTAGGCAAATGATATGAAATACAGACCACATAGTCAGTTAAAGCACACTGAAGAGATAAATTATGCTGAAAATAAAATTGAAAATCAAATTTTGGAATAGGAAAAATAATATTAATTAAGTCAGTCCAATTTCTACAACAACTCAAGGTTATTAAATCAGCAACTGCCTAAGAAAATGGCAAAACATTTTGAAACGGAATCTTCTGTCTTAAAAAACATCAAAGGAGTTAGCTGACAATTTCCACAAATTGAATGCTCAAAAGATCATTAATCTCCTCAACTGCGGCAAATGCAGCTGAGGAAATCACGATAACATCTCCAGGTTGTTTTCCTTTGGTCAGTAATTCAAACAATAAATGTGTCAGCAAAGAAAAATATGGCCTTACCCAATTAAGAGTACCCAATAACTGTTGTAAGTTAACTAGTGACATAACGTTAGGCAATTTCAAACAAAGAAATGCCAGGGCAGAATAGGAATGCAACATCTTATGACCCAAATACAGATAAGGAGCATGTAGTTGAACTTTTTGCTGGGGCAATTTGCAACCCATAAACAGCCAAATCATTTTGTATTTCTGAAAGCCAATTTGGTGGTATCTTTGGGGCTCCAATTAAAATATCATCCATATAGTAAAGCCAATGGATGACGCTTACGAAAAGGATTCAATTCTTCAACATAAATCTGATATTTTGGGCATTTTGCTTTTAGCTTCATCCCTTGAGGTTTGCTGCCTTGCGAGAAAGCGGCTGCCAATAAATTAGCCTGATGAGAGGCTGTTCCTATATCTTGACATGCTTTAATCATTTCTGCCAACTCAGGATCATTCCAATAATTGCCCTCCGGCATTCAAAAGTAGCATTTCCCTTTGCTAATTTCATCAGAAACTTCATCTGAGCTTTGGAATTAGCTATTTGTTGTTTTAAAGCATAATAAACCTGCACAGACTCTTCCTGAAAAGGGGGAGGTGTGGGGAGGGAAGCAGACACACAGAAAACAGACTTTTCCTGACCGGCAGTAAAGTCAAACTTTTCTTGCAAAGCAGGGCAAAGAATGATAGAAAAACAATCCTTTAAACCAATTACTTCATGATCTTGTGGAATCAATTTAGGTGGACAGACAGAAAACATATCTTCCTTCTTCCCCTCCTCTTTTTCTAATTGTTCCTCTGACTGTGGAGAAGCAGAAGAATTAGCCTCTCCGTCAGGAGCTGAAAGTCCAACTAAAGATGATTTTGGGGAAAGAATTTTTACTTGCTCACAATTAGGTGGAGGCTCTGTGGTCAATTGTTGTTCTGCCAAAACCTTAGAGCCAAATTTTTCCACTGCATGACGGCACTGAAACCATAGTTGTAATGTCTTTACTGGGGCTTTGGGTTCAAGATGTAACGTTTGCCCTATTTTTCCCCAGTCACATAAACGAAGTGTTCCCCTTTCAGGGTACAAAAAAAATGTTTACCTATCTCACCAACTAGCTTCCTTATTTCTGCCTCAGGTGTGGTAACACCTGACTTCTGTAACAAGAATTTAAGTTCTTGAACATGTTTTTGCTGCTGGTGAGACAGATTGCAACACATATTTACCTCTGAGGGGTCCCGTAGGACGAAGCGCGCTTTGGGGTCTGTTCCAGATGGGAGGTAATTATGTTGGCTGTTGCTCCCCTGAAGGGTGTCTATGATCCTGAAGGGTGCGAGAGGTCCCGGGTTTCGGCACCAGATGTAGGTTTCAGAAATCCATCACACAGTTTGTGTCCAAAAATCTGTCTGCCTTTCGCAGAGTTTATTTGACTTTTATATAGTTTTTACAAGCAAAGCACAGAGCAACAACACATTACTTTCAGTTTTACTCCCCCAAATCTTCCCTAGTGAATTCAGAAAGATATTCAGGCCAAGGATAACTCATGCCTTTGCTCTGGTGAATTAATGAGCTAAAGATAACAGACTGTGCATCACCTTTCCTTTATTCCTTTATTTAAATGAGAGATCTCCCCCTCCAAATGTATTTTAAATGTATTTCATTGTTATGACTGTATTTTATTTGCATTGACTGTAAACCGCCCCGACTCCCTTGTTGGGAGAGGGGGCGGTCTAAAAATCTAATAAATAAATAAATAAATAAATAAATAAATAGATAGATAGATAGATAGATAGATAGATAGATAGATAGATAGATAGATAGATAGATAGATAGATAGATAGATAGATAGATAAATAAATAAATAAATAAATAAATAAATAAATAAATAAATAAATAACTAAATAAATAAATTAATGATAAGTCTTTTACAAAGAGAATGGCGTCAGTGGAGGACACAACTGTGTCAGTCCCAGGCGGCAGGCAAATCCAAAAGTAAAAAGTTAATTCTCCTTCCCAATTCCAAGGCATGAAGGTACACCAGAAAGAGGAAAAGTCAAATAGTCAGAATTAATCAGGAAGACCCCGTAACGGGAGAGATCCAGAGTGCCTTCAGAGGGGGTATTAAGACATTTACCAGAGATTTTTTCAAAAGGCAGGCTTCATTTATAGGTACAAAAACAAAGATGGAGGGGAGCCATCTTGGCTCCTCCTTTCACAGGGAGAAGAACAAGGAGATCCATAAAAAAAATTTCCTTTTAAGAAAACAGCTCAGCAGTCACCTTTTGCAGCTGTGATATCAATCAATCTCAGATAGTTAGTACAAGTGGCAAGTCAGCCTTTATTCTCTCTCCAGTTTAAGCATTGTTGATTAGCATATCTTTGTTCTCTCCTCATTGCAAAAGATATTTCTCCCAGAATTCAAAGTATTCATTTGTCTTGGAAAATATTTATTATAAAATCATTCTGGTATATCCTGACTCATTTGGGGTGATAAATCATAAGAAGTGGTGCATATGCATACAGAAAATGCATAGGTATAAACTACACATGATTTAGTTGTGTTGTACATTTCTGCTCTTTGTCCTCCTGGAGAGGTTCCTGCAGCTTCACATTCTGAGTAACTGGTATTTCTTTTATATCTCAGAACAAAGTAACCTGCCTGCTTAGGAAATGGAAAGTTGGTTAAACACTGGAATAGCTAAGGATGACATAGAGCTTCCTCGGGTACTGAATATGCTGGGGACAAGAAGAGGTCAATGTCATGAGGACATAAAAGAAAAAAGGGTTTTGAACTGTTTTTGTCCCATGGTTAGATGCAAGTGAGGAAAAGACTAAAGTTTGATTTTGTTCTGTTGGTATTACCTTTGCATAGATGTTGTATGTTCTTTAGTCCAAAATGTTGTTCATAGACATTAATACGGTTTACCCTAGGATCGTCTTTCGTGTTCTTGAATGTAGACATCTCCATGACTTTGTCCACTTCCTGGCTGCTCAGCTCTTTTCCAATAATTTTGCATATTTGAAGTACTGCACCTCTATGATCCTGGAACAAGAATTATTTGCTTTTGGAATATTTCTATAGGTAAAAGTAAAGGTTCCCCTCACATATATGTGCTAATCATTCCTGACTCTAGGGGACAATGCGCATCTCCATTTCAAAGCCAGAAATGTCCGAAGATGTTCTCCATGATCATGTGACCGACATGACTAAACGGTGAAGGCGCATGGAACACTGTTACCTTCCCACCAAAGGTGGTCCCTGTTTTTCTACTTGCATTTTTTTCATGCTTTTGAACTGCTAGGTTGGCAGAATCTGGGACAAGTAACGGGAGCTCACTCTATTACGCGGCACTAGGGATTCAAACCGCCAACCTTTCTGATCAACAAGCTCAGCGTCTTAGCCACTGAGCCACTCTTAACCTAGTAGACACTCTTAATTAAGAAAATGTTGCAGGAACAACTGCATTGCAGGGTAGGAAACTTTCATGAGAGTCCTTATAAGCAATTACTCCTCTCGTTCACCCTCCACTTGAAAAACAGTGTTGCGAAAACAGAGAAATGAAAGCAAGACAAGTAGGAAATGAAAAGCCATTAAACATGCAAGCCGAAGATCTTTAGGCAAATGATAGGCAATACGACCCACGTAGTCAGTTAAAGCACACTGAAGAGATAAATTATGCTGAAAATAAAATTGAAAATCAAATTTTGGAAAAGGAAAAATAATATTAATTAAGTCAGTCTAATTTCTATGACAAACCCAAGGTTATTAAATCAGCAACGGCCTGGATAAATGGTAAAACATTTTGAAATGGAATCTTCTGTCTTAAAAGCATCAAAAGAGTTAGCTGACAATTTCTATGAGGGATGCAATCCACACATTGAATGCTCAAAAGATCATTAATCTCCTCAACTGCGGCAAATGCAGCTGAGGAAATCACGATAACATCTCCAGGTTGTTTTCCTTTGGTCAGTAATTCAAACAATAAATGTGTCAGCAAAGAAAAATATGGCCTTACCCAATTAAGAGTACCCAATAACTGTTGTAAGTTAACTAGTGACATAATGTTAGGCAATTTCAAACAAAGAAATGCCAGGGCAGAATAGGAATGCAACATCTTATGATCCAAATACAGATAAGGAGCATGTAGTTGTACTTTTTTCTGGGGAAAATTGCAACCCATAAACAGTCAAATCATTTTGTATTTCTGAAAGCCAATTAGGTGGTATCTTTGGGGCTCCAATTAAAATATCATCCATATAGTGATTTACCAAAGTCAATGAATAAATTTGAAGCAAAAAGAAATAAGTAAATGTATAAATCAACCAACGAAATAATTTTGGACATTTTGCTTTAGCTTCAGCCCTTGGTGGAAAGGGCTGGGGGAAGTTGCAGGCATTTCCCCCTTAACTTTCGACAATCCCTTTTATAACATTTTCCTTGAGGTTTGCTGCCTTGCGGAAAAGCGGCTGCCAATAAATTAGCCTGATGAGAGACTGTTCCTATATCTTGACATGCTTTAATCATTTCTGCCAACTCAGGATTGTTCCCCAAAGCAATAATTGCCCTCCGGCATTTGGAAGTAGCTTTCTCCTTTGCTAATTTCACCAAAAACTTCATCTGAGCTTTGGAATTACAATAATACAATACAATAGTAGAGTTGGAAGGGACCTTAGAGGTCTTCTAGTCCAACCCCCTGCCTAGGCAGGAAACCCTATACCGTTTCAGACAAATAGCTATCCAACATCTTCTTAAAGACTTCCAGTATTGGGGCATTCACAACTTCTGGAGGCAAGCTGGAATTAGCTATTTGTTGTTTTAAACCATCCTGCAATCTGTTCACAGACTCTTCCTGAAGAGGGGGAGGTGGGGGGAGGGAAGCAGACACACAGAAAACGGACTTTTCCTGACCAGCAGTAAAGTCAAACTTTTCTTGCAAAGTAGGGCAAAGAATAGAAGAAAAACAATCCTTTAAACCAATTATTTCATGATCTTGTGGAATCAATTTAGGTGGACAGACAGAAAACATATCTTCTTTCTTCCCCTCCTCTTTTTCTAATTGTTCCTCTGACTGTGGAGAAGCAGAAGAATTAGCCTCTCTGTGAGGAGCTGGAAGTCCAATTGAAGATGATTTTAGGGGAATAATTTTTACTTGATCATAATCAGATGAAGGCTCGGTGGTCAATTGATGTCCTGCCAAAACTTTAGAGCCAAATTTTTCTACTACTTGACGGCACTGAGACCATGGATGTCCTATCTTCCAAGGACATTGTTTCCCTATCCCTCCAGCCAGCTTCCTTATGAATGCCTCAGGTGTTGTAACATCTGACTCCTGTATCAAGAATCTAAATTCTTGTACAATTTGCTGCTGGTGAGACAGATTGCAACCCATACTTACCTCTGAGGGGTCCCGTAGGACGATTGGCATGCCGTGGGGTCTGTTCCAGATGGGAGGTAAGTATGTTGGCTGTTGCTCCCCCGAAGGGTGTTCCCGGGTTTCGGCACCAGATGTAGGTTTCAGAAATCCATCACGCAGTTTGTGTCCAAAATATTTGTCTGCCTCTCGCAGAGTTTATTTGGCTTTTTTAAAGTTTTTACAAGCAAAGCACAGAGCAACAACACATTACAATAACAGGTTCACTCCCCCAAATCTTCCCTAGAGAATCAAGAATACTATTCAGGCCAAGGTTACCTCATGCCTTTGCTCTGGTGAATTAATGAGCTAATAGATAACGGCTGTACATCACCTTTCCTTTATTCCTGCATCTGCTTCTGCTAATTAGGTGAGTTTGTAGGTTTCCAAGATAAACATCCACTGAGATCATGGTAGTTTCTACGCATGCCTTTACATAGCTTTACCTCTCATTCCCACAATCAACCAGCCCAAAAGAAAACAAAAAGACTCCAACACTTCTCTACCAGTAATCAGCATCCAGATCAGCATAGATTAATTCCAAGATTAATGTCAGACCATCAATCAAGTAAACAATACCCCAATCAAGAAACTGCCAAAGAGCCATCAGTAAACAACCCAACCAAAGAATCTCTAAGATCACCCCACCCCCATAGATAGGCACGACACCAGAATATAAACTGACAGCAAACAGCCCTCCTTACTAGCACTGATGATGTTACTTAGTTAGGGTAATGAAGCATCTACAACCAAACAAGCTAGCTCCAAGAACACCCAGGGCCCCTCACATAAATTAAGGATACCTCTATTTATCAAGCAATTCGCTATTAAGTTAGAATAGAGAACAAGAGCTGCCTACTTTTTCCCTTTTGGCTCTCAGTGTCTTGGGAGCAAGGTAATATGGCAGGTGTGACATGAAGACACGAGGTGATGAGATCTGGGCGATATCCACATTGTATATGTTGTAATCTAGGAATGGAGCCTGAGCTGCTATAGAAATATTTTCTGTTCCATTCTGATGGCCTTCATACAAAATCAACCATAAAATATTCTGGATCCAGATAATTCCTAGAAAAGAAAATCAATTGTTTTAAACATCATGGAAATTTCCTAGGGTTAATGTTACTTACATCACTAAATATGTACCTCTAAGAGAAAAAATAAGTTAAATTTCATCTGATTTAAAGGGTAGGAATCAATTAAGATCAACAATAGAATCATTCGTGTATGAACTGTGAGAAATAATAATTAGAACACTAGACCTATTCTGTGATGTCAGAGTTATTTTCATCTAAATTCGGAGAGTTTCTTCAAGCATGAGAATAGAACTTGACTGTTTCACATAGCTATGCATTACCTTGGGGGAAAAACACATTCTGTTTTAATATTTCGAAATATCCCATTTGAAGTGGAGAAATGCCTTAAAGCAAGCAAGAATATTATTAGATCATACAGTAGAACTTCTGGTCACGAATGCTTCTGACCATGACTAAATCAGGTTCCGACCAAAAAATTCTCACATTTTTAATTTTTTTGTGGTCGATTTGCCCTTCCGTGTCATTTTTTTTTGTAAGCGTCAATTTTCCAATTTTACATTTGGGTCACGACCAAATCATGCTGTGACCAAAGTTATGGAATGAATTATGGTCATGACCAGAGGTTCTACTGCATTGTGAATTACATTTAAAAAGTCTCTGATTCTGAATGCACTCTTGGCCAGCTCCCTAAAATATTTTCTTTTTTGACCTACATGAAACAGAATATTACTCCTTTCATGAAAATGCATTAATTAAAACTTTGCAGATATCTATGTACAATTTCTGTATTAATTGTCAACTTCTTCCTCAAAACTGAAGGAAACTAAATGAATGGATCAAAAGTAAAACTGGTATTTCATTAGATAGCTAAATTTGGTTTCATAAAAAGAACACTTAAAAGTTAACTTGATAATATGAATGTGAATTCTGAATATGTTTAAATATTACAACTACTTTGTTTCACTAATTGTTTCACTATGAAATTAATTACAGACTAATCTCAATCAACAACGGTTCAGGGGTTTAAGAATGCTGATTCTATCATCTCCTCTCATATCTTAGATTCCTTATTCCTAGATTAAAAGATCTAAGCACTTTTAATCAAGATTTGACTTTGTTTTGTGTGTGAGAGAGTGAGTGAGTGAGAAGGAGGGAGGGAGGGAGGGAGAGCCTTCTCCAGAAGTATGTCACAAAAATAGCAATTTTGAAAGTGATAACAGTTAAAGATACTGGAAATTCATCTAGATGGTTAAATAATGAATGGTGCCTCCCTTTTTTTCTTTAGATGTTGCAAGTGTTACTGAGAGCACTATGGACCTACCATTGGGGTTGATAAGGCAATAGTTTTTACCCTTAGGTCTAATAGAATAAATGATCTAACAATTGGGTCTGACAGAGCAATGAACCTAATCACTAATCTAACCCTTGGGGCAATGGATATAACCCTTGGGCTGATAGGACAATGGATGTAGCTATTGGAGTTGACAGAGTGACATATCTAAACATTGGGGCTGACAAGGCAAAGGTTCTAACCAGTGATAAAACTCAATTTCTTTTACTACCAGTTATGTGGGCGTGGCTTGGTGGGCATGGCAGGGGAAGGGTACTGCAAAATCTCTATTCCCACTCCACTCTGGGGCCAGCCAGAGGTAATATTTGCCAGTTCTCTGAACTACTCAAAATTTCTGCTTCCGGTTCTCCAGAATTGGTCAAAACCTGCTGAATTTCACCCCTGATTCTAACCATTGGGGATGATAGGATAATGAATGTAGCTATTGGGGTTGACAAAGGTTTTAACCAAACACAACTTCTCCAGTCCTTTAACATCTAATTTTCCTGCTGTCAACATCAAACCTATGCCTCCAAATGTGCTACTTTCTAAACCCTGGGCCTTACATTTGTTTCTTGTTGGAGTAGGAAGGGGCTCATTTCATAGTGGAAACATGCTTTCTTTTGCTACTTTCAGACCTCTTCTTTAAAGGGGACAGAAGGAAGGAACTACGTAAGGCAGGTGGCATTACTGAATTTGAACCTCATGACATTACCTCGATACATTTTTTCCTTCTTCTCAACTCTAGAGCATTGAGAAAGAAAGGAGCTTGGGAATTGTTTGTTCAAAGTGACAGCATGAAAAAAGTATCCCAAAACCTGGTAAAACAACTAAAGGCGGAGGGAGAACCTTGCAGTCAATGAGATCTGTTCTCTAAGCAAGACTTTAAATAAGAAATGCCTGTTTTAGTGACACAAAGTTTCGGGGTCCAAAACAGAGGGATTTATTTGTGAAAGGAGAATTAACACAGGCCACAATCACATGTACAGAATTCCAAACCAAATCAACATTATCTAACTTATCTATTCACAAGGTAGCAATGTGGCATTTCTTGCAAAGAGAATAACTGAGAAAGGTCCATCTGCTAATGAGATGGTGTCAGAGTGCGCATAGTGTGGCTACTATTTTTGAGACAGCCCAGGAGCACAAGTACAGGACACGAAGGTTTGTCATACAAACAGTGGTTTATATACAAGACATACAGGACATATATGTACACACACAGAGAGACACAGACACACACACACATGTTCTAGGCACAGATAGGCAAGCAATCTCCACCTCTACACAGAGAACTACTGTTAAGATAATACATGAAGAGAGAGATACAATAGGACAGTGATGGAGAATCCTTTTCACTTTGGGTGCCAAAAGCATGCACGTGCCCACCCCCATAATTTAAGCCCCCTCTCTGTGCCCCCTGCACCTGTGCACATGAGCCCCCCCCCCCCCCCCCCCCGCTGTCCCACGCATGCACACACAACTTTCTTGAAGTCTGGGGAGGGTGAAAATGGCCTCCCCTGCCCCCCCGGAGGCTCACCGGAGGCCAGAAATGGCCCATTTTCCGACTTCTGGTAGGCCCAGTAGGTCCATTTTTCGCCCTCCTCAGGCTCCAAAGGCTTTCTAGGAGCCTGGGAAGGGCCCAACACGCAAGCTGGAAGTTCAGGAAAGGACTTCCATGTTCGTTGGAACATTTTTCTCCCTCCAGAGGCTTCAGGAGGCTTTCCTGAAGCCTCCGGAAGACAAAAAAAGCCCAACACATAAACCAGAAGTCCATTCCCAAACTTCCAGTTTGTGCGTTGGGTGGTTTGTCACCCTCAGGAGGATTCAGGGAAGCCTCCAAAGGGTTAAAAATGGCCAAAAGTCAAGGCCGAAAATCAGCTGGCCAGCATGCGCATGCACACTGGAGCTGACAGGGCAATGCCTAGTGTGCCCTCAGAAATGGCTCCACGTGCCACCTGTGGCATGCATGCCATAGGTTCACCATTACAGCTCTAGGAGAAAGAGGCGCCCTCACATAGCGTCTCTTATATAGACAGCTTCTTAATATAGCAATAACCCAGCTTCTTAAAGCAGCAATACTTCTGCTGACTCATCCTCATTTCATCATCTTACATTCCAGCCTTACATTGGTTGGACAGCTTTAAATCCAGAATTTCCTCCTACCTTTTCTTTCAACACACCAATGCCAGAGATAAAGTATCATTTTCAGAAAAAACTATCCTTGAAATTGTCTAAAAAGCTCTTGAATACAAGTGATCAGTGACCTCTTTTTTGTGGCTTAAAAATGTGAGATAAAGGAAATGGTGGGGTGAATAGTAAAGTAGCACCATGTTATAATATAGAAAAAGTTCTCTTGGGTCAAAACAGGAGAAGCAAGAGTTAAATGTTTTCTTTCTGGGTGGGATTTTCCCACTCCTGAATGGAGATTCTTCCTTGGTTATAATATCTTCAAAACGTCCTGTAAATAAGACTCAAATCATGCAGAATTCCCTTACTCATTGAAGGACATCGTCATGGAGGATTCACTAATACCAGAAATTTAAAAGAAAAAACAAAATGTATGCGTCTTTAGCATACTTATTAAATCTGCTAATTGCAGAATAATATCCAACAATAAGGACTATTTAAAACATAGGGAGGGGCAGAATGAAACTTCCCAAGGAGAAGGTTTAATTGCAGTATGAAATGCATACATTGCTCATATTCATTTTATTGAATACTTACCAGATTTTGGATAAGCGATTATGTATAATAATTTTTTTTTATTTTTCTTTAAAAAGGACAAAACAACACATACAGAACAAGAGCAAGGAGAAAAAAAAAGAAAAACAATTTCACCCAGCATGTCGTTTGGTTACAAGTTTTTGTGCAGCGGTTTTTACAATTAAGAATACAGTCATTGATTATCCATTAAACATAGTTAAATGTTTCATTGGGTGTTCAAGTTACCATTAGTATTCTTTCATTTGTGACAACCCTTATTTCCTTACATCCATAATTATCTACTAGGTAACAATAAGTCTTTATAAAATTATATCACCAATCTCTAAGAAATAAGAATAAAGATTAAGTCAAAAAATTCCCATTAATTCATATTACACATTTCTAATTTCCGTTAACCATAGAATTTTCAATCATCCACAACTCCAAAATAATTTTCCATTATTAATTATCAATCCATGTAGTCATTAAGTGTTTCAATTTATATATATATCCATTATTCATTACATCATCATTATTCCATTTTATGTTATAAAATAGTCACCACCTACAATCATACCTAACAATTTGAATCATCTCACTCTTATGCATTAAGTACATTATTATTCTTCATATATCATATAAGTAAGTAATCTATTTTATAGTAAAAATTAACATATATAAAAAGAGAAAAAAAACTTTCACAACATTAAGTATAGCTTTCTATTATTATTACATATAAAATAAGATAAAGGGAAAAAATTCATTTCCAGGTTTTTTTATCCAGCCATTGATAAAACAAATCCCATACTTTATAGAATTGCTCATCCTCTAGTTCTCTAATTTCAAATGTAAGTTTACTCATTTCAGCACAGTCCATTATTTTCCAAATAATTTCTTCCTCTGTTGGTAATTTCTCATTTTTCCAGTTTTTGGCAAATACAATTCTAGCAGCTGTTAACACATTTATGATCAAATATTTCAAGTCCTTGTTGTATATTTCTGGAATTATTCCCAATAAAAAGAGTTCTGGTTTTAAGTCTATATGTTTATGTATCATTTTCTCCAACCACATGTGTATTTTAGTCCAGTATCTTTTAGCTTCAGAACAAGTCCACCACATGTGGCAGAATGTGCCCGGCGTATGTTGACATTTCCAGCATTTTTCAGACTTATTCTTGGACATTCTTGCTATTCTCGATGGGGATAAGTGCCATCTATAAAACATCTTATACAAATTCTCTTTATATGCAGTTGACATTGTCATTTTATAGTTTTGAGTCCACAGTTTTTGCCATTTTTCTAAGTCAATCCCATGTCCAAAGTTTTTTTCCCCAAGCTAACATAGTTCCTTTAACTTGTTCTTTATATAGTTTCACCTCTAGTAAATAGGCATAAAATTTTTGAATTACTTTTTCGTCGTTACCTGTTAAGATTTTATATAATTCAGTCATTTTATCATAAAAGCCCTCATTTTTTCGATCTTCATTATATCTAGAATGTATTTGCACATATGAATACCAATTGAGTTCAATACCTTCCTGTTTCAATTCTTGTATGGTTTTGAGTTCACCCTCTGTATTCAATAATTCAGCATATCTGTTTCTTCCCTTTTATATATTATTGAGTATGAAAAAGCTTCAATAGTTGATATCCAGACTGGAACTTTCAAGTAGTGCAACCTCTTAACCTTCTCCCAATTTAATAACAGAGCCTCTCTTATAAAATGCCTTCTGAAATAACCATGTATTTTAGTTCCCTTATACCAGTGGTGGGCAACCTTTTTTTTCAACTGAGCCAAATCTCGCCAAAACCACGATTGAAATTTATTTTGAGAGCCACATTTTTAAAACCGAAAATACATAGGATGGTACACTGTTTTTAGTTTCAATTAACTCTGGCATTGAAGCATGCAAGTCTTAAAGCTGTCAAGTTGCAAGACCCTCGCACCCCCAACCCTTTAGGAAAAAAAACCCAGGGTCTTCAAACATGACAGCTTGAAGACTTGTGGACTTCAACTCCCAGAATTCTGAGAGTTGAAGTCCACCAAGGGCATCAATCATATTAGCCCAGGGATCTGCAAAATTGGCTCTTAAGACTGGTGGACTTCAACTCCCAGAATTCTGAGAATTGAAGTCCACCAGTCTTAAAACAGCCAACTTTGCAGACCTCTGTGTTAGCCCAAAGCCTGGCGCTGGGCGGGCCTTGCTCCCCCATTGGTGGAGCCCCAGGAAGCGAGGAGGGAGAAAAAGAGACGGAGGCCAAGGAGCTTCCCCCCCCGCCCCCTCCCAGCAAAAATCTAACCGGGGAGCCGGGCGGGCAGTAGCAAATTAACCCGCCCGGCTCCCCGGTTAGATTTTTGCTGGGAGGAGGCGGGGGGAAGCTCCTTAGCCTCCGTTTCTTTTTCTGCCTCCTCGCTTCTCGTCCCCGCCCGACTTCGGGATCCTCCCTAATCATTGTGGATCGAAAAGAAAAAAGGGAAAGGGGCGCTTGTTTTGAAGTGCCCGAGAGGAGGGAGGGGAGCGGGCGCCCGGCACACAGAAGAGCCGCATTAAAATGTGTAAAGAGCCGCGTGTGGCTCGCGAGCCGCGGCTTGCCGACCACTGCCTTATACCATAAATATGCATGCCATCCCAACAACAGGTCATGACCCTCTAGATTCAAAAGCCTAACATTTCTTAGCATTATCCATTCCTTAATCCCATCAGGCTAGCTGCTGATAATATAACTCCCAATCGGGTAGGCCCCACCCTCCTCTTGATTTAGCATCTTGTAACAATTTACGTTTTATTCTTGCTTTTTTCCCTTGCCATATGAATTTCAACACCATTTTATTTAAATCTTCAAAGTAGTCTTTCCCCAGCTTAATTGGAATGGTCTGGAACAAATATAGAATTCTAGGTAGGATATTCATTTTGATTGTTGCGATTCTCCCAATCATTGATAATTGAAGATTCTCCCATTTTGCCAGATCTATTGCAATTTGTTGCTTCAATCTAAGATAATTATCTTCTTTAAGAGTGCTGCATCTGGCTGTTAGGTAGATCCCCAAATATTTAACTTTATTTGTAATTTGCATTTCCAAAATTTCCGCCAATTCTTTTTGTTTTGAGGGTATATTTTTTGTCAAGATCTTTGTTTTGTCTTTATTTATTTTCAAACCTGCAACTTCTCCATACCCCTCAATTTTTCCTATCAATTTAGGTGCAGATTGAAGTGGCTCCTCAAGAATAAAGACTAGATCATCTGCAAATGCTTGCAGCTTATATTCTTCCTTTTTAATAGTCATTCCCTTTATTTCTTCCTCTTCTCTAATCTTTCTGTTTAGTACTTCTAATGTTAAAACAAAGAGTAGTGGTGATAGTGGACAGCCTTGTCTCGTGCCTCTTTTAATTTCTATTGGATCCATCAGTCCTCCATTTATCATTATCTTAGCTGCTTGCTTGTGGTATATCATTTGTATGGCTTGAATAAAGTTCTTACCAAAGTTCATTTGTTCCATTTGTTGTATCATAAACATCCAATTCACATTATCAAAGGCTTTCTGCGCATCCAGGAACATCAAATCCATTTGCTTCCCAGAGTGGGCCTCATAATATTCCAAGGTATCCAAAATTGTTCTTATATTGTCTCTAATTTGCCTCTTTGGTAAAAAGCCATTTTGGTCCGGGTGATAAACCCATTTAAATATTTTTTCAGTCTCTCCGCCAATATAGCAGCAAATAACTTGTAGTCTGAATTCAACAAAGAGATAGGTCTGCAATTCTTAATTTGCGTATGGTCTGCCTCCTCTTTGGGTAGCAATGTAATATATACCTCCAGCCATGAGTTGGATATTTTGCTTTCAGTCATTACTTCATTCATAACTTCTAGTAGGGGAATGACCAAGGTTTTCTCTAGTGTTCTATAGAATTCCACAGGAAGGCCATCCGGTCCCGGGGCCTTCCCATTATTTTGTCTTTTAAGGGCTTCGGTTAGTTCCATCATTGTTATTTTATCTTCTAATATAGTTCTTGTATCACTTGGTATTTGGGGGAGTTTGGCATTTTGTAAATATTGTTACACTTCTTCCTCTTTTATATTCTCTTGTTCATACAACTTAGCATAGTAATCTTGTATAATTTTCTTCTTTTCCATATTTCCATAGTGCAATTGTCCTTGTTCATCTCTCAGTTGTTGTATTTTCTTGGTCTCTCTTTCTTTTCTCAGTTTATATGCCAGCCATCTGCCTGGTTTATTTGCATTTTCATAATAGTTCTGTTTAGCGCCTCTGATTTTTTGAGGCAAGTCCTCCTTTTCCAGTAGGTCCACTTTGTGTTTTATTGTATCCATCTTTATTTTAATCTCTTTCTTTTGTGGAAATTTCTGTAGTTCTTTTTCCAATGTGCTGTAGTCTTTTTCTAGGTCCTTAGACACTTGTCTTTTTTTTTAATTTCTCTTTCTTGCATAGTCTATTATCAAACCTCTAGAAAAGGCCTTCATTGTATCCCAGAGATTCTGTAAGGATGTGTCTTCTTTTTGTTTTCTTTGAAGAAGAAAGTCAATTCTTTTTCCATTTTCTTTACAAATTCTTTCTCTTTCAATATCATATTATTTAGTGTCCATCTAGATCTTATTCTTTGTTGTCTCCATCCTATTGTCATTGGGTTGTGATCCACCCAAGTATTCGACTCAATTTCCACTTCTTGTGCACTGCTAGATATGTCCGTTGAGGCCCAAATCATATCAATTCTAGAGAATGATAAATGTCTGTTTGAGTAGAAGGTGTATTGTTTTTTAGTGGGGTTCCTTTCTCTCCAAACATCTTTTAGGTTTATTTCATCCATCATCCTGAAGAAGGACTTTGGGAGTGTTTTTCTATTTAATTTTGTTGTTTTATGGGTTTTATAGTCCATGTTCTGGTCTACAATGCCATTGAAGTCTCCCATCATGCAAATATCAACATAGTCTAGGTCAGAAATTTTCTTATGGTTTTTTTTTTATAAAATTCATCTTGTTTTTCATTAGGTGCGTAAATTCCAATTAAAAGTATTTTCCTAACATTATCCATTATTTCCACCATTAAAATTCTTCCATCTTCATCTGTATAAATTTATTTCACAGGGATTTTATCTTTGATGTAAAAGGTCACTCCTCTTTTCTTACAATCCACTAACGAAGTGAAGTTTTTTCCCAGTTTTGGTTGTACTAATAGGTGGCCATTTCTTTGCTGGATATGTAGTTCTTGTAGACAAATTATGTCTAATTTTAATTTTTTTATTTTATGAAATATTTTCTTTCTTTTATTTGGCGAATTAAGTCCATTTATATCAATTGAAAGTAGTTTTATTCCTTCCATCCTTATGTTTTATATATAGGATTTATAGCTCTAGTTGATCTAATCTCTATACCCCCAACACCTTCTTCAATGTCAATTCCACCTGCAGCACCCTCTATCTTCTCAGTTTCAATTATAGGTATATCTAACAGTTGAATCAGTAGTTCTTCGTTTCCAGGCTTCGCTGCCTTTCCTCTCAAATGTTCTGTGTAGAAAGCTTCTGCCTTCTCAATTGTATCAATTCTGTATCTCTGTCCTTTCCATAAAAATATTAGGACTTCCGGAATCAGCCATCTATAGTTAACTCCTATTTTAAGTAAAACTGTAGTCAAGAATTGGTACTTTCTTCTCTTCTCTCTCACCCTTCTTGGTATTTGCTTTAGAATTACAATCTCCTTGCCTTTATATTCCAGTTTTCTATCTCTTGTATTTTGCAGGATTTGTAGTTTTAATGCTTTTTCAGTAAATCTTACGTGGACTTCCCTTGGAAGGGAGTTTCTCGTTGCATATCTTGTATTAACTCGAAATGTCTCATCTATACTGTCCAGTATCTTCTCTTCAGGTATCTCTAATATTTCTATGAGGATTTCAGATATTATTTGTGGCAAATTTTCTCCCTTTTCTTCTACTATATTTTGAAATCTTAGAAAGTATTCAGAACGCTCCATCTCCCATCCGATTATTGCACTGCTTTCTGTTTCCACTTCACTCAATCTAGAATCAAATTCTTCATCCCTCTTTTCTCTTTGCTTCTCTCTTTCAGCAATTTTTTGCATATTATCTTCTTGTTTTTTGACCCACTGTTGTATATCTTCTATTTTTCCCTCTGCTTTATCTGTTTTTTTTCCTATGTTGCCAATTCGCTGATCCATTGTCTCCATCTTCATTTCCATATTGCCCAATTTCTTTATAAGTGTATCAAATTTTTCATCGGAGCTTGTTTGTAGTTTCTGTATTGATTGCATAATTGAATCTAATGATATGGTCTTCTCTTTTTCCTGTTGAATCATAGATTGTATTAATCTTTGTCCTCCTGCTGGTGAAGAGGCAGGGGTTGTTGCTGTAGAGCCCACTGGTGTTGGCTTTCTACTCATCTTGCTAATTTATTCTCCTTCTTCTTCTTCTTCTTCTTCTTCTTCTTCTTCTTCTTCTTCTTCTTCTTCTTCTTCTTCTTCTTCTTCTTCTTCTTCTTCTTCTTCTTCGTTTTGTAGTTCAATCCAATTACAATAAACTCTAGGAGAAAAAAAAAGATAAAAAAGGAAAAGGAAGAGAGGAGGAGAGAAGAAGAAAAAGTATATAGTAGTTAAATAGAAATAGTAAGTAGAGAGGTCAAGATTAAAATAGAAAGCACAGAATATGAAAAGTATGATAAAGAGCACGGAAAAGAGGTAGAAGAAAGAAAAGGGCAAAAAAAGAAAGGAAGGAAAAAAGCAATCTATATAAGAAAAATAAGGGTAGGTGAAGGGAGTGGGAGAAGAGAAAGAAAAATTGTATCTCTATTATTTCAAAAAGGAGAGAAAAAAAGAAATGGAAAAAAAATTAAGGACCAAGAAAAAAAAGAAAAAATTATTCAGCGCTTCCAGGCTTCAGGACTTCAAGAAAAAAAAGGGATATTTAGAGTGTAACAAACACACCAACAAAGAAAAAGAAGAATCATCACATCCCCAGCAGAATAGTATAAACACTTGATGTAGTTTCCAAAGTCACTCCAATTTTCTCTTATAAGTCTTCCAAGTTGGGTTTCCAGACCTTAAAGCTCCACAAGAAACAGCCTGCAGTAAACAGCTGTACTTCTTGCCTCTTATCAGGTCTTGACCTTGAGTAGGAGGTTTTTTCTCAAAATAGTCCCAGCAATAGGAATTAGTAACAATGTTTCAAAGTCCACTAGATGGCAGTGTTAAAATGTATCCCAGTCCCTAGCCCCTAAAAAGCGCTGCCTTTAGTAAAAGGGAAAGTTAGACTAAGCAAAAAAAAAATCTTTCAGGCATTAAAAAGAGTAAAGTGAAATAATTTTTTAAAAAAGGCTCTAATCAAGTCACTTTTAAAAAAAGGAAGTTAAAAGTAAAGAGAAGGCTTCAACAACAATTGTAACAGCTGTAACAAGAGTCCAGTCTGGCTTCCGGTAATAAAAGGGGGGAAAAAACCCCAAATGGTTTCAATTAACTCTATTCAAACCCGCCGCTAAGTCTCTGGTTATTTTCTGTTTTCCTTAAGTCTCCAATTTAAGGGTGTCCTCTGTATAATTTAAACAAAAAAAAAACTTTTTCAAATAGTCTCACCAAAAAGCGGCATGCTTCTTTCTCTCCTGCTCTTGCTTTGCGGAGCTGTCAGCAGCTTCGGCAACCCAGGGGCTGGCTCTTGATCCCTGGCAAAAAGGGGTTTCCCCTGGGTTTCCAGAGACTTTGCGAGTGTCTCTGGATCCCCCGGAATTTCCCCTTACCTCCCACCATCTCTACGGGATGGCTTGGGTCCAATTGGACCGTCCAAACGATCGGAATTCAGCAGCTCATCTGGAGTAACCAGAAAAGCTGCGGTAACGCTGCGACACATAGCTCCTCCTGGATAAGCGATTATGAATGTATCACTGTCCCTGACTTCGAAATCTTCTATTGCCTCAAGATCTTTAAGTTTTACGACTTCTGAAGAGAAATAACACCCTTTAAATTTCAGTTCTGCATTTTGCTTTTGACTGCAATAAAAGATAAATTAGAAGTACTTTTCCTTAATGCTAAAATCTGGCACATAGGTGGAGTGTCATAATATCTTAGTTTATAAGCCCTTTATAAACTCTATTTGCTATTTCAGCAATGGTCCCCAATGAAAGACAACCTGAAGAATTGGATTTTTTTGAAGAGTATTAAAACCATAACTCAAATATTATATTTAAGGATTTTAATACCAAGTAAAACAAGTTGGAATTCTAATAGTTGCTACATATTCTCAGGAGATGGAGATGGAGAAGTTTCGGGAATTTAACATTGGAAAAACTAATAAAAATGTATGTTGGTATCACCACTTTTTGATGGAAAGGAAAGAGGGAATTTAAGGAGTTTCTCAGAATTCAATGGAGCATAATATTAAAAGTATATTAGCAAAAGTCTAATTTAGAAAGCCCAATCTTTATTTTCTTACTGCAGAGTTGCTTTGAATTTCCAGAACTTTTGGCTATCAGCCCTTCAGGTCTACGGTAACTTCTCCTCATTGAATAAGTTAATAATTTTTTCTCTCCGTAATGTGTTTTGTGGAGTCAATGTTACAATATGTGCAGGGGAAGGTCGTGGGTTTTTGTGCCCACTGTGGCTATTAACTATGAAGGCAATCACAATCTTTAAGGATAAGCTGTAGTTTTCTTTAATGGCCTTATCCTGACTGTCTCTGTCAATATGGTACAAGAAAGAGACAGTAACCATAACTTTCTTCCTCTTTCTTCCTTGGTACAGATATACATGAATAATAATAACAAAAATGAAAAGTTGGGTTTTCATGATGATTTTATGATCTTTCTTGCCAGTCATTAAGTGAATCACTGCAGTTGTTGAGTTAGTAACACAGTGGTTAAGTGAATATGGTCTCCCCATGGACTTTGGTTGTCAGAAGGTCGAAAAGAATGATCACATGACCCTAGGACACTGCAATCATCATAAATATGAATCAGTTACCAATGATCTCAGTTTTGATCATGGGACCATAGGTTGCAATGGTCATAAGTATGAAAAACAATCATAAGGCACTTTTTTCAGTGTCTTGTTGATTATTGAATACCTCTTTCAGAAATAAAGCACCGAATAGAGCAGAAGGAAAATGATACTCCTGAAATTTAGAAGCAGGCTTTTTATCTGTTGACTATGAAAAGATACAGAGGCTGGACTTCCAAATCCTTCATGTTCTAGGCAGTTTATAAATAAACCAAGACATCAGAAAACAAACCTAATTGCATAACTTCCTAAAGCAAACTTTTGTGATGATTACATTGATCCACGTTTAGTTCAAACAGAACATAGATCACCCTGCTCCAGTGAGGTTGAATAACACAGAAAGTTGTCAAGGAAAAGTAAAATGCAGAAATTGCCTCATTTCTGGGCCTTCTTTCTCACCAAACTGGTTGGAAGAGAGAACCAGGTTCACACACCTCCAAATGATTTTGTTAATGACTACCAGTACTAGTAACAGTAACAGAGTTGGAAGGGGCTTTGTACCTATACTATTTCTGATAAATGGCTATCCAGTCTCTTCTTAAAAGCCCCAGTGATACAGGGCACCCACAACCTCTGGCTCAAGTGGGATTCAACTGGTTCTCACCGGTTCGCCCAAACTGTTATTTAATTGCTTATGCAGTTCAGAGAACTGGTTAACAATAAAGTGCAAGATACGTTTTTTCCCCACTCTTCTCTCCCTTCAGTTAATAGCTCCATTTAACAGTTACAGCTAGAATGCAGCTATACAGGCTGAATTAAGTCAATAAACAACAGAAACTGACAGGATTAGGGCAGGGAAACCCATCAATCACCCATTTAGGGATGGGATTCATCTCTTCCCTTCAGGAAGAAGGGCAAGATTACAAACATTTTCATTATAAACAGCATTAAGCAGCACTTCTGTGAACAGTTGATACTCCCTGGCGTTTCCCAAGACCTTTTATAGTTGCTCAGTGATGGCTACTGCTTGTTTCTTCCTGGGGGGGGGGGGATACAGGAGGGGACAATGATAAGGTGACCAACTTTTTTACAATGAAAAGGAGGACAAATAAATTGGAAAAATATATCGTAAATAAAAGAAATATTTTATTCATTGCAACAATAATACACTAAAATATGATATATGCATAATAAAAACATTTGCAACATTTTATATTGTAATTATGCTTACATGCCTGTTAATTATTATTTAAATGAGTACTTTTCCATTGAATTAATATTTTTTGTCAATGTATCATCTTCTAACAATATATTGGAAATATCTGAACAAGAAATATCCTTCATATGGACTTCCAGTTCTGGCTGTTGAGAGCGACGGGCGTGTTTCGCTCGCCCTGCGCGCTCTTGGTGGGTTCCCCTCGATCGGGGGGGCACAGGGAGCCTTGAAGGGGCGCCCTGCCGAAGGGGCGGCTAACTGGGGGTCCCCTGCATCGGCGGCGGCTGCGGGGGGCTCCTTGCATTGCGCTAGGAGCCAGGAGGCGAAAGGAGGTGCGCGAGGAGCTTCCATGCTTCCGCGCGCTTTTGCGTCAAGACTGCTGGACGAACCTGACAATCTGAAGGCTACAGCTGCAACGTGGTGAGATGGAAGCGCTCCCCGATTCCTTTTTTTGACTGTTAAATGAAGGATTGACAGCTTTTCAAAGGTTCTCAATCTGTTCCTGGGAAGTGTGATTGGAGGGAGGGGGATTTCCCCCCCCTCAGAAAAGCGGCTTTGAACTGCTCTCTGCTCTCGGAGGAGAGAGAGAGCCCTAAAAAGAAATCACACTCATAGCAAGCAAGCAGATGAATACCCTGCTGCAATTGTGAAAGAGAAGTGATGATCTGAGTCTTTAAATTTTTTTTTGAAAACTTTTGGTTTGTTGCCTTCTGATCCCCGTGCTGGCGAGGCAAGATAGCACACTTCCGTTGTCTTTATGCACTTTGAAATTTGACTCCACCCATGGAAATTGCTGTCATTTTGTCTTTGTCTCCGTGACACTCAGAAATATCTCATGATACACTGTATCCTGGACTTGGAACAATGGATTTTATTGTCTGGATTTGAACTATAGAAAAAGGTCCCTATACTGTCTGGACTGCCTGCCTCGTGATCTCTCTTGGCTATCCCCTTTTATAGCTGCCATTTCATCGTATGGACACAGACACCTCTGAGTTCCTTTTATTAAAATGGCACCGAAGAGACCACCACCTGGGAAACCAGGCTTTTCTGGCTCTGCTCCAACATCTTCAACATCCAGCCCCAGTGGACAACAGACATTAACATCACTATTACAACCCAAAGCCCCTGAGGAGGACCTAACCCACCAGTTGCTTCAAAAGCTCTTAAAGGGGCAGGAGGACTTGAAAAATCAACTGAAAGAAATGAATGAACAGCTTAGAGAAAATCAAAACCAAACGGCTCAAAATAAACAGAGACTGGAAGTTTTGGAGGAGGGGATGGCTGAGATGAGGGGGGAGGTGAGGGGGGTCCAGAGAGGAAACCAAGAACTTGAGAACCATCAGATAAAAATGGAATTTGAAAGGATGTCTTTTTTCCTTAGATTTCAAAATGTAATTGAGACTGATGATGAAGATTTGAGGGAGATCATGACAAAATTACTGGCTGAATATATTAAAAAAGACAGACAGCAGTTGGGTTGGGATATTGACCTGGTCTATAGTGTTCATTCAGCTTATGCTAGAACACACAAAGTTCCAAGAGAGGTTCACATTAAATTTCTTAGAAAGACTACAAGAGATGAGATTCTGAGTGCACAAAGGGGGCAAATGTTAAAATACAAGGATAGAGAGATAGTCATCCTGAAACAAATCCCAAAGAAAGTCAGAGATAAAAGAAAAAATATGCGCTTTTAGCTAAAAAACTATTTGAAAAAGGGGTTTGGTTCCGGTGGCTTTTGCCAGAAGGTATGCTGATATTCTGGGAGGGCAGTAGAGTTAGAATTAATACAACTACGGAGGCGGAGGCCTTCATGGAAAAAAAACAAAGTTCTCCTAGATAAAGCTGATGATACCACACGAGACACACAAGACATGGGAGGTGCCGAGGCTTCGCTGGTGTGGGGAGAAGAGGCAACATTGAGAAAACTTAGATCACAAAAGTGAGTTAGAAAAATAATGCAATTGCGGAAACGGAATTTTTTCTGTTTGATATAAAATAGATTGAAATTATTGGAAGATATAAGGTAAAAATAAGCTGTCAAAATATTGCTAATTAATAATTATCTGGTGTATTAACACGTGAAAGTTATGAGAACCGGGGGGAGTACCATTTCCTGCATAATGTAGCTGTCAAAATTTATAACCATTACCCTTTTCCTTAAAACTCTGTAAAACTAATAAAGAAATTTATTCAAAAAAAAGAAAGAAATATCCTTCATATTGAATTTTACGGCAAGTGCTGCAGCTAGAGTATCAACATTCAATCTCGATTCGAAAAATCATTGGCAATTGAAAAAAACTCTTTCAGCTGCTGCATTAGTTCCAGGGCAGCACAACGTAAATTGAACAAGTATAAATAAATGTTCACATGGAATATGTTCATTTGTGAAATGGCTGAAAATATCCACCATCTTTTATCAATTTCAACATGTTGATTTTCCCATTGTATTAATTTTTCAAAATTTAAATATACATTCAGTCTTCTAATTTCTTCAGAGACAATTGTCGTCTATTTTAATGTCTAGCACTTCTTTAGATAAAAATTCAACACAAGATTCAATATCTGTTCAATATACTTGCGATGAAGTAAAAAAAAAAACACCATTAAAAACTGTTTAATAAAATACGTCACATAACGCGCAACAGATTAGCCTTCAAATATCAAAAAGGAGGACATGTAGGAGGACACTTTTCGAGGGAGGACAGAACTTACAAAAGAAGGACTGTCCTCCCTAAAGGAGGATGGTTGGTCACCTTAACAATGATGCAGCTTGATCATACAGGCCATGAATTCAGTGCATGTGTGGTACAACCAGTTGTATTGCTTCTGCTACGAAGCACACAATTTAGAACATAGAGAACATAGAATAATAGAGTTGGAAGGGTTAATGGCTTTTGGTACACCCTCAGGCTTTTAGTTAGCTTGAGCAGCTGCTCTTAGTTTCCCTCTCGACTGTTGCGTTTGCTTTGGGGTTCTTTTTTTTTTTTAAGGGGAATGGTTGTTTAAAGTTTTCTGCATTGTTTTAGTGGTGCCTGCCACTGTCCTTTTGGGGTGTACTTCCCTCACTCTTTTTGAAAGCCTCTAGTGATGGAGCACCCATAACTTCTGAAGGCAAGCTATTCCATTGGTTGATTGATCTCACCCTTTGGAAATTTCTCCTTAGTCCTAGGTTGCTTCCCTCTTTGGTTAGTTTCCATCCATTGTTTCTTGTTGTGCCTTTTGGTGCTTTGGAAAATAGATTGACTCCCTCATTTTTGTAGGAGCCCCTCAAATTTCCTGACAGAACAACCAATCAGTGGAACAGCTTGCCTCCAGAAGTTGTAAATGTTCCAACACTGGAAGTTTTAAAGAAAAGATTGGACTATCATTTGTATGAAGTGGTGTAAGGTTTCCTGCCTAAGCAGGAGGTTGTACTTGAAGACCTCCAAGGTCCTTTTCAACTCTGTTATCCTATTCTTTTCTAAATATTGGTGCTATTATATACAGTGCTATTTTATTGTGCTATTTTGTTGTGAGTTAGACTAAGGAGAAATTTCATAAGGGTGAGACCAATCAAGTTGGCCATGCCCACCCAGTCACATGACCCATTTCCCACAGAAAACATAGGGAGCCACAAAACTTGGGTAGGTATGGCTGGGTCATGTTGTTGCGGCAGACTGTGACAGGAAACCTCAGTCAGCCAAACATAGGGCGCGAGACCACAAGGTAAAAGAGAAACAGGTTTTTTTAATGATGCATCAGAGTTCAGAGCGTTTAACACTGCAAAGTCTGAACTGTCCTGGATAGGCCAGGACAGAACTTTAATACCCCTTCAGACGTTCTGGGGGTTCCATAGGCGTGTTTGTCCAAAGGGAAAAAGGAAGGTCAAGGGGAGGTACATTCGGTCAAGGGGAGGTATATTCTAGATTCATCATCATCACAACCTTTACAGTAAAATGTTACAAATATGCTCCTTGACATTTAACAAAAACAGAAGTGAATTTGTTGATTTGCCAGAAAAGAGAAGTTGAAAATGCTAACATTATACAGAAAAAGAGAAAAACAGAAATAATGTGTTAGCCTAGGCGATCTCTACATAAAGGTGAGTACAATGCTAAATGCCACTTCCCTATTTCTTATCTTACCACATCTGTTTTTCTCTGTGCCCTTCCATAAAGCGTTTCTTAAGCTGTGTGTCACTAAGATGTGTAATATTTCCTGTGCCAGCTACAGAAGTCCTTTTAATATGCAGACTTAATTAATGTTTTTATGAAGAAGTTCTATCAAGGAGTCTAGGGGCTCCTATACCCTTTAAATGAGGGGGTATTTACCTGCTGCCTCATCCCCCCCTGTTGAAACTTCACCTTTATGTAATAGCTTACTGGGGAGTTTCATAAGCACCGTTGGGATCATCCCAAGTACGCCAGAGAGGGGGCTCCTCCTTTTCTCGCCGGAGCAAGGTGACATACTCACCTTCCAAGTCACACAGAGCTAAGGCCTTTACAGAGGCCCTTTTGTCGACCAGAAGTGAGAGACTGTTACTAATGGTTCTCACAAAAATGGGGAGAATGCAAGGCAGAATAACACATCCGGCAGCAATTAGGCCAATCAAAGCCACTATTGCCTGCAGTCCAGGGAGTTTGGGAAACCAAGATCCAAAAGCTGAGGAGAAATCAAACCCTTTCCAATCCTGCCCCTCAAAGTGGGTAAGCTGCCTCATTTCAGTAGTCAATTGCTTTATAACTGCGCCAGTTTCATCTATTTGGAGACAACAGTTGGTAAGGTTAAATTTTCCACACACCCCACCTTCTTTAGCCAGCAGATAGTCCAGGGCCAGCCGGTTCTGATATACAGCGGTCCTTAGTGTATCTGCTGTCGTGGCCAAAATGTTAAGTGACTTATCAATCCTTTCACCTGCTAGGTCCAACACTGCCTAGAGCCTAATGATGCGATTCAGCATATATATAGGAGTGCGATACCCCCAGGACCCATCCTCAGCCCAAGTGGCCTTCCCATAGGTGCAAACAATACGTTCCGAATCCCAGAATGTTTGTTCTTCATATTGGGCCAATTCTTTACAAGGGAAGTTGGAGAATGCATGTTCGGAGTCCCTCTTCTTCCTTTGAAGCCCTATGTGTTCATATAGGGGGACCCCTAAAACTTGGCGTTTTTGGATGGGGAGTAGGAAAAAAGAAGGTTTTATCCACCCCAGAACACATGACCCAGACCAATATGATGGCAGGACCTCATAGGCAGTGTTGCCACAAATCCAATACATATTTGCAGGGGCAACCCATGGGCCTGGGAACTTAGGGCTGGAGGTAATGAAAGGAAGGAAAGTGTTGTTGAACTTTGGAGGGGCTGGCAAATCGGATGGCGATGTCCATTTGGTATAATTGACATCCCAGGTACCTAGGCATATCAGATGGCCCACCGGGAATGACCCATTCCGGACAAAGCAATTTCGTCCCACCAGGTTTGTGGTGAGCGTCCAGACTATGCCCGATGGGTCAGTTCTGATGGTAATATTGCCATCCTGACTCATGTTGTTATATACTTCGGGGCTAGTTTCCAAAGCTTCCCAGGGCCACTGTTCTCCCATGTTAGTTCCACCACACACAAAGCAGTTTCGAACTGCGAGGGACTTTGCCACAACCTCAGCCATTTCCACAAACAAATTGACTGCCTTAGTACTTAGAGGGAGAGGTTCTTCCAACTCTCGAAGGCTGTCATAAACTGACCATCCAAGAGACTTTATTTCCCCATCATTCTTAGTCTGGAGGCGAATGGTGATATAGGTAACAGGATCCCTCCCTGACCCCTCAATCCCAATACCATAACTAACCTGAGGGGGATGGTCTCGAGACACCTGGATCGATACCAAATTACTACCGGGGATCCTTTCAAACTTGACAATGTGCGGACAACCAGAGTGTGTTCCCTGGCCTGTGTATTTGCATACACAATCCCAACCTGTACATACCATTCGGTTGTCACAAGGGCTGAAGTCATCAGGATTGCCCTTGTGCGGGTCCAGATTTCGTGGACATAGGTATTTGTGTGCAGATTGATAGACATTTCTCCAGCTACTGTCCCCACAGGTAATATGGACCGCTTTGTCCATGGCAGCACACACATCAAAGACAACAGTCAGGGGTTGCGTTCCTTGCTTCAGGGCTACTGTAGAGTTTAGGTAATAGAGCCATGAGTGTTCCTGAGAGGTAAGGCCGAGGCCTGCCCAAACAGAAACATTCATCCGCACAGGGAGTTCTGGATTATAGCACACCAAATCAGTTCCCTGCAAACAGTAACTGTACATGGTGCCATTGGAGGTGCACCCTGTGGCCTGGGGTACACAATTTGGAGGGGCCTCAGTGTGGTAGATCAGGGTTTCAATGGTGCGAGCCCCTACCCATGCCTTTTTCATGCAAGGTGTGCAGCTGTCCAAACCTTGGGATTTTGGAAGGTAGCAGATGATACCAGTAGAGCCCTGGCATCTTTTGTATACCTGGGGCTGTAGGGGGACCTGAGTACAGTTTCTAATGCCAGCCTGACCCTTACATATTTTTACCTGAGGGTGATCCTTCCCAAAGGTGCAGTCCGGCAGTGAAGCAGTTTCAGGTGAAGTACTGCACTCTTGGGGCAGGCCCAATTTAAACTTAAAAATGTTTTTTCCTTGGCCCGTCATGCATGAAATGCACTGAGGGAGCTCCTTGGGTATTACTGTTAGCTTTGAGTTAGCCCAAGCTTTCTTGACCTCATCAAGTGAGGCCCTGTCTGGTGGACCTGCATGTTCCCCCTCCTCTTGCACGTGGTTGCTCATGAAATTGGTCAACCAGGCTGACATGTGTTTCTGAAGGGTGTGGGGGTCCTTTTTAGTGGATTTCTTACTAGTAGGTGTGACTTTGGCTCGTTTGTGTCTGGTATGTCTGATACCAGAAATTGGTACCTGAGTGGGCCTTAGCAAGTGGCACATAATGGATGAGTTGTAAATATCATTGGGGGCCCATTTTGTACCATTGGGGTCTATTCTGCATTGCCAAAAGTTAGTCTTTTCATACTCACAAGGGGAGAGCCCTTTCTCCTTATGGCATTCGGGGAACCAAGAATCACTATGAAGGAACTGTTTTCCCCCTGGACCGTACACAAAACACTCCTCACAGGGTGGAAAGGGGCCCGGCCCCATAGTTTCGTATATGGGGCGTGTCCCATTCCCCCCTGTTGGAGGGTCAACTGACTCGGGGAAGCCCTCCGGCAGGACCAGAGGAGGGTCCTGGGCACGCAAAAGTCGGTACAAATACATAGAGTTAATTACAATAGAAATAAGAAGAAGAACGACTACCACCCAGACGGTGGGCATAAGGCCTCGTCTGATCCAGGCCGTTTGGCGCAGGCGCTGGGTGGCCTCCATCGAGCTATTTGGAACGTCGGGATGAGCGAAGAGTCCACGGGAGACGTCGTAAGTTGCCCGTGCGATGGGTGATCACGCCTGGTAGACCACCTGCAGGGGGTGGAGAGCGTTGGTCACCTGTCCGTGGAGAGACAGCGTCCCGAGTGTCGTCAGGAGAGGTGACAGTCCTCAGGTCGGGGTCCCGATGACGACGCAGAGTGAGTTTCAAGGGATCGTGTGGGTTGCTGGCAGCGTGCCACTGGGAAGTTGCCGCCAACTTAACTCGCGACCAATGGATCCACGACTTGATTTCAGCAACCTTAACAGCAAGGGGAGAACATATGACAACAGTATATGGTCCTTTCCACTTGGGGCCCAATGGTTCCTTTTTCCAGTCCTTGACCCAGACCTCCTGGCCAGGGTGGAAGAAGTGGACCGGAGTGGTAACAACATGTGGCCGACAGGTCAATACATATTTTTGCAATTGGAGGACTATGGCATTCAGGGCTTGCAATTGTTTAATTTTAATGGAGTCAGCTATCTGAGCGGTCGGGTGCAAATTAGGGGCCAAGAGGTTGGGGACCCGCCCATACAACAGCTCGAAGGGCGAGAGACCAAGACCCTTGCTTGGAGCACAGCGAACCGCCAAGAGAGCCATAGGCAGGGCATCTGGCCACTTAAGGTGGGTTTCTTGGCAAATTTTAGCGACCTTGTCCTTAATAGTGCGGTTCCGTCTCTCGATAAAACCGCCAGATTCAGGATGGAACGACGAATGCAGCTTCCAGGTGATCCCTAAGATAGAAGCCACCTGTTGCGTGGCCTTATGAATAAATTCCGGGCCATTGTCAGAAGAAATACGAGACGGGAGGCCATAACGAGGGATTATAAGACACATGAGGGCGCGTGTCACCTCGAAGGCCTTCTTCGTCCTAGTGGGGACACATTCAGGCCAGCCAGTATAAGTGCATGCTAAGACTAACATGGCATTGTATGGACCTGACCTAGGCATATCTGTAAAGTCAATCATTAAGGAATCAAAAGGATAGGATCCCCTTGGTTGGTGTCCCTGGGGAAGAGAAGGACCTTGTCGAGGATTGTTGGCAGCACAAATTTGACATCTGGCACACACACTAGCTGCCATACTAGGAAGGTGCTCAATGTAGACTTCTCTGGCCAAAGCATTTTGTAGGGCAGTCTTCCCCAGATGTAGGTTCCTATGAAGGGAGGTAACTGCTTCCCATGCCAAATGTTGAGGAACAAAAACTCTGTTATCAGGTAAGACCCACCATCCTTCCTGAAGATGGGCTCCTATGGCTATGGCCTGTTGGATTTCTTGGTTCGAATATGAAGGTGGATGGGATGAGTCTGGGGTCCACAAGGTAAGGCATGTAGCTTGCAAGTTCAGAGGGCGGAGAGCAGCGGCACGGGCCGTGCGGTCAGCTTTATTGTTGCCTCGCTCAGTGTCCGTGGTGCCTTTCTGATGTCCCCTTACATGCATAACGGCCACTTCCTTAGGTGCCCAGACACTGTCCAATAACCTCAGAATCTGTGGGCCATATTTAATATCTTTTCCTCCTGCCGTGATAAGCCCCCTTTCTTTGTAAAGGGCCCCATGGACCTGTACCGTGAGGAAGGCATATTTGGAGTCTGTGTAAATGTTGACTCGGAGGCCTTGAGCTAATTCCAGAGCCCGTGTGAGAGCATGTAGCTCAGCCAATTGAGCGCTGGTGCCGGGGGGAAGGGGCTCTGCTTCCCATACCTCCTCGAGAGTGACAATTGCATAGGCAGCCTTGCGGGTTCCCTCATGGAGAAAACTGGTGCCATCTGTGTACAGAGAAGCATCGGGGCGAAGGAGGGGCTCATCCTTCAAGTCGGGGCGACTGGCATAGGTCTCAGCAATGGTTTGTAAACAATCATGGGTAGTTTGGGCATCAGGTTCAGGTAGAAGAGTAGCTGGGTTGAGGGCGTGGGATTGGATCAATGTAACAGCAGGATTGTGAGTAATCAGGCCTTGGTATTTGAGCATCCGTGGATTTGTGAGCCATTGATGGCCTTTTCGGTCCAAGACAGCCTTAAGGGCATGTGGGGTGTATATATTCAGGTCCTGGCCAAAAGTCAATTTATTAGCCTCGTGGGTAAGGAGGGCCGTGCCAGCAACAGCTTTAAGGCAAGCAGGCCATCCTTTTGCTACAGGGTCCAACTGTTTGGACAGATAGGCCACAGGACGATGCCAGGTACCAAATTTCTGAGTTAACACTCCCACAGCCATGTTCTGTTTTGTGTCCACAAACAAATGAAAAGGCTTGTCCAAATCCGGAAGGCCCAAGCTGGGTGCTTGGGTAAGAGCTTGCTTAAGCTGCAAGAAGCTGGCCTGTTCCTCTTTTCCCCATTGCATAGGTTCTTTTTCATGTCCTCTTGTGGCATCATACAATGACTTAGCTAATAGGGCAAAATTAGGGATCCAAATACGACAGAAGCCTGCTGCCCCCAGAAAGCCTCTCAGCTCCTTGCGATTCTTGGGGATTGGTAATTGGCAAATAGCCTCTTTCCGTTCATGCCCCAATGCCCTTTGGCCTTGTTGTATATCATAACCCAAATATCTGACCTCTGTCTGGACTAACTGAGCCTTCTTCCTAGAAGCCTTGTATCCCCTCTCCATTAACAAATTCAACAGAGCTGATGTGTTTTTGTGACAGTGCTCCTGGTTGTGTCCGGTGACTAATAAGTCGTCTACATACTGAAGCAATACATCAGGCCGAGGGATTTGTAATGACTCAAGGTCTTTTGCCAGGGCTTCTCCAAACAGAGTGGGGGAGTTCTTAAAACCTTGTGGGAGACGAGTCCAGGTGTACTGTTGCTTGCGACCCGTAACAGGGCTTTCCCACTCAAAGGCAAACAAGTGTCTACTCTTGCGATGTATGGGGATGGAAAAGAAGGCATCTTTCAGATCAATGACCGAAAACCACTTAGCAGTTGGAGGAATCAGACCTAACAGTACATATGGGTTTGGAACAGTCGGATGTATGGTAACTGTAGCCAGGTTTACGGGGCGTAGATCTTGCGCCATGCGAAAGCGACCCTCACCCTTAGGGATAGGCAGAATCGGAGTGTTCCATTTGGAATCAGTAGGAACCAGAATATGGTTGTCCAAATACAGATCAATGACTTCTTGGATGGCTGCCACTATGGGTCTGGGGTAGGGTCTTTGACGAATCCTGACAGGGTTTTTAAAGGGGAGCTCTTCCACTATGATGGGTGGGTGATGGGCTGCAAAGCCGGGGGGATTGTCCTCTGCCCATAATTCGGGGACCTTGAATTCACGCCACTTTTCTCCTGGTACTTGCATGATGGTCATAATTCTCCAAGCCTCCTCCTGGGGCACTTCCAAATTCACCCGCCCATATTTAAGATCCATCTCCCCATCTTCAGTAAAGAAGATCTGAGCACGTAGTTTGCAAAGTAAGTCTCGGCCCAACAAGGGGAGTGGGCATTCGGGCAAATACACAAATTGATGAAGAATGGACTTTCCTCCCGTTTTACAAAGCAGGGGTTGTAGGAGTGAACGCTTCTGAGGGCCTCCCGTGGCCCCTTGGATGTTGATAGATTGATTAGAGAGGGGGCCCAAGGGTTTGGTAAGCACGGAGCGGGTAGCCCCTGTGTCAACAAGGAAGGGAATTTCTGTGCCCCCAATTTTAATACGGACCATAGGTTCAGGGAGGCTGCTGGAACCCGGTCGGTTTCAATCTTCCTCTTCTAAATGGCCCAACTGCATAAGGGGGGCAGGGGGAAAGAAGCCTCTTCTGCCTCCGCGCCCCCGGTTAGTGGGGCGGAGACGAGGGTCTCTGGGTGGTCTGGGTCGTCCAGATCCTCTTGCTGGCCCCTCTGCACCGTCCCTAGCCTTTTGGGGGCACTCCTCCCTCCAGTGTCCATATTGATGACAGTAAGCACATTGATTGCGTCCCAAGGGCCCTCCATTCTCCCTTCCTCTCATTCTTCCCTCTCCTGGTGGCAGCGTCATGAAGGCAGCTGCCAGAAGTTCAGCTTTACGTTGCATTTTGGACTCTTTCTTCTTCTCCTCCACAGCTTCTCTGTTGACAAACACCTTGCGAGCCACTTCCACTAGCTCACTCATGGGCTTGCCCAAGGCACCTTCTAGCTTTTGAAGCTTCCGACGGATGTCTGAGGCGCTTTGGGAAATGTAAGCCATAGCCAACATGCGAGCATTTTCAGGCGAAGTGGGGTCTATGGGAGTATACATTTGGTAGGCATCAATGAGTCTGGTATAGAATGCCTCGGGGCTTTCATTTGGTTCCTGATGAACGAGGGAGGGCTTTGACATGTTGGTAGTTGGTTTGCCAGCCATTCGGATGGCCCTGACAATTAGCTGCTGGAGTTGACGCAATTCAGCCATCTGGCGGGGCTCATAAGGGTCCCAATGGGGATCCTGAGATGGAAAACGTCTCTCAATAAACTGGGCCAAAGTGGTCTGAGCAGGGACATCAGGCTTTAAAATCTGGCCAATTGCTATTCGAATCTTTTCCCTTTCTTCTGGGTTGAACAAAGTGGCAAGCAGTTGTTGGAGATCCCTCCAGTTTGGGTTGTGGGTGTCCATGATAGTTTTAAACAGATCAGCTACATCATTTGGCTTTTCACTAAAGGGTCCATAATGAAGCTTCCAATTAAGGAGGTCTGATGTAGAAAAAGGAACGTGCTGAAACAGAGGACTGGTCAGCACTTTGGTAGGATCCTCTCGATCCACTAAGAGTTGATCCACCCTTCTCAAGGGGGCCGTAAGGGCTGTTTCAGTTTTTCTTGCCCTGGTACGGGTAGAAATGGGGGGATCCTGACTTTCCCTCATGGGTATGCCTCCACTTGCTTCCATCCCTTCCCCCTCTTCTTCTTCTTCTTTTGCTTCTGGGGATACTGGTCTTTCAGAGGGAGCCAGATCCTGGGAGCCTTTGAAAGAGCTGGTGGCTGAGAGTAGGGGGGTTAGGTCATCCAGCCTTTCTTCCATCCATGTAACCCCCGAGGTTCCGCTTGAGCTTATGCTGCGTGGACGGGCACCTGAATGGTGCACTTGGGGTACTAACGCAGGCACCGGGGGTGGCCTGGCCACAGCCAATCGAGGTGCTTCCACCTGAGAGACTTCATAAGGTGGGGGATGGGGCACTTCTTCTGGAGCACTGGCCACTATGGGAGGAACCACTTTTATTTTCGGGCGTTTCAGCGTCAGTGTACGAGACAGCATAACGTTGACTGCTTTGGCTTGACATTTTTTCATCCAGGGAGGGGGTCTTCGCACCAGGAAATACCACACATCTATGTAAGGAGCCTGGTCAGGGTGGCCTAATTCGGGGTGAAACACCAGCTGATGGACTTTTAGAGTAATTTGGGGATCAAATGTGCCTGTGGCTGGCCAATCAAAGCCAAAAGTGGGCCATTCAGAAGTGCAAAATACCCTGAGTTTGTGCCTACTCCACCTGATGCCATAGTCCTGAGACATAAATTCAGCCTTAAAATGGTCTAACATACATTGGAGGGGGGTCTGGGGTGTACTTCCACTGCCACCCATGGTCCTCCCGGGACCCCAGACAAAACAAATCACTTTCACTCACACGTCCGACCCACGGTCCCGGTTCACCACGGCCACCAATGGGAACTGCGAACGTAACACCTTTACACACACACAAACAATCGTCCGACCCAGGGAGCCCGATCACCAGCGTCACCGTAGGGAACTGCGGACGCTCACGCACCTGCTACTGGCCCAGGGTGCCCGATCAACAGGGTCACCGTAGGGAACCGCAATAGCCTCAGAAAACACTTATGCTTAGACAATCCACCCAGAGGTACCTGTTCAGTTAGCGTCGGGGGATCAGCCCGCGCCTCCGGTTCACTAAGGAATCCGGGGTTCTGGTCCGGCTCTCTAACGAGTCCGGGTCAACTTCAGGGGAGAGGGGTCCCGCAATACTTGCCTGTCTGAATCCCCTTGTCCCAGCCGGCCGGCGTCTGTGAGCTCCTGGTCTCTGGTCCTTTTCACGTGGTTCTTGGAGTCGTCAGCCGCAGGTGCCGCGGCCCCCCAGTCCTCTGGAAAGCCCCTCGGAACAAAGGTCCGTTGGCGCCAGGGGGAAGTCCCTAGGAGCAGCCGGGCGAGCGGCACCGGGGCCGACACACCAGAGGGTCCCAAAAACCCCTCACAGTCCCGGCGGAGTCGCCAGAAATGTTGCGGCAGACTGTGACAGGAAACCTCAGTCAGCCAAACATAGGACGCGAGACCACAAGGTAAAAGAGAAACAGGTTTTTTTAATGATGCATCAGAGTTCAGAGCGTTTAACACTGCAAAGTCTGAACTGTCCTGGATAGGCCAGGACAGAACTTTAATACCCCTTCAGACGTTCTGGGGGTTCCATAGGCGTGTTTGTCCAAAGGGAAAAAGGAAGGTCAAGGGGAGGTACATTCGGTCAAGGGGAGGTATATTCTAGATTCATCATCATCACAACCTTTACAGTAAAATGTTACAAATATGCTCCTTGACATTTAACAAAAACAGAAGTGAATTTGTTGATTTGCCAGAAAAGAGAAGTTGAAAATGCTAACATTATACAGAAAAAGAGAAAAACAGAAATAATGTGTTAGCCTAGGCGATCTCTACATAAAGGTGAGTACAATGCTAAATGCCACTTCCCTATTTCTTATCTTACCACATCTGTTTTTCTCTGTGCCCTTCCATAAAGCGTTTCTTAAGCTGTGTGTCACTAAGATGTGTAATATTTCCTGTGCCAGCTACAGAAGTCCTTTTAATATGCAGACTTAATTAATGTTTTTATGAAGAAGTTCTATCAAGGAGTCTAGGGGCTCCTATACCCTTTAAATGAGGGGGTATTTACCTGCTGCCTCAATGTGACTGGGTGGGAATGACATTGAGTTGATCACACACACCCCACTCACATGACCACCAAGCCACGCCCAAGCCCGCTCCCCCCCCAAACTGGTAGTAAAAAAATTGGAATCGCACCACTGAGCACAACCAAGTAGCTGGGACTGTGTACAGAAACATCTGCATAGAATTTGGGGTAGACCCAGGGGTGAAATGCTACCAGTTTGGGCCGGTTTGCCTAAACCAGTAGTAAAAAATGATACTGTTTTTCAGAACCGGTAGTAAAAATTAGAAGAAAAAATGTTCCAACATCGCAGGATGCACAGCTGAGCTTCGGAACTTAAAAAAAAACTTTTTAAATATTTTGTTTACTACAGGTTCTCCGGAAATGTGGGGGTGGGGGTGGGGGTCTGTTTTTGCTCCCAGCAGCCTGCTAGGCCATAAACGGGGATTGAGGGTCCGTTTTTGCTCCCAGCAGGCTCCCCTGAGGCCTGCTAGGCTAAAAACAGGGGTGGGGATGCTGACGACGGAAGGAAGGAAGGAAGGAAGGAAGGAAGGAAGGAAGGAAGGAAGGAAGGAGGGAAGGAAGGAAGGAAGGAAGGAAGGAAAAGAGAGGGAGGGAGAGAAAAAGGAGAGGGGGGAAGGATTACAAGCCTGGCACTAGAAGCAGCTAGAGAGGATGATCCAGGACTGGAATGTACCTGGAGATCATCTAGTCCAACCCTGCTCCAGCAGGACATTGTGAGTTTCTTTCTTTTGATCCCCCAGTTATATGACTATATAGCCACGCCCACCCAGTTAAATGACTCCCCCCATCAAGCCACACCCACAGAACCGGTTGTAAAAAAATATTAGATTTCATCACTGGCTAGACTTGTGATGGGGAACCTATGGCACGCCTGCCAGATGTGGCACACAGAGCCCACTCTGTGGGTGCCTGCACTGTCGCCAGCTGCTCTTCTGGCCAGCTGGTCCTCACAGGCACCTGAGCACCGAAAAATGGCTAAAATATGCCCAAAAAGCAGGCTGTTTATTGGGCCTTTTTCAGACCAGTTTTCAGGGTGTTTTTTCAGGCTGAAAACGGCCAAAAAGACCAACCAAAATGCAGGCATGCATGCACTGGGCAGTTGAACTTGGGGTTTCCGGTGTTCTGGCATGCGCACACGCACATGTGTTCCGGTTTGGGCACTCGGTGCTGAAAAGGTTCCCCATCACTGGGCTATACTGACCTATATACTGTATGTAATTATGGAGTCTTACAAAAGCTACCTCATTTGAACAATTTCAGGCCCACTTTTTAAGAAGCATATTGGGAACTGACAAGGACATGTCAAGCCCGTGGTCAAACATGGAGACCTGAATGACAGGCTGCCCTATTTCCTCCTGGGCTTTAATGTACACAGTGTAAACAGAACTCCTAAGTTTATAGAAAGTTCAACTAAGAACACATAATATCAAATAGAACCAGGCAACAGGTAATGTGATTATCGAAATTGATTCTTTTTATTTACCACTTATGCATTTTATTATTGTATTTTCTTTTACACAGATCATTGTTGTATTTTCTATTACACAGATCATTATTGTATTTTCTATTACACAGATCATTATTGTATTTTCTATTACACAGATTATTATTGTATTTTCTATTACACAGTTCATTGTTGTATTTTCTATTACACAGATTATTATTGTACACACAGGAAGATAAGAAAGTGAAGAATGAAGCAGCAACCTCTAAAACCCCATAGTAAGACTGTATCATCAAATGCCCATTAATTAAATCATAGCCTTTTACCTTTATTTTATTTTTATTTTGATATTGCTGTTGAGACTAATCAATTCCATTAAAATCACATTAATTAATTACATCAGCAAACATATTTAAATCGAAATACCCAGAATCAAGAATGGAAAAAGGTTACCTATATAGTGTAGTTGATGGGGGAGCTAGCAGTCACCTCATATCTGCGGAAAGAAACATTAAGTCTAATGTTTTGCATTAGACTTAATCCTTGAAAAGTTTCAGCAACCAAAGTAGACTTCCATCTTTATAATCAGAGCTCCCAGAAAGATCATTTATATAATAAGTCAGTGTAAAGGGTAAAGTCTCTTAAAAACACCTAGGGAATTTCCAAATGGATGGATGTGAATGACAGGCCTGCAGCCATATTCCTTTTAGGATCTTTGGCCTGCTACACTTTCTATTATTCTACTATGCCATTTCTATTGTGGCAAAATGGGTGGTGGTGGTGGTATGGAGTAAAATGCTATGTAGCCAAAATAAAATTCCTTTCTAGAATCCAAGGTCATCCTTTGTCTCTACACCTCTGCATCTGACTGGAACTGGATGGGTGAAACTGCCAGCATGGCAGTGGAAGATTGGACCGTGTGAAGGCCTTTGTGCTGCCGAACGCAGACGCAGCAAGCTGAGAAGCCTCCACCCTCCCTTCTCTGGCGGGGGGGGGGCAATAAAATGTTGCCGATGCGGTCAGCTGGGCCACAGAGCATCAGAATGCCTGGCTCCAGCCCCAGTCTCACAAGCGCTCCCACCACCTGCCAGCACGACAAAGAAAAAACTCCAAAAGCCACCAGAAAAGAGTCAGCTGTACAAAAACCTGAGAAGCATAATCCCCAAACTACAGAGACAGAATCTGACCATTGGGGAGGCCCCATCCACCTCGGAGGAGGAGGAGGAGAAAAATACTGAAGACGACCCAATGGTGTGTGGACCCATCCGCCCCTTTACCATCAAATCCAAACTCCAAGTGCCCGAAACAGGGCTGGAAGTGGAAGTTGGGCAATCGTGGACACCGGCTGCACCCGATGCTTAATCAGCATGTCGATTGTGGAGCAACTCGGCATACGCACAAGACCCCTAGCCCATCCAATTCATTTGAGCAGGTGGATGGAATGCTAATTGGGGGGGCAGCCACGCGAATTACCAAATTGGTAAGGTTACAGATAGGCCGCTACTATGAATTCCTCAGATTCATCATAGGTCCAAGAATGCAGAAATCAATTATCTTGGGGCTTGCATGGCTGGACAAGTGGGTGCCTACAATAAAGTGGGAGGATGGCATTAGGAAATTGATTATCGGCTTTGGCCCACTACCACCGGTAGAGTCAAAGGGCCACCCAGGAACGATTGAACCCAATAGCCCAGAACCTGCAGTAGACACCAAAACCCCAGGGATCCAACAAGTACCAAAAGACTACTGGGACTTGGTGGGGGTGTTCAGTGAGGAAGATTGCAACTATCTTCCCCCTCATCGGACCACAGATTGCGCAATAGAATTGATACCTGGGACTACCCTCCCAAAACCAAAAATGTACTTCATGACTCCCAAGGATATGGTTGAATGTGGAAGTACATCGACATCAATTTGAGGCGGGCTTTATTGAACCAGTAAAGTCTAAAGTAGTGGCCCCAGTGCTCTTCAGAGAAAAGAAAGATGGCACTGTTTGTCTCTGTATTGATATGCAGGGGTTGAATGCCATATGTGTGAAGAACACCTATCCCCTCCCCCTCATGAAAGATATGTTGAACCACTTGGCTAAAGGCAAGGTGTTCACCAAGCTGGACTTGAGAGAGGCGTATTACCGCATATGAATTAGAGAGGGAGATGAATGGAAGACCGCTTTTAACTGCCCCATTGGCAGCTTTCAATTCAAAGTCATGCCATTTGGGCTACAAGGAGTACCTGCAGTCTTCATGCAGTACATGAATGAGGTGCTACATGAGCTCCCAGAAAGTGCTCGTTTATCTCGATGACATCTTAAACATCTCTGAAACTCTGGAAGAACATGTGAAGCTGGTATGGCCAGTCCTGGAAAAACTTCTAGCCGCTAAGCTATACGCAAAGTTATCAAAGTGTGAGTTCCACAAAACCTCACTAGAGTACCTTGGTTATCGCATCTCCAACGAGGGGATAGAAATGGATCCAGGAAAAGTGAAGGCTGTGTTAGACTGGTAACCTCCAAGTACTCGCAGACAACTACAGAGCTTTTTTAGATATGCCAATTTCTACAGGCAGTTCATTCCGGCTTTAATGGAGATTGCCCTCACATTGACTGAACTATTAAAAACAGGGCCTTCCTCGACAAAGCCAAAAGCAAACCAACCCCTAAAGTGGACAAGGGACTGTCAAAAAGCCTTTGAGAAATTAAAACAGCTCTTTGCCCAAGAGCCCATACTGCAACACCCCAGAATGACAATTCATAAACTTGGACGGAAGCCAGTGATGTAGCAGTAGCAGCAGTGCTACTGCAAAAGGATAAAGAAGAGCACTTCTTGCCGTGCACTTACATCTCTAAAAAACTCACCACTACTGAAAGGAGGTGGGCCAGTTGGGAGAAAGAAGAGTATGCGATCAGGTGGTCCTTGCTCACTTGGAGGCATTTCTTGGAAGGGGGGAATGTGCCGTTTGAGGTCTAGTGTAACCATAAAAACCTCAAAGCTCTCAAAGCCCATCAAAGACTGTCCCCAAAACAAGTTCGCTGGGCCCAATATTTCCAAAGATTCAGATTCAAACTGAATCTGCAGGGAAGAACTTGTTGCCGGATGCCTTGTCAAGAACAACCACAGTACGACAGTAAGAAGGAAGAAGTGGTTCACCCCATCCTTTCTTCCTCCCACCAAAAGGCGACCCAAGTCACCACCTGAAGCCAGGAAAAGCTGACAACAGTGATGAAATCGACGCTCCCAGCAGACCCGTGGCTCAACAATAACAAAGACATTTGCCATCCGCAGAGAAATTGGCGAAAATGTTTGTGAAACACATTTATCGCCTGCACGGAGTGCCCAGGAGGATCATTTCAGACCATGGAGTCCAGTTCACCGCCAAGTTCTGGAGAGAGTTCCTGAGGTCCATTGGGTCCACATAAGGACTGAGCTCAGTGTTTCATCCAAGCATGAACGGAGCAGCGGAGAGGGCCAATGCGATAGTGGAACAATACATCCTGTGTTATGTGGACTATCAGCAAGACAACTGGTTGGACCCTTCGCCGAAGTGGCATATAACAACATGGTCACAGCAGCACTGGATTAACTCTGAATTGATGGACACGCTAAAGAAAGGATGGGAAAATATGAAAAAAGCTCTAGAAGCCTACAAGAAACAAGCTGATAAAAACCACTCGCTCCAACCCCCCTTTTGTGTGCGGGACAAAGTTTTCATATCTACCAAGTACATTAGATTAAGAATGACTAGCAAGAAATTTGGCCTAAAATTTCTAGGTCCATTCCCAATAGTGAAGATAATTAACTCAGTTGCAGTTCAACTCAGTCTACCCAGAATTCTATGGAAAATTTACCCAGTATTTCATTGTAGCTTATTGAAGCCAGTAATTGGGTCCAGCATAAGACCATCCACCCAGCCTCTCCCTCCTCCTGTAGTGATAGAAGGGAAAACACATTATGAGGTGAAAAAAATGTTAGACTCCAGGCTGTATAGGGGTCGCTTACAGTATTTAGTGCATTGGAAGGGGTACCCTTTCTCTGAAGCTACTTGGGTGAAAATATGGAACCTAAAAGCGGATAAGTTAGTAAAACAATTCCATGATAAGTTTCTCGATAAGCCAAAGTGTCCCCTTGAGGGGGGGGAGGTGCTTAATTCTGGCCCCTACATTAATCTCTTTCAGGAACCATTTCTCTTCTGAGGAGAGGCCGCCTGTCAGGCCTGCAGCCATATTCCTTTTTGGATCTTTGGCCTGCCACACTTTCTATTATTCTACTATGCTGTTTCTATTGTGGGAAAATGGGAGAGGGTATGGTATGGAGTAAAATGCTATGTAGCCAAAATAAAATTCCTTTCTAGAATCCAAGGTCATCCTTTGTCTCTGCATCTCTGCACCTGACCGGAACTGGATGGGTGAAACTGCCAGCATGTCAGTGGAAGATTGAACCATGTGATGGACTTGTGGGTGTGGGGGCAAGATCATGAACTTTCAACTGGGTGGGGAAAAACCAGGAAGCTCAGATTCACGTTTCTCCACATGTGCCAACATGACTCTTTTAATAAATTGGAACTTTGAGCAATACTTTGCCTTGGACTCTGATTTAATTTTAGATGTCATTTGGAACCCTGACAGTGAATGGATCTGACATGATTGGCCAAGTTATAGTATAAGAATAATCATGGTGAACCTATGACACATGTGCCTGAAGTGGCATGCGGATGCATGTTGCCTGGCACGCATGGCGTTGCCTGTTCCTCTTTTTTGTTTCTGGCATGCATGCGCACGTGATGATCAGCTGGCCTTCAGGTGTGTGGCAGTGCCAGAAACTGGAAGAGCTGGTCTTCCATTTTCCGTGTGAGCATGCACGCTGGCCAGCTGATTGTCACGCACACATCCATGCCAGTAACCACAAGACTAGCTGGGCAACGTGCAAGCCAGAAACTGGAAGTTCATTTTCCTGTGCATGTATGCCCCCTGTGCAGCTCCACTTCTGGGTCACGGCCCAGACAAGTGGGCACACGCACACCCTCCCTTTTCCGTACTCGGTCCCGAAAAGGTTCGGGATAAGTTGGTATAAGTTGAAAGAAGGGACAGCATCAAGATCACGAGAAGTGATAAAAACTGCTTTATATTGTACTTGGCAGGCCGCATTTGGAATAGTGCATACAGTATTGGTCACCACACTACAAAAGAGATGCTGAGATTCTATCATGTGCAGACAGGATAAAGGGAAACAGTTTATGGAGCTAGGCACATCTAGCCTGTCAAAGAGAAAGATTAGGAGGGATATGATACATGTTTTTCAATACTTGAGAGGCTGTTACAGAGAAGAGGGGACTGACTTATCTCCAGAGAATAGGACAAGAAGTAATGGGTGGAAAGTTTGCTAAAGAGAGGTGAAACTTAGAAATAAGGAGAAATTTTATATAAGGAAATAAGGAGACATTTAATGATGATCCCCGCCTGAAGGCCACGGCCACAGAGGTGAAGCCCATCAACTTCAATGATTACTGCCAGAGGCTGATCCTCAACATCCACAGCTCGGCTAACCCCACAGAGCAGAGCAAGAGGTCGGCCTGGCCTGCCAGACCCTCTCCCCTTCCACCACCACCACCCATTGTTCCACAAAGACCCCTCTGCCCTCGAGAAGCCCCTATGAGCCCCTAGCCCAGAAGGGCCCAGTTGGGATGGCGCAGCACAAGCAGCCTCCATTCCTCCTCCACCCCCACCCCCATCCTGTGCAGGTTTTTGAGGGCTTCGAGTAAAATTCTTAATTTAGGGTGGATCTGTTCCACTTTTGCCGTTGAATGGGTTGCAAAGTCAGATCCAGGTCCCTGCTGAGAGGGGCCGATAAGTGCCGAGTCACCTTGGTCTCCACCCCCCCCCCACATACACAGAGCAGCACCTTCAGTTTTTCACCTCCGTTCATACCCCTTTTTTGGGGGTGGCCTCTGCAGTGTCTCTCCTCCTTCCTCCTTCCACTCCCCTTTGCTATTTTTATGCAGAGAATATTCTCCTATTTTTCCTGAGAGGAAGAAATGGGGAGGGGAGCCTGCAGGTGTCCCGTTTCCTTTTCTTTCTTAATAAAAGAGTGTTTTAAGTGTTAAAAAGAAAAAAGAAATAAGGACATCACTTATGGGACAAGCCAAATGGGAGGTAATAGATTCAGAAAGATATCAGCAATAAGGACAGCAATTTTTATACCAGTAGTAGTTAATAGTTCCACTGCTAACTGAAGGCAATAGAGAAAGGGCCTTACCCATATGAGGAAATCTGATGCTAGGAAATGGCAAATTGTTTTTTTTTTAAAGGGTACAGTAGGAACTAGCTGGACAATGTCAAAACTTTAGTGCATCTGGCCTCATTTGTGGAATCAAAATACAAATGATAGTAAGAATTTCAGAGAGATTTACTATTAACTGTTTCTTGCAGTATCTTTTACATGTAATAATAGCATATAATTTAATGTTGCTTTGTTCTATGATCTCTGCAAAGTTGAGAATTAAACATTACAAAGTTACATAAAGACCATTCTTGGAAGGTCATCTCTGATTCAAGCTATTTGAAGGTTTGTATCAGAAATTATTTTCCTCCAGTGACCTGGAAATAGGCTCATGGATCCTCCTGAATATCCCAGCAGAACTTGAAGGGCAGCCTTTCCACCCTCTCCTTAAAGACACGGTCAAACCTTTCACTCTGGGCAACAGTCATGTGGTTCTTCCAGTCCCCAACAATGCCTGTAAAGCAGTGGTTTAAAAAATGTCAACAGTTTAATGGTTTGCAAAACATAATTTTTGTATTCAATTAAACTAGAGGCTATTTGTGTCATCCTATCACCAAAATGAATGTGTGTGTGTGTATTGGAATGTATGTATGTTTGTGTGTATGTGTATGTACAATCACACACATACATACACACATTGTATATATCTATATCTTTAGAGCTTCTGGAGGGGACTATAGAGATGAAGGTCGAAAGTCTTCCAGATGTGGTTTCTAGCCTCCAGTTACCATTTATTTATTTATTTATTTATTTTATTTTCTTAGCGCTTATAGACCGCCCCCTCTCCCGAAAGGGACTCGGGGCAGTGTACAGTCCATATCAGAAATACATCATGAATAACTATAAAATTTAGACAATTAAAATTATTAAGTAGATAGATAAATAAATAAGAGGAGGATAAAAAGATATACAGAACTGTACTGCTAAGTAAATAATTTAAAATGTAAAAATTTAAAACCCCAACAGATATCCTATAAAATTAAATTTAAAAGAACAATCCCCCTAAGAAACCAGTAAGAAATATGTATGCCAGGAGGTAGACGTTATAATTATGCCAGGCCAGCCAGTGGGAACAGGTGTGTCTTCAATTTCTGTCGGAAGGAGTGGAAGTTGGTGGTGGTTCTGATGTCGGGGGGGAGGTCATTCCAGAGGGTTGGGCCCATCACAGAGAAGGCCCTATTCCTTGGTGTCGCCCATTGGCATTGCCTAGTGGACGGCACCAGGAGAAGCCCCTCCCTGTGAGAGAAAATTGGCCACAGGGATGTGTGTGGGAGGATGCGATCCCGCAGGTAGCTAGGCCCTGTGCCATGGAGCGCTTTAAAGATGGTGGTCAGAACCTTGAAACGCACCCAAAAAACCACAGGCAGCCAGTGCAGCTCGCGCAGGAGCGGTGTTACGTGGGAGTAGCTGGTACTCCCCATGACTGCCCGCGCGGCTGCGTTCTGGACTAGCTGCAGTCTTCGGGCACGTCCCAAGGGAAGCCCCATGTAGAGAGCATTACAGTAGTCCAGGCGAGACGTCACCAGTGCATGAGTGACCGTGCGTAGGGCATCCCGGTCCAGAAGGGGGCGCAATTGGCGCACCAGGTGAATCTGGTGGAACGCCCCCCTTGCCACGGCTGCCACATGGTCGTCCATTGACAGCCGGGCATCTAGGAGGATGCCCAAATTGCGCGCCTGTTCCACAGGGGGCAATTGTTCGCCCCCTATGGCCAGCGTTGGAGTCAGCTGGCTGAACCGAGGTGCCAGTAGCCACAGCCACTCAGTCTTGGAGGGGTTGAGTTTGAGTCTGTTGTCCCCCATGCAGACCCCGACGGCTTCCAAACACCGGGACATCACTTCGACAGCCTCGCTGGGGTGGTTTGGGGTTGAAACGTACAGCTGAGTATCATAAGCGTACAGATGGTATTCAACCCCTAAACCACGGATGATCTCCCCCAGTGGCTTCACATATGCATTGAACAGGAGGGGCGAGAGGACTGACCCCTGCGGCACCCCGCAGGTGAGTGGCCTCAGGGTCGACCTCTGCACCTCTGTCAACACACATTGCGACCGGTCGGAGAGGTAGGAGCCGAACCACCGTAAAACGGTGCCTCCGACTCCCATCCCCTCCAGCCTGCGCAATAGGATACCATGGTCGATGGTATCAAAAGCCGCCGAGAGGTCTAATAGGACCAGGATAGAGGAACAGCCTCTATCTCTGGCCCTCCAGAGATCATCAACCAGCGCGACCAAGGCTGTCTCTGTGCTGTGCCCGGGTCGGAAGCCGGACTGGCGTGGGTCTAGATATTTGGATTCGTCCAGGTGTCATGGAAATTGCTGTGCCACCACATTCTCAACAACCTTCGCTAAAAAGGGAAGGTTGGAGACTGGACGATAATTAGCCAGCTCCATTGGGTCCAGTGAAGGCCTCTTGATAAGGGCCTCACCACCGCCTCTTTCAAGGCAGTTGGTAAGGATTCCTCACCCAATGAGGCGTTCACCAGGCCCAGAAGCCAGCCTCGTGTCACCTCCCAGGATGCCAGTACCAGCCAGGAGGGACATGGGTCCATTGAACATGTGGTGGGTCGCAGCCGTCCACGCAACCTGTCCAAATCCTCGGGGGCAACAGAGTCAAACTCCTCCCAGAATGGTCTCACAAGACTCACTGTTGACGGCTCGTCCGGTCCACTGGAGGGGGCCCATCCGCTCCGGATCTGAGCGACTTTGTCCTGCAGATATTCCCCAAACTCCTCTGCTCTACCCTGCAAGGGTGTCCCCCGCGTCCCCTGTGACAAGAGGGAACATGCCTGTTATCGGTTTCATTGAGTCTTAGATAGAGGGTAATAGTTTGCAAAGTCGGGAACATTGCATATCCCTATGTTATCAGAGGAATGTCTACCTCCCTGTCCATCACACAATATATACAAATCTGTATTTCTAATTTTTGGGCAGGAAGCTGGTTCCTTACTATTTTAACTAGAGCTGGACTACAGAGTGAAGGCTTGATAGAAGAGTAAAGATTTCTAACTATAAGGAGTCAAGTGATTTCTCTGGTATAAGCATCTTGTTCTGGGAAGTCATGGAACCAATAGTCTGCCAGTGAAGTTCTAAATGATCTGGAGTTCACCCTGTTGGAACCGGTCCCATGCTTAGTTAAAATGATAGATGGGTTGTTGATGGAGGACAATTCCCAGGGTAGAGAGCAAAGAAGATGTCTCTCCAACAGGCTGAAGTGACCAGTATTCGAACAATCTCATTCCTAAAGGATCATTAGACTGTGCAAGCAGCAGACCAGACATTGTAACTGTCAGGTTATATCCATGGCAAAAAAAAAAAAAAAAAACCTGTCAGGATAAAACAAAGTACACCATCATAGGCCTATCAAAAGTTCAAGAAGGCCAGAAATGGGCCCGTTTCCAGCCTCCAGAAGGCCTCCTGAGCCCGAGGAGGTCATTTTCGCCCTCCTGGAGGCTCGAAGAAAGCCTCCAGAGCCTGGGGAGGACACACACACACACACACACACACACACACACTGCGGTGCAGGAGGCCGACTAGGCCATGCCCGCCATGCCCACCATGCCCACGCCCACTCAGCAACCTTGCTAAAAATTTTGAAGCCCATCCCTGATACCACTCTACAAAAAAATCCTTTCAGATGAAGGTGGCAATCCTGGCATATTCATAAGCATACCCCTAGAGCAGTGGTGGGCAACCTTTTTTTTCAACTGAGCCAAATCTCGCCAAAACCACGATTGAAATTTATTTGGAGAGCCGCATTTTTAAAACCGAAAATACATAGGATGGTACACTGTTTTTAGTTTCAATAAGTTTTTATTGAGAATATTCTGCACGCAAGTATCCACATAGGTCGGGAGGATACAAATAACACAACTAATAAAACAAAAACTTTAGAACGATATTATTTATCGATAATGTTAAATTCCGTAAAATTTGCCTTACAATGTAGAGAAAATTACATCCTGACAATGACTGACAAAGTCACAACCACTAATGTGAACATTGGCCTTGCATTTCCTTGGATAGTTTGAGTAAGTCAGGTTTGTATGTTGTTGATTTTAATTTCATCTCTCTCTCCCACTTTCTTTCTTTTTTTCTTTTTCTTTCTCTCTCTCTCTCTCTGGCTCTTTGAATCTCTCTCCCTCCCTCCCTCTCTGTCTCCCTCTGTCATTTTCTCTGGGTGTCTATCTGTCTGTCTCTCTCTCTGTATCTCTCTCTCTCTCTCCTCCTTCCCCCATCTCTGTCACTCTGTGTGTGTGTGTGTCTGTCTGTCTCTCACTCTGTGTGTGTGTGTGTGTGTGTCTGTCTCTCCCTCTGTCTCTCTCCCCTCCCTTCCTCTCTCTCTGTCACTCTGTGTATGTGGGTGTGTCTGTCTCTCACTCATTCACTTAATCACTCACTCTGTGTGTGTCTCTCTCTCTGTCTGTCTATCTTTCTCTCCCTCCCTCCCCCTCTCTGTCTCTGTGTGTGTGTGTGTGTGTCTGTCAGTCTCTCTCTGATTCCCTCCCTCACTCCCTCTCTCTGTTCCTCTCTGTCTGTCTGTCTCATTCACACACACACACACACACACACACTGTGGTCACCTTGCTGAGTGTGTTTCAAATGTGATTGGAACACTCAACAAGGTGACCACAGTGTGTGTGTGTGTGAATGAGACAGACAGACAAAGAGAGGGAGTGAGAGAGGGAATCAGAGAGAGACTGACAGAGACGAATCAGAGACGTACTTTTAGCTACCTGGCAGCGGCGTTTTGCCTTGGGGGGCTCCTCAGAACTTCCCAAGACTTCGGAGGGAAGTTTACAGCCCTCCCTCGGAACGCTTCGGAGGGAAGCTTTTGCAAAAGCCCGGGCGATTGACAACAAGTCTCCCAGGCTGTAATTTTCCAAGCTGTGCGCACGCGCCTGTTTTCCACGCCGTGGAGCAGCGGCGAGATTCTGCGCAGCAAGCGATGATTCCAGGGGCCATCCGGGAAGATGAGGAACGCGAGGGGGGACCCTGCCCCCCCACTGATGGCCCCCGGAATCATCGCTCGCCGCCCAGAATGTCGCCGCTGCTCCACGCCATGGAAAACAAGCACGCGCGTACAGCTCGGCAAATTACAGCCTGGGAGACTTGTCACTCGCCCGGGCTTTTGAAGAAGCTTCCCTCCGAAGCCCGAGAGGAGGGAGGGGTGCGGGCGCCCGGCACACAGAAGAGCCGCATTAAAATGTGTAAAGAGCCACATTTGGCTCGCGAGCCGCGGCTTGCCGACCACTGCCCTAGAGTATAAATTGCAATCCTGGCAAATTCATAAGCATACCCCTAGAGTATAAATTTCTATGGATTTACCTTTACGAAGAAAGACCCCTTTTCTAGAATCTGCAAAGGTAGGATTCCCGACTGCATAGTTTGTTCTAGAATCTGCTTTCATGCCATCAAATGTAGCTTTATCCACCACAACATCCACCTCCTTTTCAGTTAGTTCTCTTTCTAGGAAATTGCATATTTTCAGTACAGAACTTCTCAGATCCTGCAATTTGATACAGCTTTATATTAGTTCATCCATAACAATGGAGAACAGATGGAAAATGTGGCTGATATATTTGGGGAATTCTAAAGATTATCACTATCTTATACATATCTCGCATGTCAATGCTGTCTCTCACTTCCCCTGCCTTTAATTCTTTTCTTACTGAAACAGTTATTCTAATATTAAATCATTTGTATTTTTTTCAAAAAATGTACAATATTCATTAAACACAGAAATCCATCCTTAGAATTGCTGCTAAAGGTTTCCAGGAGACAAATTGTTGAGAAACATTTTTGGTTCTCGATATTTTTATGATTCAGACTCTTACATTCTAAGCAATCTTGGCTGCAACAGAAGCTGGCTGGTTCTCCAACCAAACTAAATGAATGTTTTGGTCTCTCTTGAAAATGTACTTGAGTTGAGTCAATCTTCTTTGAGCCAAAAGAGGAGAACATTATGCATTTTATTTTATTGATTAAATTCATATCCTGATCATCTCAGCAAGTGCTCCCAAAAATGCCTTAAGATTAATCTTTTTGATACCAAGATGATCACATTCTAGTTTCATGGATCCTTCTCCTTCCTGTTGAAGAGAGGGCTCTTATGTTTCTTCAGAGATCTCATCGGTCATAGGGGAGTTCACAGAAATAACCAAGGGTGGTTCTGGTGGTCAACTCTACTACTCCTTCTTGGAATAAGTTATTCTATACATCCCATCATTTCTAAACCTTTCTGTGCTTAATTTTTGTTCATGTCGCACCACACAAAATGGGCACATCTTACCTTTTTCATTTCTTCATAAGAAAGGAAGAGAATATTGAAATCATCCTTATGATTGTACCAGCCTTCTATATGGTCTAGCCATAAACTACAGAACACTGATAGGAGAGAAATGAATTTGGCATAATTATGAGTGCAATCTTCAAAGTCACTTGGTTTAATTGTTTAGCTGGGCACTGCAATGTTTCAACTAACAATCCATCTCAGAGATACATTCTGAATGCTTTCATTTCTTCCATTTATCTTTATGACCGGATGGACCTACAGATGAAAGCTCAATTGATAATAACACTAAACACCTAATAACACTAAATGCGGAGAGGAGAGAGAAGGAATGGGAGCCATAACTAATGTGGTTGCATACTCTCACTTGCTAAAGGGAGAGTTTTGTCAAGGTGCTGCTATATTGTTTTGATTCTTTTGCTGTTCTTGGATCTTTGGGCACTCTGAATTAATTTTTTATACATTTGCAAATATCAGACTTCCTCCCGTTATCTTTCTTCTGACCTTTAATGCCTTTAACCCTTAAATGCTCCTCATGAGATTTCATGATAGAGTGTGTTTCTTTCTTTTTGTTTTCTTATATTTTAAAAAATATGGACAACTCTCTACCTTTTCAAATGAACATTGATTTGTATTAATTTTAGATTCTGTCCATTATTCCTAACATAATCACACCCTGATTAATAAGGTGTGGTGATTTAGTGGCTTCCTGACAGTCTCTGTTCCATCATTGCATGGTGGGGTGAGCCCCCATCACTTGCCTCAGCTTCTGCCCCCATGGCACTTTGACAGCATGTTCTATGATACCTACATAAATAGGACCCTTGGATGAGGCTGCAAGAATATCCACTCATCTTTCTTTCAGGTGTAAAGCCAGCTTGCCCTCCTGTGGTTCACTTTGGGAAGTGTGCGAGCATGTCCCACAACAGAGGTGGTAAATTGGCAGCCAAACTACCATTCTGCAATAGCATTGCAGTCTCCTGACTAATATAACAGTGATAATGATGATGATAATGATGATGATAATGATAATGATGATGATGATGATGATGAAGATGATGATGATGATGATGGCAGCATGCAGTTTAGAATTGACAAATGTGCATCAATGGCAATCAAAGCAGGCAAGGTCATAGAAGATGATGGAATAAAAGTTGAGAATGAAGAATTGATAAAGGCAGTAAAACCAGAAGAAGGCTACAAGTACTTGGGGATTTTAGAATCCTCTGACTTAATGCATAATAAAGTCAAGGAATCAACTTCAGCCAAGTATATTCAAAGAATTCACAAGATATTAAAGTCCAAACTGAATGGAGGAAACATCATAAAAGTAATAAATACCTGAGCTATAACTGTGATTTGATACTCATTATTATTCTAGGAATCCTGCATTCTTCTCCACTCATCCATCCCATTATAAACTGTTTAAATACAATTTATGCAAATTATTGAATGAGGATTGAAAATAACTATTCTTATTTTATTTTATGGAGGAGAAAGTGGATTGAATTCATATCTCTTGTTCAAAACAAAAACTAACCTGATTGTAATTAATTTATTACCTTTGCCAGCCAAAAAGTTCTCCAAGTAAACATCAAACTTTTTTGATGTTTCCAGCATGTTTAGAATTTGTTGAAAATGATAGCCAGAAATCAAGACATCCTTCGGATTTCTGAACACATAAACAATCTGTAGGAAGAAGAAAGTATCTAGTCAAAAATGATCTCAGAGACTCCAATTAGAGTGAATACAGCAAGAAAAAAGTCGGATTGGTCAAAAAATATTGACGCTTGGTGGACCTTAGGGGACTTTCTGGAGAGCAGAAATTCATTTGCAATTTATTTCATAATATGTTAACTTCACATGGGAAAATATATATATCTGCAATCTCTCTCTCTCTCCCCCTCCCTCCCCCCACCTCTCTCTCTCTCACACAATCTATTTATCACATCTGTGTAACTGCACATCTTACACGGTGATTTTGGGTAACTATTTATTAATTCATGTATTAAATAAATAAATGAAATAAGAACCATTAAGAACCTCAATTTAAATTTAAATTAAAAAGAAGACAAAAAACAAACAAACCCAGAATGGCAGCAAAGCATACAGAGTATGTACATCAATTAATTCTCATACAATCACCTTAGAAGCTACACTTTATCATAGAACCTCGAAGCTATTAGCAAAACCATTTGGAGGACCTTCCAGAAGGCCAGCAAGGTTGGAACCAGCCTCACTTTAGAGGGAATAGGACAGGAGCTATGACAAAAAAGGTCTGTCTTGGTCATTCCTAGACCTCCCTAGCTGGCAGGTTCTCCAACACACCTTTCCTACTGGACTTGATGTAATGGGTAGATGTAACTGAGGACAGAGGTCCTTCAAATGACCTGTTCCCAATTCCTGAAGGGTTTTAAAGGTCATAACTAGGAAACATGAATCTGATCCAGAATCAGATAGCCAATGTAGTTTCAACAGCAGAAGTGCAATGTATGCAGTTCTTGGATAACACACAAATGCCTACCTTGCTACATTTGTACCCACTTAAGTTTCTGAATACTTCAAGGGCTGTGGTAATAAAACAGCTCCACATTAAAGCTATTACAGTCCTCCATCAAGAAGGGCATGAGTGACTTAGAGTAGCAATTGTAAAAAGGATTTTATGGTTAAAGGTAGCATTCCTCAACTTGGCATCCTCCATATATGTTAAGATAGAAACTGATTATGCAGCACAAAAAGTTCCAATCCATCTGGAAATGTCGTTTTGGAAAAAGTAACCTGAAGGATTAAATATCTCTGTATGGATCTTCAGTTGGGTTCTATTTTGGCCAAGCATGAGATTCTGGGTTCCCCATTTTATTTGAGTTATTTTTTCCCAGCCTGCAAATCACCAAACACATTGGAACAATGTAACATCTGTTCATTTGCATTTATTTGTCAATAATACAATCAGATGTAGAGCTTTAAAAAAAGAAGACAGAAAGCTCCCCACTCCAGCCCACAAGTTACCAAAATATGTCCTACTTTTGCTTTTTTATTTCGTAATCCTTTGGGTGCCAAATAGTAGGGCAGATGGGAACAAATGACACGAGGTGATGGGCGACTAGATAAATCTACATGATTAATATTATACTCTAGCCATGGTGCCCTGTCAATCAGGGTAATATTTTCAGTTCCATCTCGATGACCTTCATAAAGAATCAAGCTCACAATGTTCTGAGCCCACACTGTGCCTGTAAATAAGAAATAATTAAATTAATTCATCCAGGGCCATTATTATTTGGAGAATAACAAGAAAAAAAGTCAAGCAATCGGTCTACTAATCAGAGAAGATGGCAAAGAAGAAAAGGAGAGCAGAGAGACAGCAGAACTGCTTAATTCATACTTCACACATCTATCTTCACACACAAAAAGAAAAACACTACTGAAGGAACTGGCAGACATAATTTCAGAACCCTTGAAACATATATTTCAAAGTTCTTGGATCACCGGTGAAATACCTGAGGACTGGAAAAGAGTTGGTGTGGTCCCTATCTTCCAAAAAGGGGGGGGGGGAGAGCAGATTCAGGAAATTACAGACCAATCAGCCTGACATCAATACTTGGGAAGATCTTGGAAAAGATAATCAAGCAGCAAATCTGTGAACATCACTAGAACCGTGATGGCTAACCTGTTTCCCATCGTGTGCCAAAAGCGGGGGGATGCAGCGGGGGTCATGTGCAGGTGTGCTCACACCCATATTCTATGTGCAACCCCCATGTGCATGTGCGCACGACCCCCGCCATTCCCCCCACACACAGTTTTGGTGTGAAATGGACTGGTTTTTCGCCGTGCCCAGGCTCCAGAGGCTTTTTAGGAGCCTGGGGAGGGCAAAAATAGCCCCCCATCCCCCTGGAGGCCCTCCAAAGGCTTCAGGAAGCCACTGGAGGGCAAAAAACAGCCCTAGAAATTTTGAAACCCAGAAATTTTACCGTAGAGCAAACAAAGGCACTGTGGGCAACCCGGAAATCCATGAACCGACTTTTGGTTTGCCTGTGGGGCTGTTTTTCACCCTCTGGAGACTTCAGGAGGCTTCCCCGAAGCCTCTGGAGGGAGAAAAATGGCCCAAAGGGCAAACCAGAAGTCCGTTCCTGAACTTCCGGTTTGTGCATTGGGTTGTTTTTTGCCTTCCATAGGTTCGCCCTCATGGACCTAGAAGCAAACAGTGTTATGACCAGAAGCCAACATGGATTCATTGAAAACAGATCATGCCAAATAAATCTTATTTCATTCTTCAACAAAATGACCAAATTAGTAGATGAGCAAAATGCTGTGAACATAGTATACTTAGATTTCAGTAAAGCATTTGATAAACTCGATCATAACCTACTTCTTGGCAAGCTAATTAAATGTGGTATAGATAGCACTACCACTAGGTGGGTTTGTAACTGGCTGACCAACAGTACTCAACATGTAGTCCTCAATGGAACTATATCCATATGGAGGGAAGTAACCATGAGGTACCCAAAGGTTCCAGTACTCTTCAATATCTTCATAAATGATAAAGATGAGGGAATTGAAGGGGAGCTCATCAAATTTGCAGACAACACTAAGATGGCAGGAATAGTCAACACCCCGGAAGACAAGATCCAAACAGACCTTGACAGATTTAAATACCAGGCCTTATCTAACAAAATGAAATTCAAAATAGATAACAGTAAGATATTTCACTTAGGCAAGAAAAACCAACTGCATAAGTACAGATTAGGTGAAACTTGGCTTAATCCCAGTAACTATGAGAGGGATCTTGAAGTCCTAGTGGACAATAATTTAAATATGAGTCAACAATGTGTGGTGACAGCAAAGTACCAATGTGATCCTAGGCTGCACTAACAGATAGAATCAAGATCAAGTGAAGTTCTAGTAGCACTTTACAAAGCCTTAATAAAACCACACTTGGAATACTGCATCCAGTTCTGGTCACTATAATATTAAAAAGATGTTGAGACCTTGGAAAGAGTGTAGAGAAGAGCAACAAAAAGGATTCGGGGGCTGTAGGCTAAAACATAGAAAGAACAGCTGCAGGAATTGGGCATGTCTAGTCTACTGAAAAGACCGACTAGGGGTGACATGATAGCACTGTTCCAATATTTGAGGGACTTCTACAAAGATGAGGGGATCAACCCATTTTCCAAAGCACCCAAAGGCAAGACAAGAAACAATAGATGGAAACTAATCAAGGAGAGAAGCAACTTAGAACTAAGGAGAAAGTTCCTAACAGTGCTAGCAATCCATCAATGGAATAGCTTGCCTTCAGAAGTTGTGGTGCTTCGTTATTGGATGCTTTTAAGAAGTAACTAGACATCCACTTCTCTGAAACTGTATAGGGTCTCCTGCTCAAGCAGGAAGTGATCAAGAAGACCTCTGAGGTCCCTTCCAGTTGTATTATTTTATGTTCTAACTCAGTCAATCTTCCTATAGTAAACATTTCAGAGATGCTTAAAGACAACTTCTTCTAAAATATTTGATATGTTGTATGAGAGAAAGTCAGCTTTGTAAAGTAAAATTAAAAATGGTCAAAATACAGATTTGCAGCTTTATTTCACCTGCATTTCATCTTCTATGCCAAATGTTAAAATCTGTTTACAGCACGATACAATTGCAGCAACCAAAGTATTGAAAAACTGAATAAAAGTACTGGATCCAAAACCAACTCTTCCTCGGAAGACATCTTTGAATTTACCTGATTTAGGATATGTGATTATAAATGTATCATCATCTCGGATTTCAAAACTTTCCAGTGAATCTATATTTTCAGGTGAGGACACCACTGGTACAAAATAACACCCTTTGTGTAGATATATGCCCTTCACTGATGGCTCCATTGCTTGTCCTGTTGATAGAATAGAGAAATTGAAAATAATTCCTATATTAATAGTCAATGTTGAATTAATTCAATTCTTTCAAAATCATGATTCTTGGCAACATGAAGAAAAACACATATATCATTAGATTATTTTACCTAATTATTTAGTTAATTAGTTTCATGAACTCAATTTTCACTCACGAAGGTTTCCATTGGAAAGAGTACATTTGCTCCTATTCTTGCCATCTAAGAGTTCTACATAGAAGAGAAAGTTTGAATTACAGTACTCAGAACATACTAGTTGCAATTCTTTTCTTACCTTACTTTGTCTTATAGAATCTCTGGCAGTCAGTCGTGTCATGTCTAAAAGCAACATTTATTTAAAGTACTGTTTCAACGTTTTTGTATTCCTGTTCCTGAAATATTTAAGGAAGGTTTGTCTTTAGTCAAACATTGTATCAGCACTGTATGTCCCTTTTTAAAAAAGAGCTAAAGAAGATGGTAGAACATGATGATTAAGTAATAACCTAAGTAACAAGAATGGCAGAGATGGAGGTAACCTTTATTTTACTAAGAAAAGCATTACTTGAAAACCATGATAGATGACAGAGGTCTATATCTAAGAGGCCCATCTGGGGATGACTGTAGGATATAGACAATTGTTTAAAAGTATGAATAAAATGTGTGTCTGGATGTGAGAAATATGAAAAAGAATGCTTGGTGGGAAAAGATACGGAAGAAGCTGTGGAAGCGAACAAACCCATGTAAGAGAATTGTTGCTGCCCAAAATGAGGATGAGAGAAAATTTCCGAATGATATGCAGAAACAGAGAGTTGCAAATTGTGAGTTCTTCATGATAGTTCAGACAAGAAGTGTCAGAATGAGCACAGTGTGACCATTTTGAGATGGTCACAGGAGCAAAATAGAGTAAATAGAAGTTTGTCTTTCAAACAGTGTTTTATATAAAAGGAATATATACATACATGTACTAGTCAAAATCAGGCAATCAATCATCAACTATAGCATGGAAGCACCCAGAGAGATACACAAGAAGAGTGATACATGAGGAGAGAGAGATACGCCCTCACATGCCCCCCCTTATATAGGCAGCTTCTTAAAGTGCAATAACCCTGCTGATTCATTCTCATTTCATCAGCTTGGTTTACAACCTTACAACAGCAGATGGTCAGCTATTAAATCGTTATTACCCTGACAAGAAGCACCAACCACGAGTACTAATGCTACGTTTGTGGAAAAATTATAGTCACAGATTCTTGCAAGTCTGAAAATATCTCTCCTCTGTCCTTTTGCTTTTTAAAAAATTTTTTTTTAAACATTTTTTTAAAAAAGGCCAAAAGGTTTTTTGCAATTTACTTCTGTACATTTCTACCTCAATATACATCCATTGTAAATACACTTCTCCCTCCCTTATTTCAGTTTCTCTTTGTCTATACATATGATACTATTATATACATTCCTTAATTTACAATCCTTCATTATGTACCATTTCCATTTATACAGTACATGTTTGTTCATCTCTACCTATACATTGCTATTTTCTAACTCCTGTGCAGGGGTGGATTTCAACCAGTACGGACTGGTACAGCTGTACCATATGGTGAAATTTAGCTTGCCTTCCTGTACCCGTTGGTCAGGAGGCCCCGTACCAGAACGCTCCCTCCCCTCATTCACTCTTTCACTCGCCCTGCCCATCCTCACCATGCTGCCGAAAAGTTCTCAGAAGAAAAACCACAAGAAGAAAGAACTGGTGAGTGGCTGGGGTGGGGGTGGGAAGGATGTTGGGGAAGAGGGAAGAGGCTGAGGGGCTGCTAGAGGAGTGTGTGTGTGTGCACAGGCTGTGGGTTTTATAAAACGTCTGATGAATCCAGGAAGAGGGAAGAGGCAGAGGGGCTGGAAGATACTATAGGAACACACGCTTCCAGCCCCTCTGCCTCTTACTTTGGCTATTTGGGTTGTGTATATTTTTTCCACCATCTTTACAAATTTCTACCCAAAGTTCATAGTCTCCAATTGTAAAATAATAAATCTCAAATTTAAATTATCTTTTTGGGCATCTGGGATAGATTCTTCAATATCTCTATTTACAAGTCTGTATTTCTGTTCCATTGTTTCCATCTTTTTGTCTAGTTGTTCCATTTTTGTCTCTACTATTTTTATTCTCTGTTCATTTTTAATAATAACTTGCTGGATATTTTCCATTTTGTCATCCATTCTTCGTATATCTCCCTTCATTTCTCCCATATCCTGTTTGATCTCTTTATGATTTCATTTGGTCTCTTCATGGTTGCTTCTTGTGATTTGGTCATTGCTTCTTGTATCATCAAGAGCATGGCTTGCATACTATATATATATGTGGGCCCACAGCTTGAAGATGGCAGGTGTGATCCTGCCGAAACGTTGCAAAGACAATCTCAACCTTACACGGGAAAAGACCCGAATACAACAAAACCAGCATATATATATTGCATGGTTCAGGTTCAGTTTGTGTCTTATTAGGTCTATTTTTCCTTTTATCTTGTTGTTTGGGGCATGGACTATAAATCTAATTCTAATCTTTTAATTTCTTCTTGCAATCCTTTTTGTTTTGTTTCCTTTTCTTGTTTTTTCTTGCCATGTACACTGTAGTGAGTCCTCATATATATGCTTTGGTGGTATTCCACATGGACTTCTTTCGCTAACCTGGGTCTATGTGCATAGTTGGTATACACTCTGCACACCTCGTCTATATCTTTTCGTCTATCCCATTTGTCCCTCTCCAGTGCATCCACTAGAAGTTCTGCCATCTTCTCACCTTGGTCTTCTTTCTTCTCTTCTACGATATTCTGAAAACTTAAAAAGAAGGAAGCTTTCTCCATCTCGAGAAAGACAATAGATTCTTCAATATCTCGATTTACAAGTCTGTATTTCTGTTCCATTGTTTCCATCTTTTTGTCTAGTTGTTCCATTTTTGTCTACAATTTTTATTCTCTGTTTATTTTTTAATAATAGCTTGCTGGATATTTTCCATTTTGTCATCCATTCTTCTTATATCTTTATGTTTGTATGTTTGTATTCTATTTTATCTGTTTTTTACTGTACACCGCCCCGAGTCCCTTTGGGGAGAGGGGGCGGTATAAAAATCAAAAATAAAGGTAAAGCTAAAGATATCTCCCTTCATTTCTCCCATATCCTGTTTGATCTCTTTATGATTTCATTTGGTCTCTTCATGGTGGTTTGCTATTGCTTCTTGTGTTTTGGTCATTGCTTCTTGTATCATCAAGAGCATGGCTTGCATACTCTGGATATTTGATGCTAAGCCTCCTTTTTCTGGTCCCAACATACTCTCTATTGAATGCTGGTGTGATGGAGATGCAGTAGTAGATGTAGGGTTTGGGAAGGTTTTCTAACTTGTCCTGGTAATAGTTGTGGTACTCATCATTTTTTCCACACGGAAGAGATTTCTCCAAAACAACATGTAATGGTTTAACCATTTAGGTTTCGTTTTAAGGCCACTGCACACCTATATATATATCAAACAACAATTCTGCCATGTTGATAAGAATATCTTCACTGTGCCTTAGGCTATTTAGTTTAAAATATAAAAACTCCTTATAAATAACTTCAAACGTATAAATACCATAAATATAAATGGGTATATATCCTACTGTGATAATCCTCTGAGTAATATATATATATTTATCAGCACAAATACAACACATATATATATATATATATACATACATACATATATACACACACACACACACACACACACACACACACACACACACACACACACACACACACACACACACACACATATATATATATATATATATATATATATATATATATATATATATATATATATATATGCTGGTTTTGTTGTATTCGGGTCTTTTCCCGTGTAACCTTACACGGAAAAAGACCCGAATACAACAAAACCAGCATACCTACACCCGTGAAAATCTACAAACACACACACACACACACAAATATACACACACACACACTATAATTTCAATATAATTTCTAATGATACTTATAACACTTTAAAACCACCTTATAAACATATATGTAATATATATGTAGAGTGTAAATATCTTATTTTCAAATTACCAAAATTCTATAAGTGTTAAACAGTTATATCACCTTTTACACTTAATTCTATTTCATGTAGTTCTTATTTTGTTTTTGTTTATATATGCATCTTTTGTTTCTTTCTTCTTGTTTTATTATCCTCCCAAGTCCTTCAACATTGTTCTCTTTCCCCCCATGTTGTCTTCTACAACCACTTCAACCAATGAATTCCATCAAGTCTTGAGTCTTGCATCATTTCTTTATACAGTCTAGTTGATTAGTTCTATCAGTCCAATATCTACCATCTGGGGCTCTTGTTCTTCTTGCTCAGCACAGGTTCCTTTACTATGTTTCAGCTTTGAAAGTTTTTCTCAAATCCATCACCTCTTAACAGTTATGATATTATCCAAATACACAATTCATAGTTCCAGTCCTGTTGCAATCCACTTCTAGTCCATCTTAAATTATATCCAACATATACATCTTTACTCTTTAGCTTCTCCTCCTCACAAGCCTATACAGTACATTATTATCAAGAAACAGAGTTTATAGTCACCAATCCAATGGAATCCAATAAATTCAATAGCACTTATGATCAGCTTCAGGAAACCTCTGTCTTGAGCTTATTCCTCTTCCTCTCCTCTTCTCTTTGTACTATCACTGTCCACTGCTCAGAAAATGGCAGTCACACGGAGAAGCCAGAAGCATCGCAGAGAGACCAGCTGGGAAAAAGCAGGCTCTGCCAAACCTCACAGAAATCCAGCTGGACAAACCTCTGTCGGGAGGTCTTTCGATTGAAACCTGTCCTGGAGGGACAGGGGAGAAGAAGGGATGTCTCAGATGACTTAGAGGAACCGGCAGTTCCTCAGGAAGTCAGAGGAAAAAACTCTTCAAACCGGCAGTGGGGGGAGGGCATAATTGAATGATTGCTAAAAAGCTGGGGTATCTGGACTAAGTTATTGTGCAGGAGCAGTGTTGGACCAGAGTGTTGAAACCGGGTGAGTGATTGACCAACTCACAGAAAAAAAAGAAAAAGGTGATCTTAATCTTAAAAAGGGTCCCAGAGCAGAATTAGCAGCTAACTAGCTTTCAGGGAATGTTATTGAAAAAAGGAGGCAGAGGAGGTTAAGTACCAAAGCCTCAGAGGATTTTGTCTTCTGCAATTTGGAAGTGAAGAAAAATTAACAACTGAAAGGAAGAGCCCAGGGGGAAGTCTCTTTTCCCCTTCTCTGATTCTATTCTTTGTGGATTAAACGCACTTGGATGGCTATTGACAGCTAGTTGTGGGATTGTACTGTGGTTTGCAGAGAGCCATTTACCGGCGAGCAGAAATACCACACCAGCTAATGAAGAAAAAAAAGTAATAATAATAACAGAGGGAAGTCCTTTTTCTTTTTTTTCTTTTTTGTGGATTTAAAGTGCTTTAAAAGAAAAGGGAAAAAAGAGAGAGTTGCAGCTGCAGTGTGACCTTGGATTCAGGAAGAGACTTTGAAACGTGAGAATCGTTAAGGAGTCTTTGCAACATTGTTTTGACTGAAACTATCTACAGCTGTGAAGAGAAAGAAAACTTTAACTAGGACCTGGACTGAACTAATTTTAAAACTGAGCAACAGAATCTGGAAGATTCTAAACTCGCAATTAAATGTGGTATAACCCCAAAATTTAAAAATCTGCTAAAATAGTTAAACTTGCATAATGGAGACTTGGATGTATGATGAATTATTTGTGATGCTGAAAAGCGTGTGTGAAATGTTAATTGGTAAAGAAAAGCTAGGAAATCAAAGGGAACATACAGAACACGAAATAGAAGAAGAGGTGGTAAAAAGAGGGCACAAATGAGGTACAGGAAGATAAGGTGGAAAAAAGAACTGAAAATAAAATGCAGATAGAAGATTTCACTGGGATTTACAGTCAGAAAGAAAAGGTAAACAAAGGGATTGATCTCCCAAAAAAGAAACCACGAAATAGAAAGCAAAGGAGGAGAACAGGGAAAACCCTGCGGAAAGTTACTAGAAGAATACAAGTAAATACTCAGAAGAAAAGATACGAGAACCACAAAAATAGGGAAAAGAAAAAGAAGAAGTTAGGGAAAAGGGGGAGAAGAAGGAAAAGAATTAAAAGTGGGATTTTTGAGAGCCCAAGAGAAAATGGTTAAAGTGGAAGAAAGGAAAAAAGAGTTATATTAGTAGACTAAAGAGAATAGTAGTAGGATTGTCATTGTTATGTAACTAATTAAGAAATAAAGAAGTGATAGTATATTGTTAATGGTAGAAAATTTTTTGAAAGAAATGCTCTCTATGTTTAAATTGAATTAGAGGATGTATGCTGTTTATAGCAAAACATACCAATATTTTGAGAAAATAAGAAATGAAAATTTGGTGTAACTTTGAAGGGGCAATTGCAGATATTTTTTTATGTATTAAGAAAAAATAACAGTAAAGATGAAAAATAATGGAAGAGAATAATTTGGCTGAAAGTGAAAATGAAACTATGATGTAAAAAAGATTATGTAAATGATAGGATGTAAAAGAAAAGAACCAGACAACTTTTTATTCCTATAGTATGTATAAGTTGCATTAAAAAATAAAAACCCTTACATCTGGCTTTTTCAGGTGCAGCCATTAGGTAACCATGTAGGTTGATAAAGGGAGCACAAAAAGCATGTAAGAAGACTTGGGAGGCCCATCACCCAGGACAAAATGAAACAACGCAAAAACCCTGGAGAGAGAAAAGACTTGTTGATGTTTCTCCCTTCCTCTTCCCCAAATTTAGTGCTGAAGCTAAATTCTCCACCTCTGCCCTACAATCTCCCCTGTAATGACCTAATTTGCTAAATGTATTATGCAGGTAAAGAGGGTACAAAAATGTGTGACTTACCTTGATGAATGACCGGGAGGTTGAAGAGCAGAGAAAAAGAATCACCCAGGAGTTTATTTTTTTAAGAAGAAAAGTGGAGAGGGAGACCTGAATGGAAATGTTTGGAAAGCTCTTTACTGCTTAGCTGATTTCCTTTATGACTCGGCTTCTGCCTGGACTATAAGTGCTAAGCCTTCCTTTGCAGTTTTTCATTTCAACTTTGCACACACTTTCATTAACTTGCTTGGCAGGTTTTCATTTCAGCTTTGCACACCAACTCCCAGAACAACTTTGCCTCCTTCATCTCCCCCTCCCCCTGTATAAAATTTCAGCTTTCTTATGGATAAACGCAAATCTGTGATTCTGCACAGTCATGTTTATGACAGGCATGCCCAGGACATGTGAACCATCTCTGGTAGCTATAGCGCACTATTGACTCATATTTAAGTGATTTTTCACTTGAACTCCTTCCATCTTCCTCTCCTCACCTCTACCTTCCTTCCCTCCTCTTCTTTTCATCTCCTCTCCTCCTCTCTTCCCTTCTTTTTCTATTGTTGTAGATGTCTCTTCCAGCTCTTAATTTTTATTTTCTTGGGGTAGTATTTCCACAGACCCAAAAATAATTGAATATCATTTCTTGTTCCTTTTTCTTCTCAAATCTATCCTGATTATGTTTTCCCCCTCATTTGTATCTTACTTTTGAATATATACTTATATATTATTATTTTCTTTCCTCTTTTCCCCCCTTTTCTACTTAATGGTGAATTGTCTGGGTTCCATATCTTCCCCTTACTTTCTTTTCTGTATGTCTTTCTCTAACTCTACATAAAATCTTCCCCATGTCTTGAAGAACACCGAGTCCTCTTTACCCTTTATTTTCAATCTCTTCATCTCTGCACAGTCTAGAATTTTTTTTATCATCTCTTCTTCTGTTGGTACCTTATTTAATTTCCAATTTTGAGCATATACAATTCTCGCTGCTGTAGTTAACATGTTTAATCAAATAGGTTTCTTCTTTCTTATATTTCTCTGGGAAGATATCCAATACAAATGTCTCTGGTCTGGGCTCCATCTTTTGTTGTAAAATTTCCTCTAACCATGTTCTTATTTTAGTCCAATAGTTCCTTGCTTCTGCACATGTCCACCACATATGATAGTATGTCTTTAAACATCTTAGCTAGTTTTTCTGGTGTCATGTGCCATCTATAAAATATTTTATACAAGTTTTCTTTATAGGCTGTTGACATGGTTAGTTTATAATTTCTTTCTCATAGTTGCTGCCATTTTTCTAGCTCATTCGTGTAACCAAAATTCTTTGCCTGGTTTAACATAGTGTCCTTGACCACTTCTTCTAGTCTAATTCTTAATAAATAACTACACAATATCTTAATTATTTTTTCTTCTGTTCCCATCAGCATTTTGTCCAACTCTGAGTTTCCCAAGTTAAATCCATATTCCCTCTTATCTTTTTCATACCCTGCTTTGATTTGCAGTTGCGAAAACCAACCTATATCAATCCCTTGTTCTTCAAATTCTTGCTTTTGTTTTAGTTTCCCCTTTTCTATTAAGATATCTTTATATCTGATAACATTCTTCATGTTGCTAATATTTGGATGTGTCAATGCTTCCATTGTTGAAAGCCACATTCGTATTTATAAATAATATTTCCCTTTTACTTTTTCCCATGTTATTAATAATCCATTCCTTACGTAATGTCTTTGGAAGTAACCATGTATCTTACTTTTACCATACCACAAAAGGCATGCCAACCTAGTTGCAAATCAAGGACATGGAATGCTTGGTGGGTACAGAGATGAGACTAGCATCTGGGACATGTTCTGTAGAATCCCCATCAATCCTGGCAGTGCCCTGGGATACCTTGTTGAATTCCATTCCATTCATTTCCATGTCCATTTCCATTTCCATTCTATTCCATCCTATGCCCATTCCCTGCTTGGTTATCTTTTCCAGGATTTTCTCTGTTATTGATGTTAGGCTGATCAGTGTCTAGTTTTCTGGATCCACTTACCCCCTTTTTGTAGATTGGAACCATCCTAGCTCTTTTAAGTCCTCTTCAGTCCTCTTATCAATTTTTTGCCTATTTTGACCTGCATTACTGTTCTGTCTCCCATGGTACTCTTTTTGGTGGGATGGACTATTTATTCCTTTTGCTTTTATGATCTCATTTTTCAGAGTTTCCCAAGCATCCAGGATTGTTTTTCCCTTTAAGTTTCCCGTCTATGAAATATTTTTTAGTCTCTCTCTTAGTATGTTGAAGACAGCTCCGTTAAAGGGAATTAAAGATGGACCACTCACCATTTCAATCTGACAAGTGAAAAGCGCAGGATGTATCATGTTTTCCACTGCTCTAATCACTAAAATTACAATGTGGTTTACAACAATGATAGGTTTGAAGAAACCAGTTGCTTCACCAAAACCCTGGTTTGTGTCTGATGTTTTGTCCTTGGAGTGGACAAGATCCTCCAGAAAGACGGGCTGCTCATGCTTACACTGGAGTAAACTGGAAGCTGTTCACACTTACACTAGAATAAGCTGCTTTGGTTTCTCCTGATAATCCCATTCCAGCCTACTTTCTTGAGGAATAGCAGAGTCTTACCTCCTATCTAATAAAATAAAAATCAATGGCGAGAAAAGTATGGTTCTACATTTAGGCAAGAATAACCAAATGCACAGGTATGGAATAGGCTCATCAGTAGTAACTGTGAAAAGAATCTTGGAGTTCAAGTGAACAATCACTTAAATATGAGTCAAAAGTGTGCTATAGCTACCAGAAAAGCCAACACAGTCCTAGGCTGTATTAGCAGAAGGACAAAATCAAGATCAAGTGAAGTATTAGTACCACTTTATAAGGTCTTGGTAAGGCCACACTTGGAATACTGCACCCAGTTGGGATCACCATGATATAAAAAGATGATGAGACTCTAGAAGGAGCACAGAGAAGAGCAACAAAGATAATTAGGGGAATGGCGGCTAAAACATTTGAATAATGATTGCAAGAATTGGGTATGTCTAGTTTAATGAAAAGAAGGACTGGGGTGATATGATAGCACTGTTCCAGTATCTAAAGGGCTGCCATAAAGAAGAGGGAGTCCACCTATTCTCCAAAGTGCCTGAAGGCAGAACAATAAGCAACAGCTGAAAACTAATCAAGGAAAGAACGAACCTAGAACTTAAGGAGAAATTTCCTGACAGAACAATTAATCAATGGAATGACTCGCCTCCAGACGTTTAGGTGTTCCATCACCGGAGTTTTTAAAAGAAGAGATTGGACAACCATTTTTTCTAAAATGGTATAAGGTCTCCGACCTGAGCAGTGGGTTGGATTAAAAGACCTCCAATATCCCTCCCAACTCTGTAATTTCCCCCCCTGTTATTCCTCCTTTTATCATGAGGACAAAAAGCTCAGAGATACAGGCTTTCCAGTACTCTTTCTAAGAACTTCTTTCATAATGATTATTTGGCTTCTTGGACTTTAAACATTCTCTCAAATATTTTTCATTGGTTTAGTTTACTAACACCCATATAAATGTGGTTTCCAGTGAATCATTTGTAAGATCCAAACTTTGATCCCCCCCCCCTCCTTAACAGAACAAAGTTGCCACGTCAAGAAGTAAACATGCTTAATGGTGCTGAAAACTAAATCTCAGAGAATGAATTATTCAGGAATGGATAGATTACCTGGGAGAAGTTGAACTTCAGTTTAGCATTAACACTATGTCAAGTTGAACTGACATAGAACATGACTTGGTTTGTTTAAAAATGAATTTAACATTTGAAATGAAGCAAGCCTGCTTGATCTGAAAGCTGTACTTTATAATTTAAACATGATGAGAATATCCAGCCAGGTGCGCTCCATTCTGTCAACAGTAATAAAACCTGGTTTATAAAATTAGTGATGAGATCATAGTATGATAATTAGGTCACTTGGGACGTAACAGTAATTTAAGCAGGGGTGGGTGGTAGAACCCGTATCTAACATTATGGCTGATTCAGAGAACCCCCAAATCCACTCTGGCTGGCCCCGCCCCGCCCACCCCACCCCTGCCACCCCACCACATCCCTCCCAGGAGTCTCCACACAGCCCTTTTTGGATGCAAGGCAAGTGTAGGGTTTGCACGGAGGGGGGGAAATGGGCCTCCCGGAAGGTCTCTGGAGCCCGGAGGAGACCGTTTTTGCCCTCCCAGAGGAAGGCGAACCCCCCATCCCCATGGTGCAGGAGGCTAACTAGGCCACACCCTAGTTAGCCTCCATAACCACACCCACCCAGCAACCAAGCAGAAAACCCATTGCTGAAATTTTTGAAGTCCACCCTGAATTTAAAGTACCTTAAAATTCAAGAGGATCACAACAGAGCTATCTCTACAACCACTTCACTCAAACTGAATTAATCTGCCTAACATGAATTACACACACACAAAAAATGGTAACCCTCCACTTCCGGGGGATGAGCAGGACTAAGGCAGAGGTGGGTTGCTACTGGTTCGCACCGCAAAGCACATGCAAAGCGAACTGGCAGTAACGCCGGCAGCAACCCACCCCTGGACCCAGGCTGGGAGGCGATACCTTTCTATTACTGCCCCTGTTGTGTAGGAGAATTTCCCTTTGGAGATAATGCTTGGCCCAGCCTTGAAGCTGGTTAGAATTCTGCCTTTCTGAATAGCCTTTTATACTGATTTGAAGAATACCTTTCTATGCTCTTGTTTTAAGACAATTATGAATAATAATTTCATGATTGTAATTATTCAGTGTTTATGCTATGGATGTTTTTGTGTTTGTAAGACATTGATAGTGGTCTAATCGCATCAGACGTAAAATAAAATAAATTTGATCAACTTTTTAATTTTAAAAAAATATTTTATTACTGAAGTATATCAAATGAATTAAGAATAATAATGATAATGTGTGCCAAGCAATTCCATACGTTGCAGTGATTAAAATGAATAGAAGGGGAAAGTGGGGGAAAGAACTTGAGAGAGAAAAAAAGGAATAAAATAATATAGGATATCAACTGAAAATTTATTCCGCTCTTAAACTTACTAAATGATATAGAAACCTGTACATTCTGATTTAGCCCATGTAATAGCATCAGTGGGTACTAGTTACAGTTGTTGAATTTAAGCATATAATCAAATGTGTTATCTCTTGAGTATTTTCCCCCAACACCATCTCTCTTTTTTAAAACCAATCAATACAAATTAGTATAGCCAAGAAAAAAGGTGCTGCTCCAAAAGCATTTTTTATTCATCATTTAAGCATTGTTTTTTTAAAAGAATTTTATTGGTTTTTGAACATATATAGGGAAAGGTAAAATGGGGTACAAAGAAAATTTTGGCAGCTCCCGTGCTAGTGGTAGAAATCCCCCCAAATCTCACAATTTTTACAATGTTAAAAACAACGTATAAAAGCATAAACAGAATCTTGTTTTACATTATATCAACCATATGTTCAGTCATCTCTTTCTTTGTCACTTTCTAGTATATCAACAATTATCATAATATATTTCAAATGCATTTATTTTTGTGACCTGAGCCTTTTCGATATTGCTCCCTCCTCTCTGTCCCCAGATGGAGTCACAGCCCCCCACCTCCTTCATATCTTGCACATTACTACCTTTTTCACCACCTCCCCTATTTTTGTCCTCTAGGAGAGAACTATGTTTTTTTATGAAGGCTTCAGCCTCTTCCACTGTATTAATTCTAATTCTGTTTCCCTCCCAAAAAATCAACATTCCCTCTGGCAATAACCATCTAAACCAAACTCCTTTATTGTATAATTTCTTTGATAAGGGGGAACACTTCCTTCTTTTTTCTCTTATTTTTTTTGGAATTTGCTTTAAGATGATAATATCTTTATTTTTATAGTTTAATGGTCCCTCCCTTTGGGCCCCTAGTGCCTCATCCCTCTTGTTCCTCCTAAGAAACTTAACATATACCTCCCTTGGAACATTATGTGTTCTAGCATATGCTGAATTAATCCTGTATACCAGATCCATATCCCACCACAACTGTTCTTTATTTCTCTTAATATATTCTGCTAAAATTGTACTCATAATATCCTTAAGATCTTCATTTTCTGTCTCTGGTAGGTTCTGGAATCTGAGAAAAAAGGACATTCTTTCAAATTCTATTTTTGCCATAATGTTATCCAATTCTAAATTTCCCTTCCGGACTGCCTTGACCTCCTCCCCCAATCCAACTGCCCCCTCCTCCAAAACCCCAATTCTTTGTTTATTTTCTGTTAAATGTTGTTGTATAGCTCTGAGTTCATCTTTAAGATCTGTCACCTCTTTTTTCAACTCATTTTGACCCCTCATAATTTCCTGAAACATTTAGATAACAGATAGTTCTTTTGAGCTCTCTCCAGTCCCTTCTATTTGTAACAATGAGGTAATCTTCATCTGCTGCATGCTTGGACTGGAGGTGGCAGAAGGAGGAGCCGAGAATGACTTGCCCGTTGGAGGTTTTTTGGGCCCCATTTATCTGCGTTCAGAGATGATAAGTCTTTTTCAAAGAGAATGGCGTCAGTGGAGGACACAACTGTGTCGGTCCCAGGCGGCAGGCAAATCCAAAAGTAAAAAGTTAGTTCTCCTTCACAGTTCCAAGGCATGAAGGTACACCAGAAAGAGGAAAAGTCAAATAGTCAGAATTAATCAGGAAGACCACGTAACGGGAGAGATCCAGAGTGCCTTCAGAGGGGGTATTAAGACATTTACCAGAGATTTTTTCCACCCCAAAGGTAGTTTCAAAAGGCAGGCTTCATTTATAAGTACAAAAACAAAGACGGAGGGGCGCCATCTTGGCTCCTCCTTTCGCAGGGAGAAGAACAAGGAGATCCATAAAAAAAATTCCTTTTAAGAAAACAGCTCAGCAGTCACCTTTTGCAGCTGTGATATCAATCATTCTCAGACAGTTAATACAAGTGGCAAGTCAGCCTTTATTCTCTCTCCAGTTTAAGCATTGTTGATTAGCATATCTTTGTTCTCTCCTCATTGCAAAAGATATTTCTCCCAGAATTCAAAGTATTCATTTGTCTTGGAAAATATTTATTATAAAATCATTCTGGTATATCCTGACTCATTTGGGGTGATAAATCATAAGAAGTGGTGCATATGCATACAGAAAATGCATAGGTATAAACTACACATGATTTAGTTGTGTTGTACATTTCTGCTCTTTGTCCTCCTGGAGAGGTTCCTGCAGCTTCACATTCTGAGTAACTGGTATTTCTTTTATATCTCAGAACAAAGTAACCTGCCTGCTTAGGAAATGGAAAGTTGGTTAAACACTGGAATAGCTAAGGATGACATAGAGCTTCCACGGGTACTGAATATGCTGGGGACAAGAAGAGGTCAATGTCATGAGGACATAAAAGAAAAAAGGGTTTTGAACTGTTTTTGTCCCATGGTTAGATGCAAGTGAGGAAAAGACTAAAGTTTGATTTTGTTCTGTTGGTATTACCTTTGCATAGATGTTGTATGTTCTTTAGTCCAAAATGTTGTTCATAGACATTAATACGGTTTACCCTAGGATCGTCTTTCGTGTTCTTGAATGTAGACATCTCCATGACTTTGTCCACTTCCTGGCTGCTCAGCTCTTTTCCAATAATTTTGCATATTTGAAGTACTGCACCTCTATGATCCTGGAACAAGAATTATTTGCTTTTGGAATATTTCTATAGGTAAAAGTAAAGGTTCCCCTCACATATATGTGCTAGTCATTCCTGACTCTAGGGGACAATGCGCATCTCCATTTCAAAGCCAGAACTGTCCGAAGATGTTCTCCATGATCATGTGGCCGACATGACTAAAACGGTGAAGGCGCATGGAACACTGTTACCTTCCCACCAAAGGTGGTCCCTGTTTTTCTACTTGCATTTTTTTCATGCTTTTGAACTGCTAGGTTGGTAGAATCTGGGACAAGTAACGGGAGCTCACTCTATTACGCGGCACTAGGGATTCAAACCGCCAACCTTTCTGATCAACAAGCTCAGCGTCTTAGCCACTGAGCCACTCTTAACCTAGTAGTCACTCTTAATTTAGAGTATGCTGCACTGAATTGAATGGAATAGATTTTGAGTGAAAACATGGATAACAGATACCTCCCACTATTTCTTCATCAATTTGAGGTGAAACATATACATATGTATGTATATGTATATATAAATAAGTGCATGTACATACAGACATCTAAACACATACAAACCCACACACATGAGTTACATATACTGTATAATGGACCTTTTATGTAATACTTTGTGATTTTCTCTGCATCCTTATAGACTCAGTATTATTCTAATGTGTTTTCTTGGTATTTTTTTTAAATATATCAACAGAGATACTTACATGTTTGTCCTTTTGTACATGTTTGTCTTTTTGCCTTCAAATCACATAAAAATAAGGTTTATTTATGTATGGCTAGCTTCGTATTGCATTTTTATCTCATGTCCATTGCCTAGAAATGTTGCAGTGAGTTAGTTGGGTACCGTATAAACGAAATAACCAACCAACCAATCAATATGTATCCAAATCTATTGTGCTTTTTTCTTTGTGAACAAGCAATGTTATATAAAGCATATAAAAGGAATCAGAAGTACAGTAGTAATACAAACAAGAAAGAACTAAAATCATGGTTAAATCTAGCCTACAGCCATAACCATTTGCTTTACCTCTCCATACTCTTTCCAAACTCATCAACTTCATTCAAGTACATAATTCTCCTTCTCCTTCTCCCTCTCTGTCTCCCACTCCCACTCCCTCTTCCCTCTCCCCGCCCCTCCTCCTCATAGTGGGATTCAAATAATTTAACAACCTGTTCTCTGCCCTAATCACCAGCTGGGTGGGCATAGCTGGGTGGACAGGGCCAAGGGGCGTGAAGCACTCAGCCTCCTGCAGCACTCTGCCAGTTAAAATGGGGCATGAGGATTAATTACAAAATGTGGGCTTTGCTTTGTGACATCCAGATACAGGGGTGTGAACTGCACAGAAAATACAGTATCACAAATACATTTTCTCAGCAAACAGCAAATTTTGAAGCTCCAGGTAAAGAGGATTCATTTCAGGATGAGTAACCATAGTTTGCATGTTGGAGGTTCCTAAAGGAATGCTGGGAAACTCTGCATTTTAAAGAACATTTGAGGGAGGGGTGCAAAATAGCCCTTCTCTACCTGAGGCTATAGAGACCTGACACCAATCAAAACACTGTTTGTGAAGCAACTGATCAACACTGACAGGGTAAGCCACTAGTAGATGAAAATAAGAGCAAACTCCACTCCTTTCAAGTACTGATGATATTATATAGTCTGGTAATGAAACATCTGCAAGAAAACCACCAAGCTCAGAGAGCACCAAGGACCCCACAGTTCAACCCTGAGCTACAAATATTTTCTTCTATTGATAAATACTTTTTGGCTAGAGGGACTCAAGAGCCTGCCTGTTAATGTTGATCACAGAGCAAGAAGAGAAGTGAAAAGCCTCACCCGGATCACTTCCTCATAGCACATGATGAGAATATTGAATTTATCCTGATGTGTCTACCACCCTTTGATATGATCAAAGGCCACATTTGGAAAAAAACCTGTTGGTGCAAACAGAGAATGGAAATAATTGATCATTTATTATTTATTTATTTAAAACATTTATATAATTAGACAGACAGACAGACAGATAGATATAGTTGATAGAGTAGCGGTGGTTCCTAAGTGTTTCATGAGTCTTTCCACAGAAACCAATGAGATGCAATTCTGCAAGATGAGATTTAGCCTAGGGGCTCATTGGAGACAGTGGTGGGATTCAACATTTTTTACTACCGGTTCTGTGGACGTGGCTTTGTGGGTGTGGCAGGGGAAGGTTACTGCAAAATCCCCATTCCCTCCCCACTAACCTGTTTTCCAGCTCTGTTCTCCTGTGCAAGGCAACAAAAGATCAGCTGGGAGGCAGCGGGAGCGGGGCAGCCTATTTGCCAGTTCGCTGAAGTACTCAAAATTTCCACTACCGATTCTCCAGAACCTGTCAGAACTGGCTGAATACCACCTGATTGGAGGGTGAAGACACTTTGAATTCATTAGATATGAAGTTGTATCCTCTTTGCTCCATTGCTCCAAACTGGGTGCTCTTATTGTCAATAACTCGAAGGGCTGCACTAGGAAACCAGCATTGTCACAAACATCTTGTTTTCATCTTACCTTTTCCAGATATAAGTTTGTGCATAAATGGCTCCATGCCAGATTTTTCTATTCTTTTCATCGCATTCATGTAATGAAAATAGGAAACCATAACATCTTTTGGATTTCGGTACACATAAATGACCTGCAAGATAGTATATACATATATTTATATGTAATCTATAATAAATACATTTATTTTTGTTATAGGTGCCCTAAAAAGATATTCTTCTAAAAATTATCTAAATCCTTAAAATATTTCATTTTATCCCCTTTTTCCTCTAAGAGTATAAGATGATATAAAGTTTATTCTGTGCCCATCACATTTTATTCTCACTATCATGCCATGAATTTGAGAACACTGAGATAAAGTAATTGGCTCAAACTCATCCTGTGTTTTAAAGGGTCAGCCTATGTAGTGATTTTTCATTTAAGTAAGAAACAACCTTTTTTTTTGAAAAAAAAAAGGCAAATCTTCAAATACAATTTCATCATCCTGTTCAGTTGAAGACTTTGTCTCACAATGCAGAGAACAAGGAAAAAGGTCTGCTTGGATTTCAGTGCTGTAAATGTACAGCTTGACCAAGAGCCTACATCTGAGGCAGTGGTGGGATACGACCAGTATGTCCCGGTATGGGAGTACTGTTGCCTGCTGGGAGCACCAGATACCATTCCAGTACGGCGCTCCGGAGGGTCCACCCGCCCATCCGTGCTCCTTCCCTGTATTTGAGCTGTTTGGGGCTTCCGCACACAGAGCGTACGGCACCTGCGCAATGCTCCGCTGATCAGCTGGAGCATCACAGAGGCATCACAGAGCATCATGGGCGGTAAGTACACATGCGCACGCTGCGCACATTCATGTGATGGATGCCCGGTCCCGTTACACCATACTGGTTACAACGGGACCCGGAACCCACCACTGATCCAAGGGCAACACAAAGGATTCTATGAAGTCTCCAGCTTGATGGCTTTTGAAAAGTCCTCAAAAGCTATGATGTCTTCCATTGCCTTTCCTTGAACTCTGATTTTCTCAGCAGCTCTTAAACCCGTGGAAGGGGGGTAACTTCTTCCTTAGACTTCTTATTAAAGGTAAAGGTTCCCCTTGCACATATGTCTAGTCATTTCCAACTCTACGGGGCAGTGCTCATCTCAGTTTCAAAGCTGAATAGCTAGCACTGTCCGAAGTCATTTGGCCGGCATGACTAAAAGCCGATGGCACATGTAATGATGTTATCTTCCCACCAAAGGTGGTTCCTACTTTTCTACTTGCATTTTTACATTTTGAACTGCTAGGTTGGCAGAAGCTGGGACAAGTAACGAGAGCTAACTCCATTACGTGGTGCTATGCATTCGAACTGCTGAACTTTCTGATTGACATGCTGAGCATCTTAGCCACTGAGCCACTGCATCTTAGCCACTGAGCCACCGCTTCCCTTAGATTTCTTATAAGACTTCTTATTGGGTAGCCATAATTCCAGTCCCTGAGAGCTGTCTTCCTTCTTTTTTAATTCCCTCACGACAGGGATAGATTTCTCTTGCATTCAGTGTTCCTTTAGTAGGGATATATCTGGATGTAGAGTCTACTCCTATGCCCATGTTTCTTCCTTTCTTCTCGTTTGGTTTTTAGCAAAAGGAATGGAATTTTTGTGCTCTAATTGTTTAAAGATTAAGCCATTTCCTCTATTTCTTACATTTTTTATCATGATCATCTAAATATCTATTATAGGGATAGGTAAGGTTTGATCTTACTTAGGATTCATGACATGGACTGCACAAGTTCTAAGAATCAAATTATAAGATGGCATGTCCTGTAAAGATATGGGGTTCCACCACAACTAATACATGACACATGTGTCACCTTAACAGCATGGAAATATTCTCATGAAATTTATTTTCAAAACAGACCAGGCCAAGTTCAAAAATGCCAGGAATTTCTAGAAACCTAGCACTCTGAAAAATCAGCCATCAATAGACACATAGATATTAACAACATCTATAGACTGTGCAAAAGAGACAATCAACTGTAGGTTTCAGAAATCCATCATGCAGTTTGTGTCCAAAATATCTGTCTGCCTCTTGCAGAGTTTATTTGGCTTTTTTAAAGTTTTTACAAGCAAAGCACAGAGCAACAACACATTGCAATAACAGGTTCACTCCCCCAAATCTTCCCTAGAGAATCAAGAATACTATTCAGGCCAAGATTACCTCATGCCTTTGCTCTGGTGAATTAATGAGCTAATAGATAACGGCTGTGCATCACCTTTCCTTTATTCCTGCATCTGCTTCTGCTAATTAGGTGAGCTTGTAGGTTTCCAAGATAAACAGCCACTGAGATCATGGTAGTTTCTACGCATGCCTTTACATAGCTTTACCTCTCATTCCCACATCTCACTCTTTTTTATTTTGTTTGACAAGACATCATAGGAGGGGCTACCCTTCAGGAGAGGAACATCCCTGTAATTGTTTATACAGGACATATACCTGACCCTGAGGCAATGTAGGAGGGGGTTTAGGGCAAAAAGCTGTAATGCACATTTTGCAAAGGGAGGGAAGGCATTGAACAAAATGGCACCCGCCAATTAAAATAGCACAGATAATAACTAAATAACATAGGATATTTCCCAACAGACCTGTGGGTAACCAAAAGCTTTCCCACCAAGATCCTAGGGTATCAATTTTCAAATCAGAGGCCAATTTATGTAAAATATCAAATTGATGCTGAATAATTCTGGATTCATCGGAAAGATTAAAACAACACATCCCATCAAAACTTTCACAACCCATATGCTGGCGAAGAAGCAAATAGTCGATAGCAGCACGATTTTGCAAAATAGCTTTATGCAAAGCTTGTAGCTCATGATTAATTGCTGAAATAGCTAAAAAAGTAGCATTAATTGTTTTTGCCAAATTACATGCAACAGCATTAATATTAAGATGAGCACGAGCAGCAAGCGCTGGCACACCCACTATAAATATAGCCAATGCTACATATTCTACTTTATTAAGTAAAGCTATCTCAGAGTCACAAGTATTGTCCAGCATGACTCCTCGTCTAGAATGTCTGAAATGGAATTGCTGCTTAGAAAGCAAAACAGGAATTAACTAGCTAAAGCAACATTGCGCTTCACTAATATTAGCAGGAATGTAATTAAAAGTTTCGTGACCACATGTAAAAAACCATCCTTGCGGAAGCCAAACATGAGCAAAGTGAAATGAAACCTCCTCAAAAGCTGTACAATTTAAAGTAGGTGAACTAATATGAAGACAGTAAGGCTTTTTACTTGAAGATGTACAGTTAACTACTTTAGCACATGTTACATTTTCAGGAACTACTACTATGGGAGTATACAAAGCAATTGCATGAGGGGGCAGATCATAGGCAATCAATCCCCAGTGAAAGATAGTCTTATAGTTCAAACCAATGAAGTGTTGAATTACTGCAGACAGGATTCAAACAGGATCCAAACATGTAGAAAGTAAATGTTCCATGTACAATTCAGATAAGCAAGATACGTCCATTTGTGTAATATTAGCTGCACCCATAGATTTTTACTTCAGTCATTGTTCAAGTGAGTTTTTGGGTGAGATGACAGAACAAGTAAACATAAACAAATGATGACTGAGGACTTGGCAAAAATGGCAGCGCATAAGTTCTCGGGGATTTGTTCCACGTGTCGTTGTTACAGCACTGCTTGCGCTTTGGTGGTCACTGGACAGCTGTTTTGGCAAGATCGTATTGGCCGCTGTGCTGTCTGAAAAGTCACCTTGGTCATCTCTAGAACTGGATTTGGGAACTGATACCACAATATTTTTGGCTGGACAAACATCACGTGCTAGAATCCACAAAAACCTGTAGAAGCAAGCACAACATATCCTCGTCCCCCTTGCGGGGGAGGCAAACAAACTTTTTAAATCTATTATGTTACCTATGCCAAATTAGCCAAATTGGGGTACACCAATTGTTAGGTACCCGAGATCCCTCCTTTTTTATTTGTTTGTGAAGACAGTCCTTAAAGGACCAATTAAAACGTTCCACAATGGCTTGACCTGTGGAATTATAAAAAAAACCATGAATTAAAACAATGTTTCAATTTGTACAAAATTGCAAAAAGCCAATGAAAAATAGGCCATAATCAGTTTTTTAAGAAAAGGGTTTACCCAAGACAGTAAAGGCTGAAAAAAGATGAGAAAAAGCATGACTAGCAGTTGCTCTTCATTGAAATGTGGCCCAAAAAATAAAAATAAATAAATGAATTTACTTCTAGGGAGCCAGAGAGGGAACATAAGTGACATCCATTTGCCATAGTAGATTAGAGGCTAAACCACGGCGATTAACTTCCGTGACCCCAGAAGGGGATGCTGCAGAACACTGGGGGCAAGATGAAGCAATTTGCTTGGCCTGGTCAATTGGAATATGGCAAGCTTGTGCCAGCCCTCTGGCATTCTGATGGAAAAAAAGTAATTAAAAAAGAAATCTGAAGAAAAACGTAGTTAAAACATGAACAGCTGCATCTGAGTTGCATACCTGTTGCTTTAAGAAAAAGGTCCTGGAAAAAACAAATGACTGCGTATGTGAAAATAGTTGCTGCAAAGTTAAAAACAAAGCCATAAGATAAATACCTAGAAAATTCAAAATAAATTGACAAACATAATGAAAGTCAGAAATGTAGTTAAAAAGCTTGTTGAGAAAAGATGTAAAAAGCTAAAATAGCAACAAACAATTTTAAGAAAATGTTGCAGGAACAACTGCATTGCAGGGTAGGAAACTTTCATGAGAGTCCTTATAAGCAATTACTCCTCTCGTTCACCCTCCACTTGAAAAACAGTGTTGCGAAAACAGAGAAATGAAAGCAAGAGAAGTAGGAAATGAAAAGTCATTAAACATGCAAGCCGAAGATCTTTAGGCAAATGATAGGCAATACGACCCACGTAGTCAGTTAAAGCACACTGAAGAGATAAATTATGCTGAAAATAAAATTGAAAATCAAATTTTGGGTTAGGAAAAATAATATTAATTAAGTCAGTCTAATTTCTATGACAAACCCAAGGTTATTAAATCAGCAACAGCCTGGATAAATGGTAAAACATTTTGAAATGGAATCTTCTGTCTTAAAAGCATCAAAAGAGTTAGCTGACAATTTCTATGAGGGATGCAACCCACACATTGAATGCTCAAAAGATCATTAATCTCCTCAACTGCGGCAAATGCAGCTGAGGAAATCACGATAACATCTCCAGGTTGTTTTCCTTTGGTCAGTAATTCAAACAATAAATGTGTCAGCAAAGAAAAATATGGCCTTACCCAATTAAGAGTACCCAATAACTGTTGTAAGTTAACTAGTGACATAATGTTAGGCAATTTCAAACAAAGAAATGCCGGGGCAGAATAGGAATGCAACATCTTATGACCCAAATACAGATAAGGAGCATGTAGCTGTACTTTATTCTGGGGAAAAATTGCAACCCTTAAACAGTCAAATCATTTTGTATTTCTGAAAGCCAATTAAGTGGTATCTTTGGGGCTCCAGTTAAAATATCATCCATATAGTGATTTACCAAAGTCAATGAATAAATTTGAAGCAAAAAGAACTAAGTAAATGTATAAATCAACCAACGAAATAATTTTGGACATTTTGCTTTAGCTTCAGCCCTTGGTGGAAAGGGCTGGGGGAAGTTGCAGGCATTTCCCCCCTTAACTTTCGACAATCCCTTTTATAACATTTTCCTTGAGGTTTGCTGCCTTGCGGAAAAGCAGCTGCCAATAAATTAGCCTGATGAGAGACTGTTCCTATATCTTGACATGCTTCAATCATTTCTGCCAACTCAGGATTGTTCCCCAAAGCAATAATTGCCCTCCGGCATTTAGAAGTAGCTTTCTCCTTTGCTAATTTCACCAAAAACTTCATCTGAGCTTTGGAATTACAATAATACAATACAATAGTAGAGTTGGAAGGGACTTTAGAGGTCTTCTAGTCCAACCCCCTGCCTAGGCAGGAAACCCTATACCGTTTCAGACAAATAGCTATCCAACATCTTCTTAAAGACTTCCAGTATTGGGGCATTCACAACTTCTGGAGGCAAGCTGGAATTAGCTATTTGTTGTTTTAAACCATCCTGCAATCTGTTCACAGACTCTTCCTGAAGAGGGGGAGGTGGGGGGAGGGAAGCAGACACACAGAAAACGGACTTTTCCTGACCAGCAGTAAAGTGAAACTTTTCTTGCAAAGCAGGGCAAAGAATAGAAGAAAAACAATCCTTTAAACCAATTATTTCATGATCTTGTGGAATCAATTTAGGTGGACAGACAGAAAACATATCTTCTTTCTTCCCCTCCTCTTTTTCTAATTGTTCCTCTGACTGTGGAGAAGCAGAAGAATTAGCCTCTCTGTGAGGAGCTGGAAGTCCAATTGAAGATGATTTTAGGGGAATAATTTTTACTTGATCATAATCAGATGAAGGCTCGGTGGTCAATTGATGTCCTGCCAAAACTTTAGAGCCAAATTTTTCTACTACTTGATGGCACTGAGACCTATCTTCCAAGGACATTGTTTCCCTATCCCTCCAGCCAGCTTCCTTATGAATGCCTCAGGTGTTGTAACATCTGACTCCTGTATCAAGAATCTAAATTCTTGTACAATTTGCTGCTGGTGAGACAGATTGCAACCCAAACTTACCTCTGAGGGGTCCCGTAGGACGATTGGCATGCCGTGGGGTCTGTTCCAGACGGGAGGTAAGTATGTTGGCTGTTGCTCCCCCGAAGGGTGTTCCCGGGTTTCAGCACCAGATGTAGGTTTCAGAAATCCATCATGCAGTTTGTGTCCAAAATATCTGTCTGCCTCTCGCAGAGTTTATTTGGCTTTTTTAAAGTTTTTACAAGCAAAGCACAGAGCAACAACACATTACAATAACAGGTTCACTCCCCCAAATCTTCCCTAGAGAATCAAGAATACTATTCAGGCCAAGGTTACCTCATGCCTTTGCTCTGGTGAATTAATGAGCTAATAGATAACGGCTGTACATCACCTTTCCTTTATTCCTGCATCTGCTTCTGCTAATTAGGTGAGTTTGTAGGTTTCCAAGATAAACATCCACTGAGATCATGGTAGTTTCTACGCATGCCTTTACATAGCTTTACCTCTCATTCCCACAATCAACCAGCCCAAAAGAAAACAAAAAGACTCCAACACTTCTCTACCAGTAATCAGCATCCAGATCAGCATAGATTAATTCCAAGATTAATGTCAGACCATCAATCAAGTAAACAATACCCCAATCAAGAAACTGCCAAAGAGCCATCAGTAAACAACCCAACCAAAGAATCTCTAAGATCACCCCACCCCCATAGATAGGCACGACACCAGAATATAAACTGACAGCAAACAGCCCTCCTTACTAGCACTGATGATGTTACTTAGTTAGGGTAATGAAGCATCTACAACCAAACAAGCTAGCTCCAAGAACACCCAGGGCCCCTCACATAAATTAAGGATACCTCTATTTATCAAGCAATTCGCTATTAAGTTAGAATAGAGAACAAGAGCTGCCTACTTTTTCCCTTTTGGCTCTCAGTGTCTTGGGAGCAAGGTAATATGGCAGGTGTGACATGAAGACACGAGGTGATGAGATCTGGGCGATATCCACATTGTATATGTTGTAATCTAGGAATGGAGCCTGAGCTGCTATAGAAATATTTTCTGTTCCATTCTGATGGCCTTCATACAAAATCAACCATAAAATATTCTGGATCCAGATAATTCCTAGAAAAGAAAATCAATTGTTTTAAACATCATGGAAATTACCTAGGGTTCATGTTACTTACATCACTAAATATGTACCTCTAAGAGAAAAAATAAGTTAAATTTCATCTGATTTAAAGGGTAGGAATCAATTAAGATCAACAATAGAATCATTCGTGTATGTACTGTGAGAAATAATAATTAGAACACTAGACCTATTCTGTGATGTCAGAGTTATTTTCATCTAAATTCGGAGAGTTTCTTCAAGCATGAGAATAGAACTTGACTGTTTCACATAGCTATGCATTACCTTGGGGGGAAAAACACATTCTGTTTTAATATTTCGAAATATCCCATTTGAAGTGGAGAAATGCCTTAAAGCAAGCAAGAATATTATTAGATCATACAGTAGAACTTCTGGTCACGAATGCTTCTGACCATGACTAAATCAGGTTCCGACCAAAAAATTCTCACATTTTTAAATTTTTTTGTGGTCGATTTGCCCTTCCGTGTCATTTTTTTTTGTAAGCGTCAATTTTCCAATTTTACATTTGGGTCACGACCAAATCATGCTGTGACCAAAGTTATGGAACGAATTATGGTCATGACCAAAGGTTCTACTGCATTGTGAATTACATTTAAAAAGTCTCTGATTCTGAATGCACTCTTGGCCAGCTCCCTAAAATATTTTCTTTTTTGACCTACATGAAACAGAATATTACTCCTTTCATGAAAATGCATTAATTAAAACTTTGCAGATATCTATGTACAATTTCTGTATTAATTGTCAACTTCTTCCTCAAAACTGAAGGAAACTAAATGAATGGATCAAAAGTAAAACTGATATTTCATTAGATAGCTAAATTTGGTTTCATAAAAAGAACACTTAAAAGTTAACTTGATAATATGAATGTGAATTCTGAATATGTTTAAATATTGCAACTACTTTGTTTCACTAATTGTTTCACTATGAAATTAATTACAGACTAATCTCAATCAACAACGGTTCAGGGGTTTAAGAATGCTGGTTCTATCATCTCCTCTCATATCTTAGATTCCTTATTCCTAGATTAAAAGATCTAAGCACTTTTAATCAAGATTTGACTTTGTTTTGTGTGTGTGAGAGTGAGTGAGTGAGAAGGAGGGAGGGAGGGAGGGAGAGCCTTCTCCAGAAGTATGTCACAAAAATAGCAATTTTGAAAGTGATAACAGTTAAAGATACTGGAAATTCATCTAGATGGTTAAATAATGAATGGTGCCTCCCTTTTTTTCTTTAGATGTTGCAAGTGTTACTGAGAGCACTATGGACCTACCATTGGGGTTGATAAGGCAATAGTTTTTACCCTTAGGTCTAATAGAATAAATGATCTAACAATTGGGTCTGACAGAGCAATGAACCTAATCACTAATCTAACCCTTGGGGCAATGGATCTAACCCTTGGGCTGATAGGGCAATGGATGTAGCTATTGGAGTTGACAGAGTGACATATCTAAACATTGGGGCTGACAAGGCAAAGGTTCTAACCAGTGATAAAATTCAAATTTTTTACTACCAGTTATGTGGGCATGGCTTGGTAGGCATGGCAGGGGAAGGGTACTGCAAAATCTCTATTCCCACTCCACTCTGGGGCCAGCCAGAGGTAATATTTGCCAGTTCTCTGAACTACTCAAAATTTCTGCTACCGGTTCTCCAGAATTGGTCACAACCTGCTGAATTTCACCCCTGGTTCTAACCATTGGGGATGATAGGATAGTGAATGTAGCTATTGGGGTTGACAGAGCAAAGGTTTTAACCAAACACAACTTCTCCAGTCCTTTAACATCAAATTTTCCTGCTGTCAATATCAAACCTATGCCTCCAAATGTGCTACTTTCTAAACCCTGGGCCTTACATTTGTTTCTTGTTGGAGTAGGAAGGGGCTCATTTCATAGTGGAAACATGATTTCTTTTGCTACTTTCAGACCTCTTCTTTAAAGGGGACAGAAGGAAGGAACTACGTAAGGCAGGTGGCATTATTGAATTTGAACCTCATGGCATTACCTCAATACATTTTTTTCCTTCTTCTCAACTCTAGAGCATTCAGAAGGAAAGGAGCTTGGGAATTGTTTGTTCAAAGTGACAGCATGAGAAAAATATCCAAAAACCTGGTAAAAAAACTAAAGGCGGAAGGAGAACCTTGCAGTCAATGAGGTCTGTTCTCTAAGCAAGACTTTAAATAAGAAATGCCTGTTTTAGTGACACAAAGTTTCGGGGTCCAAAACAGAGGGATTTATTTGTGAAAGGAGAATTAACACAGGCCACAATCACATGTACAGAATTCCAAACCAAATCAACATTATCTAACTTATCTATTCACAAGGTAGCAATGTGGCATTTCTTGCAAAGAGAATAACTGAGAAGGGTCCATCTGCTAATGAGATGGTGTCAGAGTGTGCATAGTGTGGCTACTATTTTTGAGACAGCCCAGGAGCACAAGTACAGGACACGAAGGTTTGTCATACAAACAGTGGTTTATATACAAGACATACAGGACATATATGTACACACACACACAGACACACACACACACACACACACACACATGTTCTAGGCACAGATAGGCAAGCAATCTCCACCTCTACACAGAGAACTACTGTTAAGATAATACATGAAGAGAGAGATACAATAGGACAGTGATGGAGAATCCTTTTCACCTTGGGTGCCAAAAGCATGCACGTGCCCACTCCCATAATTTAAGACCCTCTCTGTGCCCCCTGCACCTGTGCACATGACCCCCCCCCCGCTGTCCCACGCATGCACACACAACTTTCTTGAAGTCTGGGGAGGGTGAAAATGGCCTCCCCTGCCCCCCCGGAGGCTCTCCGGAGGCCAGAAATGGCCCATTTTCCGACTTCTGGTAGGCCCCGTAGGTCCATTTTACGCCCTTCTCATGCTCCAAAGGCTTTCTAGGAGCCTGGGAAGGGCCCAACACGCAGCCGGAAGTTCAGGAAAGGACTTCCGGGTTGCCTGTTGAGACATTTTTCTCCCTCCAGAGGCTTCAGGAGGCTTTCCTGAAGCCTCCGGAAGACAAAAAAAGCCCAACACATAAACCAGAAGTCCATTCCCAAACTTCCAGTTTGCGCGTTGGGCGGTTTGTCACCCTCAGGAGGATTCAGGGAAGCCTCCAAAGGGTTAAAAATGGCCGAAAAGCAAGGCCGAAAATCAGCTGGCCAGCGTGCACATGCACACTGGAGCTGACAGGGCAATGCCTAGTGTGCCCTCAGAAATGGCTCCACATGCCACCTGTGGCACGCATGCCATAGGTTCACCATTACAGCTCTAGGAGAAAGAGGCGCCCTCACATGGCGTCTCTTATATAGACAGCTTCTTAATGTAGCAATAACCCAGCTTCTTAAAGCAGCAATACTTCTGCTGACTCATCCTCATTTCATCATCTTACATTCCAGCCTTACATTGGTTGGCCAGCTTTAAATCCAGAATTTCCTCCTACCTTTTCTTTCAACACACCAATGCCAGAGAAAAAGTATCATTTTCAGAAAAAACTATCCTTGAAATTGTCTAAAAAGCTCTTGAATACAAGTGATCAGTGACCTCTTTTTTGTGGCTTAAAAATGTGAGACAGAGGAAATGGTGGGGTGAATAGTAAAGTAGCACCATGTTATAATATAGAAAAAGTTCTCTTGGGTCAAAACAGGAGAAGCAAGAGTTAAATGTTTTCTTTCTGGGTGGGATTTTTCCACTCCTGAATGGAGATTCTTCCTTGGTTATAATATCTTCAAAATGTCCCGTAAATAAGACTCAAATCATGCAGAATTCCCTTACTCATTGAAGGACATCATCATGGAGGATTCACTAATACCAGAAATTTAAAAGAATACACAAAATGTATGCGTCTTTAGCATACTTATTAAATCTGCCAATTGCAGAATAATTTCCAACAATAAGGACTATTTAAAACATAGGGAGGGGCAGAATGAAACTTCCCAAGGAGAAGGTTTAATTGCAGTATGAAATGCATACATTGCTCATATTCATTTTATTGAATATTTACCAGATTTTGAATAAGCGATTATGAATGTATCACTGTCCCTGACACTCGAAATCTTCTTTTGCCTCAAGATCTTTAAGTTTTACGACTTCTGAAGAGAAATAACACCCTTTAAATTTCAGTTCTGCATTTTGCTTTTGACTGCAATAAAAAATAAATTAGAGGTATTTTTCCTTAATGCTAAAATCTGGCACATAGGTGGAGTGTCATGATATCTGAGTTTATAAGCCCTTTATAAACTCTATTTGCTATTTCAGCAATGGTCCCCAATGAAAGACAACCTGAAGAATTGGATTTTTTTGAATAGTATTAAAACCATAACTCAAATATTATATTTAAGGATTTTAATATCGAGTAAAACAAGTTGGAATTCTAATAGTTGCTACATATTCTCGGGAGATGGAGAAGTTTTGGGAATTTAACATTGGAAAAACTAATAAAAATGTATGTTGGTATCACCACTTTTTGATGGAAAGGAAAGAGGGAATTTAAGGAGTTTCTCAGAATTCAATGGAGCATAATATTAAAAGTATATTAGCAAAAGTCTAATTTAGAAAGCCCAATCTTTACTTTCTTACTGCAAAGTTGCTTTGAATTTCCAGAACATTTGGCTATCAGCCCTTCAGGACTACGGTAACTTCTCCTCATTGAATAAGTTAATATTTTTTTCTCTCCGTAATGTGTTTTGTGGAGTCAATGTTACAATATGTGCAGGGTAAGTTCGTGGGTTTTTGTGCCCACTGTGGCTATTAACTATGAAGGCAATCACAATCTTTAAGGATAAGCTGTAGTTTTCTTTAATGGCCTTATCCTGACTGTCTCTGTCAATATGGTACAAGAAAGAGACAGTGACCATAACTTTCTTCCTCTTTCTTCCTTGGTACAGATATACATGAATAATAATAACAAAAATGAAAAGTTGGGTTTTCATGATGATTTTATGATCTTTCTTGCCAGTCATTAAGTGAATCACTGCAGTTGTTGAGTTAGTAACACAGTGGTTTAGTGAATATGGTCTCCCCATGGACTTTGGTTGTCAGAAGGTCGAAAAGAATGATCACATGACCCTAGGACACTGCAATCATCATAAATATGAATCAGTTACCAATGATCTCAGTTTTGATCATGGGACCATAGGGATGCTGCAATGGTCATAAGTGTGAAAAACAATCATAAGGCACTTTTTTCAGTGTCTTGTTGATTATTGAATACCTCTTTCAGAAATAAAGCACCGAACAGAGCAGAAGGAAAATGATACTCCTAAAATTTAGAAGCAGGCTTTTATCTGTTGACTATGAAAAGATACAGAGGCTGGACTTCCAAATCCTTCATATTCTAGGCAGTTTATAAATAAACCAAGACATCAGAAAACAAACCTAATTGCATAACTTCCTAAAGCAAACTTTTGTGATGATTAATTAGCTACATTGATCCACGTTTAGTTTGAACAGAATATAGATCACACTGCTCCAATGAGGTTGAATAACACAGAAAGTTGTCAAGAAAAGTAAAATGCAGAAATTGCCTCATTTCTGGGCCTTCTTTCTCACCAAACTGGTTGGAAGAGAGAACCAGGTTCACACACCTCCAAATGATTTTGTTAATGACTACCAGTACTAGTAACAGTAACAGAGTTGGAAGGGGCTTTGGACCTATACTATTTCTGATAAATGGCTATCCAGTCTCTTCTTAAAAGCCACAGTGATACAGGGCACCCACAACCTCTGGCACAAGTGGGATTCAACTGGTTCTCACCGGTTCGCCCAAACTGTTATTTAATTGCTTATGCAGTTCAGAGAACTAGTTAAAAATAAAGTGCAAGATACGTTTTTTCCCCCCCCACTCTCTCTCCCTTCAGTTAACACTTAACAGTTACAGCTAGAATGCAGCTATACGGGCTGAATTAAGTCAATAAACAACAGAAACTGAGAGGATTAGGACAAGGAAACCCATCAATCACCCATTTAGGGATGGGATTCATCTCTTCCCTTCAGGAAGAAGGGCAAGATTACAAACATTTTCATTATAAACAGCATTAAGCAGCACTTCTGTGAACAGTTGATACTCCCTGGAGTTTATAGTTGCTCAGTGATGGCTACTGCTTGTTTCTTCCTGGGGGGGGGATACAGGAGGGGACAATGATGCAGCTTGATCATACAGGCCATGAATTAAGTGCATCTTTGGTACAACCAGTTGTACTTCTGCTACAAAGCACACAATTTAGAACATAGAGAACATAGAATAATAGAGTTGGAAGGGTTAATGGCTTTTGGTACACCCTCCGGCTTTTAGTTAGCTTGAGCAGCTGCTCTTAGTTTCCATCTCAGCCGTTGCGTTTGCTTTGGGGTTCTTTTTTTTTAAAGGGGAATGGTTGTTTAAAGTTTTCTGCATTGTTTTAGTGGTGCCTGCCACTGTCCTTTTGGGGTGTACTTCCCTCACTCTTTTTGAAAGCCTCTAGTGATGGAGCACCCATAACTTCTGAAGGCAAGCTATTCCATTGGTTGATTGATCTCACCCTTTGGAAATTTCTCCTTAGTCCTAGGTTGCTTCTCTCTTTGGTTAGTTTTCCTCCATTGTTTCTTGTTGTGCCTTTTGGTGCTTTGGAAAATAGATTGACTCCCTCATTTTTGTAGGAGCCCCTCAAATTTCCTGACAGAACAACCAATCAGTGGAACAGCTTGCCTCCAGAAGTTGTAAATGTTCCAACACTGGAAGTTTTAAAGAAAAGATTGGACTATCGTTTGTATGAAGTGGTGTAAGGTTTCCTGCCTAAGCAGGAGGTTGGACTTGAAGACCTCCAAGGTCCTTTTCAACTCTGTTATCCTATTCTTTTCTAAATATTGGTGCTATTACATACAGTGCTATTTTATTGTGCTATTTTGTTGTGAGTTAGACTAAGGAGAAATTTCATAAGGGTGAGACCAATCAAGTTGGCCATGCCCACCCAGTCACATGACCCATTTCCCACAGAAAACACAGGGAGCCACAAAACCTGGGTAGGTATGGCTGGGTCATGTGATTGGGTGGGAATGACATTGAGTTGATCACGCCCACCCACTCACATGACCACCAAGCCACGCCCAAGCCACCCCCCCCCCAAACCAGTAGTAAAAAAATTGGAATCGCACCACTGAGCACAACCAAGTAGCTGGGACTGTGTACAGAAACATCTGCATAGAATTTGGGCTAGACCCAGGGGTGAAATGCTACCAGTTTGGGCCGGTTTGCCTAAACCAGTAGTAAAAAATGATACTGGTTTGCAGAACCGGTAGTAAAAATTAGAAGAAAAAATGTTCCAACATCGCAGGATGCACAGCTGAGCTTCGGAACTTAAAAAAAAACTTTTTAAGTATTTTGTTTACTACAGGTTCTCCGGAAACGTGGGGGTGGGGATCTGTTTTTGCTCCCAGCAGCCTGCTAGGCCATAAACGGGGATTGAGGGTCTGTTTTTGCTCCCAGCAGGCTTCCCTGAGGCCTGCTAGGCTAAAAACAGGGGTGGGGATGCTGAGGACAGAAGGAAGGAAAGAAGGAAGGAAGGAAGGAAGGAAGGAAGGAAGGAAGGAAGGAAGGAAGGAAGGAAGGAAGGAAGGAAAAGAGAGGTAGGTAGAGAAAAAGGAGAGGGAGGAAGGATTACAAACCTGGCACTAGAAGCAGCTAGAGAGGATGATCCAGGACTGGAAGGTACCTGGAGATCATCTAGTCCAACCCTGCTCCAGCAGGACATTGTGAGTTTCTTTCTTTTGATCCCCCAGTTATATGACTATATAGCCACGCCCACCCAGTTAAATGACTCCCCCCATCAAGCCACACCCACAGAACCGGTTGTAAAAAAATATTAGATTTCATCACTGGCTAGACTCGTGATGGGGAACCTATGGCACGCCTGCCAGATGTGGCACACAGAGCCCCCTCTGTGGGCGCATGCACTGTTGCCAGCTGCTCTTCTGGCCAGCTGGTCCTCACAGGCACCTGAGCACCGAAAAATGGCTAAAATATGCCCCAAAAGCAGGCTGCTTATTGGGTCTTTTTCAGACCAGTTTTCAGGGTGTTTTTTCAGGCTGAAAATGGCCAAAAAGACCAACCAAAACGCAGGCATGCATGCACTGGGCAGTTGGACTTTGGGTTTCTGGTGTTCTGGCATGCGCACACGCACATGTGTTCCGGTTTGGGCACTCGGTGCTGAAAAGGTTCCCCATCACTGGACTATACTGACCTATATACTGTATGTAATTATGGAGTCTTACAAAAAGCTACCTCATTTGAACAATTTCTGGCCCACTTTTTAAGAAGCATATTGGGAACTGACAAAGACATGTCAAGCCCATGGTCAAACAGAAACAGGCATCTACTTTGTACAAACCTATTCAATAATTAAGAGCAATTATGTCATCTGCCACATTATGTGAGGATATGTATAGGTGATGCCCCAGCCATCAAAGGTATTGCTTGTGTTCTGTTTGATTATTAATTCTATGCACCTCTAAGGCTTTGACATTAACATCTCTTTTTAAAGGACAGCCTGTCATGGAGACCTGAATGTCAGGCTGCCCTATTTCCTCTTGGGCTTGGTAACCTACAAGTACTCGCAGACAACTACAGAGCTTTCTTAGATTTGCCAATTTCTACAGGCAGTTCATTCTGGCTTTCATGGAGATTGCCCTCCCATTGACTGAACTATTAAAAACAGGGCCTTCCCCGACAAAGCCAAAAGCAAACCAACCCCTAAAGTGGACAATGGACTGTCAAAAAGCCTTTGAGAAATTAAAACAGCTCTTTGCCCAAGAGCCCATACTGCAACACCCCAGAATGACAATTCATAAACTTGGACGGAAGCCAGTGATGTAGCAGTAGCAGCAGTGCTACTGCAAAAGGATAAAGAAGAGCACTTCTTGCCGTGCACTTAGATCTCTAAAAAACTCACCACTACTGAAAGGAGGTGGGCCAGTTGGGAGAAAGAAGAGTATGCGATCAGGTGGTCCTTGCTCACTTGGAGGCTTTTCTTGGAAGGGGGGAATGAGGTCTAGTGTAACCATAAAAACCTCAAAGCTCTCAAAGCCCATCAAAGACTGTCCCCAAAACAAGTTCGCTGGGCCCAATATTTCCAAAGATTCAGATTCAAACTGAATCTGCAGGGAAGAACTTGTTGCTGGATGCCTTGTCAAGAACAACCACAGTACGACAGTAAGAAGGAAGAAGTGGTTCACCCCATCCTTTCTTCCTCCCACCAAAAGGCAACCCAAGTCACCACCTGAAGCCAGGAAAAGCTGACAACAGCAGTGAAATCGACGCTCCCAGCAGACCCGTGGCTCAACAATAGCAAGGACATTTGCCATCCGCAAAGAAATTGGCGAAAATGTTTGTGAAACACATTTATCGCCTGCACGGAGTGCCCAGGAGGATCATTTCAGACCATGGAGTCCAGTTCACCGCCAAGTTCTGGAGAGAGTTCCTGAGGTCCATTGGGTCCACATAAGGACTGAGCTCAGTGTTTCATCCAAGCAAGAACGGAGCAGCGGAGAGGGCCAATGCGATAGTGGAACAATACATCCTGAGTTATGTGGACTATCAGCAAGACAACTGGTTGAACCCTTCGCCGAAGTGGCATATAACAACATGGTCACAGCAGCACTGGATTAACTCTTTTCCAAATTACCAGTAGCATGGAATTTGTTCCCATGCCTGAGCTGCCTAGAGAACCTCCCTCCTCCATGTCGCTGACTGAATGGATGGACACGCTAAAGAAAGGATGGGAAAATATGAAAAAAGCTCTAGAAGCCTACAAGAAACAAGCTGATAAACACCACTCGCTCCAACCCCCCTTTCGTGTGGGGGACAAAGTTTTCATATCTACCAAGTACATAAGATTAAGAAAGACTAGCAAGAAATTTGGCCCAAAATTTATAGGTCCATTCCCAATAGTGAAGATAATTAACTCAGTTGCAGTTCAACTCAGTCTACCCAGAATTCTAGGGAAAATTTACCCAGTATTTCATTGTAGCTTATTGAAGCCAGTAATTGGGTCCAGCATAAGACCATCCACCCAGCCTCTCCCTCCTCCTGTAGTGATAGAAGGGAAAACACATTATGAGGTGAAAAAAATCTTAGACTCCAGGCTGTATAGGGGTTGCTTACAGTATTTAGTGCATGGAAGGGGTACCCTTTGTCTGAAGCTACTTGGGTGAAAATCTGGAACCTAAAAACAGATAAGTTAGTAAAACAATTCCATGATAAGTTTCTCGATAAGCCAAAGGGTCCCCTTGGGGGGGGAGGTGGTTAATTCTGGCCCCTACATTAATCTCTTTCAGGAACCATTTCTCTTCTGAGGAGAGGCCCCTGTAAGGCCTGCAGCCATATTCCTTTTTGGATCTTTGGCCTGCCACACTTTCTATTATTCTACTATGCTGTTTCTATTGTGGGAAAATGGGAGGGGGGATGATATGGAGTAAAATGCTATGTAGCCAAAATAAAATTCCTTTCTAGAATCCAAGGTCATCCTTTGTCTCTGCATCTCTGCACCTGACCGGAACTGGATGGCTGAAACTGCCAGCATGTCAGTGGAAGATTGAACCATGTGATGGACTTGTGGGTGTGGGGGCAAGATCATGAACTTTCAACTGGGTGGGGGAAAACCAGGAAGCTCAGATTCGTGTTTCTCCACATGTGCCAACATGACTCTCTTAATAAATTGGAACTTTGAGCAATACTTTGCCTTGGACTCTGATTTAATTTTGGATGTTATTTGGAAGCCTGACAGTGAATGGATCTGACATGATTGGCCAAGTTATAGTATAAGAATAATCATGGTGAACCTATGACACATGTGCCTGAAGTGGCATGCGGATGCATGTTGCCTGGCGCGCATGGCATTGTCTGTTCCTCTTTTGTGTTTCTGGCATGCATGCGCACGTGATGATCAGCTGGCCTTCAGGTGTGTGGCAGTGCCGGAAACTGGAAGAGCTGGTCTTCCATTTTCCGTGTGAGCATGCATGCTGGCCAGCTGATTGTCACGCACACATCCATGCCAGTAACCGCAAGACTAGCTGGGCAACGTGCAAGCCAGAAACTGGAAGTTCATTTTCCTGTGCATGTATGCCCCCTGTGCAGCTCCACTTCTGGGTCACGGCCCAGACAAGCGCGCACACGCACACCCTCCCTTTTCCGTACTCGGTCCCGAAAAGGTTCTCCATCACTGGTATAAGTTGAAAGAAGGGACAGCATCAAGATCACGAGAAGTGATAAAAACTGCTTTATATTGTACCTGGCAGGCCGCATTTGGAATAGTGCAAATAGTATTGGTCACCACACTACAAAAGAGATGCTGAGATCCTATCATGTGCAGACAGGATAAAGGGAAACAGTTTACGGAGCTAGGCACATCTAGCCTGTCAAAGAGAAAGATTAGGAGGGATATGATACATGTTTTTCAATACTTGAGAGGCTGTCACAGAGAAGAGGGGACTGACTTATCTCCAGAGAATAGGACAAGAAGTAATGGGTGGAAAGTTTGCTAAAGAGAGGTCCAACTTAGAAATAAGGAGAAATTTTCCTCTGAAATAAGAAGTATACCACTGATTAATTCTTAGAACAATTAATAGTAGTGGAATAGCTTGCCTCCTGGAGTTGTAGGTGTTCCCTCATTGGAAATATTCAAAAATAAACTGAATGACCATTTGATCAGGATTGTATAAGGCAGGGGTGGCGAACAAGTTCGACAAAAAGAGCCAAAATTTTAAACTGTGAGAGTCAGAGAGCCACACCATGCGCTCCCTTTCGGCGCTAAACCCGGAAGTACGGTCTTGCCCCACCCCTGGCGACGCGACGACGCTTGCCTGCGCTCCACCAGCTCGGCTGGGAACGGAGACGTTTCCTCAGCGGAGCGGAGCTCCTGAAAGGGACGCAGGCTCAGCCTGCCAGGCTGCCACCACTCCACTGAAGACATTGCTGAGCAGAGAAACGTCTCCATTCCCAGCCGAGCTGGTGGAGCGCAGGCAAGCGTCGTCGCGTCGCCAGGGGCGGGGCAAGACTGTACTTCCGGGTTTAGCGCCGAAAGGGAGCGCGCGATCTGGGTTTAGCGCCGAAAGGGACAAAATCAAAACTTTGCAAAGAGCCACAGTATACAAAATAATGATAAGAGGCAAAGAGCCGCATTCATTTTGGCCGGGAGCCGCATGCGGCTCGAGAGCCGCGTGTTTGCCACCCCTGGTATAAGGTCTCTTGCCTTGTGCGGGGAATTGGATTAAACTTCCTTTAAGGTCCCTTTCACCCCTATGAAAGCATATTCTATGTTCTAAAGGAAATCTGCATCTGCTTTAGACTGGTGCAGGAACAGCTCTCCCCTTTCCTTCATCACTATGCATTTTTTAAACTTCTGTAGGCAGGAATAGCAGAGCATGATGGACAGCTGATGCTGTAGTCCTGTACTTCCTTAGGTGAGGGGTTTTGAAAGAGAAAAGTGTGGGAGCCTGAGTCTTTCAACACCCCTGAACTTTATTCCCTCATTATACTTGTGGGTGAGCAGAGTTTTGAAAGACTGCCAGATCCTGCTCCAAAGATGCCTGGGGGAAAAAAACAACCCTGGAGAATTGGCAAATAAATTGTAGTAAATCAGGAAAGCACCCATGCCCCACTCATTGCACCTGCTTTACCTCCCATGAATTCTGGATCCGAGTCAAGCTGGAGACATTTAATGATGATCCCCGCCTGAAGGCCACGGCCACAGAGGTGAAGCCCATCAACTTCAATGATTACTGCCAGAGGCTGATCCTCAACATCCACAGCTCGGCTAACCCCACAGAGCAGAGCAAGAGGTCGGCCTGGCCTGCTGGACCCTCTCCCCTTCCATCACCACCACCCATTGCTCCACAGCAAAGACCCCTCTGCCCTCGAGAAGCCCCTATGAGCCCCTAGCCCAGAAGGGCCCAGTTGGGATGGCGCAGCACAGGCAGCCTCCATTCCTCCTCCACCCCCACCCCCATCCTGTGCAGGTTTTTGTGGGCTTCAAGTAAAATTCTTAATTTAGGGTGGATCTGTTCCACTTTTGCCGTTGAATGGGTTGCAAAGTCAGATCCAGGTCCCTGCTGAGAGGGGCTGATAAGTGCCGAGTCGCCTTGGTCTCCGCCCCACCCACCCACCCCCACATACACAGAGCAGCACCTTCAGTTTTTCACCTCCGTTCATATCCCTTTTTGGGGGGTGGCCTCTGCAGTGTCTCTCCTCCTTCCTCCTTCCTCCTTCCTCCTTCCACCCGCCTTTGCTATTTTTATGCAGAGAATATTCTCCTATTTTTCCTGAGAGGAAGAAATGGGGAGGGGAGCCTGCAGGTGTCCCGTTTCCTTTTCTTTCTTAATAAAAGAGTGTTTTAAGTGTTAAAAAGAAAAAAGAAATAAGGACATCACTTATGGGACAAGCCAAATGGGAGGTAATAGATTCAGAAAGACATCAGCAATAAGGACAGCAATTTTTATACCAGTAGTAGTTAGTAGTTCCACTACTAACTGAAGGCAATAGAGAAAGGGCCTTACCCATATGAGGAAATCTGATGCTAGGAATTGGCAAATTGTTTTTTTTAAAGGGTACAGTAGGAACTAGCTGGACAATGTCAAAACTTTAGTGCATCTGGCCTCATTTGTGGAATCAAAATACAAATGATAGTAAGAATTTCAGAGAGATTTACTATTAACTGTTTCTTGCAGTATCTTTTACATGTAATAATAGCATATAATTTAATGTTGCTTTGTTCTATGATCTCTGCAAAGTTGAGAATTAAACATTACAAAGTTACATAAAGACCATTCTTGGAAGGTCATCTCTGATTCAAGCTATTTGAAGGTGTGTATCAGAAATTATTTTCCTCCAGTGAGCTGGAAATAGGCTCATGGATCCTCCTGAATATCCCAGCAGAACTTGAAGGGCAGCCTTTCCATCCTCTCCTTAAAGACACGGTCAAACCTTTCACTCTGAGCAACAGTCATGAGGTTCTTCCAGTCCCCAACAATGCCTGGGAAACAATGGTTTAAAAAATGTCAACAGTTTAATGGTTTGCAAAACATAATTTTTGTATTCAATTAAACTAGAGGCTATTTATGTCATCCTATCACCAAAATGAATGTGTGTGTGTGTATTGGAATGTATGTATGTTTGTGTGTATGTGTATGTACACACACACACACACATACATACACACATTGTATATATCTATATCTTTAGAGCTTCTGGAGGGGACTATAGAGATGAAGGTCAAAAGTCTTCCAGATGTGGTTTCTAGCCTCCAGTTACCATGCCTGTTATCGGTTTCATGGAGTCTTAGATAGAGGGTAATAGTTTGCAAAATCGGGAACATTGCATATCCCTATGTTATCAGAGGAATGTCTACCTCCCTGTCCATCACACAATATATACAAATCTGTATTTCTAATTTTTGGGCAGGAAGCTGGTTCCTTACTATTTTAACTAGAGCTGGACTACAGAGTGAAGGCTTGATAGAAGAGTAAAGATTTCTAACTATAAGGAGTCAAGTGATTTCTCTGGTATAAGCATCTTGTTCTGGGAAGTCATGGAACCAATGGTCTGCCAGTGAAGTTCTAAATGATCTAGAGTTCACCCTGTTGGAACCGGTCCCGTGCTTAATTAAAATGATTGATGGGTTGTATTTTTTTAGCATTGGCTGTGTTACTGCAGGTTTAAAGGAGGCAGCTCTAAGACTGGAGGACAGTTCCCAGGGTAGAGAGCAAAGAAGATGTCTCTCCAACAGGCTGAAGTGACCAGTATTCGAACAATCTCATTCCTAAAGGATCATTAGACTCTGCAAGCAGCAGACCAGACATTGTAACTGTCAGATTCTATCCATGGCAAAACAAAAAACTGTCAGGATAAAACAAAGTACACCAATTAAACTTTGGTACAGCTAAGAAAGCCTTATGGTTGCCTCAGATTAGTGTAACATCATGAAGAGACAGCAGAAAGCGAAGTTGTTAGAAAATGTACATACCACTCAGGGATGGGCTGCTGGGGGTTTGCAGGGTTTTGGGAGAACCTCTAGCTAAGATTCTGTGCAGTTCTGAGAACCCCCAAATCCCACTCCTGGCTGGCCCTGCCCATCCCACCCTGCTTGTCCCAAGGAGTCCCCACACGACCTGTTTTGGATGCAGGTAAGTGCAGGTCATGCATGAAGGCTCAGGGAGGGTGAAAAACAGGCCTATCAAAAGTTCAAGAAGGCCAGAAATGGGCCCGTTTCCAGCCTCCAGAAGGCCTCCTGAGCCCGAGGAGGTCATTTTCGCCCTCCTGGAGGCTCGAAGAAAGCCTCCAGAGCCTGGGGAGGACACACACACATACACACACACACTGTGGTGCAGGAGGCCGACTAGGCCATGCCCACCATGCCCACGCCCACTCAGCAACCTGGCAGAGAACCCCTTGCTAAAATTTTTGAAGCCCATCCCTGATACCACTCTACAAAAAAATCCTTTCAGATGAAGGTGGCAATCCTGGCATATTCATAAGCATACCCCTAGAGTATAAATTGCAATCCTGGCAAATTCATAAGCATACCCCTAGAGTATAAATTTCTATGGATTTACCTTTACGAAGATAGACCCCTTTGCTAGTATCTGCAAAGGTAGGATTCATGACTGCATAGTTTGTTCTAGAATCTGCTTTCATGCCATCAAATGTAGCTTTATCCACCACAACATCCACCTCCTTTTCAGTTAGTTCTCTTTCTAGGAAATTGCATATTTTCAGTACAGAACTTCTCAGATCCTGCAATTTGATACAGCTTTATATTAGTTCATCCATAACAATGGAGAACAGACGGAAAATGTGGCTGATATATTTGGGGAATTCTAAAGATTATCACTATCTTATACATATCTCGCATGTCAATGCTGTCTCTCACTTCCCCTGCCTTTAATTCTTTTCTTACTGAAACAGTTATTCTAATATTAAACCATTTGTATTTTTTTCAAAAAATGTACAATATTCATTAAACACAGAAATCCATCCTTAGAATTGCTGCTAAAGGTTTCCAGGAGACAAATTGTTGAGAAACATTTTTGGTTCTCAATATATTTATGATTCAGACTCTTACATTCTAAGCAATCTTGGCTGCAACAGAAGCTGGCTGGTTCTCCAACCAAACTAAATGAATGTTTTGGTCTCTCTTGAAAATGTACTTGAGTTGAGTCAATCTTCTTTGAGCCAAAAGAGGAGAACATTATGCATTTTATTTTATTGATTAAATTCATATCCTGATCATCTCACCAAGTGCTCCCCAAAATGCCTTAAAATTAATCTTTTTGATACCAAGATGATCACATTCTAGTTTCATGGATCCTCCTCCTTCCTGTTGAAGAGAGGGCTCTTATGTTTCTTCAGAGATCTCATCGGTCATAGGGGAGTTCACAGAAATAGCCAAGGGTGGTTCTGGTTGTCAACTCTACTACTCCTTCTTGGAATAAGTTATTCAATATATCCCATCATTTCTAAACCTTTCTGTGCTTAATTTTTGTTCATGTCGCACCACACAAAATGGGCACATCTTACCTTTTTCATTTCTTCATAAGAAAGGAAGAGAATATTGAAATCATCCTTATGATTGTACCAGCCTTCTATATGGTCTAGCCATAAACTACAGAACACTGATAGGAGAGAAATGAATTTGGCATAATTATGAGTGCAATCTTCAAAGTCACTTGGTTTAATTGTTTAGCTGGGCACTGCAATGTTTCAACTAACAATCCATCTCAGAGATACATTCTGAATGCTTTCATTTCTTCCATTTATCTTTATGACCGGATGGACCTACAGATGAAAGCTCAATTGATAATAACACTAAACACCTAATAACACTAATTGCGGAGAGGAGAGAGAAGGAATGGGAGCCATAACTAATGTGGTTCCATACTCTCACTTGCTAAAGGGAGAGTTTTGTCAAGAAGCTGCTACATTGTTTTGTTTCTTTTGCTTTTCTTTATTTGGATCTTTGGACACTCTGAATTAATTTTTTATACATTTGCAAATATCAGACTTACTCCCGTTAGCTCTCTTCTATGTCCAACCCTTAAATGCTTCCCATGTGATTTCATGTTAGAGTGTTTTTTTTTAGTTTTAGTCTTTTTTTAAAAAATACAGATAACTCGCTACTTTTCCAAATGAACATTGATTTGTATTAATTTTAGATTCTGTCCATTATTCCCAACATAATCACACCCTGATTAATGAGATGTGGTTACTCAGTGGCTTCATGACAGTCTCTGCTTCAGCATTGCATGGTGGGGTGAGCCCCCATCTCTTGCCTCCGCTTCTGCCCACCTGGCACTTTGAGAGCATGTTCTGTGATACATCAGGTTGAGAAGGTTCTGGAGAATGAAATAGGATTAGGATTCGAGCTGTTGAGTTATCATTCGAGGATTCGGGGTTGAGTGCCATCTGTATGCAGATGACACTCAGCTATATATCTCTACCCTGAACCACCCCAACGAAGCCGTCGAGGTGATGTCCCAGTGTCTGGAAGCCGTGTGGGTCTGGATGGGTGACAACAGACTCAAGCTCAACCCTTCCAAGACGGAGTGGCTGTGGCTACCGGCGCCCCGCTTTAGCCAGTGTGTTCCATCTCTGGCCATCGGGGGGGAACAACTGCCCCCGGTGGATAGGGCACGCAATTTGGGCATCCTCCTAGATTCCCGGCTGTCGCTAGATGATCATGTGACAGCCGTGGCTAGGGGGGCGTTCCACCAGGTTCGCCTGGTGCGCCAATTGCGCCCCCTACTAGAGTGGGACGCCCTTCGCACAGTCACTCATGCCCTGGTGATTTCCGGTCTTGATTACTGCAACGCTCTCTACATGGGGCTCCCCTTTAGATGCACCCGAAGGCTCCAGCTGGTCCAGAATGCAGCCGCGTGGGTTATTATGGGGAGTACTAGGTACTCCCATGTAACACCTTTCCTGCGAGAGCTGCACTGGCTGCCTGTGGTTTTTCGGGTGCGTTTCAAGGTGTTGATTATCATCTTTAAAGCGCTCCATGGCTCGGGACCTAGTTACCTGCGGGATCGCATTCTACCCCACACATCCCTGCGACCAATCCGCTCTCACAGAGAGGGACTCCTCTGGGTACCTTCCGCTAAGCAGTGCGGGTGGGCGGTGCCTAGGAATAGGGCCTTCTCTGTGATGGGCCCAACCCTCTGGAATGACCTCCCCCCCCCCCCCGATATTAGAACTACCTTGGACCTCCGCTCCTTCCGCAAGAAACTCAATTCCCACCTGTTTCGACTAGCCGGCCTGGCCTAATTGTAATTGTAATTGTACCTACAGGTTACACCCACTACTGACCTTCCTGGATGGCTTTTTAAATTTTAAATTCTGGGGTTTTAAATTGGTTTTAGAATTGTTTTTAATTATTCAATTAGTTTGGGTTGTATATACAGACGGTATGGTTGCGTTGTTTTGTCTGGTGTTTTATGTTATGTTTTGTTGTTTTATACACGAACGGTCTGTACACCGCCCCGAGTCCCTACGGGGAGAGGGGGTGGTCTATAAATTTAATAAACCTAACCTAACCTAAATCAACCAGCTGCAAAGGCTGTGAATCTCACCAAAGATTAACCAAATAATAATAGGGCTACCTCGCTATTTGGAAATTCTACATTTAGATATTAACACAGGGTACTGTGGTTTCCCCTCCAGTCCTCTGTTTAGGCAGGAACAGAGATTCAATGTGATTGGTCGAGAGGTCTGACAGCTCCCTATAAAAGGAGAGCTGTCAGATCTAACTGCTGATGGATTGTACAGACTTGACTGTTGTAATAAAGAGCTGTTGTTGCGTTAAACCTGAGTTTGCCTTCTCATTGCCCTATCTAACATTGGCAATGAAGGTGGGATCGAGAGGCAGATAAGGCGAAGAACAAGCAACGAGTCAATGCAGCAAGTGAATCCAGCCCGGAGCATCGGCGCAGCATCAAGCAGCCATTTTAAGCGGCAAACTCAAATCGCTCCAAGATGAAATGGCCATGCACGCCCCGCCAACTCCGTACGACCCAGTGGCCGAACACTGGGAATCCTACATGCTGAGGTTCGAATGCTTCCTCGAGGCAAACGACCTCATGGGAGTTCCAGACTCCCACAAAAAAAACCTCTTCCTGGGCTACTGCAGCCAAGAGATTTTTGAAATGGCAAAAGACCTATCAGAGCCAACTCCGATCCAAGCGGTTACATGGGCGGCCTTGCAACAGACTTTAAAAATGCATTACGCGCCCAAGCTTTCAAGACACATTCGCCACCATGAATTCAACATGAGGAACCAGAAGGATGGAGAGTCCATTAACCAGTATGTTGCGGCCCTGCGAAAGGCAGCAACATACTGTGACTTCCATGACCTGGACGACCAAATCCTAGATCGCCTGATCTGCGGAGTGCAGGACATCCACCTGCAGAGACGTCTGCTCGCAAAATCAAACATGTCTCTGCAGATCGCACTTGATGAAGCCAGAGCATCTGAATCGGCCGACAAGTCCATGGAAGCCTTGCAGCGCCAGCACAATGCGCCACAAACCACTCAGAAACAGGTGCGCGTCCACCACAAGGCCGCAGACCAAGAAACCCCTGACAGCGAAGACGATGACAGTTACTGCATGCGCAATAGCCACACAAAGCCGGCGCAAAAATTTGACTCGCATTTGCCGCCCTGCGCAAGCTGCAGAGGAAATCATGCCCGGTCTACTTGCCCATTCTGGAACGCAACCTGTCAGCATTGAGATAAAAAGGGGCACATCGCAAAAGTGTGTCGGAGTGAAGTCCCTGCCACCACATGGCAGCCAAAATCAAACCGTCAACAGAGGCCCAACCCAGGGGCCTGGCGGAAATACCAAGGGCCCCAAGAGAGACAACCCAGGGAGAGAGCTCAGAGAGAGTACCCAGAGAGAGAACCAAGGGTAACCTATCAAACCACGATAGGGCAAGTCCGCACAAGGCGGTCAAAAAAGCTAAAAGTCACAGTCCTCAGTGAGGACTCTCCCTGCGAATTTGAAGTCGACACTGGATCGTCACTCACGATCATCTCCTGGTCGACCCTGAAGCAAGCCATCCCAAGCCTGAAAGAACGGCAGCTTCGCACACCAGACATCATGCTGCGCGACTACCAGGCGAACCGAGTCCCCATTGTGGGCCACGGCACCTTCTGGGTCCAGTTCAAGGGCATCAACCCAAGCTTCCCATGACTGTGGCCAGCGCACCACTACAGAGCCTCCTGGGGCTAGACTGGTTTGAAGCCCTGGGCTTGGAAGTCACCGGAATCAACGCAATAGCGGACGGCGCCGCCAAGGCGATTTTTAAGGACTTCGAGGACGTCTTCGGCTCCGGTCTCGGTAAGTATGTGGGGACGCCAATTTCTTTTAATTTGGACCCCAACGTCGTGCTTATCAGGCTAAAACCCAGGAGAGTGCCTTTCGCTCTCCACCCTAAAATCGATAGAGAAATTGACAAACTGGTGAGCCAGGGGATCCTAGAACCAGTCGACCATGCTCGCTGGGAGACCCCTATAGTGACCCCGGTCAGGCTGGATGGGTCAGTCCGCATCTGCGCGGACTATAAATGCACAATTAATAATGCGCTGCAACAAAGTACCTACCCTGTGCCCATTGTACAGCACCTACTACATTCGCTAAGGCCAGGAATGTTTTTTGCTAAATTAGATATGGCACAGGCATACCAGCAGTTGCCTGTAGATGGCACCACAGCAGAGGCTCAAACCATTGTGGCGCTCAGGGGTGCATTCAAAAGCAACCGCCTGCAATTTGGAGTTAGTATCGCCCCAGGACTGTTCCAAAGCGTCATGGAATGGCTTTTGCAGGGGGTACAAGGAGTCGTCCCCTATTTCGATGACATTTTGGTATCGGCTGCAAACGAGGCACAACTTTTGAAAAGAGTTAGGACTGTTTTGACCAGAATTCACGAAAAGGGCCTCCAACTTAAAAAAGAAAAATGCAAAATTAATGTGCCCAGGGTAGAATTCCTAGGATACATAATTGATGGTTCTGGGATCCACCCGACATCCCAAAAAGTAAGAGCAATCCAGGACGCCCCTACACCTCGCAATCAGGCCGAGCTGCAAGCTTTCCTCGGGCTCCTTAACTTCTACAGTGTCTTTCTCAAACAGAAAGCTACCATCGCAGAGCCCTTGTATCGCCTCCTTCCAAAAATGCCAAATGGTCCTTTGGCCGAGCCGAGGCCACCGCATTCACCGGGGTGAAACACCTGCTCATGGCTGACTCCCAGCTGGTCCAGTACAACCAGACCCTGCCGCTGGTGTTAATGTGCGACGCATCCCCCTTTGGCGTCGGCGCTGTCCTCAGTCACCGCATGCACAATGGCGCGGAAGCCCCCATTGCCTTCTACTCACAAAACTTGTCTCCCGCTGAACGGAACTATAGCCAGCTGGACAGAGAGGCTTTGGCTGCAGTAGCGGGAGTCAAGCGTTTTCACGAGTACCTCTACGGCTGCGATTTCAAACTTGTAACGGACCACAAACCATTGTTGGGGCTGCTGGCTGGGGACTGACCTACCCCAGTTTCCTTATCTCCGCGCATGACCAGGTGGACTGATTTCCTGGCTGCCTAGTCCTACAAGCTCATCCACCACCCTGGCTCTACGTTGGGACATGCCGATGCTTTAAGCCGCTGTCCCCTACCCGAACTGCTGGCCAACCCCACTCCTGAGACACCGGTCCTACTTATTGACTGCCTGGACTCTAGACCTGTCTCGCCCAATGACGTTGCCCGTTTTTCTGCTAAAGACTCTACCATTAAGCAGATTCTGAACTGGGGGTGGAGGGGGTGGCCCAAGGGGCCTGTTGGGGCCGAATTTAAAATGTTTTTTACTAAACGAGATGAGTTGTCTGTAATCAAAGGTTGTTTACTGTGGGGGGACCGGGTGGTTGTTCCAAACAAACTGCGAAAGGCAGTATTGGAGGCATTACATGTGGTGCATCCTGGCATCGTCAAGATGAAGTCCTTGGCTAGGAGCTACATCTGGTGGCCTAACATGGACAGGGAGATAGAAGAGTGGGTGGCTACCTGCGCTCCATGTCAGGAATCCAGACCAGCTCCCCCAGAGGCGTCCGCTAAGTAGTGGGAGCACCCTCAGGCACCCTGGCCTAGGGTGCACAATGATTTTTCAGGCCCCGTTCATGGCCAAACATTCCTCATAGTTGTGGACGCATATTCGAACTGGCTAGAGGTAGCCCTGATGACCTCTACCACGGCAGAGGCGGTCATCAAGGTGCTACAGAGACTTTTCTCCACTCACAGCCTGCCCGACATCTTGGTCTCAGACAATGGGCCCCAATTCACGGCCATGCAATTCGAGACCTGCTTAGCCAGTCAGGGAATTCGGCATGCCCTGGTAGCGCCATTCCATCCAGCTTCCAATGGTCAGGCGGAGAGAATGGTGTGATCTGCTAAAGAGGCCTTCACCAGAATGGGCCTGGGTGATTAGCAAACACGGATTGACCACTATCTACTAATCCAACATATTACGCCAAGCGCCACCACCTGTAGAAGCCCCTCCGAGCTTCTCATGGGTTGCCGTCTAAGGTCCCACTAAGACCGGCTACATCCAAACTACTCTGCCACATCGCCCCCAGATTCCACAAGCAAGATTCAGAACTTTAGCATAGGGGATTCAGTATACGCCCACAACTATGCCGGGGAACTCTGTGGATTCCTGCTATGGTGATAGGTATCACTGGGCCTCGCTCCTACTTACTGGAGCTTGAGGATGGTAGAAATTGGAGGAGGCACATTGACCAACTCGGTGGTCGCCTCTCCCACTCCAATCTTAGAGTACCAGACCAAACTCTGAAACCAAACGGCCAAGGCCCTACCCAAAAGGAGCAAACATTCACTCCTTTCACAGACAACTCAAACCCGAAATGTCCGGTAGACTTATTTGAGTTTGTTGCAGGCCCACAGCGAGCTCCAAGTGAGCAAACTCAAGGAACTCCAGCCGCAGCCTGGGGTAAGTTCCAGCAGGTTCCACAGAGCGGAGCTGGAGAGCACAGAGGTCCGTCCGACCTGCCTGAAGAGCCGGTTCCAAATGAACTGCGTAGGTCTGGTAGGGTAAAACAAAGACCCGCCTACCTCAAGGACTACATAACCAATTGGAACATCCCGACCAAGAGAGGAGGGGTGTTAGACATTAACACAGGCTACTGTGGCGGGAACAGAAATTCAATCTGATTGGTCGAGAGGTCTGACAGCTCCCTATAAAAGGAGAGCTGTCAGACCTAACTGCTGATGGATTGTACAGACTTGACTGTGGTAATAAAGAGCTGTTGTTGCATTAAACCTGAGTTTGCCTTCTCATTGCCGTATCTAACAGTGAACATTTTGATTCTACAAAAAAACCTCCCTATCTGGAACAGCTTTTATCCCCCATTACATAATAATAATAATAATAATAATAATAATAATAATAATAATAATAATAATAACAACAACAACAACAACAACAACAACAACAACTCCACCATTGCCGGTCCCAAGCCCGGATGAGAAAGGAGGAGGGTTGGGGTCAGGTTGGCAACCTGACCCCATAAAAAAGCTCGCCAACCCATACAACATGGTGAAAGAAACGAATAAAAATTCTATACCGCATCGGTCGTCGTGCGGGTTAACAAGGGCCGCGGCGGATGTTGAGGTCCCTGGGCATCCGTCGACAAGTGGGCTACAAGTGGACCAGCCAACAAAACGACAGAAATATAGTGCAGATGAAAATCGTGCCATAATGGCCTGTTATTACAACTCAGAGCCAAAAAAAAGAGGCTATTTAAAGCGAATGTATGATTTATGGAAACAACAATATCCAGATTCAAATGTTAGTGGACAACGACTAGCAGATCAAAGGCAATTTATTATACGGAATAAAGTGTTTAGCGAAGTTGAACTTGAGGAAATTCAGGCAAATTGCAAAACAACAACAACATCACATGAGGAAATAACTGATACTCATGACACAATTAAAGAAATCATAGGAGAACTCCCAGTGGAAGCTGCCGGAGAGGAAATAACAACACTACCACCAGAACTAGTTACCATTGAACCAACTGATGAACCAACTCAAAAACAAAATGAACTGAAGGACAAGATCATGGAGCATTTTCTGGCTAGGGAGGAAAGGCAACGTTTACCATCATTAAAAACTGTCCCTAAGAAAATTTTGGGTCCTATCATGAAAATGGTTAATGCAGTGCTTTCAACAATAGAATCGGGATCCATCTTGGAAACGAATCAGTTAATGTACAGTGCAGCTGTAATAGTCACTAAAGAACTAGGCATTAAAATCAAAGTACCTAATCACACAATGGAAAAAGCATCAAAGCCAAAGTGGAAAATTAGATTAGAACAAAAAATAAAAAAATTAAGGGCAGATGCTAGCAACTTGAAGAACATGCATGAGCAACGGCTTAAAAACAACAAAATTATAGATCAGCTAATCAGAAGGTATAGATTGGATACAAGAAACATCAATGAAGCTGTAGAGATTGTAAAACAGCAGATAACAGCAACAGCTAGGAAAATTGAAAGATATGAGGCACGAATCATCCAATATAAACAAAATCAGCAATTTCGATCAGACCAATGGCGTTTTTATCAAAGTCTTAATGTGAATGGTGGCACCAAAAGTCAAAAACCAGAAAAGCAGGCCACAGTTGAATTCTGGAAAGAATTGTGGGAAAATGCAAAAGACTACAATAAGGAAGCAAAGTGGATACATGACTTTGAGGAAAGCATTGGTAATAAACAAATGCAAGTATTAGAAATAACAACTGAGATGGTCAAAAATCGAGTAAAAAAAGTAAAGAATTGGACATCACCTGGAAAGGACCAATTACATGGTTTCTGGCTCAAATATCTGACCAGTTTACATGCAATGTTGGCCAGGCAACTGAATGAAATTTTACAAAATGGTCAAATTGATGAATGGTTGACAACTGGAAAAACATACTTGATTCAGAAAGATGCAACTAAAGGAACAATACCTGAAAACTACAGACCAATAACATGCTTGCCAACAACCTTTAAATTACTCACAGGCATTATTGCAGATAACATTATGGATTATTTGGAAACAAACAACATCTTGCCAGTAGAGCAAAAAGGCAACAAAAGAAGGAGTAGGGGTACAAAAGATCAGCTCTAATTGATAAAATGATATTAGAAAATTGTAAGAAAAGAAAAACGAACTTGAATATGGTCTGGATTGATTATAAAAAAGCGTTCGACTCATTGCCACATAGTTGGATCATAAAATGCTTAGAAACAACTGGCATTAGTAAAAATATTACATCCTTCACTGAAAAGGCGATGAAACAATGGAGAACTGAGTTGGCAGTAGGGAATGAGAACTACGGAATGGTCAATATCAAGCGAGGAATTTTCCAGGGTGATTCACTTTCACCTCTTCTCTTCATCATCGCAATGATCCCACTATCAGTAATCTTAAAAAAAATGAAATTAGGCTACCAAACAGCCAAAGAAACTGAAAAAATTTCACATTTATTATATATGGATGATTTGAAACTCTATGGAAAGTCAGAAATAGAAATCCAATCACTGACAAACACAGTCCGAGTATTCAGCACCGATATTTCAATGCAGTTTGGCATGGAAAAATGTGCCACTGTATCCATAAAAAGGGGCAAAATCACTACATGTGAGGGAATTGAAATGCCCAATGGCCAACTAATTAAATGCAATGAAAATGAAGCCTACAAATACTTAGGCATTTTGCAGTTGGATAACATCAAACATGGAGAAGTAAAAACTATTGTCAGGAGAGAGTACACCAACAGAGTTAGGAAAATTTTGAAATCCAAATTAAATGGTGGAAATACAATCAAGGCCATAAATACCTGGGCAATACCAGTTATAAGATACACAGCTGGTATAGTTAACTGGACACAAACTGATTTGGACATTTTGGACCGAAAAACCAGAAAACTAATGACAATGCACTACAGTTTACATCCACGTGGTGACACTGATAGACTATACCTGCCCCGAAAATCAGGTGGCAGAGGATTATTACAAGTGAAGCAAATAGTTGAAGAAGAAAAACATGCACTGGCTGATTATTTAAAAGAAAGTCAAGAACATCTATTAATCGAAGTAAAGAACAAAAATCTATTGAAGGCCCAACAGACGAAACAAGAATACAGAAAAGATGTGATAAAATCAAGAATGGAGAGTTGGCAGAACAAAGCATTACATGGTCAATTTCTGGAAAAAATAAAAGATAAAGTGGACAGTAAAAAAACTTGGTTATGGTTAACAACAGGTACACTAAAGAAAGAAACAGAGTCACTAATCCTGGCTGCGCAAGAACAAGCTATCCGAACAAATGCCATTAAGGCCAAAATCGAAAAATCCTCTGATGATGCCAAATGCAGACTCTGCAAAGAAGTTGATGAAACTGTTGACCACATACTCAGCTGCTGTAAAAAAATCGCGCAGACTGACTATAAAATGCGGCACAATTCAGTGGCACAAATAATCCACTGGAATTTGTGCAAAAATTATAATATTAAAACAGCAACAAACTGGTGGGAACATAAGCCTGAAAAAGTCATCGAGAGTCAGATGGTCAAGATCTTGTGGGATTTTCGCATACAAACGGATAAAATACTGGCGCACAATACACCAGACATCACACTGGTTGAGAAAAATAAGGTTACAATCATAGACATCGCAATACCAGGTGATAGCAGGGTCGCCGAGAAGGAATATGAAAAAAATCACAAAATACCAGGACTTAAAAATCGAAATCCAACGATTATGGCACAAACCAGCAGTGGTAATTCCAGTGGTAATCGGCACACTGGGTGCTATTCCAAAAGCACTGGAATTACATTTAAAACAGTTAAAAATTGACAAAATCACCATCAGTCAAATGCAAAAGGCTGCACTGCTTGGATCTGCACGTATATTACGAAAATACGTTACGACGTCCTAGGCCCCTGGGTGGGGCCCGACTAGTAATTAATGCCAAATCCGGCGAAACAACTGGCCGCTGTGATACACTTCTGATAATAATAATAATAATAATAATAATAATAATAATAATAATAATAATAACAACAACAATAACAACAACAACAGCAACAACAGCAACAATGACAGCAACAATAATAATAATACACCCTGATTTTAAATCCATCAAATTTTCCCCTCCATTTTTCTCCATTTTAATGGATCCTTGTATTTGTTCTCACTCTCCCTTAATAAGCTGCCTTGTCTCCCCTCTCCCATCTATTTTTGCACCACAAATTATTCTAGGAATCCTGCATTCTTCTCCACTCATCCATCCCATTATAAACTGTTTGCATACAGTTTATGCAAATTATTGAATGAGGATTGAAAATAGCTATTCTTTTTTATTGTATGGAGGAGGAAGTGGATTGAATTCATATCTCTTGTCCAAAACAAAAACTAACCTGATTGTGATTAATTTATTACCTTTGCCAGCCAAAAACTTCTCCAAGTGAACATCAAAAATTTTTGATGCTTCCAGCATGTTTATAACTGGGAAAAAATGATAGCCAGAAACCAAGACATCCTTCGGATTTCTGAACACATAAACAATCTGTAGGAAGAAGAAAGTATCTAGTCAAAAATGATCTTAGACTCCAGTTAGAGTGAATACAGCAGGAAAAAAGTGGGATTGGTCGAAAAACCTTGAGGCTTGGTGGACCTTAGGGGACTTTCTGGAGAGCAGAAATCCATTTGCACTTTATTTTACAATGTTAACTTTCCATGGGAAAAAATATATATCTGCAATATCTCTCTCTCCCCCTCCCTCCCCCTACCTTTCTCTCTCTCACACACAATCTATCACATTTGTGTACCTGCACATCTTACATGGTGATTTGGGGTAACTATTTATTAATTCATTTATTAAATAAATAAAATAAAAACCATTAAGAACCTCAATTTAAATTTAAATTAAAAGAAGATAACAAACAAACAAACCCAGAATGGCAGCAAAGCATACAGAGTACGTACATCAATTAATTCTCATACAATCACCTTAGAAGCTACACTTTATTATAGAACCTCGAAGCTATTAGCAAAACCATTTGGAGGACCTTCCAGAAGGCCAGCAAGGTTGGAACCAGCCTCACTTTAGAGGGAATAGGACAGGGGATTGGCAAAAAAGGTCTGCCTAGGTCATGCCTAAAACTCCCTAGCTGGCAGATTTCCCATCATGCCTTTCCTACTGGACTTGATGGAATGGGTAGATGTAACTGAGGACAGAGGTCCTTCAAATGACCTGTCCCCAATTCCTGAAGGGCTTTAAAGGTCATAACTAGGAAATATGAATTTGATCCAGAATCAAACAGAGAGCAAATGTGGTTTCAATAGCAGAAGTGAAATGTATGCAGTTCTTGGAGAACACACAAATGCCTACCTTGCTACATTTGTACCCACTCAAGTTTCTGAATAATTGATAAATAAAACAGCTCCACATTAAAGCTACTACAGTCCTCCATCAAGAAGGGCATGAGTGACTTAGAGTAGCAATTGTAAAAAGGATTTTATGTTAGCCATTCCTCAACTTGGCATCCCTCAACTTGGCATCCTCCATATATGTTAAGATAGAAACTGATTATGCAGCACAAAAAGTTCCAATCCATCTGGAAATGTCATTTTGGAAAAAGTAACCTGAAGGATTAAATATCTCTGTATGGATCTTCAGTTGGGTTCTATTTTGGCCAAGCATGAGATTCTGCGTTCCCCATTTTATTTGAGTTATTTTTTCCCAGCCTGCAAATCACCCAACACATTGGAACAATGTAACATCTGTTCATTTGCATTTATTTGTCAATAATACAATCATATGTAGAGCTTAAAAAAAAGAAGACAGAAAGCTCCCTACTCCACCCCACAAGTTACCAAAATATGTCCTACTTTTGCTTTTTTACTTCGTAATCCTTTGGGTGCCAAATAGTAGGGCAGATGGGAACAAATGACACGAGGTGATGGGCGACTAGGTAAATGTACATGATAAATACTATACTCTAGCCATGGTGCCCTGTCAAGCAGGGTAATATTTTCAGTTCCATCTCGATGACCTTCATAAAGAATCAAGCTCACAATGTTCTGAGTCCACACTGTGCCTGTAAATAAGAAATAATTAAATTAATTCATCCAGGGCCATTATTATTTGGAGAATAAAAGAAAAAAAGTCAAGCAATCGGTCTACTAATCGGAGAAGATGGCAAAGAAGAAAAGGAGAGCAGAGAGACAGCGGAACTGCTTAATTCATACTTCACACATCTATCTTCACACACAAAAAGAAAAACACTACTGAAGGAACTGGCAGACATAATTTCAGAACCATTAAAACATATATTTCAAAGTTCTTGGATCACCGGTGAAATACCTGAGGACTGGAAAAGAGCTGGTGTGGTCCCTATCTTCCAAAAAGGAAAAAAAGAAAAGCAGATTCAGGAAATTACAGACCAATCAGCCTGACATCAGTACTTGGGAAGATCTTGGAAAAGATAATCAAGCAACAAATCTGTGAACATCACTAGAACAGTGATGGCTAACCTGTTTCCCATCGTGTGCCAAAAGCGGGGGGATGCAGCGGGGGTCATGTGCAGGTGTGCCCAAACCCATATTCTATGTGCAACCCCCACACGCATGTGCGCACGACCCCCGCCATTGCCCCACACACAAACACTTTTGGTGTGAAATGGACTGGTTTTTTGCCCTCCCCAGGCTCCAGAGGCTTTTTAGGACCCTGGGGAGGGCAAAAACAGCCCCCCGCCCCCCTGGTGGCCCTCCAAAGGCTTCAGGAAGCCTCTGGAGGGCAAAAAACGGCCCTAGAAATTTTGAAACCCAGAAATTTTGCTGTAGGGCAAACAACGGCACTGTGGGCAACCCGGAAATTCATGAACTGACTTTTGGTTTGCCTGTGGGGCTGTTTTTCACCCTCTGGAGCCTTCAGGAGGTTTCCCTGAAGCCTCTGGAGGGAGAAAAATGGCCCAAAGGGCAAACCAGAAGTCCATTCCTGAACTTCCGGTTTGTGCATTGGGTTGTTTTTTGCCTTCCATAGGTTCGCCCTCATGGACCTAGAAGCAAACAGTGTTATGATGAGAAGCCAACATGGATTCATTGAAAACAGATCATGCCAAATAAATCTTATTTCATTCTTCAACAAAATGACCAAATTAGTAGATGAGCAAAATGCTGTGAGCATAGTATACTTAGATTTCAGTAAAGCATTTGATAAACTCGATCATAACCTACTTCTTGGCAAGCTAATAAAATGTGGAATAGGTAGCACTACCACTAGGTGGGTTTGTAACTGGCTGACCAACAGTACTCAACATGTAGTCCTCAACGGAACTATATCCATATGGAGGGAAGTAACCCCCCGGCTGGTGACCCCCAGGGGGAGAGCCTTCTCTGTGGGAGCGCCTTCACTCTGGAATGAGCTGCCCCCGGAGCTCCGCATAATCCCTGACCTCCGGTCCTTCCGACGCACCCTAAAAAGTTGGCTTTTCCAGCAAGCCGGCCTGGCCTGTTAAAAAAGTTGGCTTTTCCAGCAAGCCGGCCTGGCCTGTTAATTTTAATTTATTTTAAATGTATTGTTTCTTTTAAAAAAAATCGGTTTGGTCTTTTTGGAAATGGGTTTAATCTTTTTTTTAACTTTTGTGATCTGTGTTTTTAATGTTGTACGCCGCCCTGAGTCCTTTTGGAGAAGGGCGGCATATAAATCCAAATAAATCTAAACCTAAACCAGTGAGGTACCCAAAGGTTCCAGTACTCTTCAATATCTTCACAAATGATATAGATGAGGGAATTGAAGGGGAGCTCATCAAATTTGCAGACAACACTAAGATGGCAGGAATAGTCAACACCCCGGAAGACAAGATCCAAACAGACCTTGACAGATTTAAATACCAGGCCTTATCTAACAAAATGAAATTCAACATAGATAACAGTAAGATATTTCACTTAGGCAAGAAAAACCAACTGCATAAGTACAGATTAGGTGAAACTTGGCTTAATCCCAGTAACTATGAGAAGGATCTTGAAGTCCTAGTGGACAATAATTTAAATATGAGTCAACAATGTGTGGTGACAGCAAAGTACCAATGCGATCCTAGGCTGCACTAACAGATAGAATCAAGATCAAGTTCTAGTAGCACTTTACAAAGCCTTAATAAACCACACTTGGAATACTGCATCCAGTTCTGGTCACTATAATATAAAAAAGATGTTGAGATCTTGGAAAGAGTGTAGAGAAGAGCAACAAAAATGATTAGGGGGCTGTAGGCTAAAACATAGAAAGAACAGCTGCAGGAATTGGGCATGTCTAGTCTAATGAAAAGACCGACTAGGGGTGACATGATAGCACTGTTCCAATATTTGAGGGGCTTCTACAAAGATGAGGGGATCAAACCACTTTCCAAAGCACCCAAAGGCAAGACAAGAAACAATGGATGGAAACTAATCAAGGAGAGAAGCAACTTAGAACTAAGGAGAAAGTTCCTAACAATGAAAGCAATCAATCAATGGAATAGCTTGCCTTCAGAAGTTGTGGTGCTCCATTATTGGATGCTTTTAAGAAGTAACTAGAGACATCCACTTCTCTGAAACCGTATAGGGTCTCCTGCTCAAGCAGGGGGTGATCAAGAAGACCTCTGAGGTCCCTTCCAGTTCTATTATTTTATGTTCTAACTCAGTCAATCTTCCTATAGTAAACATTTCAGAGATGCATAAAGACAACTTCTTCTAAAATATTTGATATGTTGTATGAGAGAAAGTCAGCTTTGTAAAGTAAAATTAAAAATGGTCAAAATACAGATTTGCAGCTTTATTTCACCTGCATTTCATCTTCTGTGCCAAATGTTAAAATCTCTTTACAGCACGATACAGTTGCAGCAACCAAAGTATTGAAAAACTGAATAAAAGTACTGGATCCAAAACCAACTCTTCCTCGGAAGACATCTTTGAATTTACCTGATTTAGGATATGTGATTATAAATGTATCATCATCTCGGATTTCAAAACTTTCCAGTGAATCTATATTTTCAGGTGAGGACACCACTGGTACAAAATAAAACCCTTTGTGTAGATATATGCCCTTCTCTGATGGCTCCATTGCTTGACCTGTTGATAGAATAGAGAAATTGAAAATAATTCCTATATTAATAGTCAATGTTGAATTAATTCAATTCTTTCAAAATCATGATTCTTGGCAACATGAAGAAAAACACATATATCATTAGATTATTTTACCTAATTATTTAGTTAATTAGTTTCATGAACTCAATTTTCACTCACGAAGGTTTCCATTGGAAAGAGTACATTTGCTCCTATTCTTGCCATCTAAGAGTTCTACATAGAAAAGAAAGTTTGAATTACAGTACTCAGAACATACTAGTTGCAATTCTTTTCTTACCTTACTTTGTCTTATCGAATCTCTGGCAGTCAGTCGTGTCATGTCTAAAAGCAACATTTATTTAAAGTACTGTTTCAACGTTTTTGTATTCATGTTCCTGAAATATTTAAGGAAGGTTTGTCTTTAGTCAAACATTGTATCAGCACTGCATGTCCCTTTATAAAAAAGAGCTAAAGAAGATGGTAGAACATGATGATTAAGTAATAACCTAAGTAACAAGAATGGCAGAGATGGAGGTAACCTTTATTTTACTAAGAAAAGCATTACTTGAAAACCATGATAGATGACAGAGGTCTATATCTAAGAGGCCCATCTGGGGATGACTGTAGGATATAGACAATTGTTTAAAAGTATGAATAAAATGTGTGTCTGGATGTGAGAAATATGAAAAAGAATGCTTGGTGGGAAAAGATACGGAAGAAGCTGTGGAAGCGAACAAACCCATGTAAGAGAATTGTTGCTGCCCAAAATGAGGATGAGAGAAAATTTGTGAATGATATGCAGAAACAGTTGCAAATTGTGAGTTCTTCATGATAGTTCAGACAAGAAGTGTCAGAATGAGCACAGTGTGACCATTTTGAGATGGTCACAGGAGCAAAATAGAGTAAATAGAAGTTTGTCTTTCAAACAGTGTTTTATATAAAATGAATATATACATACATGTACTAGTCAAAATCAGGCAATCAATCATCAACTATAGCATGGAAGCACCCAGAGAGATACACAAGAAGAGTGATACACGAGGAGAGAGAGATACGCCCTCACATGGCCTCCCTTATATAGGCAGCTTCTTAAAGTGCAATAACCCTGCTGATTCATTCTCATTTCATCAGCTTGGTTTACAACCTTACAACAGCAGATGGTCAGCTATTAAATCGTTATTACCCTGACAAGAAGCACCAACCACGAGTACTGATGCTACCTTTGTGGAAAGATTATAGTCACAGATTCTTGCAAGTCTGAAAATATCTCTCCTCTGTCTTTTTGCTTTTTAAAATTTTTTTGTTATTTTTTTTTAAAAAAGGCCAAAAAGTTTTTTGCAATTTACTTTTTACATTTCTACCTCAATATGCATCCATTGTAAATACACTTCTCCCCCCTTATTTCAGTTTCTTTTTGTCTATACATATGATACTATTATATACATTCCTTAATTTACAATCCTTCATTATGTACCATTTCCATTTATACAGTACATGTTTGTTCATCTCTACCTATACATTGCTATTTTCTAACTCCTGTGCAGGGGTGGATTTCAACCAGTACGGACTGGTACAGCTGTACCGGATGGTGAAATTTAGCTTGCTTCCCGTACCCGTTGGTCAGGAGGCCCCGTACCGGAATGCTCCCTCCCCTCGTTCACTCTTTCACTCGCCCTGCCCATCCTCACCATGCTGCCAAAAAGTTCTCAGAAGAAGAACCAGAAGAAGAAAGAACTGGTGAGTGGCTGGGTTGGGGGTGGGAAGGATGTTGGGAAAGAGGGAAGAGGCAGAGGGGCTACTAGAAGAGTGTGTGTGTGTGCACAGGCTGTGGGTTTTATAAAACGTCTGAGTCAATCCAGGAAGAGGGAAGAGGCAGAGGGGCTGGAATATACTATAGGAACACACGCTTCCCTCTGCCTCTTCCCTCTTCCTGGATTCACACAGACGTTTTAAAAACACACAGCCTGTGCACAACACACACTCTTCCAGCCCCTCTGACTCTTCCCTCTTCCTGGATTCACTCAGACATTTTTAAAAGAGTGGAAGAGTGTGTCCGTGTGCACAAGCTGTGAGTTTTAAAAACATCTTGTTTGTGTGCACAGGCTGTGAGTTTTCAAAAAGACTGAGTGAATCCAGGAAGAGGGAAGAGGCAGAGGGGCTGGAAGTCTGTGTGCTGTGAACAGGCTGTGAGTCTTAAAAATGTCTGAATTAATCCAGGAAGAGGGAAGAGGTGGAGGGGCTGGAAGTGTGTGCTGTGCACAGGCTGTGAGTTTTAAAAACGTTTTGTGTGTGCACAGGCTGTGACTTTTCAAAAAGACTGAGTGAATCCAGGAAGAGGGAAGAGGCAGAGGGACTGAAAGTCTGTGTGCTGTGAACAGGCTGTGAGTCTTAAAAACGTCTGAGTGAATCCAGGTAGAGGGAAGAGACAGAGGGGCTGGAAGAATGTTTGCTGTGCATAGACTGTGAGTTTTCAAAACTTCGAGTGAATCCAGGAAGAGGGATGAGGCAGAGGGGCTGAAAGTCTGTGTGCTGTGAACAGGTTGTGAGTTTTAAAAATGTCTGAGTGAATCTAGGAAGAGGGAAGAGGCAGAGGGGCTGGAAGAATGTTTGCTGTGCATAGGCTGTGAGTTTTTAAAACTTCGAGTGAATCCAGGGAGAGGGACATGGCAGAGGGGCTGGAAGTATGTGTGTAAGGTGATCAGTAATGTTGGAGACCGATACGTAGAGCCATATTTCCTCTGTAAGTAACTGTTTCATTGTTTGGTGTACTTATTTTATTCTTATTTAAGTAGTAAGTGCACAAAATAATAAATTTCCTTTTTTTTATATCTTCTTTTTGTAGGTCATTCTTTGGGCAAAGAATTCAGTGACATCGATTTGGCCACTCCCACCCAGTCACATGACTGCCAAGCTACTCCCACCCAGTCATATGACCACCAAGCCACTCCCACTCAGTCACATGACCACCAAGCCACTCCCACAAAACAGGCCACACCTACAGAATAGGTTCTAAAAAAAATTGAAACCCACCACTGCTCCTGTGTCTTCTTCATTTAGTCTTTCCTTAAGCTTTACACTTGTTCTCCAGCTATTTGTATCCATGCCCTATAATATTGTTAACATGTGGTAATACATTTCTTGGTTTTGCCTACATTTCTAACAGTCCAGTGATAAGTTCGGGTACATATTAGCCATATTTCTTGCTGGTGGGAGATGCCATCTATGAACATTTTATACATATTTTCCTTGTAGGCTACTGCTATTGTCAATTTATAATTTTGATTCCAATTTTTTCCCCATTTCTCCAAATCAATACTATGGGTAAAAGTTATGGCCCAAGTTATCATAGTTTCTTTAACTACCTCCTCCTCCATTCTGTAATTGGATAAGTAGTTTTATAATTTCTTAATCAATTTATTCTCTGTACCTTGTAAAATTTTATCTAGATCTTGCAGTTCTGTTTGGAATCTGTACTGTTCTTTATCTTTCTTATATCTAGCCTTTATCTGCATATATGGCCACCAATCCATGCCTATGTCCTGTTCTTTTAGATCTAATCTTGTTTTTAATTCCCCCTGATCATTTAGTAAATCTTTATATATTTTTATTTTATCTATGTCTAATACAGTTGAGTAGATTAATGCTTCCATCATTGATAGCCCATTTGGAATTTTAATATAGTGTTTTTCTTTAGTTTTTTGCCATACTTGTAGCAAAGCATCCCTAATTAAATGTTTCTGAAAATAACTGTGGGTTTTATTTTTGCCGTCCCATATAAACATGTGCCATCCTAACTGTAAGTCATGGCCTTCTAAAATCAGTGTTCTTTTATTTTTTAACTCAATCCAATCTTTGATCCACATAAGTGCTGCTCCCTGGTGGTGGGTCTCCCAATCTGGAAGCCCGAATCCTCCTCTTTCTCTACTATCCTGTAATAGTTTTATTTTAATTTGTGCTTTTCCCCCAGCCAAATGTATTTCATAGTTAGTTTATTTAATTCTTTAAAAAAGCTTTTACCTAATTTTATTGGTGCTACTTGAAAGAGGAACAGTAGTTTTGGTAAAATGTTCATTTTGATAGCAGTTATCCTTCCTATAAGGGACAGTTGTAGTTTTTTTCCATATTTCCAAATCTTTTTTAATCTGTCATATTAATTTAGTGTAGTTATCTTCTTTGATTGAAGAGTATCTGGCTGACAGCCAAATTCCCAGATAGTTTATTTTTTTGGTAACTTGTATGCCCATTATTTCTTCCAATTTTCTTTCCTGTTTTTTAGAAAAAAATTTCTTATTGCCTTTGTTTGATTTTTGTTAATTTTAAGTCCTGCTACTCTGCCGTATTCTTCTATGTGTTGCACCAGTTTGGGTCCTGTCTCTAGTGGTTGTTCCAATATAAATACTAAGTTGTCCGCAAATGCTTGGACTTTGTATTCTTCTTTATTTATTTTCAAACCCTTTAGTTCCTCATCCTCTCTGATTTTTATTAGCAATACCTCCAAGGTTAATATAAATAATAAAAGTGATAGTGGACATCCTTGTCTTAGCCCTTCCCAATAATAAAATTTTTGATAGTATCATCATTTATTATTACTTTGGCTATTTGGGTTGTGTATATTTTTTCCACCATCTTTACAAATTTCTCCCCAAAGTTCATAGTCTCCAATTGTAAAATAATAAATCTCAAATTTAAATTATCTTTTTGGGCATCCAAAAAGATTAAAGGCAGCTTGCTTTCCTGGATGTGCTTCATAATATTCTAGTGTGTTTATAATGGTTCTCATGTTGTTTCTTATTTGTCTTCTTGGTAAAAATCCATTTTGGTCAGGATGGATATACTCGTTTAGAACATTTTTAACTCTTTCTGCAATTATGGATGCAAATATTTTATAGTCCACGTTTAGCAGTGAAATAGGTCTGTAGTTTTTAATCTAATGTGGGGTCTGTATCTTCCTTTGGAATGAGTGTTCTAAGTGCTTCTGTCTATGAATTAGGTATTTTCGCTTCTACAAACATCTTGTTAAATACTTCTATCATTAACATATCTAATGGTTCCTGTAACATCTTGTATAACTCCACAAGTAATCCATCCGGGTCTGTTGTTTTATTATTATTTTTTGTTTCTTTCTAGCCTCCACTAATTCTATCATAGTTATTGGTTCATTTAATATCTCTCTTTTTACCACTGTAATTTTGGTCAAGTTCATTTTATCCAGGTATTATTTGATATTATCCTCCAATACATGTTTCTGACAATACAAGCTTTGAAAAAATTGTTGTGTTATATATTTTTTTCTCCTCTTTTCTATGATGTGTCACAGCCTCCTCATCTTGTAAATAGGCTATTATTTTTTTCTCCTTTTCTTTCCTTAATTTATATGCCAGCCAATGCTCTGGCTTATTTGCATGCTCAAAAAAGTTTTGCTTTGCCGTTGTAACTTTCTGGGCTATTTCATCTTGTGTAATCAGGTTCAGTTTATGTCTTATTAGGTCTATTTTTCCTTTTATCTTGTTGTTTGGGGCATGGACTGTAAATCTAATTCTAATCTTTTAATTTCTTCTTGCAATCCTTTTTGTTTTGTTTCCTTTTCTTGTTTCTTCTTGCCATGTACACTGTAGTGAGTCCTCATATATATGCTTTGGTGGTATTCCACATGGACTTATTTCGCTAACCTGGGTCTATGTGCATAGTTGGTATACACTCTGCACACCTCGTCTATATCTTTCTGTATATCCCATTTGTCCCTCTGCAGTACATCCACTAGAAGTTCTGCCATCTTCTCACCTTGATCTTCTTTCTTCTCTTCTACGATATTTTGAAATCTTAAAAAGAAGGAAACTTTCTCCATCTTCATGGTTGCTTCTTGTGATTTGGTCATTGCTTCTTGTATCATCAAGAGTATGGCTTGCAATATATATATATTTGTTAGCCACTAACACAAATACATACCTATTTCCCTGGCTTAGCTGATGAAGGAGGAGAGCCTGTGGCGTAGTGGCTAACAAATCTGCCTAATATGTAACACATCCCAGGTTCAAATCCGAGTAAGGGTATGGCTAGCTGATGAGAGCTAAATAGCTTGAAATGGATCCATACTAGTCTCCCTTTATTTATTTATCAGCACAAATACAACACAAATATAAAAAGGCAACATTAAAAATAAAAATATGGGTTTCTGCCTGGATGGTTTTCTGTGAAGAGCCGAAGGACAGAAAGAGGGAGGAGTGAGCTCCCTCCCATATTTGGGCATACTATTTGCTAATTCAGCACACCCCACCCAGTGCCACTACAGAGAGAAGCCCCTCCAAGCTTCTCATGGGTCGCCGGCTAAGGTCCCAATTAGACAGGCTACACCCCAATTATTCTGCCTCATAACCCCCAGACTCCACAAGCAAGATTTGGACATTTCGCATAGGAGATTCGGTATACGCCCACAACTATGCCAGGGCAACTCTGTGGATTCCTGCCACAGTGATAGGTATCACCAGCCCTCGCTCATACCTTCTAGAGCTCGAGGACAGTAGGAATTGGAGAAAGCATATTGACCAACTCTGTGGCCGCCTCTCCAATCCACTCTTAGACAACCAGAGGTAACTCCTGCATGAGTTAGCCAAAGCCCTACCCAAACGGAGCCAAAGCCCTACCCAAACACTCACTCCTTCCACGGCCAGCTCAAGCCCGAGGGTACCGGGAAACTTATCTGGTTATGTTGCAGGCCTGCAGCGAGCTCTGAGTGAACTGGCTCTAGAAGCTCCAGAAGCAGCCTGTGAAAGTTTCCAGGAGCTTCCACCAAGTGGAGCTGCAGAGCAAACAGGTCCGTCCAACCTGTCCAAGAAACCCCTCTTACTGAACTGCACAGGTCAGGCAGAGCTACCAAAAAGCCCGCCTATCTGCGTGACTACGTAACAAGTAGGATTGTTCCATCCAAGAGGGAAGGGGTGTTAGATACTTGTTCTAACTACAGTGGTTTCCACCAAGGTTCTCTGTTCCAGTGGGAACAGAGGTTTAATCCTATTGGTCGAAGGGTCTGATAGCTCCCTATAAAAGGGCTGCTGTCTGACTCAAACTTCACTGGATTGTTCTCACTTCTTGTACTTAATATAGAGCTGATGTTACCATTAAGTCTGTGTGTGCCTATCCATTACCCAATCTAACACACGGCTTACGTCTTCTAATAAGCAATCGAGTTGGGAGATCATTTGAAAACAATTTATGAGACTATTCTGATAAAGTGGGGTCTCCCTATGAAAAGGCAAAACCTGGAAAAATGACATACATTTACTTTTATAGCTAGCTGAAGTTCAAATCAAAAGTTGATAGGTTTACAAGTAAGTCATCTATTCAGTTACATCATAAGAATCAAAGCATCCAAGATTTGAGAATTACAGTCCTATTGTACATCCACACTGCAAGATACTTGAAAAGGTTTCAGTATATCAGCTTCATGGACCTTATTAAGATAAAGGAAGTATGGATTAACTAACAGATCTCGGAATTGAGTGGATTTTGGGTTCTGATATAAGTGTCTCCCCACGAAGGAGAATATTCATCTCTGGTATTCAGGCCCCAGGTAGTATTATGGACCTAATAATCTAGCTGGGCCTGGTTGGTAGTTGTGCCTCTTTTGAGGAGGGATGCCAAGGCCACAACAATGATTTGACAATCTCTAATTAGAAGTACGTACAATAATGTTCCTTGCATGAGACTGCCCTTAAACGTAACTCAGAAATTACTGCAAATGCAAAATATGGCAACAAAACTGTCATCCAAAAATGCATATTAAAGAACTTGAGACTTAAAAGGTTGGCAAATAACATTTAAGACCTTTGGAGTCTTAAAAAGAAATTTAGACTGTTTGCTGATTAAATGGCTTTCTTGATGTGTTCTTTTGTTGTTGTTGCCATTCAACCATTTCAAAATGGAACATAAAGTTTGCTTGGAGAAGGGTCAGTGACCCAAGGCTGGGAGAAGAGTTGTGTAAGAATGCGGGAAAGTTGCAGCCTCTTGGTCTGGAATGTCCTTCTTAGGCAGCCAAGAATTCAACTTTATCTACCTTTTGACTCCACGTAATGTGGGGTCTGTAATCTAACTATACATTGAACTTCTATTAAATCTTATTCAGTTGTATGTATGTGTTTTAGCAGCAGCAGCAGCCTCATCAGTAAAAGTTATGGGTGCCTGTCACTTGACACATTATTGACACCTCTGCTCTGCTCCAGTGATTGCCAGTATGTTTTTGGTTTCAATTCAAAGCACTGATCGTTTCTTTTAAAACTATTTGGAGCTTGGGAGCTAAGTTACTTGCAAAGCCCTCTCTCCCTAGTCATATCTCTCTGTCCCTGCTAGATTTGGCAAGAGAGGCATTTTCTGGGTCCTGCCCATTGTGGGTGTTCTGGGGCAGGACCTAGGAGGGGAGCCTTTTCTATCTTGATATCCACCTTCTGGAACATAATTCCCCCAGATATCAGTCTTGCCTGACCTTGCTGGCCTTTTGTGTGTCCTTGGAAACTTGGTTTTGTTATTGAGCCTGGATCCTGGATATGTGGTTGAATCCATATAATGGCTGAATTGTCTTCCCTTCTGGACTGTGTGATATTTTTTAAAAAGTATTTTCAAAAACTTTGGAACAACTGTTGGAAGAAGGAATTACTTTAAATTGGTTACATTATATACAGTTACAGAAGAGATGGGAAGAAGATCATAGAGTCGGTTTTATGGATTAAGAAGTGGAACTGATTAAGCAGATAAAAGAGACTGGCCCAAAACAGGTTAAAAGAATATATAATGTACTGTTAGAAAGAGATTCAGAAAGTGAATTAGTTAAGGATTGTATGATTAAATGGGCTCAGAATTTTGGTGAAGTGGTTATGCTGGACATGTGGGAAAAAATATGGGTTCAGAATGTTAAATTTACACAGTCACAGAATTTAAGGGAGAACTTTTATAAAATGTTTTACAGATGGTACTTAGATCCTAAAAAATTATCATGTATGTACCCAAATGTTCAACCAAAATGTTGGAGATGCGGGTGCCTAGATGCTACTTTTTTCCATGTATGGTGGACTTGCAATAAGGTTAAAGCTTTTTGGATAAAAATATGGTGGGTTATGCAAAATGTATTTAAGAAAAGAATACAATTTACTCCACAAATGTTTTTACTGGGTATAACTAAGGACTTTACTAAAGGGGAAACAAAACTGGTTTTGTATATGGTTACAGCAGCTAGGTTGTTGATTGCGCAACATTGGAAAAAAGATTTTTTACCGACTATTGATCAATGGATTCAGAAGGTGGTGGGGTTTGCCGAAATGGCAAAAATTTCAGCTTTCCTAAAAGGTCAGAAGCAGGAGAATTATACACAGGAATGGGTAAAATGGATTGATTATATACAGAATAAATACCAGACTAGGAAGTACTATGTAGCCTTTAGTTAAGAATGTTTAGACTGATAGATGATCAGAGTAAATAATACATGGGATGCTAGGAATTGTTAGAGTGATGTATAGCGGAAGTCAGGGGGGTGGGTTTGATTGGGAGGTGGGGGAGGTTTAGGGTGGAGGGTGGGGAAATATATATGCATAACTAATCTAGAAGATGGGATTAATGAAATATTGCTACTTTAAGAGAAACCTATATTAGGATTTATATATGTTTAGGTACAATATCTGAATGAGAAATGTATTTTAAGATGGGGGAGGGGGGTACAGTATTTGGTACAATATTTGAATGAGAATTTTTTTTAAGATGGGGGGAGGGGAGGGGGTACAGTATTTGTATGTGATTTACATTATATGGTGGGGGGGGCAAAAAGGGGGAAAATTTGTTTGTGTAAAACTTTTTCAATTAAAAAAAAAGTATTTTTAACTTGTTTAAGTGCAGTACTGCTAACTGTCCAGAGTCGTATGTTTGAAATGGGTGGTCATATAAAATAAGTACTGTAAGTAAATGCCCTTTGTCCCTGCTCTGTTTGTCTAGTGATAATCCCTATTTGAAAACCCATTTGGACAATGTCTCTAAGGCAGTGGGTCTCAACCTTCCTAATGCTACAACCCTTTAATACAGTTCCTCATGTTGTGGTGACCCCCAACCATAAAATTATTTTTTCCGTATTTTTCAAAAATATGTGTTTTCCGATGGTCTTAGGTGACCCCTGTGAAAGGGTCGTTCGACCCCCAAAGGGGTCCCGACCCACAGGTTGAGAACCACTGCTCTAAGGAGAAGGTGGAAGCAACACTCTTGCCTTCCCCTAAAGTCCTGAACTATACAAATCCTACTCACAGTGACACACAGACCAGTGTAAGAAAATCATAGAAGTATGAAAACAATGAATAAGTCCTTGACTTACAGCCACAACTGTGCCTGGAATTGCGGTCATAACCCATAGAGATTGTAAATTGAGTCACCATTTGATCTAACTCAACTACATCTGGCTTTTTCAGGTACAGCCATTAGGTAACCATGTAGGTTGATAAAGGGAGCACAAAAAGGATGTAAGAAGCCTTGGGAGGCCCATCACCCAGGACAAAATGAAATAAAGTAAAAACCCTGGAGAGAGAAAAGACTTGTTGATCTTTCTCCCTTCCACTTCCCCAAATTTAGTGCTGAAGCTAAATTCTCCACCTCTGCCCTACAATCTCCCCTGTAATGACCTAATTTGCTAAATGTATTATGCAGGTAAAGAGGGTATAAAAATGTGTGACTTACCTTGATGAATGACCGGGAGGTTGAAGAGCAGAGAAAAAGAATCACCCAGGAGTTTATTTTTTTAAGAAGAAAAGTGGAGAGGGAGACCTGAATGGAAATGTTTGGAAAGCTCTTTACTGCTTAGCTGATTTCCTTTATGACTCGGCTTCTGCCTGGACTATAAGTGCTAAGCCTTCCTTTGCAGTTTTTCATTTCAACTTTGCACACACTTTCATTAACTTGCTTGGCAGTTTTTCATTTCAGCTTTGCACACCAACTCCCAGAACAACTTTGCCTCCTTCATCTCCCCCTCCCCCTGTATAAAATTTCAGCTTTCTTATGGATAAACGCAAATCTGTGATTCTGCACAGTCATGTTTATGACAGGCATGCCCAGGACATGTGAGCCATCTCTGGTAGCTATAGCGCATTATTGACTCATATTTAAGTGATTTTTCACTTGAACTCCTTCCATCTTCCTCTCCTCACCTCTATCTTCCTTCCCTCCTCTTCCTTTCATCTCATCTCCTCCTCTCTTCCTTTCTTTTTCTATTGTTGTAGATGTCTCTTCCAGCTCTTAATTTTTATTTTCTTGGGGTAGTATTTCCGCAGACCCAAAAATAATTGAATATCATTTCTTGTTCCTTTTTCTTCTCAAATCTATCCTGATTATGTTTTCCCCCTCATTTGTATCTTACTTTTGAATATATACTTATATATTATTATTTTCTTTCCTATTTCCCCCCCTTTCCTACTTAATGGTGAATTGTCTGGGTTCCATATCTTCCCCTTACTTTCTTTTCTGTATGTCTTTCTCTAACCATAGATAAAATCTTCCCCATATCTTGAAGAACACCGAGTCCTCTTTACCCTTTATTTTCAATCTCTTCATCTCTCCACAGTCTAGAATTTTTTTTTTATCATCTCTTCTTCTGTTGGTACCTTATTTAATTTCCAATTTTGAGCATATACAATTCTCGCTGCTGTAGTTAACATGTATAATCAAATAGGTTTCTTCTTTCTTATGTTTCTCTGGAAGGATATCCAATAAAAATGTCTCTGGTCTGGGCTCTATCTTTTGTTGTAAAATTTCCTCTAACCATGTTCTTACTTTAGTCCAATAGTTCCTTGCTTCTGCACATGTCCACCACATATGATAGTATGTCTCTGTTGCTTGTTGACACTTCCAACATTTGGCTGATTTATCTTGAAACATCTTAGCTAGTTTTTCTGGTGTCATGTGCCATCTATAAAATAGTTTATACAAGTTTTCTTTATAGGCTGTTGACATGGTTAGTTTATAGTTTCTTTCTCATAGTTGCTGCCATTTTTCTAGCTCATTCGTGTAACCAAAATTCTTTGCCTGGTTTAACATAGTGACCTTGACCACTTCTTCTAGTCTAATTCTTAATAAATAACTACACAATTTCTTAATTATTTTTTCTTCTGTTCCCATCAGCATTTTGTCCAATTCTGAGTTTCCCAAGTTAAAACCATGTTCCCTCTTATCTTTTTCATACCCTGCTTTGATTTGCAGTTGCGAAAACCAACCTATATCAATCCCTTGTTCTTCAAATTCTTGCTTTTGTTTTAGTTTCCCCTTTTCTATTAAGATATCTTTATATCTGATAACATTCTACATGTTACTAATATTTGGATGTGTCAATGCTTCCATTGTTGAAAGCCACATTCGTATTTATAAATAATATTTCCCTTTTACTTTTTCCCATGTTATTAATAATCCATTCCTTACGTAATGTCTTTGGAAGTAACCATGGATCTTACTTTTACCATACCACAAAAGGCATGCCAACCTAGTTGCAAATCAAGGACATGGAATGCTTGGTGGGTACAGAGATGAGACTAGCATCTGGGACATGTTCTGTAGAATCCCCATCAATCCTGGCAGTGCCCTGGGATACCTTGTTGAATTCCATTCCATTCCATTCATTTCCATGTCCATTTCCATTCTATTCCATCCTATGTCCATTCCCTGCTTGGTTATCTTTTCCAGGATTTTCTCTGTTATTGATGTTAGGCTGATCAGTGTCTAGTTTTCTGGATCCACTTTCCCCCTTTTTGTAGATTGGAACCATCCTAGCTCTTTTAAGTCCTCTTCAGTCCTCTTATCAATTTTTTGCCTATTTTGACCTGCATTACTGTTCTGTCTCCCATGGTACTCTTTTTGGTAGGGTGGACTATTTATTCCTTTTGCTTTTATGATCTCATTTTTCAGAGTTTCCCAAGCATCTTGAATTGTTTTTCCTTTTAAGTTTCCCGTCTATGAAATATTTTTAGTCTCTCTCTTAGTATGTTGAAGACAGCTCCGTTAAAGGGAATTAAAGATGGACCACTCACCATTTCAATCTGACAAGTGAAAAGTGCAGGATATATCATGTTTTCCACTGCTCTAATCACTAAAATTACAATGTGGTTTACAACAATGATAGGTTTGAAGAAACCAGTTGCTTCACCAAAACCCTGGTTTGTGTCTGATGTTTTGTCCTTGGAGTGGACAAGATCCTCCAGAAAGACGGGCTGCTCATACTTACACTGGAGTAAACTGGAAGCTATTCACACTTACACTAGGATAAGCTGCTTTGGTTTCTCCTGATAGTCCCATTCCAGCCTACTTTCTTGAGGAATAGCAGAGTCTTACCTCCTATCTAACAAAATAAAAATCAATGGCAAAAAAGTAAGGTTCTACATTTAGGCAAGAATAATCAAATGCACAGGTATGGAATAGGCTCATTACTAGTAACTGTGAAAAGAATCTTGGAGTTCAAGTGAACAATCACTTAAATATGAGTCAAAAGTGTGCTATAGCTACCAGAAAAGCCAACACAGTCCTAGGCTGTATTAGCAGAAGGACAAAATCAAGATCAAGTGAAGTATTAGTACCACTTTATAAGGTCTTGGTAAGACCACACTTGGAATACTGCACCCAGTTGGGATCACCATGATATAAAAAAGATGTTGAGACTCTAGAAGTAGCACAGAGAAGAGCAACAAAGATGATTAGGGGAATGGCGGCTAAAACATTTGAATAATGATTGCAAGAATTGGGTATGTCTAGTTTAATGAAAAGAAGGACTGGGGTGATATGATAGCAGTGTTCCAATATCTAAAGGGCTGCCATAAAGAAGAGGGAGTCAACCTATTCTCCAAAGTACCTGAAGGCAGAACAATAAGCAACAGCTGAAAACTAATCAAGGAAAGAACCAACCTAGAACTTAAGGAGAAATTTCCTGACAGAACAATTAATCAATGGAATGATTCGCCTCCAGACGTTTAGGTGCTCCATCACCGGAGTTTTTAAAAGAAGAGATTGGACAACCATTTTTCTGAAATGGTATAAGGTCTCCGACCTGAGCAGTGGGTTGGATTAAAAGACCTCCAATATCCCTCCCAACTCTGTAATTCCCCCCCCCCCTGTTATTCCTCCTTTTATCATAAGGACAAAAAGCTCAGAGATACAGGCTTTCCAGTACTATTTCTAAGAACTTCTTTCATAATGATTATTTGGCTTCTTGGACTTTAAACATTCTCTCAAATATTTTTCATTGGTTTAGTTTACTAACACCCATATAAATGTGGTTTCCAGTGAATCATTTGTAAGATCCCAACTTTGATTCCCCCCCCCCCCTTAACAGAACAAAGTTGCCACATCAAGAAGTAAACAGGCTTAACGGTGCTGAAAACTAAATCTCAGAGAATGAATTAATTATTCATTATTCAGGAATGGATAGATTACCTGGGAGAAGTTGAACTTCAGTTTATCATTAACACTATGTCAAGTTGAACTGACATAGAACATGACTTGGTTTGTTTAAAAATGAAGTTAACATTTGAAATGAAGCAAGCCTGCTTGATCTGAAAGCTGTACTTTATAATTTAAACATGATGAGAATATCCAGCCAGGTGCGCTCTATTCTGTCAACAGTAATAAAACCTGGTTTATAAAATTAGTGATGAGATCATAGTGTGATAATTAGGATACATTGGACGTAACAGTAATTTATTTCATTTATTTATTTAGATTTCTAGACTGCCCCCTCTCCCCAAAGGGATTCGGGGCGGTGTACAGGTATAAATTTAAAAAAACATACAAACAATAGTATACATAGCTAAAATTAGATTAAATAGCTCCTGTACGAATTTATAAAAATTAAAAACTTAGACCATAAAACCAATCATAAAAATTTAAAAATAAAACTGAGGTGGGAAAGCTGGAATTAGGCCAGGCCGGCTAGCTGAAACAGGTGGGTTTTGAGTTTCTGACGGAAGGAGCGGAGGTCCGTAGTCATTCTAATGTCAGGGGGAAGGTCATTCCAGAGGGTCGGGCCCATCACAGAGAAGGCCCTTCCCCTAGGCGTCGCCCGCTGGCACAGCCTAGTGGACGGCACCCGGAGGAGTCCCTCTCTGTGTGAGCGAATCGGCCGAAGGGATGTATGGGGCAGGATACGATCCCGCAAATAACTAGGTCCTGTGCCATGGAGCGCCTTGAAGATGATGGTCAACACCTTGAAACGCACCCGAAAGCCACAGGCAGCCAGTGTAGCCCGCGCAGGAGAGGTGTTACGTGGGAGTAGCTAAAGACTCCCGAGATTGCCCGCGCGGTCACATTCTGAACCAGCTGCAGCCTTCGGGTGCATCTCAAGGGGAGCCCCATGTAGAGTGCGTTGCATTAGTCTAGCCGGGATGTCACAAGCGCATGAGTGACTGTGCCAAGGGCGCTCCGGTCCAATAGGGGACGCAATTGGCGCACCAGGCGAACTGGTGGAACGCCCCCCTGGCCACGGCTGTCACATGGTCATCCATGGACAGCCGGGCATCCAGAAGGACGCCCAAATTGCGTACCCGATCCACGGGGGCCAGATGTTTGCCCCCAATGGCCAGTGATGGAATAAGCTGGTTGAACTGGGGCGCCGGTAGCCACAGCCACTCAGTCTTGGACGGGTTGAGCTTGAGTCTGTTACTTCCCATCCAGATCCATACGGCTTCCAGACACCGGGACATCACTTCGATAGCATCGTTGGGGTGGCTTGGGTTAGAGATGTACAGCTGGGTGTCATCCGCGTACAGATGGCAATCTACCCCAAACCCACGAATGATCTCGCCCAGTGGCTTCATATATGCATTGAACAGGAGAGGCGAGAGGACCGACCCTTGTGGCACCCCACAAGTGAGCGGCCGACCTCTGCCCCCCTGCCAATACAAATTGCGCTTGGCCAGAGAGGTAGGAGGAGAACCACCGCAAAATGGTGCCCCTCACCCCAACCCCTCCAATAGATGCAATAGGATACCATGGTCGATGGTATCGAAAGCCGCCGAGAGGTCTAATAGGACCAGGATGGAGGAGCAGCCCCCATCTCTGGCCCTCCAGAGATCATCCACCAACGTGACCAATGCTGTCTCCGTGCTGTGGCCAGGCCGGAAACCGGACTGGCGCGGGTCCAGATAATCAGTTTCCTCCAAGTGGCGAGGAAACTGTTGTGCCACCACACTCTCCACAACCTTCGCCAAAGGTTGGAGACGGGACGGTAGTTGGCTAGTAAAGCTGGGTCCAGGGAAGGCTTCTTGAGGAGGGGCCTCACCACTACCTCTTTCAGGGCGGCCGGCAGGAACCCTTCACTCAAAGAAGCGTTGACTAACTCCTGGAGCCAGGCTCGTGTGACCTCCCAGGATACCAGTACAAGCCAGGAGGGACACGGGTCCAATAAACATGTGGTGGCTCGCAGTCGCCTATGCAGCCTGTCCATATCATCGGAAGTAACAGAGTCAAACTCCTCCCAGAATGGAACCTCATGACCTGCCTCCGACGTCCCTTCCAGACCACCAGCAGGGACCAACTCGCTTTGAATCTGAGCAATTTTGTCCTGCAGATACTCCCCAAATTCCTCTGCTCTGCCCTGCAGAGGGGCTTCCCACGGCCTCTGTTGGAGGAGGGAGCGGGTCACCCCAAACAGGGCGGCAGGCCAGTTATCTGCAGACGCAATAAGAGTGGCACAATACTGATGCTTGGCCACTCTTAACGCCACAAGGTAAGTCCGTAAATGGGCTCTCACCTGAGTTCGGTCAGATTCAGAGCGTGACGATCTCCATCTGCTCTCTAGGCGTCTCTTGTGGCGCTTCATCACCCTCAGCTCCTCGGTGAACCAAGGGGCCTGGGTGGTTCGCTGCCGCAACAGAGACCGCAAAGGTGCCACCCGGTCCAAGGCCCCAGTGGCCGCACTGTTCCATGCGGCCACTAGGCCCTCCAACCGGGTGTGGGTCAGGGCTACAGGAAATGGCCTGAGCTCCGTCTGGAACCTGTCAGGTTCCATCAGGCGCCTGGGGTGGAACCATCTTGGACAATCCGGTTCCGCCTCCCCGCGGTGGGGAGTAGCGGCTGGAAAGTCGAGCCGGAGCAGTGAGTGATCAGACCATGACAGGGGGGTGATAGCTAAATCCCCTACTCCAAGATCACTCCTCCATTGGCCAGAGACAAAAATAAGATCCAGTGTGTGTCCCCCCTCATGTGTGGGGCCCTGAATTATTTGGGTCAGGTCCATGGCTGTCATGGAAGCTATGAACTCCCGAGCTACTTCGGATGTCTCCCCTACCGATGGCAAGTTAAAGTCACCCATGACCAACAGTCTGGGGGTTTCAACTGCCATCTCGGCGATCACCCCAAGGAGCTCGGGCAGGGCTGCTGATGCATAGCGAGGAGCCAGGTATACAATCAGCAAGCCCAACTGACTCCCTGGGCCCCACTTCATGCACAGGGACTCACAACCGGCTATCTGTGGCACAGTGGTCTGTCTCGGCTCAAGACCTTCCCTCACAATGACCGCTACCCCACCACCCCTGCCTAGTGCCCGTGATTGATGAAATGCGCGGTAACCTGGCAGGCACATTTCCATGAAAGGGAGACCTCCCTCGTGGCCCAGCCAGGTCTCCGTAATTCCTGCCAGGTCCGGCTCCCCCTCCGACACCAAGTCGTTAATGAGGGGGGCTTTGTTGACAACAGACCTGGCATTGCATAGCATCAGCCTCAGGCCCTGGCTCTGTAGGTCCTGACCACCTAGATTGCTGGGGTTGGGGCATATGACCGGCCGTACCCAACGGCCATGATCTCCCAACCGGTGATGAGATCTCTGTCTACCCTCGCACCTGCCCCTCCCCACGACCGTTGGACTGAAAAGACCCTCTTCTGGAGTATCGCTACTCCCCCTCCCTTAATGGCTCCGCTCACTTCCTTACTAACCCGCCGGCTTGGCACTGGTCCCTCCCTCAGCCTGGCTTACCCCTCCCCCCACCCTAGAAACCCCTAAAAAACGAATCAGAAATTTAGCTAAAAAACCCCTGAGGCCACGCCTCGCCCACCTCTATGGATTGATGTATCCCTCATCGAGGTGGGCCCTCGTAAGAGCTGAGGGGCAGACCTGCGAGAGGGGGGACTCCCCCAATAGGATTAGGTCTGCCCTTCAGTACATGACGGAAACGTACATGCTTGAGTACATGGTGGAAACATATATGCAGGCTTGTTTGAGGTGCCTGGCATCCGAGGTTTACAACAGACCAGTCAACCCAAGTCCGCAGCTTCAACCCTTGAAGGTCCAGGAGCAGCCAGGGACGGGTACAGACGCTTCCAACTCCAGGCTCACCTTATGGTAGATATAGCAGTTGGTGGGTATGGTGTTGAAGTCCTGCATGCATTCGGCGAACTCCAGTATTAGCTGTTCTCCAGGCGCTGCTTGATGGTACCCATGCCCATCGGCTGCTTGCTGATTTTATGATAGTCTTGCCATTGGGGTTCACATTCTGCAGCATCCCTGCTGCCGATGGCCAGCCGCCGCCACCGTTTACTCGTCCTGCTCTCTCCTGGGAGGGTCCCATTGCAACCGTCGCCGCCGCCATAGCCTCAGGGGAGCCTCCCACCTTGCTGGGCTCGCGAGGGAGGGGGCCGCTGCATGGCCTTGTTGTCCCGTCTCCTCCCGTTGCTGGCCGCGGCCGCCGCACGGGGAGCCGGGGCCGCGGCGGTCGGAGAAGGACCGAAAGTGCTGGCCTTGTTGTCCTGTCTCCTACTGTTGCTGGCCGCGGCCGCCGCATGGAGGGCCGAGGCCATGGCGGCCGGAGACGGCCCCGGCCGGAGATGGCCCCGGCCGAGGCCGCGGCAGCCGGAGAAGGCCCCGCGGCAGCAGCACCCGAAGCAGCTGAGGCGGAAGAATAACAGTGGTCCCTGAGGCCCGAAAAATTGGGGACCCCTCGGTCTCCCCCTGTGGTATCTCCAGCCGCCGCCACTCTCCCGCCTTTCCCCTCGGGTTCTCAGCCAGCCGGTGCGGTTCCTTTCGCCGCTCGGGGTAAGGTAGGATGCGTTTCTCTCGCCGTCGCCATTTTCTCTTCTCCAGAATTTCGCCCCAAATCCGGCAGTTCTTTACAGATGTTTCCCTCTCCAGCCTCAGGTACATAAATGATACCTGCATCCGAAACGGGCCACATGGGGACTCCTGAAGGGTTAGGGTGGGAGGGGCCAGCCAGGAGTGGGATTTGGGGGTTGTCCGAACTGTACAGAATCTTAGCTAGAGGTTCGAACCCCTGAGAATCCCCAGCAGCCTGGACTCTTTATTGCCATCAAAGTCTAAATGCCCCGTGTAGTGCACCACGCAGGTCTGGCTGCGCTTGGGGAAGGTCCTCCCATCCCCGGGGACGATGGTCTCCATGCGGACGCCCATCTCGTGACCCGCCGTCGAAATCCGCACCGCGAGGTGCGGAGGGGTGGGTGGGAGAACCCGTATCTAACATTATGGCTGATTCAGAGAACCCCCAAATCCACTCTGGCTGGCCCCGCCCCACCCACTCCACCCCTGCCACCCCACCACATCCCTCCCAGCAGTCTCCACACAGCCCTTTTTGGGTGCAAGGCAAGTGCAGGGTTTGCACGGAGGGGGGAAAATGGGCCTCCCGGAAGGTCTCTGGAGCCCGGAGGAGACTGTTTTTGCCCTCCCAGAGGAAGGCAACCCCCCCATCCCCATGGTGCAGGAGGCTAACTAGGCCACACCCACCATGGCCATGCATGCCATAGCCACACCCACCCTGCAACCAAGCAGAAAACCCATTGCTGAAATTTTTGAAGCCCACCCTGAATTTAAAGTACCTTAAAATTCAAGAGGATCACAACAGAGCTATCTCTACAACCACTTCACTCAAACTGAATTAAGCTGCCTAATATGAATTACACACACACACAAAATGGTAACCCTCCACTTCCGGGGGATGAGAAGGACTAAGGCAGAGGTGGGTTGCTACTGGTTCGCACTGCAAAGCACACGCAAAGCGAACCGGCAGTAACGCCGGCAGCAACCCACCCCTGGACCCAGGCTAGGAGGTGATACCTTTCTATTATTGCCCCTGTTGTGTAGCGGAATTTCCCTTTGGAGATAATGCTTGGCCCAGCCTTGAAGCTGGTTAGAATTCTGCCTTTCTGAATAGCCTTTTATACTGATTTGAAGAATACCTTTCTATGCTCTTGTTTTAAGACAATTACAAGTAATAATTTCATGATTGTAATTATTCAGTGTTTATGCTATGGATGTTTTTGTGTTTGTAAGACATTGATAGTGGTCTAATCGCATCAGACTTAAAATAAAATAAATTTGATCAACTTTTTAATTCAAAAAGGGATAACGCTAGGTCAGTGAGCGGTGCTCTGCCTGGCTGGACAGGGGTGGTTGTCCAGGGGGTTTATTTTTGGGGGTGGGCTTATATTTTTGCCCACGCGAAAATTGTGGCAAGGGTTTAGTTTCGGGACAGGTTGTATTTTTGGGGAAACACGGTACCTAGGCATTTTTTGCATCGGGCGAGCCCGGGATCCTTGCAAGGGGAATGGGACCATGTGTGCAGGCGGCTCCTCAGCGCACAGCCTCAGATTAGCAGAGCCACAATCCCTTTCCCCTGCACACGTGGTCTCATTCCCCTCCTTCCTGAGCCAACTTGAAGGGGACCGCGGCTGCGCTGATTGAGGCTGGAGCTGAGGAACCTCCTGCACACGTCCCATTCCCCTTGCAAGGATCCTGGGCTCGCTCGATGTAAAAAATGCCGAGATCGGCACACTTGGGGCTGCTGCTGAGATGTCCAGGGAGGCTAAACCAAGCTGCGTGCCTTTCCCAGCCACTTTCACGGCTTCCTGGAGTAATTCTTTTTTATTTTCATGATGAGAGTGGTGAGGCTCCGCCTCCCCTGCCTCCCCTGACTGCACGTCACTGATGTAACTCATGTGTGTGGGTTTGTATATGTTTAGATGTCTGTATGTACATGCACTTATTTATATATACATATACATACATATGTATATGTTTCACCTCAAATTGATGAAGATATAGTGGGAGGTATCTGTTATCCATGTTTTCACTCAAAATCTATTCCATTCAATTCAGTGCAGCATACTCTAAATTAAGAGTGACTACTAGGGTAAGAGTGGCTCAGTGGCTAAGACGCTGAGCTTGTTGATCAGAAAGGTTGGCGGTTTGAATCCCTAGTACCACGTAATGGAGTGAGCTCCCGTTACTTGTCCCAGATTCTGCCAACCTAGCAGTTCAAAAGCATGAAAAAAATGCAAGTAGAAAAACAGGGACCACCTTTGGTGGGAAGGTAACAGTGTTCCATGCGCCTTCACCGTTTAGTCATGTCGGTCACATGATCATGGAGAACATCTTCGGACAGTTCTGGCTTTGAAATGGAGATGCGCATTGTCCCCTAGAGTCAGGAATGACTAGCACATACGTGCGAGGGGAACATTTACTTTTATCTATATAAATATTCCAAAAGCAAATAATTCTTGTTCCAGGATCATAGAGGTGCAGTACTTCAAATATGCAAAATTATTGGAAAAGAGCTGAGCAGCCAGGAAGTGGACAAAGTTGTGGAGATGTCTACATTCAAGAACACGAAAGACGATCCTAGGGTAAACCGTATTAATGTCTATGAACAACATTTTGGACTAAAGAACATACAACATCTATGCAAAGGTAATACCAACAGAACAAAATCAAACTTTAGTCTTTTCCTCACTTGCATCTAACCATGGGACAAAAACAGTTCAAAACCCTTTTTTCTTTTATGTCCTCATGACATTGACTTCTTCTTGTCCCCAGCATATTCAGTACCCGTGGAAGCTCTATGTCATCCTTAGCTATTCCAGTGTTTAACCAACTTTCCACTTCCTAAGGAGGCAGGTTAGTTTGTTCTGGGGAGAGGCAAATGTTCTATCCCATTCTGTCTGTTGTACAATCATATTATCCCTTGGGGGGGGGATCAGCTCAGCTCCCACGGCCTCGGTTCTCTGGGCATTGAAGGATCATTCTGGCTTGGGCAATGGAGAGTATAGTTCTTTCCAATGAGGGTTTTGCCTTTATCCTCCAGATCCTGAGGTGTAGCTTTGAAAAAGTGCTGAACCAGACTAATAGGTTGGAAAGAGCAATTTATTTATTTTGAAATTTTATTTTGCCACCTATTTGCACATGGAGACACAAGGCAACTTACACAAATATAAAAACATCACATTTAAAAATAAAACTAATAGAAGAAAATAATCAGATAATAAATTAATAAAATAGTATAATATCCCTCCAGCCCCAGTGACAACGCATCACACAAGCCATTTAATGGGCTCCATTCCGCTCTGAGTTCCCTAGGCCCACTTGCAGCACCAAGTCTTCATCACCTTCCTAAGGAGAATGGGGGCCAGTCTAATCTCTGGGGAATGGTGTTCCAGAGAGAGGGAGCCACCATGGAGAAGGCCCTTCTTCTCGGTCCCATGAGGTGTATCTCCCTCTATGGGATGGGACCCACAACATTCCTTGCCTCCCCACTCTGATGGGTTGGGTAGATGTGACCAGCAAGAGACAGTCCTTCAGATCAGGGGTCTCCAACCTTGGCAACTTTAAGACTTTGCTGAGCTTTGCTGGCTGAGGAGTTATGGGAGTTGAAGTCCACAAGTCTTAAAGTTGCCAAGGTTGGAGACCCCTGCCTCAGATAACCTGGTTGAGTTGAATTAGAGGAGAGAGATAGAGAGAGAGGGATTCTGCCTGTGCTCATTCACCATACAGTCCGTCAGCTGCTGGTCAGCTATTAATCAAACTTTTTTCAGTACTGGTTCAGCATTTCACCTGAACACATCAACTCTTAATTCTTCTTAAATGTTTCCTCCTATACTTATGATATACCTTGTGGTTGACTGGGCTTATTTAAATTTCAGCTTTATATATTCATTGGCAGGAAACTCATTTAGTTCTCCGGGGAGAGTTGGCTTCTCTGTATTTATATCATTTCTTAGTGTAGAAGGAAAATATGTTTATTTATTAATCATTTTTATATGCTGCACCCTCTCCACCAAGGGACTCGGGGCGGCGTACAATTTACTACATAACAAATAAAAGACAAGGAGGAGAGATACAAAAAGCATTATACACACACAATAAATAAATAATCAATTAATTAAAAACAGCAAAAGGCAATTAATAAACAATTAAAACACCCAGAGTCAAACCTAATTTAAAATTGTATCCAGAGGGATTAGAATAGCTATAATTCAAGCCAGGCCGGCTAGTCGGAACAGGTGGGTCTTGAGTTTCATGTGGAAGGAGCGGAGATCGGTTGTTGTCCTGATGTCGGGGGGAGGTCATTCCAGAGGGCTGGGCCCATCACAGAGAAGGCCCTGCCCTTCGGCGCCGCCCTCTGGCATTGCTTGGTGGACGGCACCCGGAGAGGTCCCTCCCTGTGACAGCGAATTGGTCACAGGGATGTATGGGGCAGGATACGATCCCGCAAATAGCTAGGTCCTGTGCCATGGAGCGCTTTAAAGATAGTAATCAAAACCTTGAAATGCACCCAAAAGACTACAGGGAGCCAATGCAGCTCACGCAGGAGTGGTGTCACATGGGAGTACCTCGTACTCCCCATCACTGCCCGTGCGGCCGCGTTCTGGACCAACTGCAGTCCTCGGGTGCATCTCAAGGGAAGCCCCATGTAAAGAGCATTGCAGTAGTACAGACGAGACGTCACCAGCGCATGAGTGACTGTGCGAAGGGCATCCCGGTCCAATAGGGGGCACAATTGGCACACCAGGCGAACCTGGTGGAACGCCCCCCTTGCCACAGCTGCCACATGGTCATCCATGGACAGCCGGGCATCTAGGAGGACTCCCAAGTTGCGCGCCCGTTCCACGGGGGCCAGTTGGTTGCCCCCAATGGCCAGCGATGGGGTCAGCTGGTTGAACCGAGGGGCCGGTAGCCACAGCCACTCCGTCTTGGAGGGGTTGAGTTTAAGTCTGTTGTCTCCCATCCAGACCCGTACGGCTTCCAGACACCGGGATATCACGTCAATGGCCTCGTTGGGGTGGTTCGGGGTGGAAATGTACAGCTGAGTATCATCAGCGTACAGATGGTATCCCACCCCAAAACCACGGATGATCTCACCCAGCGGTTTCATATATGTGTTGAACAGGAGAGGCGAGAGGACCGACCCCTGTGGCACCCCACAAGTGAGTGGCCTCAGGGTCGACCGCTGCTCCCCTGCCAACACACATTGCGTCCAGTCGGAGAGGTAGGAGCAGAACCACCATAAAACGGTGCCCCTTACTCCCAGCCCCTCCAGCCGGCACAATAGGATACCATGGTCGATGGTATCGAAAGCCGCTGAGAGATCTAACAGAACCAGGATAGAGGAACAACCCCTATCCTTGGCTCTCCAGAGATCATCAACCAACGCGACCAAGGCCGTCTCCGTGCTGTGCCCAATGGGAGATCCATTCCCTCCGGATCTGAGCGATTTTATCCTGCAGATATTCCCCAAATTCCTCTGCCCTGCGCTGCAGAGGGGCTTCCCGTGGCCTCTGTGATAGAAGAGAGTGGGTCACCCGAAACAGGGCGGCAGGGCGGTTATCTGCGGATGCAATGAGAGTGGCACAATATCGGCATTTGGCCACCCTCAATGCCACAAGGTATGTCCTTAAGTAGGCTCTTACCTGTGTTCGGTCAGATTTGGAACGCGAAGATCTCCATCTGCTCTCTAGGCGTCTCTTATGGCGTTTCATCACCCTCAGCTCCTCGGTAAACCAAGGGGCCAGGGCGGTTCTTTGCCGTAGGACAGGCCGCAAAGGCGCAACCCAGTCTAGGGCCCCGGCGGCTGCACTATTCCATGCGGCCACCAGGTCCTCCGTCCGGGAGCGGGTCAGGTAGACAGGAAGTGGCCCAAGCTCCGTCTGGAACTTTTCTGCTTCCATCAGGCGCCTGGGGCGGAACCATCTCGGGCATTCTGGTTCCGCCTCCCCACGGTGGGGGGTAGTGCCAGGGAAGTCAAGCCGGAGAAGTGAGTGATCTGACCATGACAGGGGTGTGATGGCTAAATCCCCTATTCCCAAATCACTCGCCCACTGGCCAGAGATGAAAACAAGATCCAGAGTGTGACCTCCCTCGTGTGTGGTGCCCTGAATTACTTGAGTCAGGTCCATGGCTGTCATGGAAGCCATGAACTCCCGAACCGCCTCGGATGCTTCTCCCATCGACGGCAAGTTGAAATCCCCCATAACTAACAGTCTGGGGGTCTCAACTGCCATCTCCGCGATCAGCTCGAGGAGTTCGGGCAGGGCCGCTGATGTATAGCGAGGAGCCAAGTATACAATCAGCAGGCCCAGCTGTCTCCCTGGGCCCCACCTCACACTCAGAGATTCACTCCCGGATGTCTGTGGCACAGTGAGTTCTCTCGGTTCCAGACTCTCCCGTATGATCACAGCTACCCCACCACCCCTCCCCTGAGCCCGTGGCTGGTGGAATACACGGTAGCCTGGTGGGCACATTTCCACGAGGGGCAAGCCACCCTCGTGGCCCAACCAGGTCTCCGTTATTCCTGCGAGGTCCGGCTCCCCTTCAGAAATCAGGTCTTTTATGAGGGGGGCCTTATTAACAACAGACCTCGCATTACACAGTATCAGCCTTAGGCCCGGGCTCTGTCGATCCTGGCCACCTAGTATGCAGGGGTTGGTACAAATGACCGGGCGTGTCCAGCAACCACGGTCTCCCAACCGACTGCAGGTATTATGTCTGTCCTAATATGATTAAATTATGTTCCATTCTTCTATCTCTTGATAGGCTCAGACATTTAACCTAAGTAGGATAATTAAACTGATGTAATGGCATGAGCCTGCCTACCCTGGCCCCATCTTGACATTTCCACTGGGCCACCTTTTATGACAAGATCCCAAAGGGCAATGTTTAATTGCATTTATCTAAATGTATCTTGAAATCCATATTTGATAAAATAAATCCCCAATTACTCAGAAAAACAGCTTGCATTTAGGTAAACTGAAATAATCTTTATTCTTCAGATCTTATCATTTCATGAAACAATACTGAGGTGTGAACATGAATAAAACTCATTCATGTTCTGGAGAAGCTATAGCAGAAATTTTGAGTAGTTTGGAGAAGTGGTAAATACCACCTCTGACTGTCCTCACCCCCATCTATTCTATGCCTCCTGAGTCCCAACTGATTGAGATGGAATGGGGATTTTGCAATAACTTTCCCCTGAAGTGGGGAGGTAATGGAGATTTTACAGTAGCCTTCCCCTGCCACATCCACCAAGCCACAGAACCGGTAGTAAAAAAAAATGTGAATCCCACCGCTGCACATGGCTCTTATATAGGTATAAATATTACTTCCAGACCCAATAAAGCAGTAAGAATCCATTTTGTGATCACTTGTGCAAGAACAGAGTTCTCTTATTAAGCAAAGAATAATTTACTTTTATTCATGCTTATATATCCTCTTTCTGTTGAAAAATTCTCCAAGGTAATGTATTACTATAAAACCTCAGTTGTGACTATTGCTGAGCCCCAAACCTGCTCTTTTACTTACTGACTGATGAATGAATGTGCAATGAAAGGATAAAGATAACATTTGGATCTTGTGGAAAGACAGAACAGTGGTTCCAGAAATTGTACCAGATATGTTGGAGACTGGAAGAATATTATGACAGTATTGCAAAGTGAAAGGTTCAACAATATTGCTAAGGCAGAAATGAAGGATATACCTCTCAAATTCATTTGAGATATAAAAGAAATACCACTTACTCAGAATGTGAAGCTGCAGGAACCTCTCCAGGAGGACAAAGAGCAGAAATGTACAACACAACTAAATCATGTGTAGTTTATACCTATGCATTTTCTGTATGCATATGCACCACTTCTTATGATTTATCACCCCAAATGAGTCAGGATATACCAGAATGCTTTCATAAATATTTTCCAAGGCAAATGAATACTTTGGATTCTGGGAGAAATATCTTTTGCAATGAGGAGAGAACAAAGATATGCTAATCAACAATGCTTAAACTGGAGAGAGAATAAAGGCTGACTTGCCACTTGTACTAACTATCTGAGAATGATTGATATCACAGCTGCAAGAGGTGACTGCTGAGCTGTTTTCTTAAAAGGAATTTTTTTAATGGATCTCCTTGTTCTTCTCCCTGCGAAAGGAGGAGCCAAGATGGCACCCCTCCGTCTTTGTTTTTGTACCTATAAATGAAGCCTGCCTTTTGAAACTAACTTTAGGGAAAAAAATCTCTGGTAAATGTCTTAATACCCCCTCTGAAGGCACTCTGGATCTCTCCCGTTATGTGGTCTTCCTGATTAATTCTGACTATTTGACTTTTCCTCTTTCTGGTGTACCTTCATGCCTTGGAACTGTGAAGGAAAACTAACTTTTTACTTTTGGATTTGCCTGCCGCCTGGGAACGACACAGTTGCGTCCTCCACTGACGCCATTCTCTTTGTAAAAGACTTATCATCTCTGAACGCATATAAATGGGCCCCAAAAAACCTCCAACGGGCAAGTCATTCTCGGCTCCTCCTTCTTCCATCTCCAGTCCAAGCATGCAGCAGATGAAGATTACCTCATTGTTATAAGAAGGGACTGGAGAGAACTCAAAAGAACTATCTGTTAACTAAATGTTTCAGGAAATTATGAGGGGTCAAAATGAGTTGAAAAAAGAGGTGACAGATCTTAAAGATGAACTCAGAGCTGCACAACAACATTTAACAGAAAATAAACAAAGAATTGGGGTTTTGGAGGAGGGGGCAGTTGGATTGGGGGAGGAGGTCAAGGCAGTCCGGAAGGGAAATTTAGAATTGGATAACATTATGGCAAAAATAGAATTTGAAAGAATGTCCTTTTTTCTCAGATTCCAGAATCTACCAGAGACAGAAAATGAAGATCTTAAGGATATTATGAGTACAATTTTAGCAGAATATATTAAGAGAAATGAAGAACAGTTGTGGTGGGATATGGATCTGGTATACAGGATTAATTCAGCATATGCTAGAACACATAATGTTCCAAGGGAGGTACATGTTAAGTTCCTTAGGAGGAACAAGAGGGATGAGGTGCTAGGGGCCCAAAGGGAGGGACCATTAAAATATGAAGATAAAGATATTACCATCTTAAAGCAAATTCCGAAAAAAATAAGGGAAAAAAGGAGGAAGTATTCCTCCTTATCAAAGAAATTATACAATAAAGGAGTTTGGTTTAGATGGTTATTGCCAGAGGGAATGTTGATTTTTTTGGGAGGGAAACAATTAGAATTAATACAGTGGAGGAGGCAGAAGCCTTCATTAAAAAACATAGTTCTCTCCTAGAGGACGAAAATAGGGGAGGTGGTGAAAAAGGTAGTAATGTGCAAGATGTGAAGGAGGGGGGGGCTGTGGCTCCATCTGGGGACAGAGAGGAGGGAGCAATATCGAAAAGGCTCAGGTCACAAAAATAAATGTATTTGAAATATACTATGATAATTGTTGATATACTAGAAAGTGACAAAGAAAGAGATGACTGAACATATGGTTGATATAATGTAAAACAAGATTCTGTTTATGCTTATCTTTTATACGTTGTTTTTAACATTGTAAAAATTGTGAGATTTGGGGGGATTTCTACCACTAGCACGGGAGCTGCCAAAATTTTCTTTGTACCCCTTTTTACCATTCCCTATATATGTTCAAAAACCAATAAAATTATTTTTTAAAAAAACAATGCTTAAATGATGAATAAAAAATGCTTTTGGAGCAGCACCTTTTTTCTTGGATATACTAATTTGTATTGATTGTTTTTTTAAAAAAGAGATGGTGTTGGGGGAAAATACTCAAGAGATATCACATTTGATTATATGCTTAAATTCAACAACTGTAACTAGTACCCACTGATGCTGTTACATGGGCTATATCAGAATGTACAGGTTTAGACTTCCGGGTTGTGCTACGGATGGCGCGGGCAGGCTTTTTTTGAGCTTGTCGACTCAATAGCCTGTAGAGGCGTTTTTTTAAAGATCGTAAACGCCTTGGACACTCCAAAATCCTCAGGAATTTAGGAGAGAGCTACAGCTGTCGGGTAGAGCCACTTGTGTAGCCCCCCAGAAGGATTTATAGCCTCTGGGGTGTGGGCAAGGAGAGCCCCCCCCTTTGCAGCTGTTTTAAGCTCTGGTCTACTGAGATCCTCCACTAATGATTTAGCAGAGCAAGACGCCGTGAACAGCCTTTAACTCCGAGCAACCCAAGAAGGAAACATTTGCAAGTATCTTAAGTTTTATGTTTGAAAAATTTTGTTAAAGAACGGTATTGCTGAACTTGAAAGGCGCGGGCTTAGAACAAAGGATTCAGAACAAAGGCTTCAAAATGGTGTTAATTTATAGCTGAAAACCTAAAGAAAATGAAAGTTAACTGATTGCTGACAGCTGGGGGCGGAAAAGAGTAAAGGTGGAATGGCTGAAATAACTATTAACAACTCTAAAGTTAGTTCATATAACCTGATCTACTCGGAAGAGCATTTTGTGAGAAAGTTGGGAAGAAGTGTTTTCTTTTCTTTTTTTTTTTGTTAAGAATGGCAACGGAACAAGGGGTGGCTCCCCCAGGTGCTACAATAAACCTCCAGGATTTGAAGGACTTTATAGGTAAAGAAATTAAAGAGGTTAAACAAATGGTCCAGGACACCATAAAAAGGTATGACCAGCTTGATAAAAACATGCAAGCTATAGCCACAGGGCTGTCAGAAGTTGTTCTTAAGGTGGATAGCAAGGTGGAGCAACTGGTTTTGGATTTGGAAACCAAAACGAAAGAAACGGATCTGAAATTTGTGGAAATGGAGGGGAATATGCAAAGGATGGATAATTAGATTATTATGATACAATTTAGATCTATGGAGTATGCTATCAGATTGAGGGGTTTAAGAGAAAACCCTAGAGAGGACTTAAGAAAAGTTTGTGCCGATGTTTTGGCCACGTTATTAAAAGTGAATGATCCCCTTGAAATTTCTGCTAAGATTGATAAAATTTACAGAGTAAATTCACGAATAGCACTACAAAGGCAATTACCAAGAGATGTTGTGATATACTTTACTGAGAGAAATTTTAGAAATGACATCTTGCAGAAGTCTTTTTATTCTTCTCTTCAAATAGACGGGAACATGATTGGTGTTTTCAAGGAGCTACCACCAGCGATGTTAAAGTTTAGAAGGGATTTTGGATTTTTGGTAGCGGAGCTGAAGAAAAGAGAGATACAGTATAGGTGGGATGCTCCAATGGGTGTTATATTCAGATATGAAGGGGTGAGGTACCGTTTGTTGTTCAGTGGAACAACGTATTACTAGATCTGAGGCTGTGCGCTGAGGAGCCGCCTGCACACGTGGTCCCATTCCCCTTGCAAGGATCCCGGGCTCTCCCGATGCAAAAAAATGCCTAGGTACCGTGTTTCCCCGAAAATACAACCTGTCCCGAAACTAAACCCTTGCCACAATTTTCGCGTGGGCAAAAATATAAACCCACCCCCGAAAATAAACCCCCTGGACAACCACCCCCCTCCAGCCAGGCAGAGCACCGCTCACTGACCTAGCGTTATCCCGAAAGCACCAAGTTACAGGAGCCGGGGGGGAGCGCTCACATTGCTTGCCACCTTCGGTATACCGCTAGGTTGGGGAGTGGCGTTCTGTCTGAGAGACTTCTGAGGGGAGAGTTGCCGGGCAGCTGCTCTCTTGTGAACTGGCTCCCGAAGAGCCGGGCACAGCCTCAGGGGCGAAGCAGCCATGAGGTAACCATGCTTACAAGCAGCCGCCCGGCAAATCCCCTCTCCAGCCGGGAACAGCGCCATTCACTGACCTAGGGGGTATCCCTAAGGTGCCAAGCCATGTGGTGCTCTGCCCGCCCCCCCAGCTCCCGTGGCTTGGCACATTCGGGATACCCCCTAGGTCAGTGCATGGAGCTCTGCCCGGCTGGAGAAGGGGCTTGCGCGAGCGCCTGTTTCGCCCGCAGCTTCACCAAGCCCTTGCGCAGCTCTCCCAGGCCACCGCCGCTGGCCGCAGCTGACTTCCACTGACTGCCGCCGCCCCGCTCTGAGCATAACTTTCAAACTCCAAAACTTGGGGCCGAATCTTCCAGCATCGGCCGCTCTAGGAGTGCTCTCTATGGTGGGCTGGCTGCTGGAAGACTCTGTCCGGAAAACTCTCTGTCCGGCAGCCGGCCCACCATAGAGAGCACTCCTAGAGCGGCCGATGCTGGAAGACTCGGCCCCGAGTTTTGGAGTTTGAAAGTTATGCTGGGAGCGGGGCGTCGGTGGTCGGAGGCGGGCAGCAGTGGCCAGCGGTCGGTGGCGGGCAGCAGCGGCCAGCGGCCAGCAGCCAGCGGCCGGCAGCAGTGGCCTGGGAGAGCTGCGCAAGGGCTTGGTGAAGCTGCGGGCGAAACAGGCACTCGCGCAACCCCCTTCTCCAGCCGGGCAGAGCTCCATGCACTGACCTAGGGGGTATCCCAAATGTGCCAAGCCGCGGGAGCTGGGGGGGCGGGCAGAGCACCACATGGCTTGGCACCTTAGGGATACCCCCTAGGTCAGTGAATGGCGCTTTTCCCGGTTGGAGAGGGGATTTGCCGGGCGGCTGCTCATGAGCATGGTTACCTCATGGCTGCTTCGCCCCTGAGGCTGTGCCCGGCTCTTTGGGAGCCAGTTCACAAGGGAGCAGCTGCCCGGCAGCCCCAAAGCGAAAAGCCCTCCCTGATAATAAGCCCAAGGGCATATTTCGTGGGGCAAAAGAAAATAAGCCCCTGTCGTATTTTCGGGGAAACACGGTAACATCGTCAGTGCTAGAAGGGGGGGGGAAAGGAGGAGAAAGGAGAAGTTTCTCTTCTCAGAAATGTCTTCTTAGTGGAGCTGTGGCAGCCTGCCTGCCTCTTTCTGACATTTCTGAGAAAAGAAACTTCTCCATTTGGGCTGCGCCTGTGCGATCGGAGCAACCATGTGGTTTGATGACGTCACCAGCCTCACCAGTCATAAACCTCACCGCACGTCACTGACAGAGGTGTAGTGCTTGTTGGCTGTCTTCAGGTTGCCCTTGGAGTAGTAGACATTATTCAACTCCAGGAGAGAGAAAAACATGTCCACTTGGTCATTAAAGGCCGTCGCTCAGATCTCACTGCTCTCATCCACCATCTCTATGGAGAAAAGCTTCCCTTCACCCCAGGTGTTGCTCCAGGTGTGGTTCTGGCCCTTCTGGGTCACCCGGGTGCAAATGGTCCACTTGGACTGGTAAGGGTTCAGGCTGGCGATGGGCACCACTTTGACCTAAGAGCCCCCCGGGGTGCTCAGGAGGCTGGTGCTCCCTGCGTTCCCCAGCAGTTTGGAAGGGCCGGAGTACTTTGCCAAAGACCCTGCATCTGGAGCCCCACTCTGGAGCCCCACTCTGGAACTCTTGCCCTGGAAAGGGCTGGTTGCTGGCCGCTGGCTGTCTCCCTGCTTGCCCAGCTCCTTCGGCACTAGATGCCCAATCTTGGCAGGGACTGCATGACCCGCCCACAGAACTTCCATTTTCATCAGGACCACCACTCACCTTCCACCCTTCAGAGTGTTCACAATGAAGCGTTTAATCTGGCAAATGGCATTGGCGGTCAAGCTCTGGTCATCCACCAGAGGGTTCAGCTGGGTGACCAGCCTGAAAGAGGAAAGGGTGTTGATGCCATCGCTCATCAGCATCTGGTAGAGAGGGGGGGCGTTCCCAGTGGAGATGGGGTGGATGTTGATGAGCTGCAGCACCGGACGCTCCACCGGCTCCGCCTACAGCAGCATGGCCACAATGGAGACCTCGCTCAGCCTCCCAGCTGCCGCGATCCTGCCTCCTCCTCTTCTTGCATGCACTCAGCCAGGCCCCGCCCCCATGATGTCCTTATTTCTAAAGCGCTTAAGCAAAATTACTGGTCAAACCCTCTGGCTTTCCTGCCTTCTCCGTTTAGAACATGGGTCGTCAACCTGGTCCCTACCACCCACTAGTGGGCGTTTTGGGATTCCAGGTGGGCAGTGGGGATTTCAGAGGTTAAAACCTCCTTTTGAATTAACGCGCGCGAGAATGCGTGCATTAGGGATTTCGGAGGTTAAAACCTCCTTTGAACTAACGCGCACGAGAATGCGTGCGTTAGGGATTTCGGAGGTTAAAACCTCCTTTTGTGCGAGTGGGCAGGCGAGCGCAAGAGCGTGCACAAGCAAACACGTGGGAAGAGGAAGGGGAGGAGTAGAAACTGATAGCAGGGACAGGCAGAAGCGGAGCAGAGCAGTTGCAAAATAGGAGAAAGAAAAGGCAGGAGAGAATTGTTGTTGGCTAATAATAATAAGTGGGCTAACTAGCTCAGCCTTACTTTTGTACATAGCTCTAAGGAAGATTAAAAAAGGAGATAAAAAGGAAAAGCACTGTGTGGAGTGAGGATCAAAACATGAGAATAAAAGTAGTTGTTTAATTGTGAAACAAATTTAGAACCCTTGTCTGAAAAAAAGAAATATGCTCGTGGCTATTTACCAGAGTATCTGAAGATGGGTTTCATTGAATCTGTTACAAATAAACAGCTTCCAATGTGTTTACTGTGCCACAAGACATTATCTAATGAAGCAATGAAGCCAAGTCGATTGCGAGAACATCTTGCTACAAAGCATTCGCAAGATAAAGATAAGCCCATTGAATATTTTCAAGAAATCTATAAAAGATTTCAAAATCGTTCAACAATAGCTGCATCATTTCAAAAACAACATGCAAAAAATGAGGATGGATTAACTGCAGTTTATCGTATATCACACTTAATTGCAAAAAGTGGTAAAAGTCATAATATTGGAGAAACTTTGAAAATACCCTCTATCAAAGAATTTATCTCAACAGTAATGCATCAGGATATACCTGAAGTTTTAAAAACATTGCCCCTTAGCGATAACACAGTAAAGAGACGCATTGACGAAATGGCGGCTAATGTTGAAAATAAACTTATAGGTATTCTCCAAAATTCTTCATTTTCCATACAATTGGATGAGTCTGTCATTGCAGATAATAATGCTCTACTGATGACATATGTACGGTACCTTGATGGAAACAATACATTGCAAGAAGAAATGCTCTTCACTATCAATCTGATTACAGATACAAAAGGATTATCAATATTTAATGCTATGAAATCATATTTTGCAAAAAATAATATACCCTTGAACAATATTGTTGCATGTGCTACTGATGGAGCACCATCAATGGTAGGCCGCTATCGTGGGTTTGTTGCTTACCTGAAGGAAGAAGTGCCAAACGTTTTGTGTATTCATTGTGTTGTGCACAGACAACATATTGTAGGAAAACATTTAAGTACAAGTCTCCATTCATCATTAAGTATAATAATTAAAGCTGTAAATAAGATCAAATCTAATGCCAAGTGTGATAGAATGTTTCGACAGCTGTGCCAGGACAATAACAAGCAGTTTATTAGGTTACTTTTACAAACAGAAGTTTGATGGCTCTCAAAGGGTACATGCTTGTCTCGTTTTGTTGCATTATTTGATAGTGTCATACAGTTTTTTGAAAGTGATAATGAGGCTGGTCTCTATGAACAGTTAAAAGCCATAAAGACTGATGCCTTTTATTTGGCAGACATTTTCAAGAGATTTAATGAAATTAATTTGCAGCTTCAAGGAACCAATATAACTCTTATAAGTTGCAAAAATATTGTGTCATTATTTGTCGAAAAGCTTGATCTTCTCCGTCATAATATTCTCAAGAGAGAATTTCATCAGTTTCCTGAATTGTCCTCTATAAACAATGATGTAACTCCAGGGGACATTGAAAAGTTCAGTAGCCACCTCAACGAACTCAAATTGGATATGAAAAAACAATTTCAAGATATTTTGAACTTAAAGGTGCATGACTGGATGATAAATCCTTTTACAGCAGATGTTGCTGAAGTTGATATAACTTTCCAAGAAGAACTATTAGAACTTAAATATGACGAAGAGAGTAAATGTAATTTTGGCAGTGGTGGATACCAAAAACTCTGGCAAAATAAAAAAATGCCTGTGTTATATCTAAATATGTGGAAAATGATGTTTAATTTATTGATACCTTTCCCTACCACATATCTTGTAGAATCAGGCTTTAGTGCTGTTAATCATATTATGACCAAACAGAAACCGTCTGAATATCACCGAAAGAGGAGACCTTCATTTGTTCCTTATGAAAATCGAACCAGATATCAAATATTTAGTCTCGCAGCATCAGCCTCAAAGATCTCATTAATCACTAGTAAAGCTAATTTCAATTTACTTTATTGTTTTCTAATTAAACTTTATAAAGTTAAAAATGTTATAAACATGCATAAAGTAGAAATAAAAAGATAAATGTATGTACATTTCTTTTTTAAAAAAACACCCTCCTTTCTAAAAAATATTCCGCACTTGCACAAAAACTGGTGGGCGGTAAGGAAATGTTTCCATCAAGAAAGATCCATTAGTGGGCGGTAGGTAGAAAAAGGTTGACTACCACTGGTTTAGAACATCACGAGCAGGTCAAGACAGTGATGTAGAATGGATCTTGCAGAAGTGGGGAAATTACAGGTTAATCCTAACTCTTTCATTATCTGCCCTGAGTAACAAAGTGAGATAGAATATTTACGTGAACATACCTGTTTTGCTGAACAGCTGTTTGTGGGCTTGCAGGTGCAATGAGTGGGGCATGGGTGCTTTCCAGATTTACTACAATTTATTTGCCAACTCTCCAGGGTTCTTTTCCCAGGCATCTTTGGAGCAGGATCTGGCAGTCTTTCAAAACTCTGCTCACCCACAAGTATAATGAGGGAATAAAGTTCAGGGGTGTTGAAAGATTCAGGCTCCCGCACTTTTCTCTTTCAAAACCCCTCACCTAAGGAAGTACAGGACTACAGCATCAGCTGTCCATCATGCTCTGCTATTCCTGCCTACAAAAGTTTAAAAAATGCATAGTGATGAAGGAAAGGGGAGAGCTGTTCCTGCACCAGTCTAAAGCAGATGCTGATTTCCCTTAGAACATAGAATATGCTTTCATAGGGGTGAAAGGGACCTTAAAGGAAGTTTTGTCCAATTCCCCACACAAGGCAAGAGACCTTATACAATCCTGATCAAATGGTCATTCAGTTTATTTTTGAATATTTCCAATGAGGGAACACCTATAACTCCAGGAGGCAAGCTATTCCACTGCTATTAATTGTTCTAAGAATTAATCAGTGGAATACTTCTCATTTCAGAGGAAAATTTCTCCTTATTTCTAAGTTGGACCTCTCTTTAGCAAACCTTCCACCCATTACTTCTTGTCCTATTCTCTGGAGATAAGTCAGTCCCCTCTTCTCTGTAACAGCCTCTCAAGTATTGAAAAACGTGTATCATATCTTTCTCTTCGACAGGCTAGATGTGCCTAGCTCCGTAAACTGTTTCCCTTTATCGTGTCTGCACATGATAGGATCTCAGCATCTCTTTTGTAGTGTGGTGACCAATACTGTATGCACTATTCCAAATGCGGCCTGCCAAGTACAATATAAAGCAATTTTTATCACTTCTCGTGATCTTGATGCTGTCCCTTCTTTCATCTTATACCAGTGATGGAGAACCTTTTCGGGACCGAGTACGGAAAAGGGAGGGTGTGCGTGTGCCCGCTTGTCTGGGCCGTGACCCAGAAGTGGAGCTGCACAGGGGGCATACATGCACCGGAAAATGAACTTCCAGTTTCTGGCTTGTACGTTGCCCAGGTAGTCTTGCGGTTACTGGCACACATGTGTGCATGACGATCAGTTGGCCAACGTGCATGCTCACACGGAAAACGGAAGACCAGCTCTTCCAGTTTCCAGCACTGTTGACACACATGAAGGCCAGCTGATCATCATGCGTGCATGCGTGCCAGAAACCCACAATGCCATGTGTGCCAGGCGACATGGCTCCATATGCTACTTCAGGCATGCATCCATAGGTTCAGCATCACAGTCTTATACTATAACTTGGCCAATCATGTCAGATGCATTCATGTGCATCCATTCTGGAATTCCCTGGGTGTTTTTAAGAGATTTTACCCTTTACACTGACTTATGATATAAATGATCTTTCTGGGAGCTCTGATTATAAAGATGGAAGTCTACTTTGGTTGCTGAAACTTTTCAAGGATTAAGTCTAATGCAAAACATTAGACTTAATGTTTCTTTCCGCAGATATGAGGTTACTGCTAGCTCCCCCATCAACTACACTATAGGTAACCTTTTTCCATTCCTGATTCTGGGTATTTTGATCTTGTTTGTTAATGTAATTAATTAATGTGATTTTAATGTAATTGATTAGTCTCAACGGCAATTTCAAATAAAAAATAAAATGAAAGTAAAAGTGTGTGATTTAATTAATGGGCAGTTGATAATACTGCCTTACCATGGGGTTTTAGAGGCTGCTGCTTCATTCTTCACTTTCTTATCTTCCTGTGTGCACAATAATAATCTGTGTAATAGAAAATACAATAATAATATGTGTAAAAGAAAATACAATAATAAAATACATAAGTGGTAAATTAAAAGAATCAATTTCGATAATCACATTGTCTGTTGCCTGGTTCTATTTGATATTATGTGTTCTTAGTTGAACTTTCTATAAACTTAGGAGTTCTGTTTACACTGTGTACATTAAAGCCCAGGAGAAAATAGGGCAGCCTGACATTCAGGTCTCCATGACAGGCTGTCCTTTAAAAAGAGATGCTAATGTCAAAGCCTTAGAGGTGCATAGAATTAATAATCAAACAGAACACAAGCAATACCTTTGATGGCTGGGGCATCACCTATAGAAGCAACTTAGAACTGAGGAGAAATTTCCTGACAGTGAGAACAATTAATCAGTGGAACAGCTTGCCTCCAGAAGTTGTGAATGCCCCAACACTGGAAGTCTTTAAGAAGATGTTGGATAGCTATTTGTCTGAAACGGTATAGGGTTTCCTGCCTAGGCAGGGGGTTGGACTAGAAGACCTCCAAGGTCCCTTCCAACTCTACTATTGTATTGTATTGTATTGTATTGTATTGTATTGTATTGTATACATATCCTCACATAATTTGGCAGATGACATAATTACTCTTAATTATTGAATAGGTTTGTACAAAGTAGATACCTGTTTCTGTTTGACCATGGGCTTGACATGTCCTTGTCAGTTCCCAATATGCTTCTTAAAAAGTGGGCCAGAAATTGTTCAAATGAGGTAGCTTTTGTAAGACTCCATAATTACAGACAGTATATAGGTCAGTATAGCCCAGTGATGGGGAACCTTTTCAGCACCGAGTGCCCAAATCGGAACACATGTGCATGTGCGCATGCCAGAACACCGGAAACCCAAAGTCCAACTGCCCAGTGCATGCATGCCTGCATTTTGGTTGGTCTTTTTGGTCATTTTCAGCCTGAAAAAACACCCTGAAAACTGGTCTGAAAAAGACCCAATAAGCAGCCTGCTTTTTGGCCATATTTTAGCCATTTTCCGGTGCTCTGGTGCCTGTGAGGACCAGCTGGCCAGAAGAGCAGCTGGCGACAGTGCATGCGCCCACAGAGGGGGCTCTGTGTGCCACATCTGGAAGGCGTGCCATAGGTTCCCCATCACGAGTCTAGCCAGTGATGAAATCTAATATTTTTTTACAACCGGTTCTGTGGGTGTGGCTTGATGGGGGGGGGAGTCATTTGACTGGGTGGGCGTGGCTATATAGTCATATAACTGGGGGATCAAAAGAAAGAAACTCACAATGTCCTGATGGAGCAGGGTTGGACTAGATGATCTCCAGGTACATTCCAGTCCTGGATCATCCTCTCTAGCTGCTTCTAGTGCCAGGTTTGTAATCCTTCCTCCCTCTCCTTTTTCTCTCCCTCCCTCTCTTTTCCTTCCTTCCTTCCTTCCTTCCTCAGCATCCCCACCCCCTGTTTTTGGCCAACAGGCCTCAGGGAAGCCTGCTGGGAGCAAAAATGGATCTCCATCCCCTATTTTTGGCCTAGCAGGTCTTAGGGAAGGCTGCTGGGAGCAAAAACGGACCACCACCACCCGTTGTAGCCTAGCAGGCCTCAGGGAAGCCTGCTGGGAACAAAAACGCAGTGACGTGCGGTGAAGTTTATGGCTAGTGAAGCAGCAATTTTTTTAGACTTGTGGACTTCAACTCCCAGAATTCCACAGCCAGGCATGCTCAGTTCTGATTTAAAGCAACAGCTTTAAACTTATTTAAATAAGTTTTCTTCCTTCTTTTTCTTTTACTTTCCCCTCCTTCCTCCCTCTCTCCCCCCTCCCCCCTCTCAAACACACAAACACACACACACACAGAAAGAGAAGTTGGATTATAGTGTTTAATTCCATGTAGCTGATTTCCAGGGCAAGCTTCCCCATTTCTTCTCCATTCTTCTGCTTTCCGCAAAAACAGGGACGTGCTTTGGGAAGGCGGGAGCCCAGAGGAGCCCACCGGCGCCTGCACCGCCCGCTCTGGAAGCCAAACTGCCGGTCGGGACTTCCCAGCAGCTGAGCTGCTTCCCGGGCGGGTGGCGCCTGCCAGACGGGACGACAGGAGCTGTGAGGGAGCATGGGCTCCAGGGGCTCTGAGCATCCACCTGCCTGAGCTGTGCCGCGGGCGAAAGAAAGCGCTTTAGACAGCGTGGTGTGGGCGAGAGGAGGAGAAAATGCCTGAATATTCTCTCCTCTCCCCGGACACCTGACTAAAACGCTTTCTTTTGCCCACGGAAGAGCTCAGGCGGGCAAAAGAAAGCGCTTTAGACAGCGTGGTGTGGGCGAGAGAAGGAGAGAATGCCTGAGCATTCTATCCTCTCCCCTAACACCCCACTGACTAAAGCACTTTCTTTCCCTCGCGGCAGAGCTCAGAGCTTTAGAGGCTTTTTTAAACAGGCAGTCATTAACGGTGAGCTAGCTAACCTCACTTCAGCACTCGCCTTTTTCCGTTTACATTTTTTTTTCTTTTCATGATTGACAGTGGTGAGGCTCTGCCTTCCCTGCCTCCCCTGACTGCACGTCACTGACTTCTGTGAAGAATGGCTATGAGATCACCTTCTCCAACAATACCTCCGTCATTCCCTGCGAGGACACCGAGCACCTGCCCTCAATGCAGTTCGACTTCATGGCCATCGGGGAGTTGGAGAGCACCAGCAAGGACTCCCTCGTGGACATCGTTGGGGTCTGCAAGAGCTACGAGGAAACTCAGAAGGTCATCATCAAGTCTTCCAACCGGGAGGTCTGCAAGAGGGAGATGCATCTGATGGACATGTCGGGGAAGACCATGATCGTCACTCTCTGGTGCATGGACGTGGAGAGGTTTGATGACTCCCGGCAGCTGGTGGTGGCCATTCGGAGGGGCCACGTTTCAGACTTTGGGTGGCGGAGCCTCTACGTGGTTTCCTCCAGCACTCTCCTGGTGAACCCCGATTGCCCACAGTCCTTCAAGCTGTGGAGCTGGTTTGATTCGAAAGGGCAGCACCAGGAGTCTGTCTCCATCTCTTCGGGGCAGGGAGGCTGGCAGCCGGGGGCAGCTCCAACTGGAAGACCCTGAGTGAGGCCAAGGCAGAGAACCCGGGCAAAGGAGACACAGCCGACTACTTCAGCTGCGTGGACACAGTAGTGTACCTGCGCAAGGAGAACTGCATGTATCAGGACTGCAACAAGAAGGTGATTGATGAGCAGAACGGCCTCTACCACTGTAAGAAGTGTGACCGCAAGTTCCCCAACTTCAAGTACCGATGATCCTGTCGGCGAACATTGCGGACTTCCAGGACAACCAGTGGCTGACCTGCTTCCAGGAGTCTGCCGAGGCCATCCTCAGGCAGAACACGGCTTACCTCGGGGAGCTGAAGGAGAAGAACAAGCACGCTTTCGACGAGGCCAGAACGCCAACTTTACCTCCCATGAATTCTGGATCCGAGTCAAGCTGGAGACATTCAATGATGAGTCCCGCCTGAAGGGTACGACCGTAGAGGTGAAGCCCATCAACTTCAAGGATTACTGTCAGAGACTGATCCTCAACATCCACAGCTCGGCTGAACCCCACAGAGCAGAGCAAGAGGCCGGCCTGGCCTGCCAAACCTTCTCCCCTTCCACCACCACCCCATTGCCCCCCAGCAAAGACCCCTCTGCCCTCACAAGCCCCTAGCCCAGAAGGGCCCAGCTGGGATGGCGCAGCACAGGCGGCGGCCTCCCTTCCTTCTCCACCCCCTCCCTGTGCAGGTTTTTTGGGGCTCCGAGTGAAATTCTTAATCCAGGGTAGATCTCTTCCACTTTTGCCATAGAATGGGCTGCAAAATCAGATCCAGGTCCCTGCTGAGAGGGGCCGATAAGGGCCGAGAATCCTTGCACCCGCCCCCACACACAGAAGCACTTTCAGTTTTTCACCTCCATTCATACCTCTTTTTTGGGCTGCCCACTGCAGTGTCTCTCCTCCTTACTCCTCCCCCCCCTTTGCTATTTTTATGCAGATAAAATTCTCCTATTTTTCCTGAGAGGAAGAAATGGGGAGGGGAGCCTGCAGGTGCTCTGTTTCCTTTTCTTTCTTAATAAAAGAGTGTTTAAGTGTTACAAAGAAAAAGAAATAAGGACATCACTAACCAGGGACAGGCCAAATGGGCAGTAATAGATACAGAAAGGCATCAGCAATAAGGACAGCACATTTTATACCAGTGTAGTTCCACTACTAACTAAAGGCAATAGAGAAAGGGTCTTAGACATATGAGGGAATCTGATGCTGGGAATTGGCAAATTGTTTTTTAAAAGGGGTATATAGGAACTATCTGGACAATGTCAAAACTTTAGTGCATCTGGCCTCATGTGTGGAATCAAAATACAAATGATAGGAAGAATTTCAGAGAGATGTACTATTAACTGTTTTCTTTTCCTTTTTAAAAGTTTTTTTTATTTTTACACAAAGACAAACAATACATAAAACATATAACCCTCACCAATCACATATAGCATGTCATTTGGGTACAAACATTTATGCATCACCAATCTTAATTGTATATAAAATCACAAATTGCCCATCAAGAATACAGAAATGCGTCCTTATCATTGTGTATCATATATTCAGTTACAGTTCTGTTATATTCTGTTAAAAGGCTCTTTCATCCCCGCTAAATTCCTGGAAGAAAGGTCAAAAAGGAAAAAGTGAAATAAACTTCTTTGACACCATGTTCTGGTTATATAAACATGAGGCAAATGATAAGAGGAATCAATCTTTATTCTCTCCCACCCTATCTTGGTAATCTCACAAGAGATAACAAAGTAAAACAGTGGTGAAAGAAAGAAATACATTGGAGGGAGAGGGTTTTAAAGCATTTTCAGCAGCTTGGTTAATTAGTTGCTGGGTTTATCCTTGCCTCAAAACTTAAAAGAGTCTAGGTCATTTACAGATCTTAATATTAAATTAATAATAAACTAAAAAATTTTAAAAAATGCTAAATAAAAGAATAATAAATAACAACAAATTACCAGACTATTAAATCTGAACTTAGTGAGGTTGATGCCATTCAGTCCCCAAAGGTTTCTGGAAGAGACAACAAGAGTATCTATCCCGATTAAGAATGGAGTAAGGCAGGGATGTGTTCTGGCTCCTCTTCTATTTGACATATTTTTATCTGACCTGCCTGGTTACATCGGACATATTGAGTCCCACGCCCCGAAGCTGACAACTACAAAGATCCCGCTTCTTCTTTACGCTGATGATGCGGTTCTCCTTTCATTGTCAAGGCCAGGACTTACTCTCTGCATTTGGGTTCTTACTGTGCTGAAAACCATTTGGCTATTAACTATGATCAATCAAAAGTACTAGTGTTTACTAGAGCCCGGAAATTGTATAACTGGGATATCGGTGGCAATGCTGTTAAGCAGGTTTTCCATTTTAAGTATCTAGGTATTCAATTTCAGAACACTGGTGCCTGGACTAGACATCGAACCCAGGTGCTGAACTCGGCCTCCTGTAGTCACCAGCAGATTTTAAGATTCTTTTATACCCAGGGTGGCCAGTTCATTCCTTCTGCCCTACGTATTTACAAAGCCAAAACGCTGGCCCAAACTCTTTACGGCATTCCCATATGGATACGGGGCTTCAAGGATTGCATTGAAAGAACCCAGGCTGCTTTCCTTAGAAAACGTCTGGGTCTTCCCCCTTGTGTTGGTTTTGCCCCGATATACCTGGAACTAGGCATTCGATCGGTGGAATGTATGGCCTGGATAAACACCTTTAAATGATGGTTTCGGGTGCTCTTTCTGGCAGTTCCTGGTAGCTACCTCTCCCTGGTGTTCACGGACTCCCATATTTCTCGCTGGGATAAAGAGCTGCTGAAGAAACTTCATCTGCTAGGTTTCACGGAGGATGCCTTGGGAAACTACGACCTCAAGGATGCCCAATTTAGGATAGTCCAACGGCTATTTACAATATCTATGAGCCAGAGCCAATAAAACTTGCTCCCCCCTGACTCTCAACCAAGTTAATAACTATGGATTGAGGATGGCTTCCTATTTTTATACCCTAACCATTCCCAAGTATAGAAGAGCTTTTTCCCTAGCTCGCTTCAATGTCTTGCCCTCAGCACTTCTGGATGGTCGTTTCAAGAGGCTCCCGATTAATAAGCGGCTGTGCCCTTGTGACAGAGCCGAGGTTGAGACAGCGGAGCATGTCCTTCTATTTTGCCCTATGTATAGTGCGGACAGAGCTAGGTTACTGTCTCTTCCTGAAATCGTCCCTTCTGGTCCTGATGGCTGTGATTTGTTTGTGCATTGCCTTGGGGATGTCTTCTTGTACATCACCTCTCAGGTTTCCAGGTTTTTCTTGAGAGCTGTGACCATTAGAGGAGAGAGCTGTAACCTCCCTTAGTTGGGCTTTTGGTGACTGGCTGCTGTGTCTCTTTTGTAGTGGTCATGTTTTGGTCTGTGACTGTAAATAAAGTATTATTATAACAAGAGTACTTGGCATATGCCCAGCTCCCTCCTGTTGATTTTGTGTTTGAACCCTGTATGGAAAACATGAAAGCTACATTCACAGCTGTGTTTTCCAACTTCAGAATAACAGGGTGGGAAGGGACCTTGGAGGTCTTCTAGATCAACCCCTTACTCAAGCAGGAGACCCTATACCATTTTAGACAAGTGGTTGTCCAATCTCTTCTTAAAACCCCTCCACTGTTGGAGCACTCACAACTTCTGAAGGCAAGCTGTTCCACTAATTAATTGTTCTAACTGTCAGGAAATTTATCCTTAACTCTACATTGCTTCTCTCCTTGATTTACTTTCCACGTCTCGCTTCTTGTCTTGCCTTCGTGTGCTTTGGAGAATGACTTGACCGCCTCTTCTTTGTGGCAGCCCCTGAGATATCGGACTGCTATCATGTCTCCCCTAGTCCTTTTAATTAAACCAGACATACCCAATTCCTGCAACCATTCTTCAAAAGGTTTATCCTCCAGTCCTCTAATCTTCTTTGTTGCTCTTCTCTGCACTTTTTCTTGTGTCTCAACATCTATTTTATATTGTGGTGACCAAAACTGGATGCAATATTCCAAATGAGGTCTTACCAAGGCATTATAAAGTGGTATTAACACTTCATGTGAACTTGATTCTACCCTTCTACACTGCAGCCTGAGACTGTGTTGGCTTTTTTGGCAGCTGCAGCACAATGCTGGTTCATATTTAAGTGATTGTCCACTAGGACTCCAATATCCCTCTTGCAATTACTACTGTTGAGCCAGGTACCATTCTATTCTATACCTGTGCATTTGATTCCCCCCCCCTAAATGTAAAACTTTACCTTTTTCTATGTTGAATTTCATTTTGTTAGATAGGACCCAGTGTTCAAGTCTGTCAAATCCTTCTGTATCTTGAGCCTGTATCTTCTGGAACATTGGCTATTCCTGCCAGCTTGTCTAAATCTTTGATAAAGTTATTGAAGACAACTGGGCCTAAGACAGACTCTTTTGAGTACCCCCTGCATATGTCCCTCCATGTAGATGGAGTTCCATTAAGGACTATATGTAGAATGTGGTTGATCAGCCAGTTACAAGTCTATTTGGTAATGGTGCTGTCTAATCTACATTTTTCTATCTTATCAAGTAGTAGTTTGTGGTCAACTTTATCAAATGCCTTACTGAAGTTCAAATAAATTCTATCCACAGTATTTCATTGGTCTACTAACTTTGTAACTTGCAGTAAGATTTGTCTGACATGATCCACTTTTGACAAACCTATGTTGGCTTCTGGTTTTGACTTTGTTTGCTGGTGCTTGATGACTTGTTACTTGATTATCCTTTCCAGAATCTTTCCAGGTATTGAAATCAGACTGATAGGTCTGTAATTTCCTGGATCCATCTTTTTCTTTTTTGAAGATGGGAATGATATCAACTCTTTTCTGGTCATCTGGTACTTCCCCAGTGCTCCACACATTTCAGAGTTGCCAAGTTTAAGAAATACTTCATATTAGCAAATTAATGGTTATTGATTATAATAATATTTGGAATGTTTTTTTATAATCTTAAGAGTATATTCAATACTAAGAAAATGTTTTTAATTTTATTGGATATAATCGGAGAAAGGATTGACTGTCAACTTCATTTTGCTGGAAATGTAAAATGAAAGCAAAGGCATTTTCTAATTTTATATAGACTTGTAGCCATAGATTTTGGAGTGGCATAGTATGCATTGTGCAATTGAATGAGGAAATATATATTTCAGGCTATATAAGCAGTAATTCCATGGTGCATCATACTTGAGCAAGATATTAAAAGTGTTGTATGTGATGGAATGTACAACTGGAGCAGCAATGGGGGAGAATTTTGGTAACATAGAGCTTTCCTAACTAACTAACTTACAAGAGGGAGGCGTGAATTAAAAGACTATGCTATCCTGAGTTGGATGAGGAAGGCAGGAGGGAAGTTCATTGTAGCCACACCCTAGAATCCCTCAGGATATGTAGCACCTAACACACTAGGTGTTAGCAAATATAGGATTGGACTCAATTGGATTTTACTGTGTCATTTCAGGTGTAGAACAACTTGGCATGGGTGAGACGGTGCAAGAAGCTCAGTATGGATGGGGTGGATTGCTTAGCACCACGGGGGCAGTGTTGATGGACTGACGCTGACGGGTCACTGATGATAGTTCGGTCCCAATGGCATGCCTGGTTGTCTGAATGCGTAACAAGTGGTCCCCCACTCCCTGGATGTGGGGACAATTCACCACCATGGGACAACAAAGTGGGGAGGAGATAACTTATGAGCGGGGAGGGAATAACATCTCCACCAATTTTTTACACATAAAAATATCTCTCAGCTTGCAAGATGTTATGATTTGAATGTAAGGGATAAAGTAATATAAATAAGTGACTTTTAAAATATTAAATCTACTCAAATTTTAATTCTACTCAAAGGTTCTGTAGTTCTTTGTAGCATCACACACTGTGCCTGATCAATAAAAACCAATCTAAACTCCTCTGGAAGAGGAGCTTGCAAGAGGTTATAAATTTGGATACGTACTGAAAACCATTTTCAAAGATAAGAGTTTTTAAAAGTGCAATGTGATTTAATTAACTATACATCCTTTCCTTTCCTTTTTAAAATGAAGCATTTCCTCTCTTTGGTATCCGTTTCAGTAATGAACACGAGGAATAAAAAAAGTGATTACATACATTGACACCTTGACTCTTAACTTTTATTTTAACAATGTTGTGACCCAGTGACAGCAAACAGTTGCTCAAGTGTATTGTTTGCATTTAATGTCTGAATTTTAAATCGACTTGAAGGAGAACAAAGCGAGCAAAAAACAAAACAAATCTTATTATGTGTCTGAAAACCACTGGATTACTGGGGATATGTGTATTTTTGTGATGATTTTGCCAAATGCCTTCTTGGATTTGAGTCTTGGTGTGCCAGGGGATGGGAGGAAGGGAGACATCTCTAGGCTTGGCCCTGACATTGTGGTAATCAGCTTCATAGACCTTGTCTATGGACCTTGGAGGCCTATCGCCCAGCTGGGTCCAAACAGGACAAGCAACAAGAAGCTTTGCAAAGCCCAGCAGGAGGGAAGCACTTAGCTGGATTAGAGCCTAACCATCCCCTTCTGATCCTGAAGAGGCTCCCAAACAAGCCTACATAGTTGGCAATGAGAAGCCCTGATGTTTCAGGTTTTTTTTTACTACTGGTTCTGTGGGTGTGACAGGGGAAGAATACTGCAAAATCCCCACCCCCACCCCCACCCCCCACTCCTGGGAGAAGGATATTGCAAAATCTCCATTCCCACCCCACTCTGGAGCCAGTCAGAGGTGGTATTTGCCGGTTCTTTGAACTATTCAAAATTTCCGTTATCAGTTCTCCAGAACCGTTCAGAACCTGCTGAATTTCACCCTTGCTCTCAACCTTTAATATAGTTTCCCATAAATTGTCTGGAGAACCCCAGATCTGTCCTCGTTTAATAGGTTTAATAGTGCTGAAAGCCAAATCTTTAGAGGATAACCCAATGTGCACTAAAGCATGGGAAGACTGATTAACAGAGTTGAAAAGGACCTTATAGGTCATCTAGTCCAACACCCCCCCATCCCCCACTCAATCTGGAGCCTCTACACTATTTCTGACAAAGAGCAGTCCAATCTCTTCTTGAAAGCCTCCAGTGATGAAGCTCCCACAACTTACGAAGACAAGATATTCCATTTGATGGGATGGGTTGATGTAACTGGGGATCAGAGGTCCTTCAAATAACCTGTTCCCAACTCATGGAGGACTTCAAAGGTTCCAACCAGCATCTTGAATTGGATTCAGAAGCAAACTGGTAACAGGTGTAACATTTGCAAATCTTGGATCACACACAACTGCCCATGCTCTTGCATTTTGCGGGATCGCATCCTCCCACATACATCCCTGCGGCCAATTCGCTCACACAGGGAGGGACTTCTCCTGGTGCCGTCCACTAGGCAATGCCAACGGGCGACACCAAGGAGTAGGGCCTTCTCTGTGATGGGCCCAACCCTCTGGAATGACCTCCCCCCCCGACATTAGAACCACTACTGACCTCCGCTCCTTCCGGCAAAAATTGAAGACACACCTATTCCGATTAGCAGGCCTGGCATAATCACAATTGTCCCTCCTGGCAAATGTTTTATCAACTGGTTATTTTTAGGGGTATTAATGCTTTTAATATTGTATCTATTTTAGGGGTTAAAAACCTATATTTATAGCTTTGTACAGTTCTTTTAATTACATTTTAACCTCCTCCATGCCAACTGTACATATTTAATTTTGTATTGTATTTGTTATATTCTGCACGGACTGTACACCGCCCCGAGTCCCTTTTGGGAGAGGGGGCGGTCTAGAAGCATTAAATAAATAAATAAAATAAATAAAAATTTTGTACCAGTTGAAGCTTCTGAATGCCTTTAAGGGAATCCCCATGTAAAGATGTTATGGTAGTCGATCAGGGTGTAACTATAGTATGAGTGACAGAGAGTAGAATGATCAGATTTGAAAAAAAAAGGTAACATTCCTCAACTTGGTACTCTCCAGAGCTAGCCATGCAGCATGAAAGTTACAATCCATCTGGAGGTGTCATTTTGGAAAAGGTAAGATTAAAAGATTTCTCTCTATGTGGATCTTTAGTTTGGTTCTTAGGCTATTTCCACCAGGCTGGACATAGAATCTGTTGCAGATTAAGTGTTGATAGTAACTTGAATACTTGGAAGTAAACTGCTACAAATTTATATGGGCTGGCTAAAATTGGTAACCATAAGTCCATATAACCTTATGTTTTATGCTCTATTCGGAGAACCAGGCAAGGACATAACATTTTATATTACTGTCTTACCATTGGGAGTTGTGATGTTTCCCTTGGAGGCCTGCTTGAGGGAGGATGAGCTTATTCCTGGCACATCAGGAACGGGTTTAATTGAACTGGCAGAATAAAGAGAATTACAGCCTTCTGCTGGGAACAGCTTGCAGGTCAGTGAAGAGGAAGGGGAAGAGCTGCCTTCCATGGTGGATCTCAGAGCAGGGTAGAGAAACTGAGGTCTGCCAGATTGCTCAGGAGAAGGCCCCACTCCTTTTGATGGGCTGCACCAGGAAGCTGTTTAGTATGGCAGACAGAGGGAGGCGTTGCTGGGAACAACATGTATGCTGTGTGCTTGTTTGCTTCCTGAACTTCTCCTGACAAGTGAGTTCTTGTGGAGGTACGTTCACCTTTGTCTACTGACTTTGAGTTGGTTTAGTGGAATTACTTGCTAGAGCAGTTTTGCATTTGTTTTATGGACTATTTGCCATCACCTGGTAGACTAATCTTGGCTTGCTTGTGGTTGGCTTATTGTTCAATGATTGAATATGAGTATTTTAATATTTGTAAATCACTGAGAGTTAAAGAATTGTAGCAGAATAAAAAAAACCCAATGAAATATAAAATAATTTTTAAATAATTTTATTAGCAAGATAGATCAAATAAATGAAGAAGAAGAATGCTAATGTTTGGCAAGAAACTATATGGAAAGAGAACCTATTGGAGGAAATATAAGCTCCATATGATATCAACTGCAAATTAATTTTTATACTTATTATTAAACTAGAGCTATAGAGAAACCTGATCAGCTGTACCCTCTGACTTGGCCTCTACATCATGAGCTACATCAGTAGGTATTACTTAAAGTTGTTGTATGTAGCATGCAAGTAACCTAATGTGCTAAGTATTTTTTTCTTAACATCATCTTTTTTTATAAAATTAACCGATACAAAATTAATATATCTAAGTTATGTAAAGGTGCTATTCCAAAATTATTTCCCATTATCTAAGCAACGGTTATGTTGGCCCGTAAAAATAATAATAGATTAACATATCTTTGTTCTCTACTCATTACAAAAACATTTCTCCCAGCTCTCAAAGCATTTGTTTATATTGCAAAGGATTTATGAAACCATTCTGGTATATCTTGACCCATTTGTGGTGATAAATTGTAGGATGTTTTCAACATTTTGAAAAAGATGGGGTTATCAAAAGCCATATTTTTTTAAGGTCGCTTCGCTAAGCAGGAAACAGCTTTGAGCAGAAAGCAGTTATGCACACAATACACATAAGTACATACAGAAAACACATAGGTGTATTGTAGTAGCTTTAACTACATATTACAGTTGTGTTGAACATTTCTGCTCTTTATCCTCCTGGAGAGGCTCCTGCAGCTTCCCATACTGAGTATTCCCATGTATTTCTTTTATATCCCAAATGAATTTGAGATCTATATCCTTCATTTGTTCCTGAAAAATGTTGTCAAACCTTTCACTTTGCGATACTGTCATAATATTCTTCCAGTCTCCAACAATTCCTGACGAAAAAGGAGCAGATTGAGGAATCAATTAGTGGCCCTAGCCTGTAATGTGTTCTCCTGAAAAGAGCCCCAGCATTGATCCTGAATCCTCACAGACCTACCCACCAATGGTGGGTTCCTACCGGTTCAGCTGGAACCGGCTGCGACCCAGGCCTGCCACACCCCTGAACTAGTTCTCGGGCGGTGCCATAGGTGCTTCCATCTTGTTTTGTCTTCTGCACATGCGCAGAACAATTTTTATTGTACTGTGCATGCGCGCGCAGCACACCCACGAGCGAATGGCAGTAGTGCCTGCCGGAACCCACCCCTGCTACCCACCATGAAGGTCCCCCCACTGCCAGTGAGGACCATCTTTTCATCCTGTGTATTCGGTACAATTTTGGAACCACTGTTCTGTCTTCCCACAAGATCCAACTGCTACCTTTATTCTCTCATAGCATATTTATTCATCAGGCAGTAAGTAAAAAAGTGAGTTTTGGACTCAACAATAGTCCCAACTGAGATTTTTATAGTAATGCATTACTTTGGACAATTTTTTCAGCAGGATATACAGGTAGTCCTTGAGTTACCACCACAATTGAGCCCAAACTTTAAGTTGCTAAGTGAAACATTTGTTAAGTGAGTTTGCCCCATTTTGTAACTTTCCTTGCCACAGTCGTTAAGGTGAATCATTACATTTGTTAAGTTAGTAAAACGGTTGTTAAGTGAATCTGGATTCCCATTGACTTTGCTTGTCAGAAGGTTGCAAAAGGGGATCACATGACCCTGGGACACTGCAACCGTCATAAATATGAGTCAGTTGCCATGCACCTGAATTTTGCTCATGTAACTCTGGGGATGCTGCAACAGTCGAAAGTGTGAAAAATGGTCATAAGTCACTTTTTTCAATGCCACTGTAACTTTGAACAGTCAGTAAATGAACTGTTGTAAGTCAAGGACTACCTGTATAACATAAGCATGAATGAAAAAATAAATAGTTCTTTGCTTAACAAAAACAATCAGTTCTTGCCCAAGGGATCCACAAAATGGATTCTTACTGCCTTATTGGATCTGGAAGTAATAAAAGTGGGATCAAAACTTAATAAGTAAAAAGCTGCATTTCTGAAGGAGCAGGAAAGAGCCAGCTATTGCTCAAGTTGCAGGGGCATCCTCTCTCTTTCCCTCCCTCCCTCCCTCTCTCTCTCTCTCTCTCTCCATTTCCCATTTCTCTCCCTCTTTCTTTCTCTCTTCCAACACAACCTCTCAGCCTGTTTCAGCCCCCTTTCAAAGCTATATCTCAAGTTCTGGAAAATCCAGGGGAAAAGCTTCATCAGAAAGAACTGGATTCTTCACTGTCCAAGCCAGAATGGGCCTGCAAGGCCTAGAGAATCGAGGCCATGTCCTTTCTGTTCAATGGGAGTTGAACTGATCAATGGGAGTTGAACTGATCCTACCCCCAAGAATAACGCGAGTGCAGAATTCGCCTCTCCTCACAGTAAACTAACATGGATTTTGCCCGCTGAAGGAGCGGAAATGTTCGTTGAACACTGAGGATGACATAGAGCTACCTCAGGTATATGGTGGGGAGAGAAGTCAATGTCTTGAGGACACAAGAGAAAAAGAAGTGGTTCCTGAAGCACTTTTGTCCCCTGGTTAGATGCAAGAGAGGAAAAAAACCAAAGTTTGATTTTGTTCTGTCAGTATTACCTTTGCGTATATGCTTTACGTTTGTTAGTCCAAAACACTCTTCATATGTTTTCACAAAATTTGCCCTGGGGTCCGCTTTCATATTCTTGAATGTAGCCATCTCCACAACTTTGTCCACTTCCTGGCTGCTCAGCTCTTTTCCAATAAATTTGCATATTTTAAGTACTACGCCTCTAAGATCCTGGAAGAAGAATTATTTGCTTTTGGAATATTTCTACAGTATACCCTTAATTTGGAGTCAGCTCCATTGAACAGACTGGAATTGATTTCCGAGTGAAAGCATTATATAGAAGAGCGTTAAACGTTTAAAAAGTGTCATTTATTTCTTTACGCGTATAAAACGCTGGTGGAAATGAATTGGATGGAGATCCTGGACAACAGACACTTTCAACTACACCTATATCAATTTCAGATGAAACAGGTTACATGTGTATGTATGTGTTGCAAATAACTACATGCATATACATGCATAGTTGTAAACACATACACACACACACACACACCTGTATTGATGTAATGGAACATGTTATATGATACCCTACTGTTTTTTCTCCATCCTATTAGGGTTAGTATCCTAATGTTTTATTAGTTTTGTAATAGTTGATTACAGATATCTATATATTTTTTCTTCAGATCAACAATTATAGATCTTATTAATGTATTTTCAGCTCTGTATTGTGTGTTATATCTTATGTTATTCATCTAGAAATGTTATAGTGAGATGGACACCATATAAACCAGTGGTTCCCAGGTCCCACAGGGGGGCAATTTGATTTTTAATGGGGGGCAATTTGAACCTTGTTTAAATCAAGTTAATGACCTTTTAGGCTTCCTCCGCATGAGTAAAGTTCACTTTTTGACTAAAGTAAGAATTATATGTCACAGGGGCGGGGGGGGGGGGGCATCAGGATTTTTTAAATATGCTCAGGTGGGACATGGCAAAAAAAAAGTTGGGAAACACTGACATAAACCAACTAATTGAGCAATTAGTATATATCCATTCCCATCATGCTTTTTCCTTGGGGAACAAGCAATGTTATGCAAAGAACACAAAAGGAATAAGGCAACCAGGAGAGGAAGAAATCGAACTATGGTTAAATCAAGCTAAATCAATATTGTGCAATATACCTTTCCAATCTTATCAGCTTCATCTAACTATCGTTTTCTCTGTCTTCTTCTGCATCCATTCACTGTTCCTTCAAATATTTGTTATGTAATTGATCCTAATTAATATGACTAAATCATTGCAATAAATGTGCTTCTCTTATATAGGTTACTCTCATTTGTATTTAATCCACATTCATTCAGCACTTATTAAATCTTAATGCTGACTCTTCTTGTTTCATCACTTATTTACAGTTCCATTCAACTGAAGTTTATATTTCTGCTGACCAAATCTCAATTCCTTTTAACAAATTGAGCAAAGCATGCTCCTACATGCAGTCATTTTCATTGTATTCTTTGTATTCTTTGTCAAATATTCCTTCTCTCTGGGCAACATATTATCTCCCTCTATCAGCATTCGTATATTTTAAACTTGTTCTGCTCTTTAATTCAATTCTACTAATTGCATGGATGTAACCATTTCAAAGAGTTCAATGATTCAATCCATATTTATATTAATTTTCAAATCAATATTTCTCATTCTACATGTCTTCTAACTATCAGTGAGAATCATTTGAATTATCATCCAACATGCCATTATCTATGTATGTAGGCATTGTCTACATAAGTATAGGAATGTTCATATACCTATGAATATCAACAGAAAAGTAGTTATTATATATACTAACTTATAATGGGAACATATCAGTAGGGTTAATTAATGACATCATCAAAATAAACTATCAAAATCCATGGGGTAAAGTGGTTACTGGGCCTCTCCTTCCATCACTCATGCTTTGATCACCTTGTGGGTTGCTACATACTCTACATGGGGCTACAGTTGTACAAGCAGGCCTTGTTATAGCCATGTAACACCGCTGTTTCATCAGCTGCATTGGTTACTAGTAAGTTCCAGAGCATAATTCAGGCTACAGGTATTGCCTACAGAACCCTACATGGCCCAGGTATTTGAGAAACCCTTGGCCTTTTGTAGTGCCTGTGAGACAGAGCTAGCTATTTGGAATGTGTTGATCATCTCTAGCAGGACTAGGGAAGCTGGCCTTCCTTATCATAGCATTTGCTCTCTAAACCACCATCCTCTTAGAAATGCAACTCTTCTTCACTTTTTCTGCCTTGAAGTGAACTCTAAACACTTGGCTTTTTTCCCAGGCTTAGACTAGGCACACACACACCCTTTATGTGGGGAATGATGTGGAAAAGTGTTGTGGTAAACTGCTGCAGAACTTGTAGAATGGAAGAGACCACATCAGAGGTGGGATTCAGCTGGTTTGGACCGGATGTTAAGATTCTGCGCAGCTCGGCGGACCACTGGCTGCCCCGCCCAGTCTGCCCCTCACTGCCCCGCCCACCCCATCTCTTACAGCCACTTCTTTTCTTGCCTTGTCTGTTTTGGTCGCTCGCTTGCCTTGCTCGTCAGCCATCGCAGCTCCTCTAGGCCCTAGATCACATAGCACCCCTGGCTCTCTGGTTCCCTCACCCGCTTTCCTGGCTCCCCAGCCAACACTCTCACCTAGGCCCTCTCTAGTTCCCTTGCCTGATTTCATGGCTCCCCAGCCATCGTGCTCTCCTGAGACACTGGCCTGACCCAACTGCTTCTCTCTGCCGCTGCTCTTGTTGGTGGCCTGCTGGAGCATCTTGTGCAGCACAGTGAAATTTAGCAGCTGTGAGCTGCCGCTTTGGGTCCGGTAAGTCCCATCTGGAAAGCACTGCGGCAGAGAGAAGCAGCATTTAATCTGGCTGCTTCTCTCTGCTGCAGCGCTTTCCAGATGGGACTTAGAGGAAAGTGGCAGCTCATGGCTGCTAAATTTCACTGGGCTGTGCAAGATGCTCTCCTAGCAGGCCACCAGAAAGAGCAGCAGGGAAGAGAAGCCGTCAACCTGGAGAGCACATGGAGTGTCTGTCCAAGTGCCCAAGGCATGTCCAGCACCAACAAGGGCTACAAGAAGCGGCTGCAAGCAATATCTCACAGCTGCAGTGTTTCTTATTGGTGCTAGGTGTGCCTCTGGCACTCAGGGAGATGCTCCACATGCTTTCCCTTTCTTCCAACACTCGTGCAGGGAACGTAGGCTTGTAGGAGCAACAACATTTTTGAGCTTGTTGAAGAGGACTACTCTGCTTGTTGAAGAGGACTACTCTGCACCAGCCATGAAGTTTCCAGCCTGGAAAATCATGCAACATGAGGTCACTAAGCTCCTGGGTTCCTCGCAGGCGTGCTGGAAGAAAATTGGCAGATGGTCAGCTGAAGCCAGAGCCTGGCTTGGAGAAGCAGCAGACAGACTTCAGGACACACAATCTACCCCTCAAGTTCCAAATGCCCAAACCAGCGAGCTGGAAGGGAGATTCTCCATCATGCTGGGGTGTACATATGGACCGAGTGGGCTTTTTGCTTTTCCCCTCCCCCCACCTTGCCATCCCGACAGACAGCCCAATGGAGGCAGAAAACAGGGCGTTTCCATCGGCCCTTCTCTTCCCCCCCCCAGCCTCCTTTTACCTGCATGCGCCAGGCAGGCTCAGCAGGCAGTCACGATCTTTAGATGGGCTTTTCTTTTGTCAGCCCTGGGGCTTGGAATGGTACATAGGAAATTGTCCTGTCTCTGCAGCATCGCCCCACCTGCACTGCACCACCTTGCCGTGAGTGATGTTGAGTTGGTCCACTCAGTCACATGACACCCCCCCCAGCCACGCCCACCCAACCATTTAACTAGTTGTTAAATTATTTGAACCCCACCACTGGACCACTGGACCACATAGATCAATTCAAAATCATTGTTGACTGCAAAGGAATACTGATCAGCTGTTTGCCAGCTAGCAGAGCACTGGAGACACTCAACAGTGTGTCTCTTGGGGCAGCAGTAAATTTATTTATTTATTTTTTTAAAAAAATGCCAACGGGCAGCAAAGGTTGTTTGGCAGGTTCTATATTGTGCCCACCTGCCTTAAGGTATATCTGTTGTTTTCTTATATAAAATTATTTGGTTTTATTGATTTGTTGCATTTTAATTTTGTGAATCTACCTACAGTTTTCCCCGCAATCCCTTAAACATATGTGTTTAAGGAGCTGGTTTTAAAACTCAACACCTACAATTACCTCTGTTAGATTTTTATTTATTTCAAAAGCAGTCAAAAACAGATTCAATACTGTCATGCCCTAGGATTACCCCAGATCAATGCAATCATGTGGAGGGTTACCACAATGATTCACTTTAGGGCTGGGTACCAGCCTTTCCTAATGGATTAGGTAACCAATCATGGTGACCTCTGTGCTATCATGGATTTTGTCTGTTTACCTCAATGATGTCTAATGATTAAACTACTGATAAACTTCCACTAAACCTCCACCAAATTCCTTAAATATATTTTCTACAAATATATTAAACAGCCCAAAGGGACATTGTTTTGTCTTACTTCCTCATCAAACTTGCACCATTCCATTAGCACTCTTAAGAAAAAGTCACCTTTTCAGCTCCACACTTGGGTAAAAATCCCATCATTCCATCAAGCTATGCCTTTTATTGATATATGTTCTAAATCATCCAATGCACTAATTAACACCTATGCCTCTAAGAGCAGTGCCTCAGTCAACCACAGCTTCACATTAAAGAAAGTTATTACACTTCTGTGGAATCTGAAAAGCTGGCTGCTGGATAGTTCCCTTGTCAAACTCTTAAAAGAAGGACTAAAAGAGAATAGGATTAGAAGAATGGCGTTTTCTTGCTGTATTTCCTCTTCAGGAACTTGATCTATCCAAAAGCTTTGGAATTACACCTTTTTTTCCTCTTGTCCCTTCTCTATACACTTCTTTCAGTGAAAAAAAAAAAGCCCTGTCTGAATCAGCTCTAAAAACACTGCTTAGCTGCATAAGCAGAGAATTAGCAGGACTTTCATTTTCAAGTTCTTAGTAAGAACTTGCCAAACTGGAATAGTTTATGTTGAGTGCAAAAAAAAAACATGCACAAACTCTTCTGTCCTTGAAAATGTAAATGTCAGTTGTTCAGAACATTCACAAATGTTCAACCATAGATACAAACAAACATTACCTACAGCTGCATCTCTATTTGTCTAGGCCTATTCCCTGAACCCTATTGACCTTGGCAAAAGAATACGGCATTTTTCAGAGTATAAGATGTTCTGGAGTATAAGACGCACATTAGTTTTTGGAGAAACTAAGAAAACAAGAAAATAATTTTTGCCTCTGCCTACCAGCATCCATTGGTATTCATCTGGCTAGCATCCTTGCAGCAAACAGCCTGGTCAGCTTCAGCATGTTATCGCAGCCTGTTTCAGCATGAGCAGCTGATTAGTGGTTGGATCGGTCTCACAGAATACTGCCAATCAGTAGTTCCAGGCCTCCATGTATCGCGTTTTTGGCTTCCACGCATCACATTTTTGGCCTCTGCATGTTCTGTTTTAGATCCATTCCAGGCTGCCGGGATTGCCACAGCACATTGCTGCTGATCACCACCTCCCCATGTCATATTTTCAGCCTCCATGTGTCCTGTTTTTGGCTCATTCCAGGTGGTGGGGATTGCTGCCGCCGCTGATCCTCGCTAATGGAACTGGCCAAAAACGCAACACACAGAAGCCAAAAACGGGGCATGTGGAGCGATGATGTGTGGCAATGTGCTGTGGTGATCCACACAGCCTGGAAAAGGTCTAAAATGGGGTGTGCGGAGACCAAAAATCTGACCCCTGGAGACTGAAAAGTGTGGGGGCTGGCAGGTGGGTGGGGCTTTGGCAACATTCACTGTATAAGACACACAGACATTTCTAACCACTTTTGAGGGGGAAAGTGGGTCTTATACTTCAAAAAATACGGTAAGTGGGGAAAGAAGTGAATAGTCTCACCTGGATCATTTCTTCATAGCACAGGAAAAGAATATTTAATTCATTCCGATGTGTATACCAGCCTTTCACATGATCGAAGACCAAACTGCTAGCAACTGTTGGTTCAAGCAGAGAATGGAAATAAGAGTGGTCGTACTTAAGATAATACTGATTCCTCATAACAGCTTACTGTCCCACTGGGTCCCAGGCCATAGTTTGAGAACCACTAGAACATTTCCTCTAGTGAATCCTGTTAGAACAGCGGTTCTCAACCTGTGGGTCATGACCCCTTTGGGGGTCGAACGACCCTTTCACAGGGGTCGCCTAAAAGTCTTGAGTGTGGCTCTTCCACAACCCACATGCCCGACCTTGCACTGGCAGCAATGGAGCCATGGCGCTCCACCAGCAAAGGCGGCGGCTGTGGTGCTGCTGGACGCTTCTGCTGGGTGCACTGCTCTCACTCTCGGGCACCTGACTCTGCTAAAGCCTGCTCCTCCTCTGCTACATCCCCTAGCCCCCCCGACACTGCCCCTGCCCACTGCCCGTTCGCCCTGCCTGCCACCCGCAAGAAACTTCTGCAGAAGTGGTGCGCCTGCCCCGTCGCCTTCCGCCCACCACCCGCCCACTCCCTCGGCCTGCCCGGCGTGCGCTCCCTCGGCACCAAGCCCCACTTCTTCAACTGGCACTACAAGCAGGGCCTGGAGTGGTACAGATGAGGCAGCTCAGTGGAGCTCGGGAAGCAGCTGCCATGGGGAACAGGCGGGGGGAGAGCCACTCAGCAGCCCCTGCCCTTCATGCCGGGTTGCCTGGCCACGGTGCTCTGCTTTCGGTCAGGGCCGAAGCATCGCAACCTCATAGTGCTGCTCCACGTCTCGGGCTCCCCCGTGACCCACAAGCTCACTCGGGTGCCTGTCCTGTGCCCCCCCCGTGTGCTTTCCCAGGTGCCCCGCCGACCCTCCACTTCCTCCTCGCCCGGTCTGAGGCGGCGGGGGGAAGCGGTGCTCTTGCTTACCGCCCGTCCCCCATTTCCCGGCTGAGACTTCCTTTTGGGCGACCCCCTCCTCCTCCTCTCGCAACCCCCTGGCCAGCTGTGGTGGGGCGGGAGGGTGCATACACATGGGGAGACTACCCATAAGCGAGTACCAAAGAGCAGCAAAGGTGTGCACGGGGCGGCTGGCTGCTTGCTTAAGGAGGGTGAGGGTCTTAACAGGGCACAAAAGGATGCAGCTTCTCTCCTGCACTATGGCTCCAGCCATGACCTTGCTGTGTCCTCCATGTCTTTGGCCGAGTGCGGAGGGCACAAGCTCAAACCTGAAGTGACAGGAAGCGAAGGCTGCCTAATGGGCGAATGTGGTGCAAAGGGAGGTATAGGGCTGCTTTGCTCCTGCACTAAGGCTCTGGCGACCCTCCTCCTTCTCCTCTCGTGTGAGGGGGAGGGATGACACAGCAAGGCCAGGGGATTGTGAGAGGGGGAGGAGGGTCACCTGAAGGGAGGCCTCCACCATGGCTGGTGATTGTTCCTTAGCAGAGAGAGAGAGAGAGAGAGAGAAGGGGGGAGGGAGGGAGAGAAATGAGAGAGGCGGAGGAAGGGAGATAGGGAAAAAGAGAAATGGAGGGAGGGAGGGAGAAAGGGATGAGAGGGAAGGAGGGAGAGAGATGAGAGACGGAGAGAGAAAAAGAGATTGGAGAGGGAGAATGAGAGATATGGAGGAGAGGGAGAGACAGATAAAGTGATTAGGGAAGGAGAGGGAGATAAAGAGGGAGAAAGAGAGAAGGAGAGATGGAGAAATGTGTGTATGTGTGTGTGTATTTCCCATAGAAAAGAAAACAGCCACAAAACCTGGGAAGCCGTGGCTAGTGGGAAGAAACTCGGTGGGAGTGAGTAACATCGTTTTGGCCATGCCCACTCAGGTTTTGTGGCTCCCGGTGTTTTCTTTTCTCTGGGAAACGGGCCCAAGTGACTCTTTGAGTGTTTAAGATTGCAGACCCCTGGCCTAAGACCATCAGAAAAGACATTATTTTCGATGGTCTTAGGAACCGAGACACTGGTTCCTATGGTTGGGGGGTCACCACAACATGAGGAACTGTATTAAAGGGTCGCGGCATTGGGAAGGTTGAGAACCACTGTGTTAGAACCTTATTACTATGTTGGCTGACATGGCTTTTATTTTAATAGAGAGAGGTGGTGGTTCGTGAGTTCAATGTTTTCCCCACACAAACCAATGAGAAGCAACTGTGCAAAGTGAGATTTAGCCTGCAGTTTCATTGGCAAGGGAGGAAACTTTGGATTCGTTAGATCTAAGTTGTCCCCTATTGTTGAAATCCTTCAAACTGAGTGTTGTCATTGTCAATAACTCCAAGAAAACATACTAGCAAATCAGCCCTTTTTGATAGTGATGTGATAAATATTTTATTTCCATCTTACCATTTCCAGATAAGAATTTTTGAAAATACTCCTCCAAATTACATGCATTTACTATTCCATGGAACGAGTTGTAATAATGAAAAAAGGACACTAAAATGTCTTTTGGATTTCGGTACACATAAATCACCTGCAAGAATATATAATATACGTAATCTGTAATAAATACATTCATTTTTAATAAACTGAGGATAACTTCTAAAGTACATTGAAAAATGTTCTTATAAAATTATGTAAATGTTTCCCTTTTTCTGAAATAAAGTATATTTCATTGGCCCATGTTTTATTCTCTCTTCCCTGTCATGAATTAGAGTACAATGAGATATCGTAATTGGCTATATAGTAATTGGCAATATTAGCAATCAAACAATAAATAATATCTTAATCAAGAACCTACCAACATAGTCACACAGTAAACAACAGCCTAATTAAGGAACAACCAAGAACACTCCTTCCAACACTGGCAGGGCAAGCCACTTCTATACAAAATGAGCAAACTCCACTCCTTTCTAGCACTGAGGATGTTATCTAGTTGGGTAATGAAATGTCTGCAATTTAGAGAACACCAAGGACCCACAATTGACTCAACATTTTTTTGTGTTTTAATGGATCAGTCTCAGAGGTGGGGTTTCATCCGGTCTTGTCCGATCAGGTATGCACGTACCACTTGGAATAATTTTGTGTCTGTTCCCGTACTGGGGCCTCTAGAGGCCCTGTACCAGAACAGTCCCTCCCCTGGCCTGCCCCCCTGCTCCCTTCCTTCCCCCCACCCAGTCACCGCTTGCTCGCCCCGCCTGTCCGCATCATGCTTGCCCCACCCACCCACTTCCTTTGCCGGAGCAGAGGACTCAGCTGTTAGAAGAAGCCTGTGCTTCCTTCTCTTTGATAAGCACCTTGCAAAACTGGGACTTTGCAAACCACTTCCCAAAGAGAAGGAAGCAGGCGCGGGTCTTCTTCAGAGGAGCTGAGGTTGGAGCGGACCCTGGGTCAGTTAGAAGCCCACCCACTGCCACCATATGACCGCTCTGTGGGCACAGCATGCCACCAGAGTGGCGGGGCTGCCCTGGAGGGCCTCTTCTGGCCAGGAAGGATTGCCAGAAGAAAGCCAACTGCAGCTGGCAACTGGACATGAAGGAGCGGCTGTCCAGCAGAGCCGGGAGTACCCCCAGGTCAGTAGGGTGGCAGGGAGATGGCGCGGGGCTGGACTGGAGAAGGCAGGGAGGCAGGACATTGAGGCTGCCCTGGGCACCTGCACAGGATGCAGCAGCTGCTGGGCAACCACTTCTTCATGCCCCATTATCGGCAGCAGTTGGCTTTCTCCTGGCGATCCTGACCAGGCATCCAGATGGGCCTTGGGTCAGTCTGAAGCCGCGCACTGCCGCCATGTGACCACTCTGAGAGTACAGCCAGGAAGGATTGCTAGGAGAAAGCCAACTGCAGACCGGAGTGTTCCCAAGTCAGTGAGGTGGCAGAGAGATTGCATGGGGCTGGACTGCAGGTGGCAGGAAGGCAGGGGTTGAGGCTATGCCCCTATACTAGCAAAAAAAAAAGAATATCCCTCCGTCCTGGAATTGCGCTGCAAGGTAAGGAAAGTACGTCTTGAGACAGACCTCCCCTCCCTCTTCAGAGATCTCATGTGGAGAGAGAGCGGCCTGGTTTGAATGCGGGCGGGCGAGAGGTTTAGTGGCTAGTGCCTCCTTCGCTCATTCGGGTGGGCGGAGAAAGAAAGGAGGCATGCAATAGCCAAGGGCGAAGGCATTCCCCTTTGCTCTTGGGGCTGCGGTGCTTTATCACATGCCTCCTTTCTTTTTCAGCCCGCCCCAACGAGCGAAGGATGTGCCGACCCCAAACCACTTGCCCTCATTCAAATCAGCCCGCTTCCCAACTGGCAAAACAGACATTTTCACAGTAGTGGCTGAAGCATAATCCCGGGCAGTCAGTTCCGGCTCTCCCTTCCCCAAGCACGTCCCGTTGCTGTTGCAGCCACTTTTGGTGAATCCGACGTGGCGGCGATGGCAAGAAGCGGCTGCCAGTGATGCTCTCAGTGAGGGCAAGAAGCAACTGCCACACCGGATTCACCAAAAGCGACTCCAGCAGCAACGGGACATGCTTGGGGAACGGAGAGCTGGAACTGACTGCCCGGGATTGTGCTTCAGCCATCGCTGTGAAAATGTCTGTTTTGTCAGCTGGGAGGCTGGCAAAAAAGCCTCCATTTCCCCATTGCCACCGAACAGTCCATGCCCTCCCCCTATGGATTGATGCCGCAGGAGCAAAGGAAAGAAGCCGGGCTTGGGAGGGACCTTCCCTCCCCCTCCAGAGAGCTCAAGCTGGGAGAGATGAGGTGGGCTGGTTTGAATGCGGGCGAGTGAGCGATTTAGTGGCCAGTAGCTCTTTGACTCGTTGGGGCAGGCGGAGAAAGAAAGTAGGCCCTAAGGGGAACCTGGAAGTTTGGGAATAGTGACTTCTGGTTTGTCTGTAGATCCGTTTTTCACCCTCCGGAGCTTTCAGGGAAGCCTCCTGAAGATTCCGGAGGTCAAAAATTGGCCCTACAGACAAACCGGAAGTCACCATTCCTGAACTTCTGGGTTCCCTGTATGTCTGTTTTTTGCCCCCAGGAGGCTTCAGGTAAGCTCCTGAGGCCTCTGGAGGAGGCTGTTTTTGCCCTCCCCAAGCTCCTAAAAAGCCTCTGGAGGCTGGGGAAGGCAAAATAACTGTGGCAAAAGTGTGTGCATGGGGGGGGGTTAGTTGATCACGTGCATGCGCACGCGTGGGGGGGCACACATAGCATTATGGGTGTGGCACACTGGCTCACAACCCCCCTTGGCTGCTGTGCTTTTTTGGCATGCCAGCCAAAAAAGGTTTGCCATCACTGTCCTATACCATTTCAGACAAATGGCTCTCCAAACTCTTCTTTAAAAAACCTTCAGGGATAGAACACCCACAACTTCTGGAAGCAAGCCGTTCCAGTAGTCAATTGTTCTCATTTGTCAGGAAATTTCTCCTTAGTTCTAAGTTGTTTCTCTCCTTGATCAGTTTCTATCCATTGCTTCTTCTCCTGCCTTCAGGTGCGTTGGCCTTCTTTGTGGCAGCCCCTCAAATATTGGGACCACTGCTATCATGTCACCCCTAGTCAGTGGTGGGTTTCAAAATGTTTTAGAACCTCTTCTGTAGATGGGGTCTGCTTTGTGGGAGTGGCTTGCTGGCCATGTGACCAGGTGGGAGTGGCCAACTTGTAAAATGTGGTGAAACTTACTTAACAACGTTCTTGTTTAGTAACCAAAATGTTGGCTCAGAAACTCTGGCATTTGAAGCATGCAAGTCTTAAAGCTGTCAAGTTACAAGACCCTTGCACCCCTAACCCTTTAGAAAAAAAACCTGCAGGGGTGTTCAAACTTGACAGCTTTAAGACTTGTGGACTTCAACTCCCAGAATTCCTCCTCCAGTCATGTTGGCTCAGGAATTCTGGCATTGAAGCGTGCAAGTCTTAAAGCTGTCAACTTACAAGACCCTTGCACCCCTAACCCTTTAGAAAAAAACCCCAGGGATGTTCAAACTTGACAGCTTTAAGATTTTAAGGTTTAGATAGGACTCTTAGAGGCGGGCAGGGTGATTGGTGATCCAGCCAATCGGTGAGTAGTGGGCGGGGCAAGTGTGGAGTGGCGGGGGGAGGGAGCTGGATCCGGTTCTAAATGGCACGGTAGATTGGTGGAACCTCTTCTATAGAAGAGATTAGAACTGGCAGGAACCCACCTGCCCCTAGTCCTTATTGTCACTGGACTAAACATATTCAATTCCTGCAAGCGTTCTTCATATGCTTTAACATACAGCCCACTAATCATATTTATTGCTCTTCTCTGTACTCTTCCTAGAACTCAACATTTTTTTTGATATGGTGGGGTTTAAAACTGGATGAAATATTACATGTGTGTTCTTACCAGAGCTTGGATTTCAGTGCTGTAAACATACAGCTTGATCAAGAAACCACATTTGAGGGCAAAACAAGGGACTCTATGAAGGCTCTAGCCTGATTGTTTCTGAAAAGCCCCCAAAACCTTTGATGCCTTCCACTTGCCTTTTCTTGAGCTTTGACTTTTTCTCAGCATCTCTTGGACCCAATGACAAGGAAACTTCTTTCTGAAAGGGGAGGAGCCGAAGTCGCAACGAGACGACGTGCAATCTCAATGCTCTGAGATTGCAGTCGATACTTTTGCCACTGGGTGGTCCAAATGGACCTAAACTGTCCTGCAAAGACGGTGAACAGGAAGAATATGTCTTGCTGATCTCAGGGACATCACAAAGTCCCTGATTGATCCAAGAGAAGTTCTTCAAGCCAGTGACAAAAAATCCAGCCATTTAGCTGATGAAGTTGGGGCGGCTCCAAAACGGAAGGATATGGAGAGAGAAAGTGTTTCCAGCTGGTGAGGAATTTTTACTGTTTTAAAAGTGACTGCCTATAAAAAACGTAAAATTAATTTAAATTGGAGAACAGAAGAAATAAGCAACAGAATTAAATTTGGAATGGTTCTGGACAGTGGGTTATTTTTTAAACGCTATCTTCATGGATGGAATTTATGCAAGCCTTTTAAAATGAAAGGATTAAGTTTCCTTCTTCTATGTTTTTTTCTTATTGTTTGTAATCTATGGACTAAAATTCTCTTTCATTACCGTGGATGTTTTTCTAACTCATTTAAGAATCGGACTTTTTTTTTTAACTTGAAATACAAAAAAGATACAAAAAGAAACAAAGAAAATTGCAACAATAACACTGCTACTCGGAGGCTGGAGGTTTGTGTATTGGAAACGAAACACTTATTTTTTTTCACTGATTACCCTGACACTGACACTTCAAGGTCTTACAGCTTGTTTATAGAAAGTGATAAGAAGAAAAGCACACAGATGTTCTTTTGAAGTATATTTTTAACCAGAGAAAGGTGAAATGTTATTGTGAATCTATGCTTAATCCTGTTAAAACCTTCTAAGCTAGAGCAACAGTGTTTGTTAATTGGAGACAATGGCACAATTTCAACAGTGGAAAGAAGTTTTAAGTCTGCAAAAGATATTCTCAGAAATACAGAAATTATCAAACACACATGAGAGGATAGAGAAGAAGTTGGAAGACTTAGTGCATCTAACAGCAAAATATGATGAAGTTGAAGATGTTTATCAAATGGAAAAAGTGGTGGTTAAAATCCTAAAAATCGAAGAGGAAAATGAATATAAAGAAATTAAAATTGCTGATATTTATGGTGATTGCTTTGTCTCTGAAAACGTAAAGAGTGGAATACTGAAAGAGGATTTAAATGGAGGGGAAATCTACCTCAGATGGCAAGATACAGAAGAAGAAAAAACAAAAGAATTTATGGATTTAAAGAGTGAAATTTTATTAGCAATATCATTGATAACACCACCGGCAATCAAAAATAAGCTGATTAAGGAAACAGAAGAAGGCCATCGAAATTACATGAGAGATTTTATAAGCAAGGAGTTGCTAAGAGGAGTCCATACAAAGCTGATTAAGGAGATGATTAGAGGACTGACACCACAAATGGCAGAAGATATGAGACTGTTTTGCTACTGGAAAGATACAGGTTGATAGATGGAAGAGTATAATTTAAAACTAGTTAAACTTAGTGAAATTTAGTGACAATAGATATAGTTAAATAAATAATTGATAATGATAATAATGTATACAATGTGTAGTGTTATGATAAGTAGTAACTGGATATGAATATTGAATGGCACCCATGAAAGGATGATTAGAAACCCTTTTGGATTATATATAAAAGTTAATAAAAAAAGAATTAAGTTAGATTCAGTTAAGTCTTGATTATTAGCGGGAAAGTGATATGATACAGGATATAGTTAAATTAAGGAGGGATAATGATAACAACGTATGTATATGTATGGGTACAACATAAGGAAATGGGATATAAATTGTAAACAGTGATTTGGAAAGAAGGATTAGAAAACTTTGTTATCAAATATTATGGATGGTTAGCTAGAATAGGACATAAGGATTCAGTGTTATTGGAGGATTCTAGAAATAGTAAATGAAATGCCAGTATGTGGTTATGTATTAAATCTTGGTATATTTTATGATGAAAGATGTTTAAACAATTATAGTCAAATGGAAATGGAGGTATGATGATGGTAACATGTATAAATATTTGAGTTAAAATACTTGAGTTAATATGAATTATGTTTGTTGACTGTGGAAGAGATGCACGAAAACATTTTTGTAACCAATTAATACACTTTCTGCAGTATGGAAAAAAGGATGTGTTGTGTTTGTTTTGAAAATTAAAAAAAAGGATACTTCTTCCTTAGACTTCTCATTGAATAGCCATAATTCCAGTTCTTGAGAGCTATTGCCTTGCTTATGTTTTCTTTTCCACTTCAATTTGTGACAGAGATTTCTCTTGCATTCAATGTTCAATGCATTCATCTGGTTGTGGACTCTGTTCCTATACCACCTATGTCTGTATTTCTCCCTACTTGATTTTGGTTTATCATTTGGTTTATAGCAAAGTGGATTTTTTTCCTGCCCTAATTGTAGATTGGACCAAAAGACGTTTTGTCTTTTAAGAATTTGTGTGCACTCCTCGCCCTCTTACTCACATAAAGGTTAATACAGTTGCATTAAAGTGCTTTTCCTCCTATAACTTGTACTCGTGTTCATTCCTGCTTTTCTCCTACATGTATATCTACACATATATGCATACATATACAAATATACTTATACAATCATTGCATTTTTCAGCTAACTCGTTTTTATAGTCAGAATAGAATAACAAGATTGACCTACTTTTCCCTTTTTGGCCTTCAGTTTCTTGGGAACTAGGTAATATGGCAGATGGGACATGATGATGCGAGGTGATGGCATCTGGGTGATATCCACATTGTGTAAGTTGTATTCTATGGATGCACCCCGACGTGATATGGGAATATTTTCTGTTCCATTCCGATGGCCTTCGTACAAAATCAAGCATACAATATTCTGGGTCCAGATAGTTCCTAAAAATGAAAGTCAACTTGTTTTAAACTTGTTTTAACCTATCTGAGTTTCACGTTATTTATATCACCAAAGTTGTATCACTAAGAGAAGAAATAATGTGCATTTGTCTGATTTTAAGTAAAGAAATCAATTAAGACCAAGGTTGGAATAATCCATATAGTACCTGTGAACAGAATAAACTTAGTATAGTTTTAAGCATATTCTATGCTGTCAGACTTATTTTCAAGTGAATTCTGGGATTCTCCTCATCACAGAATGAGCGAAGCTGTATCACATACTCATACATCACCTAAGGAGAAAACTCACTTAAAATCTAGAATTGTTCCATTTGACATTTAGACATGTTTTAAATAGTATTTGCTTATTGTATATAAGTGAGAATAGTATTTGATTATATAGTGAATTGTATGAGGTAATCTATGATTCTGAAGTTCTGATTTGAGAGCTTTTAGGATGTCAAACCTATGTCTCCATATGCACCAAACTCTAAACTCTGAGACTTATGTTTGTCCCTGGAGTAGGAAGGAATTGATTTCATAGTAAAGGGATGTTGTTTTGCTCCTTCTAGAGCTTTTCTTCCAAAGGTTCCACATTGAGGAAGGAAGGAAGGAAGGAAGGAAGGAAGGAAGGAAGGAAGGAAGGAAGGAAGGAAGGAAGGAAGGATTACTAAAGTGGTGTTAAATACTGTAGAATAGAAATATTTATTGGCCAAGTGTGATTGGGCACATAATTTGTCTTTGGTGCAAATGGTCTCAGTGTACATAAAGAAAAAATAAAATATATTCGTCAAGAATCATAAGATACACTTAGGAAACAATAAAAACAATATAAGTTTTAAAGGTAGAAGCAACATGGATAAAGCAATAAGTAGGAAGAGATAGGTACTGGTAAGGATGAGAAGAATAATAGTAATATAGTCTTAGTAGATAATTTGACAGTGTTATGAGTATTAGTTTGGTGGCATTCGGGGAAAAATGTCCTTGTGTCTTGTTGTTTTGGTGTGCAGAGCACTATACCATCATTTTGAGGGTAGAAGTTGAAACAATTTATTTACAGGATGTGAGGCAGGGGTGCGTTCCTACCTGCTTGGACTGGTTTGGCTGAATAATTTTTCAGGCACCAAACTGGTAGTAATACTGGCAGGAACCCATCCCTGATACGAGGGGTCTGTAGATATTTTTACAGCCCTCTTTTTTACTCGTGCAGTATACAGGTCCTCAATGGAAGGCAGGTTGGTAGCAATTGTTTCTTCTGCAGTTCTAATTATCCTCTGAAATCTGTGTCTGTCTTGTTTGATTGCAGAGCCAAACCAGACAGTTATGGAGGTGCAGATGACAGACTCAGTAATTCCTCTGTAGAACTGTATCAGTAGCTCTTTGGGTAGTTTGAGCTTTCTGAGTTGGCGCAGAAAGAACATTCTTTGTTGTGCTTTTTTGATGATGTTTTTGATGTTAGGTGTCCATTTTAGGTCTTGAGAGATGATAGAACCTAGAAACTTGAAGGCCTTTATTGTTGATACTGTGTTGTCTAGTATTGTAAGAGATGATAGTATAGGAGGGTTTCTCCTAAAATATACCACCATTTCTGTTTGTATTTAGTTCAAGATTGTTCTTGTTGTACCACATGGCTAGTTGTTCAACCTCCCTTCTGTCTTGATTGAGACCAATCACTATTGCAGGGGTGGCGAACAAGTTCGACAAAAAGAGCCAAAATTTTAAACTGTGAGAGTCAGAGAGCCACACCACGTGCTCCCTTTCGGCGCTAAACCCGGAAGTACGGTCTTGCCCCGCCCCTGGCGACGCGACGACGCTTGCCTGCGCTCCACCAGCTCGGCTGGGAACGGAGACGTTTCCTCAGCGGAGCGGAGCGCCTGAAAGGGATGCAGGCTCAGCCTGCCAGGCTGCCACCACTCCACTGAAGACATTGCTGAGCAGAGAAACGTCTCCGTTCCCAGCCGAGCTGGTGGAGCGCAGGCAAGCGTCGTCGCGTCACCAGGGGCGGGGCAAGACCGTACTTCCGGGTTTAGCGCCGAAAGGGAGCGCGCGATCCGGGTTTAGCGCCGAAAGGGACAAAATCCAAACTTGGCAAAGAGCCACAGTATACAAAATAATGATAAGAGGCAAAGAGCCGCATTCATTTTCGCCGGGGGCCGCATGCGGCTCGAGAGCCGCGTGTTCGCCACCCCTGCACTATTGTATCATCTGCAAACTTTGCAGGGATCTTTTGAGATGCAGTCATTGGCGTATAGAGAGAAGTGGAGAGAGCACACAGCCTTGGGGGGCTCCTGTGCTAATTGTACATGTATCATGTGTGATTTTGCTGCTTCACCTGCTGTAGATACATTCTTTCCTTCTTTCTAGTTCTAGAGCTCTTGAGAAAGAAAGGAGCTTGGAAATTGTTTTTTCAAAGCCAAAACATAGAAAATACTCCAGAATCTTAAAAAAAACAAAGGGGAGGTAGAACCATGCAATCAACGAGGCTTGTTCTGTGAGCAAGGCTTTAATAAGAAATGCCTGATTTCAGTGATACAGACCAAGTTCCAAAATAAAGGCATTTATTTGTGAAGAGGGGAACTAAGAAAGGCCACAATCACATGTTCAGAATTCCAAACTAAATCAACATAATCAGTGCAATGTATCTATTCACAAGTTAGAACTGTGGCATGAGAAAGGTCCATTTCCTGCTTTGATGGAATCCGGTGTCATGTCTGCAAGCCATCTTTTCTTTTTGGACTTCAGGCCTGCCAAACTTTCTACTGTGGGAAAATGGGAGGGGGGATTATATGGAGTTGGGTGATATGTATCCATAACAACATTCTTCTTAGAAACTCAAGGTCATCCTTTGTCTCTGCACCTGGCAGGAACTGGATGGGTGGACTCTGTCTTTGTGGCAGTGGGAGATTGGACCATGTGATGGACTTGTGGGTGTGGGGGCAGGATCTTGAACTTTCCACTGGGTGGGAAAATTTGAAGCTTTCAGATTCAGGTTTTCCTAGATGTGCCAACATGGCTCTCTTAATAAATAGGAACTTTGAGGAAGCTTTTGCCTCAGACTTTATTTTGGATGCTATTTGGAACCCTGACATCCAGTCTTTCCCCCTACCTCTTCTTTCAAAAAACCCAAACCAGAGAAAATAGTTTTCAGAAAAACTATTCTTGAAATTCTCCTGTCTAAAAAGCCCTTGAATACAAAATATCAAAGTAGCTATTAGTGACTTATTTTTTTTCCTGGCTGATAGAGGGGAGTCAGAATATGGAGGAACTTATAGTGTGAATAGTAAAGTGCACCAAGCTATAGTACAGAAAAAGTTCCTTCTCTTTTTTGGGTCAAAGCAGGGGAAGGAAGAGTTAAATCTTTTCTTTCTGGGTAGGGTTTTTCCCATTCTTGAATGGGGAGCCTTACTTGGCTGTAATACTTTCAAAACATCCTTTAAGTAAAAGCGTGCAGAATTCCCTTTGTCAGTAAAGGATACCAATATGGAGGACTTCTTAGATTCTCTTAGCTAATACCAGATTTTAAAAATAATGTATGCCCTTTCAGCAGAGCTATTAACTTTTGCTAAATGCAGAATGATTTCCAACAAGAAGCGTTACTTACTTTCATACAGAGGGGCAGAATGAAACTTCTCAGAGAGAAAGTTTAGTTACAGTGTGAAAGTTAAATATAAATTACTAATATCATACTGTAGGAAGTTAACACCCACCCTTCTCCTAGAAGAATGAAATGCTTTAGGAAATATTAAAAGGGCAGAATATTTCCCCCTAAAGGGAGGCAGAAACTCATTCCCCCCTCACCTTTGTCAATGAGGAGCCAGAGAAACATGTATTTAGGCAAGAAACAGACTCACTCTTAATAGCTCCCCCCCTTTGTCAATGGACCATTAAAAGGCCTATTCTACATAACAAAGATCTACCTCCTGGCAGACCCAGCTGCAACAGAAACTCACCACATGGCATCTGGGAACTCAACCAAGCTTGGGACTTGACACACAACCTACAAAGTTAGCTAAGAACCCCCTGCCCCTGGGAGTTTGACAACCAATCAGAATACATTTCTTACACAGGAACAGGAAACAGAGAGATGGGGCCGAACAGAGAGTATAAAAAACCCAGGAACTCTCAACAAGCCCTTCCCCCCCCCTTTCCCTAACATCTGAAAGCATGTGATCCCCCTTTTCTGTTCAGGAGCTGAGGCCACGTGATCCTGTCCACCATTAAGCCACCTTTCCAAGCAGCCTCCATGTTTCCAGTGTCCTTTTCCCCACTTGGAACGGAACCCAGAAGAACATTTCTTCCAACAATTTTACAGAATTCTTACCAGACTTTGGATAAGTGTCTATGAATATGTCACTATCCCTCATTTCGAAATCTTCTAATGCTTCCATGAGTTCAAGTTTCATTAATTCTTTTGATAAATTATACCCTTTATAGTTGAATAATTCTGCATGTTCTGCTTTTTGCATAATACCAGGGCTGAAATAAAAGAGAAATTAGAGGGTTTTTTTCCTTCCTTAATACTAGCAGCATAAACAGAGGGTCAAGATCTCTCACTTTATAATTATTGAAATTATTGTTTCAATAATACACATTTGGCAACCTTCTTCAGCGATGATCCCCAAGAGAAAACAACTTGGAAAAAGTCTATTTTTTTTCCTACGAATGTTAAAACTGGAACTCAAAAAGTTACATTTAAGGTCTTCAATGTGATCAAGAGGAAAATAAGGAAGTTGGATTTTTTTATAGCTGTTACACCTACCCAGGACATGGAGAAACTTTTTGAACTTAATTTGAGAAAAACTAATAAAAATATATGTTGGTATGACCATTCTTTGATGGAAAGAAAAGAGGGATTTTAAAGTTTTCTGCAGAATTTAGTGGAGACTGATGTTGAAGGTGTTTTAGGAGATCGTGCAATTTAGAAAACCCAATTTTTATTTTCTTATTGTTTCTTGGATGAGAAGCAAAATGTTTTGAAAGAAAAACAAAGAAAATTCTTATTGTAATGATGATTTTTTAAAAAAAATCCTATTTATGCTATGAGTTTCTAGAACATTTGGAATTTCATTTTCAGCCCTTCAATTCTAGCTTCTCTTCATTGATTAAGTTATTAAAATTTTCAGTCTAAGTATGTTGTGGAGACTGTGGAGTGATTGTGGCAATATATGCACGTGAATTATAAAGTAATATTTATATAGTGAACAGCTAATTATATAGTGTATAGAGTCCACTATTTAATTGACAAATACCAATAAATAATACCCTAATCAAGGAACCACTAACTTAGACAGTCACACAGTAAACAGCCAAACAGATAAATTACCAAGAACACTTACCGTGTTTCCCCGAAAATACGACAGGGTCTTATATTTTTTCGACCCACGAAATATGGCCTTGGGCTTATTAGAAGGGGAGGGCTTATTATTTTTCAGGTGTAGGAAGCAGCAAGCCCACCAGCCTCACCCTCTCCGTCCCACCAACTGCTTGCCTGCGGCCACAATGACCCAACTTCTCCTTGCATCCTGGACTTCGCCTGCCCTGCTTGCTGGCCGCCGAACAACTGACTATGCTCCTCTGGGCTCGCGGGACGGGGGGAGCTCTTCCTGGCAGAACGAACGAACACACACACAGAGAGACACCCTCCCCCTCCAAGGCAGCCACATCCCTTCACTAACTTGCTTTCCAGCTCCATTCTCCACTCCACGTGCAGGACAAGAAAAGTAGACTGTGTGCCTATGGTAAAAAAAATTCCAGAAAATACCTTCCAAGTTCTCGCAAAAAAAAAAAAATCTGGCGAAGTTGGAAGTAAACTAACAAACTACTTTTCTTGCCCTGCACTTGGCAGTGGAGAATGGAGCAGGAAAACAAGTTAGTGGAGGGGTGTGGCTGCCTGGGGGCGGGGGGGGCGGGTTAGGGATCTCTCTCACACACACCCACATACCATCCTTTCCTTGGGAACCTGCACTGACGGCAGAGGCGGCTTCGGATAGAGCATTTGGGGGATGTGCGTCTGCGCTGAGATCCCAAGGGAAGAACGATTGCCAGGAAAAGGGGGGGGGGGGATTTTGCCTCTTATCCTGTTCGGAGTCTGTGCTGAGCTTCAGAACAGGATAAGAGGAAGGAAAATCTCCCCTCCCCATTTTCAAGCCGTTCGCAAAAATGCCTCATTCCGAGCCTTCAATCCTGGAATATGCTGAAGGCTCTTAATGGAACGTTTTTGCAAACCGTTTGAAAATATGGAGGGGGATATTCCTGCCTTTCCCCCTGTTCTGAAGGTCACAGGATAAGAGACAAAACCTTCCCTCCCGCATGCCTTCAATCCTGCAATCCTGGATAATGTGAAGGCTTGGAATGTGGCGTTTTTCAAACCTCTTGAAAATGGGGAGGAGGGATTTCGTCTCTTACGTATCCTGTTCTGACCTTCAGAACAGGGGCAGAGGCAGGAATATCTCGCTCCCCATTTTCAAGCCATTTGCAAAAACGCCCCATTTCGAGCCTTCAATGTCAATATGCAGGTGAGAAGTGACCTCCTGTAGGCATTAAAATCCATACATTTGGGACATCGGAAGAAGCCCTGCGAGGAGACGCTGCTGCCGAAGTGCGGGAAATCTCTCCCCCCCCCCCCCCAACCTGCAGATCGTCCTTTCAAAGAGGAGTTTCACCAGGACGAAGAGGTGGCTGAAGGCGGCGTTTGTGTCGCCTTCATCCTGGTGAAACTCCTCTTTGAAAGGATGATCTGCAGGTTGGGGGGGGGGGGTGGAGATTTCCTGCATTTTGGCAGCAGCGTCTCCTCACATGGTTTCTTCCAATGTCCCAGGTGTATTGATTTCCATGCCTTCTTTTCCTGTTCCGTGAGCTGGGTCCAATGTTCCCTCTAATTTTTTTTCAATGTGAGCAGAAAAGTATAGTGTTTGAGCAGCACATTTTCATGCCTGAGCACCTGAATTTTTTTCATAGATGTCACCTAAGACAACAACGAAATCAGTATTATTTGAAACTCAGTTATGTTTTTTCAAGGTACCCGCTTAATTAAAAGTGTTATATAATATCAGTATCACTTACCAACGCTCCTGCTTAGCAACCAAAATGTTGGCTCAGAAACTCTGGCATTTGAAGCACGCAAGTCTTAAAGCTGTCAAGTTACAAGACCCTTGCACCCTTAACCCTTTATAAAAAAACGCAGGGGTCTTCAAACCTGACAGCTTTTAAGACTTGTGGACTTCGACTCCCAGAATTCCTCCTCCAGTCATGTTGGCTCAGGAACTCTGGGATTGAAGTGTGCAAGTCTTAAAGCTTCAAGTTACAAGACCCTTGCACCCTTAACCCTTTATTAAAAAAACGCAGGGGTCTTCAAACCTGACAGCTTTAAGACTTGTGGACTTCAACTCCCAGAATTCTCAAATTTCTCCTTAGGTTGCTTCTCTCCTTAATTAGTTTCCATCCAAAGCTTCTTGTCCTACCTTCGGGTGCTTTGGAGAATAGATAGCCCCTTAGATATTGGAACACTGCCATCATGTCACCTCTTCTTCCTTCTTTTTATTAAACTAGACATACCCAACTATTCTTCATATGTTTAGTCTTCAGTCCCCGAATCATCTTACTCTTTGTTTGGCGACTGCCTCAGTTAGCAACTATTTGCAAATAAAATGGCCATTACAAAATCATTTTCCAATCAATGCACATATTTATGATTCCGTGTGCTCAAAACAAAGCACTCCACAAAGTAATATTAGCCTCCACCCCGTGGAATATTCTTCCCTTGGAGGTGAGGTGGGGCCCCACTCTGCTTTCTGAAAAGGGGTTAAAACATGGCTCTATTGGGCTTGCATGGGGAGCCCAGTGGAGCATCCAGGCATGGGGATGATTGGTGCCATAAAAATCCTCCCTTTGCCTTTATCAAATAATTTTGACAGGGTGTATTATTCTTGAAAAATGTTATAATTTTTTTAAAAAATTAATTCTGCAATTTAACTTAAACATTTTAATTTTTCTATACTGTTTTATATTTTCATCCTTTATTTTATTGTACATCAACCAGAATCCCTCTTTGAGGGAGATGGGTGACTCACAAATGTGAAATATAAAATAAACAAATAAACCTTGGTATAATTCATAAGAAAAATATATATCTTTCAATCAGCAACCATTTCCATTTCAGACCTGATTGTTGGAAAGGAACTCTGTTACTAAATGAGTAGTGGGTAAATACTCCTTGTATACACTGTATGAGAAGAACTGTGTTTAGTCTGGATAGCAAAAAATCAGGAGTCTGATACCATCTTTCCAAATTAACACTTTTTAAAGGTAAAACTAAAGGTTTGCCTCGTACATATGTGCTTGTTGTTCCCGACTCTAGGGGGTGGTGCTCATCTCCGTTTCAAAGCCAAAGAGCCAGCACTATCCGAAGACGTCTCCATGGTCATATGGCCAGAAAGACTAAAGGCCAAAGGTGCACGGAGAGCTGTTACTTCCCACCAAAGTGGTCCCTATTTTTCTACTTGCATTTTTACATGCTTTTGAACTGCTAGGTTGGCAGACGTTGGGACAGGTAAGGGGAGCTCACTCCGTTACATGGTGCTAAGAATTTGAACAGCTGAACTGCCAACCTTTCTGATCAATAAGCTTAGCGTCTTAGCCACTGCGTCCCATAACACTTTTTATTAAGAGGCATAAGCTTTTGTGAGATGCTACTCAGCTCCTTCTGATTCCTAGTTTATAGTAATTACAAATGTACATAGCTAGTTGATATTCTAATGATTTTATTAGATGACCATAATAAATACCTCATTAATCATCCATTTTAATAGCACTGATAAGTTTAATATTCTGGTTAACATATGAAGTCAAACTGGTTTAATCCTAAACAAATATATGAATTTTGTTATCCTTGCATCCACATGACAATTTTTTTAAATGAAATAAAATGTCACAATACTACTTTAAAATGAAGCTTAAAATCATTAATTTAACATCTTAATCAAACATTTTCTAATAAACTACTATAATCCATCTTAATGCTAGGAATAAACATTTTAGAATTACCTTTATGGTTCTTTCTTGCTGATGATTGAATATCTCTTTCAGAAAAAAAGCACTGAACAGAGCAGAAGGAAAATGACACTCCTGAAATTTAGAAGCAGGCTTTTATCTGTTGACTATGAAAGGATGCACGAGGACTGGTTTTTTTTCTTTAAAGGGTTTGAACTCTAGACTATTGCCATCAGAAAGCAAACCTATATTGCATAGTCACTTCATGAACAACTGTTTTGCAATTCAGAATTAACTTGACAAAGCCAGATCTAGATCAAACACAACCTGGATCAATATCATGCAGGTGATGAATAGTAAAGGACATTGCATAAACCGTAAAGATGGGAAGGAGAAAAAAGAGTTGCAAAAGTTTTTCTTTTTCTCTTCTTTCTCATCAAATAGGGTGGGAAGTGGTACCTGCTTCACACTACACCTTCACTCAAAACCGCCAAGCATTGTGCTTTTGTTAATGATGACCAGGCTGATATCAGGAAAGAAGTCTTATTTGGCATGCATTATAGTGATTCTTTCCTTAGAAACACGTTTATAGACCAGGCAGTTCCGTTAAGAACCCATTAGATCAAAGAGATGATAGTATCACATCAAGGTAATGTAAAGGCAATGTAATTATTTGAATCTTGATTCTTTATATTTAACACATGTGCATTTTATTATTATATTTCTTTTTTCTAGAAGTAGACTCTATATTTCAGTTTAGTTTAGTTTACTTTACTTTACTTTACTTTAGTATTTTATTTTATTTATTTATTTATTATTTTATTTTGTTGTAAGACCAATTAATAAAAAGCCACTTTTACTACTACTACTACTACTGCTTCTACTACTACTACTACTACTACTACTACTACTACTACTACTACTACTACACAACATACCTTTTGGGCATACCTAGTCAAAAACACTAAGATTGAAATACACAGAATCATGGACCTCCTCAATCTCTTTCTCAGTACTTACTTTCGGTGATGTACAACTATAAGAAAAAATCAGAGAGGAACACCCATGGGATTGCCACTTTCAGGGTTCATAGCAGAAACTATAATGCCATGTCTAGAAACTACAGCACACCCATATATACAACCACAGAATAGATATGGTATGTAGATGGCGCCTTTATCATAATAAAAAAGGAACAACTAGAGAAGGCACATGGTACAATCCACAACATCTTCCAAGAAATAAAATTCACAGTCAGAAGACATGAAGAAAACTCCTCAATCTTACAACACATGGACAAACTCAATCAAAGTTTTAACTGGGAAACAATGAGCACCCTATACGGAGCTAAATCCAAAAATGTTATGGAATTCCTAGAAGCTTGGCATTCAGGAAATCAGGAAACATGAAGAAATAAATCATATTTACACATCATACAAAAGAGACAATTTAAAAAGATAAGAAGGAAATAAAAGATTTGGAACGTATCCTCTCCAACAGTCTACTACACCAACACAGGAATTAACACCAGCAAAAAAAATCAAGCAGAAAATAATCAAGGAGCTACCAAGGAGAAAACCATACCTCTACTACCACCAATAAGCAATGTATCTAAAGAAGGAGGAAGTTCCACATTGAGAAACACTGATAATATTATCTAGTTGGGTAATGAAACATCTGCAAGGAAACAATCAAGCTCAGAGAGTACCAAGGACATCACAGTTCAACCTTGAGCTACAAATAATACAAACTTCTTTTCTATTGGAAGTTTGAATCTCCCTTAAAATGAGGATGTGTCTAAAAACACCACATGGCACTACTTTGGACTGCTTCTAGTGGAAGCAAAATTCAGGTCTTAATAATGTAATGTAACGTTTTAACATCTGTAATACTCCTTGCCCTTTTTAGGATTCCATTCTGTTTATATAATATGATTTTTCTTTTTCTTTTTTAAAAAAGTTTTGCTTTAACCATGCAGGCAAACAACTTCCAATTTCCACTATTAGGACCTACCTTATCGTAGTAAGGGTAACAAAACTCAACCATTTCTTTGGTCTTATTGCATCTCCGATGGTTGCCTAGCAGTCCTGCTTCTAGTGGCTTGGTCTCTCCTTGGAGGGAGTAATACCACTTGTCAGGGTTCCAAATAGCATCCAAAAGTAAATCAGAGTCCTAGGCAAAAGATTCCTCAAAGTTCCAATTTATTAAGAGAGTCATGTTGGCACATCTGGGAAAACCTGAATCTGAAGCCTTCCCGGTTTTCCCACCCAGTTGAAAGTTCTAGATCTTGCCCCCACACCCACAAGCCCATCACATGGTCCAATCTTCCACTGCCATGCTGGCCACTTCCACCCATCCAGTTCCAGTCAGGTACAGAGGTGCAGAGACAAAAATGACCTTGGCTTTCTAGAAAGAATTTTGTTATGGCTAAGTATTATCTAACTCTGTACAATCCTCCCTCCCATTTTCCCACAATAGAAAATGCATAGTAGAATAATAGAATAATAGAAAGTGTGGGAGACCTAAGCTCCCAAAGAAAAGGTGACTTGCAGGCCTGACACCAATATGTACCTGCATGGTCACTGTGCGGAATATGCTGCACATCTGGCAGACAAAGTCGCTCATATTCACTCTACATTGAACTCCAGTTTTAAAGAGAAATCTGTGAAGGTGGTGGGGGTTATGTCTTCCAAGGTAATCTGAGAAGAGTTTGAGCCTGTGGAACCTGAGAAAGTGGACTGCTACTTCAGTCACTTGTCAGTTAGATCCATGTCCCTCCTGGCTTATTAAGACTGTGTGGAAAAGGATGCAGAATTGGGTGTGGGTGGTAATTAATTCATCCTTAAAAGAGGAAATGATCCCACTGGCTCTTAAAGAGGCAATGGTGCACCCCCTCCTGAAGGACCATCACTCAACTCAACCAAAACGGACGGCTTTCATCAAGTTTCCAAACATCCCTCTTTAGCAAAAGTTGTAGATAGAGTGGTTGCATGGCAGCTTCAGAGGATTCTATATGAAGCAGATTACCTAGACTCCTTTCAGGCCAGGGTTCAGGCCAGGGTTTGCTATTGAGACAGCATTAATCACACTCATGGATTACCTCTGGTGGGAGCAAGATGGAGGTAGTGCATCCAACCTGGCTCTTCTTAGCCTCTCAGTGATGTTCGATATCATTGATCATGATATCCTTCTGGGACAGCTCCAGGGACTGGGAGTGAGCAGCACTGTGTTATGTTGGTTTTCCTCTTTTCTCCTGGGTCAGTTCCAATTGGTGTTGATAGCAGAAATAAATCCAGCCCACACCCCTACTTTGTCTCAGCACTCTCCCCTCTTCTATTTAACTTATATATGAGGCCACTAGGTATGGAGATTTGCCAGTTTGGGCAAAATATCAAATGTGGATGACACCTAACTTTATATTTCTACTTCAGACCCCATGAGCGATGCTGTGGGCATCTTATTCAGAGGCGGTATTCTGCCGGTTCGGACTGGTTCGCCCGAACCAGTAGAGGAAATTGCGGGTGTGCCTGCCCACCCGTCCAGCTCTATGCTGTCCCATTAAGGCACTTTTAAAAGCCAAAACACATGAGCGGAAGGCTGAGCCCAGAAGTGGATGGGGCACATGGAAGCGAAGCGAGTGAGCGCACATGCTCCCATTAGTGAACCAGTAAGGAAGGTAAATGAATACCACCCCTGATCTTATTCCAGGTCTACATGAGGCAAAACAGGCTCCAACTCAACACTAGCAAAAGTGGCTGTGGTTATTCGGAGCCTCTGGAGCAGTGATGTGTTCTGGATCCTGTTGCAACCGGTACGGTTGCAATGGGGCCCGGCGTCCTCCACATACACGCGTGCAGCGCACGCGCACAGCATGTGCATACATCTTACCATCGAGCGATGCCTCCGTGAGCCTCCGTGACACTTTGAAGACTTTAAAGACAGGTAAGGAGCACGGGCGGGCAGGGGGGCCCTCCAGAGCACTGTACTAGAACGGTACTTGGTGCTCGAGACAGGCTTCGGTACACCCGTATTGGGGCATACCGCCTACAATCCACCACTGCTCTGGAGACAATGTTTTTCCATCTCTAGCTCTGGATGGGTGGTACTATCCAGGCAGAACTGGTGTGCAATCTGGAGGTCCTCCTAGATTCACAGCTCCTGCTCAAAGAACAGATAACAATTATGGCTAGGGGAGTCTTTGTACACCTCTGAGTGGTGCTTCAGTTGTGCCCATTACTGAACTAGGAGATCCTGCTCACTGCCACCCAAGGCTTTGTAATGCTTAGATTACTGCATCGAACTCTACTGGTACTACAGCAGACTACCTCAGAATGAGTCTAAACCTGAGAGGGAGGAGCTGAAGTCGCAATGAGATGACATGCAATCTCAATGCTCTGATATCGCTGTCGATACTTTTGCCACCGGGTGGTCCAAATGGACCTAAACCGTCCCGCAGAGACAGTGAACAGGAAGAATATGTCTTCCTGATCTCAGGGACATCGCAAAGTCCCTGATTGATCTAAGAGAAGTTCTTCAAGCCGGTGACAAAAAATCCAGCCATTTGGCTGATGAAGTCGGGGTGGCTCCAAAACGGATGGATATGGAAAGAGAAAGTGTTTCCAGCGGGTGATGAATTTTTACTGTTTTAAAAGTGACTGCCTATAAAAAACTTAAAATCTATTTAAATTGGAGAACAGAAAAAATAAGTGGTGGAATTAAATTTGGACAGTGAGTTATCTTACTTTTTAAACAATATCTTCATGGATAGAATTTATGCAAGCCTTTTAAAACGAATGGATTAAGTCTCCTTCTATTTTTTCTTTTACTATTATTTGTAATCTATGGACTAAAATTCTCCTCTTTCATTACTGTGGGTGTTTTTCTAACTCATTCAAGAATTTGACTTTTTTAAAACTTGAAATACAAAAAAGATACAAAAAGAAACAAAGAAAATTGCAACATTGCAACAATAACACAGCTACTTGGAGGCTGGAGGTTTGCGTATTGGAAATGAAACACTTTTATTTTTTTTCCCACTGATTTCAAGGTCTTACTGCTGGTTAATAGAGAGTGATAAGAAGAAAAGCACACAGATGTTCCTTTGAAGTATATTTTAACCAGAGAAAGATGAAAATGAAATGTTACTGTGAATCTATGCTTAATCCTGTTAAAACCTTCTAAGCTAGAGCAGCAGTGCTTGTTAGCTGGAGATAATGGCACAATTTCAACAGCGGAAATAAGTTTTAAGTCTGCAAAAGATATTCTCAGAAATACAGAAATTATCAAACACACATGAGAGGATAGAGAAGAAGTTGGAAGACTTAGTGCATCTAACAGCAAAATATGATGAAGAAGTTAAGATGTTTATCAAATGGAAAAAGTGGCGGTTAAAATCCTAAAAATCAAAGAGGAAAATGAATATAAGAAATTAAAATTGCTGATATTTATGGTGATTGGTTTGTCTCTGAAAAGGGAAAGAATGGAATACTGAAAGAGGAATTAAATGGAGGGGAAATCTACCCCATGATATGATACAGGATGTAGTCAAATAAAGGAGGGATAATGGTAACAATGTATGTATGTATGTATGTATGTATGTATGTATGTATGTATGTATGTATGTGTACAACATAAGGAAATGGGATGCAAATTGTAAACAGTGATTTGGAAGGAAGAATTAAAAGACTTTGTTATTAAATATTATGGATGTTTAGCTAGGACATAAGGATTCAGTGTTATTGGAGGATTTTAGAAATAGTAAATGAAATGCCAGTATGTGGTTATGTATTAAATCTTGGTATATTCTATGATGAAGGATGTTTAAACAATTATAGTCAAATGAAAATGGAGGTATGATGATGGTAACATGTATAAATATTTGAGTTAAAATACTTGAGTTAATATGAATTATGTTTGTTGACTGTGGAAGAGATGCACGTAAGCCTTTTTGTAACCAACTGATACACTTTCTACAGTATGTAAAGAAGGATGTGTTGTGTTTGTTTTGAAAATTAAAAATAAAAAAACTTTTATAAAAAAAAAGAACGAGTCTAAACTTCTAGAATGTCCATAATATGAAGGAGAAATCAAAATATCTTTTCATATTGTTCCTTTAATAAATTCTGAAACTTCCAGTACTAAATTGTACATACAGTCATATAACTTAAAACATAAAATATCAAGAAAAATAGCTATTACAGAAATAATTATTAGAAGCCATGCCAAATTTAAAATGTTGGTCATAGTTGGGCTCCATTCTGAAAAAATATCCCACCAATGCTGAATCCTCAATATCTTGAGTAATTCTAACCAATTTAGCATGTTAATGCTTAATTTTTAACAGGAGTCTATGATCAGTTTTAGAAAGGGCTTCCAACTGAGATTGATCAATTTTCTATATTGAGCTGATATTGTGTAAAGTCTCATTCTTTAATTTTTGTTTCATACTCAGTTGTGACATAATATCCAATAGTGATGCAAATCTGGGATATATTACATTAATCTGTGGATGAGAAAAAATTCAATCTTCCCAATAAACTGGGTCTAGGGATGCTACATAGACATACCCTTTACCATTATCAATGATTTTAGTAGCATCATTTAATTGAATCCATACACATATAGCACTACTAAAATTATAAGCACATGTTCAAATAGAATGGTATGAAATGGAAAAAGCCACTTTTGAAAGCTCCACTTCACATCAGGTGGTCATAACAAAATATTCCTATGTGGCTAATCATGAATTAAAGTGAGAGATCCACAAATGAATAGCAATTATAGCAGGAAGTGAAAGATATGGATGGGCAGCTATAGTTGCTTCTTTAATTATAGCTATTACTGAACATTTTAACATTGTATATTGCTTTTCACATCGAGTTTTCTAATCCACTCTCAATTTAAATCAATATCAATAATTACATTTTTCCACTTAGGTCAACTTTGATTGTCATGTTCTAATTTCATGTTCCCTAAGTGCAGTAAAGTCATCATATAAACTTTCTGTCATCTTAGAAAACGTACATTATCCTTGATTTGTTACAGTGGTAGTACAAGAAGTTAAACTAAAATATTCCAGTATTACTTCTATATTTTAAGGGAGTACATTTGTTTCTTGCAATATTTTTTTTCATTATTGGAAAAGAGACTGGCAATTCAGGGGTAGGAATTGAGTGGGGAATTAGTCTGGAATCTTTACATTGGCACAAGAAGATAATGTCCAACATCCCTTGAATGCCATCAGACCTTATCTAGTTTGGCCTAAGTTTTAACTGCAAGTTTGGGAAGATTCCTATAAAATAGGTATGACCAATAAAGTATCTAATTGAACTTTTCATATGTGGAGCTGGCTGTTCATGCCTGACAGTCTGTAATATAATCATTATCTTAATATGCTAATTTAAAAATGCTAAGCTTATTTTCTAAAACTTCTATATTTATTGAACACTGATGTGCGGTGAGGTTTATGGCTGGTGAGGTCCTGACACAGTGGTGGGTTTCAAATATTTTTAGACTTGTGGACTTCAACTCCCAGAATTCCACAGCCAGGCATTCTCAGTTGTGATTTAAAACAGCATTTGTTTTTCTCCTTTGCGAAATAAGTTTCCTTTTTTCATTTTCTTTTTCTTCTCCCTTCCCCTCCTTCCTCCCTCTCTCTTCCTCCCCCTCTCTCAAACACACACACACACACATACAGAAGTTGGATTGAACTATCTCTCCTACCCCCTTCCCTCTCTCTCACTCACTCACTCTCAAACAAACTCTCCTCAAAAGAAAAACGTTTCCTGAAAAGAGAATAACATAAAAGTTAACTTATTAAAATTTAACCACCTCTTCCTCCCCCCGGGGGACCCTTTGGCTTATCAGGGAACTTCTCATGGAATTGTTTCACTAATTTATCTGCTTTCAGATCCCAACCTCCACCTCCTCCCGTAGTGGTAGAAGGGGAAACACATTATGAGGTGAAAAAGATATTAGATTCCAGGCTGTATAGGGGTCGCTTACAATATTTAGTGCATTGGAAGGGATACCCTTTGTCAGAAGCTACATGGGTGAAAAGTTGGGATCTGAAAGCAGATAAATATTAGTAGCATGTATAAAGTAGATTTCTCGCATGGTCCTTCAGCTAGAGCTACAAGCCGCAAAGAGCTTTCTGACTCAGAGTGGAATATTACCCTCACATGATCTCAGCCAGCCAGGATTGTGAGCTCCCTCTGCTCGCTATGTTTAAAAAATAATAGCAATTTGTCTCATCTTAGTAATTTTCAATAGATATATTCACAGATGCTTTTTCCAAGATGTATTATCTGCAGAAATAAAAACATATTATTATTTATGTTTTAACTTGAATACAATCAAACATATTGGAGAAGTATTATTGGCCAGCACAGCTCAACAAATTATTCCTGCCCATTTATTTAAATTCTGTCCAATTTGATTTGGTTAATTAGGATACATTACCCAGAACTTTTGTCTTGGAAAGAGGTCATTATCTGTTGATCCAAACCCTTTGTCCCTTCTGCTTGTATGCTGACTTGGACCTGCTATTCTCTAAACAACTGCTAAGCTTAATTTTTCACAAATTAGCTGAGCGCTACAGTATTGTCCGGGAAGGACTACATCCTGCATATACTAATATTGTGCAATAGGATCTTTGATCTTTAGGGTGGTAGATGCTACTTTCTTGATAAGTAGCATCTATCACCTTCCTAATACTTGTATTCCTTTAAGGGCTAAACCAGACCTAAGAGCAATTCACCCATAATTGCCATGGGGAACTATGATCCATATGTTTAGAGGTATTGTCGCCTACCCACTAGCTGGCATCACTTCCCCTTCTGGCATTACAAGATCTGCCTTGCACAATTTTCTACGTGTTCTATTGCTGTAGGAACTGCTAATTCAATCATATATTGCAAAGATGTTTGTCCAGGACAAATGAAGTGATTATTTAATACAAATTCTGCATGTTCCAAGAACTATCCATCATCCCTTCAGTGTGTTATGATCCAGGTGGTCGCTCTAGAAAACAGACTGCTTTGTATGGTTGGTGCAGGAAAGCGAGTGGGGAACCTAGAAAAAGTCGCCCACCTCTTTGGCCCCAGCGTAGCTTTTGCACCCTCTGTGAGGAGGAGGAGGAGGAGGAGGCAGCGGCAGCTAGGATCGTCTTCTGCTGAACTTCTACTCGGAACTTTCTTCTTTGGGGTGTTTTTTTTTGGGGGGGGGGAACTGGCCTAATCGTTCGGAGGGGACCGACTATATGGCCTCAATCAGAGGGGAAGTTGAACGCTGTTCTAGATCCTACACAATGGAGTCTGTGGATAGTGAATCAAAACATAGCTATATTGGAATTTTTCTTCAGCCTCCAGAAAGATTAAAATCTGCTTTTGCTGATCTCAGGCCAAAAAGTGTTATCAACTTCCCACCAAACAACCAAACCCTTCAAGAAAAGATCCATCGTCTTGAGATAGAGAGGATACAGGCTGAAAATGACCTGAATTGCTTGTCCAGAGAAGCTGCACAATACAGAAGAGCCTTGCAGCAGGAATCAAATGAAAAGCACATAGTTCACCAGGAGCTGATGGAAGAAAAGAAAGATGCGAGTGTGCCATTAAGGGCAGCACAATCACGCTGTTCTTTGCTGGAAAAGCAACTTGATTACATAAGAAAAATGGTGCTTAAAGCAGAGATGGGGAAAAAAAACTGGTTCTGGAGCAGCAGACACATCTTCAGAAGGAAGATGACCAAAATCAGATGAAACTCTGTGCAAAACTTGAAGTTCTAGAAAAGCAGTGTTGGACGCTTATTAGCATTCAGAAAACTGCAGAAGAAAAGATCAAACATTTGGAACAAAAGCTTCTGGAAGAACAGCATCAGCGCAAGCTATTACAAGATAAAGCTGCACAGCTCCAGACAGGTCTTGAGATGAATAGAATTCTCTTGTCCTCACTTTCACCTGAAAAAGAGGTGAAGAAAAGCAGGAAAAAGAAAGTCATCAAGAATAATTCTAGTGTGAAGAGAACACAACCAAGCTTTCAGGGTGGAATGTTGCCTTTTGCTGCTGACAAGTCTGCCAGCTCAAGTCACTCTGTTGTTGCAAATGTACAGAGTGTCCTGCATATGATGAAATACCGTAGCCCTTGTATGACTTCACAATGTCCAGAAGGCACTGAAAAGAGGACTTCAAGATGGACTGGCCTTTCCAAACCAGTGCCTTGTTCCACAACTTCCTGTGCTACTGAAATGCTTTCTGATCTTCTTCTGGGTATGCAAGATGAGTTGGGACAAATGAGTTTTGAACATCAAGAACTATCAAAGCAGATAAAGGAAAGCCAAAAACAGGACATTCGGGAAGACCTAGAATGTGAGTTGGATTGTCTCATGAAGCAGATGGAAATTAAAGGAGAACAGATTTCAAAACCGAAAAAAAACACCAGGATCATGTTTATAAACTAAAGCAAAGAGCTCAGAAGCTGAAGAGAGAGCCAGCATATTCAACATCAAAGCCTAATGAATTAAAAGGAAGCAAAGAGACTGTAATCTCTCCAAGTATCTGTTCCACAAATAAAACCACAAATTCCCTTCGGCTATTAAAAAGTGCTCAGAAGCTTCAATCAGTATTGAAGAAAGATGACATTGTATGGGAATCATAGCTTCCACGTCTGGTTTCATACATCACTACCTGCTGAGATTTGATTTTATCAGTTTGGTTTGCCTTAATAGTGTACCCACTAATTCTGAGAATAAGATGTGAGGTACATAAATTCCATTTTCTGTACTGGCTTTTAAAAATTGATTATTTTAACAAAGCTTGTACGCGATTTTTAATTAAAGGACTCATCACTCTGATCCAGGTGGTCAAGACAAGGCAGGCCTCTAGAGAATCTTTATTTATGCCAGTATAGTTCTACTTTTGACTCAAGGCAATGAAGAAAGAACCTGAGCTGCATAAGAAAACCCATACTGGGACTAGGCAAATTGTAATGCATGGTAAGTATGTGTAGGACCTAGCTGGACATCAAAAGCTGGCACTCTCGCCTGTTTCCCCTCATTTTTAGAATTAAAAAATACAAATGATAATAAGATTTCAAAGAGAAGTACTTTAAACTGTGTTCTGCAGTTTCTATTTTATTAATAGCAGAGAATTTAATGATGCTTTGTTCAATCATCTCCTTAAAGTTGAGAATCAAATATTACAAGGTTACATAAAGACCATTCTTGGAATGTCATCTCTGATTCAAGCCATTTGAAGGTGTGTATCACACATTATTTTCCTCCACTGAGCTGGAAATAGGCTCATGGATCCTCCTGAATATCCCAGCAGAACTTGAAGGGCAGCTTTTCCATCCTCTCCTTAAAGACACGGTCAAATCTTTCATTCTGGGCAACAGTCATGAGGTTCTTCCAGTCCCCAATAGTGCCTGGGAAACAATGGTTAAAATATGTCAACAGTTTTTGTATTCAATTAAACTAGAGGCTATTTATATCATCCTTTAATCCTGCAGGCTTAAAGGAGGCAGTTCTGAGACTGGAGGAGGACAGTGCCCAGGGTAGAAAGTGAAGAGTTTATGTCTCCCTCACCCTAAAGTGGCCAGTGTGAGCTAGAACAATCCCATTCCCAAAAGATCATTAGACTATGCAGGCAACAGACTGATCATTGATACACTCAGATTATATTCATGCCAAAAATCTGACAGAATGACAAGAACACTACTTTAACATTGGTATAGCTAAGCAAGACCTACAGCTGTCTCAGATATAGGCTGGTGATGACACTAGCACAAAATCATGGACAGCAGCAGATATAGTGGTTGTTAGGACACCTTTATATCACTTAAGGAGGTGTCTTTCAAATGAAGGCAGTAATCCTGGTTTAAGATGAAGCCTGGTATATGAAAACCAGAGTATGAATTACTATTGATTTACCTTTGCGAAGAAACTCTCCTTTTCTGCAATCTACAATGTCAGGAGGCATGAATGTGTAGTTTGCTCTGGAATCCACTTTCATGTTATCAAATGTAGCCTTATCCACCACATCATCCACCTCCTTGCCACTTAGTTTTTTTCCTAAGAAGTTGCATATTTTCAGTACAGAACTTCTCAGATCCTGCAATTCGATATAGCTTCATATTAGATCATCCACAACAATGGAGAGAAGATGGAAACACATCTTACAATCACATATCACAGTGTTTAATTCTTTCTTTTCTTACTGAAAAAAATTACCCTGATAAAGTCATTTGTGTTTATTTTTTTAATGAAAACTCTACATGCACATAGAAAGCAATATCAATGGATTAAACACAGAAGTGCTTCCTAGGACTGTTGCGAAAGGTTTCTAAGAGGCAAATTACTGAGAATAATCTTGGATTTCAATATATTTACTGTATGCGCACTATTTTCTTAAGATTCAGGCTCTTACATTCTTGACAATCAGCATCACAGACTGGCCAATTCTATAGCTAGGCTAAATGCCTTGATGTCTCTTGAAAATGCAGTTGAGTTGAGTCAATCCCTTTTGAGCCAAAACAGTAGAATATTATGAGACACTTTGGCTAATATTTTGCTGAATTATAGATAGAGAGTCCCATATTGGATTCCCTTACTAGTCAGTAACTCTATCAAAGAGATCAACTTTTTTTTTGGCTTGATTTTCAAGAGATACATGCTGGCTCTTTGAATTGTAGCATACCTAGATAAGTGCATATTGTTCATTAATCTGATGTCGAGGTGACAACAGACTAGTTTCCTGGATCCGCCTCTTTTCTTTGGAAGAAGTGAAATTTACTTTTTTCAGAAATTTCACCAGTCCTTCAGGAGTTCACAGAGATAACTAAGAGCAGTTCTGTAATTACCTGTCTGCTCCTTTCCTGAATAAGTTATTCTACACAATCCTTTCTTTCTAAGGCCCCCTGTGCTTCAAGTTTGTTCATATTGCATTACACATTTACACATCTTACCCTTTTCATTTCTTCATAAGAAAGGAAGAGAATGTTGAAATCACCCTTATGAGTGTACCAGCCTTCTACGTGGTCTAGCCATAAACTACTGGGCACTGATAGGAGAGAAATAAAACTCTTTACTTTTCAAATGAATATATTAACTTTTGTTAATTTTATCCTCGTATTTATTCTCACTCTCCCGTAATAGGCTGTCTTCTCTTACCTCTCCCATCCCCTTTTACGTCACGAGTTGTCTAGGAATCCTTCATTCATCTCTACCCATTCATCCCATTATAAACCATTTTCATAAGAGTTTACACAATTATTGCATGAATATAGTGAATCGTTATACTTATACTTAAGGGATAATGTGGGTTATTTGCTCTTTGTAGGAAATAGATTGAAATGTATTCATAATCTCTTATCCAAGACAAAAATTGACAAAACATATCATGATCAAATTCTTCTTACCTTTGCCAGACAAAAACCACTCCAAGAATGTATCAAAATCTTTTGGTGTTTCCCTTACAGGTGTAATTTTGGTAAAATGATAGGTAGAAACCAAGACATCCTTTGGGTTTCTAAACACATAAATAATCTGTAGGAGAAAAGTGATCAATGCCACTCTCATTGCATCCGCAGAGAACCGCCCTGCCGCCCTGTTTCGGGTGTCCCGCTCCCTCTTGTTTCAGAGGCCGCGGGAGGCCCCTCTACAGGGCAGAGCAGAGGAATTTGGGAAATATCTGCAGGATAAAATCGCTCAAATTCGGAAGGATTGGGTCCCTGTTAGTGGTCCAATGGAGACGTCCGTGGCGAGTCTTGAGGAATCGACCTGGGAGGAGTTTGACTTGGTTGCCATCGAGGATTTGGACAGAATGCGTGGACGACTGCGACCCACCACATGTTTATTGGACCCGTGCCCCTCCTGGCTTGTACTGGCATCCTGGGAGGTTACACGAGACTGGCTCCTGGACCTAGTGAACGCCTCGCTGAGCGAGGGGTCTCTCCCGGCCGCCTTGAAAGAGGCGGTGGTGAGACCCTTGCTCAAGAAGCCTTCCCTGGATCCTTTGGAGCTGGCCAATTATCGTCCTGTCTCCAACCTTCCCTTTTTGGCGAAGGTTGTAGAGAGTGTGGTGGCCTACCAGTTTCCACGGCATCTGGAGGAAAATGATTATCTAGACCCGCGCCAGTCCGGCTTCCGCCCCGGTCACAGCACGGAGACGGCCTTGGTCGCGTTGGTGGATGATCTCTGGAGGGCCAGAGATAGAGGTTGTTCCTCTATCCTGGTCCTATTAGACCTCTCGGCGGCTTTTGATACCATCGACCATGGTATCCTGCTGCGCCGGCTGGAGGGGTTGGGGGTCCAGGGCACCGTTTTGCGGTGGTTCGGCTCCTACCTTTCTGGCCGGACGCAGCGTGTGTTGGCAGGGGAGGAGAGGTCGACCCTACGCCCCCTTACTTGTGGGGTGCCACAGGGGTCGGTCCTCTCGCCACTCCTGTTCAACACATATATGAAGCCGCTGGGTGAGATCATCCGTGGTTTCGGGGTGGGATACCATCTGTACGCTGATGATACTCAGCTGTACTTTTCCACCCCGAACCACCCCAACGAGGCCATCGAAGTGATGTCCCGGTGTGTGGAAGCCGTACGGATCTGGATGGATGACAACCGACTCAAACTCAACCCCTCCAAGACGGAGTGGCTGTGGGTACCGGCTCCCCGGTTCAGCCAATTAATTCCATCATTGGCCATCGGGGGCATTCAACTTGCCCCCGTGGAGCGGGCGCGCAATTTGGGCGTCCTCCTGGATGCCCGGCTGTCCATGGATGACCATGTGACAGCCGTGGCAAGGGGGGCGTTCCACCAGGTTCGCCTGGTGCGCCAATTGCGCCCCCTACTGGACCGGGACGCCTTACGCACAGTCACTCATGCGCTGGTGATGTCTCGCTTGGACTACTGTAACGCTCTCTACATGGGGCTTCCCTTGAAATGCACCCGGAGGCTACAGTTGGTCCAGAACGCAGCCGCGCGGGTAATTATGGGGAGTACTAGGTACTCCCATGTGACACCATTCCTGCGCGAGCTGCACTGGCTTCCTGTGGTCTATCGGGTGCGTTTCAAGGTTTTGATAACAATCTTTAAAGCGCTCCATGGCTTAGGACCTAGTTACTTGCGGGATGGTATTCTGCCCCATACATCCCTGCGACCAATCCGCTCGCACAGAGAGGGCCTCCTCCAGGTGCCGTCCACCAGACAGTGTCGAGGGGCGGCGCCTAGGAGTAGAGCCTTCTCTGTGGCGGGCCCAGCCCTGTGGAATGACCTCCCCCCGGATATTAGGAATACCTCTGACCTCCGCTCCTTTCGTGTAAAGCTCAAGACCCACCTTTTTCAAGTTGCTGGCCTGGCTCAACTTTGATCCAACTATATCGCTCCTGACGGTTTTTTTATTTGGGGTATTTTAATTGCATTCAATTTATTTAGGGGTTTTTAAACATTGTGTTTTTACTTGTTTTTATCTATCAGTTCACCTCCTCCTTGTATATGTCGTATATATGTCTTGGTATATGTTTTGTTATATGTATGTCGATATATTTATTTCCTATGTTTTGTTGTACGCCGCCCCGAGTCCTTCGGGAGAGGGTGCGGCTAAGAAATAAATATTTATTTATTATTTATATTTATCATATCTAGTTAAAATCTTATCATCAGATCTTCCAAGTGGAATGAATGCAGGGGTGGCTTTCAGCTTCACACCACAGGAAGAAAGTGGGATGGATGAAAGTCTTCCTTAAAGCTTCTGGAGGTCAGAACTCCATTTCTAATTTATTTCACAATATGTTACCTATCCATGAATGAAAACTCTATCTATTTATCTATCATCACCTAGCTGTTTGTGTAGATGTCCATCTCACAGTGACACTTGGTGATGTATACAATTAAATAAATGTCAGACAAGGAGGCAGATAGAAGAGGACAATGCACATGGACCTCCCAATATCCCCCCCCCCCCAAGGTTACAGGAACATTGTGGAGATGGTTTCCCCCTTCCCTCTTTCTCCTTTTCCTACCTTCAGCATTTGCCTTGTGGAGAGATGGGCAAATAATAATAACAACAATAACAACAATAACAACCTGGCCAGCAAAACTACACGGCTATGGATGAAGCATGTAACAGTGATACCCATTGTCATTGGGGCATTTGGCACCATATCCAAGAATTTTACAAGATACACCCACAAACTGCAGCTTCCTTCAATAACACCAGCGAAACTGCAAAAAACTGCGCTACTCGGAACATCTTATATTTTAAGAAGGTACTTGGTTGATACCTAGGATGCTGGCAGCAAACCGTATCAACCATTAGCACCAGTCACTGGTATTTGTAATGCATTTTTGAATGTTCAATTGGCTGAGTTTCATGTTTAATGAATAAAGTATAATAATAATAATAATAATAATAATAATAATAATAATAATAATAATAGTAGTAGTAGTAGTAGTAGTAGTAGTAGTAGTAGTAGTAGTAGTAGTGGGCCCGACTAGTAATCAATGCCAAATCTGGCGAAACAACTGGCCGCTGTGATACAATTGAATAATAATAACAACAACAACAACAACAACATGGAGAAGTAAAAACTATTGTCAGGAGAGAGTACACCAACAGAGGTAGGAAAATTTTGAAATCTAAATTAAATGGTGGAAATACAATCAAGGCCATAAATACCTGGGCAATACCAGTTATAAGATACACAGCTGGTATAGTTAACTGGAAACAAGCTGATTTGGACATTTTGGACCGAAAAACCAGGAAACTAATGACAATGCACTACAGTTTACATCCACGCGGTGACACTGATAGACTATACCTGCCCCGAAAATCAGGTGGCAGAGGATTATTACAAGTGAAGCAAATAGTTGAAGAAGAAAAACATGCACTGGCTGATTATTTAAAAGAAAGTCAAGAACATCTATTAATCGAAGTAAAGAACAAAAATCTACTGAAGGCCCAACAGACGAAACAAGAATACAGAAAAGATGTGATAAAAATCAAGAATGGAGAGTTGGCAGAACAAAGCATTACATGGTCAATTTCTGGAAAAAATAAAAGATAAAGTGGACAGTGAAAAAACTTGGTTATGGTTAACAACAGGTACATTAAAGAAAGAAACAGAGTCACTAATCCTGGCTGCGCAAGAACAAGCTATCCGAACAAATGCCATTAAGGCCAAAATCGAAAAATCCTCTGATGATGCCAAATGCAGACTCTGCAAAGAAGTTGATGAAACTGTTGACCACATACTCAGCTGCTGTAAAAAAATCACACAGACTGATTATAAATTGCGGCACAATTCAGTAGCACAAATGATCCACTGGAATTTGTGCAAAAATTATAATATTAAAACAACAAACTGGTGGGAACGTAAGCCTGAAAAAGTCACCGAAAATCAGATGGTCAAGATCCTGTGGGATTTTCGTATACAAACAGACAAAATACTAGAGCATAACACACCAGACATCGCACTGATTGAGGAAAAATAAGGTTACAATCATAGACATCGCAATACCAGGTGATAGCAGGGTCGAGGAGAAGGAACAGGAAAAAGTCGCGAAATACCAGGATTTAAAAATTGAAATTCAACGATTATGGCACAAACCAGCAGTGGTAATTCCAGTGGTAATCGGCACACTGGGTGCTATTCCAAAAGCACTGGAATTACATTAAAAAGAGTTAAAACTTGACAAAATCACCATCAGTCAAATGCAAAAAGCTGCACTGCTTGGATCTGCACGTATATTACGAAAATACGTTACGACGTCCTAGGCCCCTAGGTGGGGCCCGACTAATAATCAATGCCAAATCTGGCGAAACAACTAGCCACTGTGATACAATCGTATAATAATAACAACAACAACAACAACAACAACAACAACAATGTGTTGTCCCAATTGTATTTGGAGCCCTTGGAGCAATACCTATTTGAAAATTCTAAATTTAATAATCACAAAGTACCGGGACTTGCAAATTGAAGTTGAGCGACTACGAAAAAAGAAATCGAGTGTTGTCCCGATTGTAATTGGAGCCCTTGGAGCAATACCTAAAGGCTACCTCGCTATTTGGAAATTCTAAATTTACCTGACTTGAACATTCTGCCTCTACAAAAAACCACCCTACTTGGAACAGCTTATATCCTCCGACGTTACCTTAACAGTTCCTAGGTCCTTGGTTAGGACTCGAGCTGTTGAGCTACTAACCAGCCCCAAAGGCTGTGAATTTCACCAAAGATTAACATTACTACTACTACTACTACTACTACTACTACTACTACTACTACTGCCATCAAGAAAGAAATGGAAATGTTAATACTTGTTAATATTTGCAAGCACTACAAACTAATGCCATGAAAAGATACAAAATCCACCGACAATCCAAACTGCCAATTTTGCAATGACAAAATTGAAACTGTTTCATATGTGAGAGCAACAAAATTGCACAAACTGATTACAAAGCTAGACACAACTAAGTTGCTAAATTAATCCACTGGTCATTATGAAAAAAATATGCCCTATCTGTATCCGAAAAGTCATGGGAACATAAAGTGGAAAAATTTGTCGAAAATGAGATGGTAAAGATCTTGTTGGACTTTCCAATACAGACGGATCGTCATTTGGAACACAACACACCAGATATCATGGTTGTCGAGAGCCGAAGTGTACAATTTAGTGATATCACTGTACCAGATGATGTATAATAACATCAAGAAATTGCAGCTTCTTGCAATAACACCAGTGGAACTGCAAAAACTATGCTACTCGGAACTATATATTCTAAGAAGATACTTGGTTGATACCTAGAATGCTGGCAGCAACCCTTATCAACCATTAGCACCAGTCAATGGTGTTTATGATAAATTTTCAAATATTCAGCTGACTGAGTTTCATGTTTAATGAATACAAGAAATAATAATAATTATCACTGCACTGTTTCCTCTGTCAACAATACTGAATAACTCAGGCCATGGCTATCAAACATCAAGAACATCTGCCAGACTATTCCACCTCCTTTACATGGATGATCTAAAGCTGTATGGAAAAAAACATCTGAAATAGAATCGCTGCTCAACACTGTTCATATAAATAGCCAAAATATATCTCTGAGCTTCATGATGGGTCCAAAGAAGTTACCGCCTGGTAAGGCCTCATCAGCCCCGACATCTTCTACGTCCAGCCCTATTGCTCACCAGTCACAACTGGGATCTTTTTTACAACCTAAACTTGATGTAACTGGGGATCAGAGGTCCTTCAAATAACCTGTTCCCAACTCATGGAGGATTTCAAAGGTTCCAACCAGCATCTTGAATTGGATCCAGAAGTAAGCTGGTAGTCAAACTTGTAACAGTCCAGAAAGCAGGTGTAATGTGTGCAATTCTTGGATCACACACAGCTGCCTATGCTTATGCAGTTACAGTTGAAGCTTCTGAATGCCTTTAAAGGAATCCCCATGTAAAGATGTTATGGTAGTCAATCAAATCAAATCAAATCAAATTTTATTTGATTAGCCGCACCCTCTCCAGAAGGACTCGGGGCGGCGTACAATTAAAACACATAAAAATATACAAATATAACAATACATAAACATATACATATGCATGTGCATGGAGGAGGTAAACAAATGAATAAAATAGCATTAAAATTTCAATTTAAAATCCCTCAATTACAATACAAAATACACAATTTAAAAACCCGTCAGGAGTGATATGATAAAACTATGGTTGAGCCAGGCCAGCTACTTGGAAGAGGTGGGTCTTAAGCTTTACGCGGAAGGAGCGGAGGTCAGAGGTGGTCCTGATATCAGGGGGGAGGTCATTCCACAGGGCTGGGCCCATCACAGAGAAGGCTCTGCTCCTAGGCGTCGCCCCCCGACATTGTCTGGTGGACGGCACCTGGAGAAGTCCCTCTCTGTGTGAGCGAATTGGTCGTAGGGATGTATGGGGCAAGATACGATCCCGCAGGTAACTAGGTCCTGAGCCATGGAGCGCTTTGAAGATCGTTATCAAAACCTTGAAACGCACCCGATAGACCACAGGAAGCCAGTGCAGCTCGCGCAGGAGAGGTGTCACATGGGAGTACCTTGTACTCCCCATAATCACCCGCCCCATAATCATCCCACCCAATCTGGGATGTGACTACAGTATGAGTGACAGAGAGTAGAATGCTCAGATTGAAAACAAAAGGTAACATTCCTCAACTTACCCTCCGGAGCTAGCCATGCAGCATAAAAGTTACAATCCATCTGGAGGTGTCATTTTGGAAAAGGTAAGATTAAAGATATCTCTCTATATGGATCTTTAGTTTGGTTCTTAGCCTATTTCCGCCTGGCAGGACATTCTGGATTCCCTGTTTTGTTTGTGGTATTTTCTCTTGTACTTCAAACCTTGTTAGCACACACTAAATACAATGGAACAATGTAGTATCTGTGTCTTTGCCCTTGCCTATTTGTCAATAAAACATTCAGATTTAAATTAGAGATAAAAGACGACAGGCAGCTCTCCAGTCCATCCCAGGATACATAAAATGTAGCAAAATAGATCCTACCTTTGCTTTTTTATTCTGTAATCCTTTGGGAACCAAATAGTAGGGTAGATGGGAAGTAAAGAGACGAGGTGATGGGCGATTGGGATAATCTATATCGGCAATATTACACTCCAGCCACGGAGCTCTGTCAATCAGGGTAATATTTTCAGTTCCATCTCGATGACCTTCATGAAGAATCAAGCTCACAATATTTTGAGTCCATATCGTGCCTGGAAATAAACAACTAAATTAATGCATACAGAGTGATTATTATTTGGACAATGCTGAAATTATGCAAAGCATACTTTCCTATCAGAAAGGACAATAAACATTTTAGAGAAATGCAAAAACAGTTGCTTTTTCTAAAATATTTCACGGGCGTATGAGAGAATGTTAGCTCTGCAAAGTAAAATAAAATAAAAATGGTCAAAATGCGGATTTAGCAGCTTTATTTTCTACATTTCCTACAACTTCTAAAAAAATGCCAAATGTTAAAATTTGGTTAGCGCATAGCAAAGTTGCAGCAACCATAATATTATAACCAGATACAAGATTAACTCTTCCTTGGAAGACCTCTTTAAACTTACCAGATTTAGGATATGTGATTATAAATATATCATCATCTTTGATTTCAAAGCTTTCCAGTGAATCTATACTTTCAGATGATACCCCTTTTACAAAATAGCATCCTTTGTGTTTATACAGGAACTTATTTACTGGTTCCATTATTTGACCTGTTGATATAATAATAGAGCAATTGACAATTGTTCCCACGTTTATGGTCAATCATGTATTAATTCTTTTTTTTAAATCATGTTTCCTGAAAACAAAGAAAAACAAAATATATTATTAAGATCAGTTTCTGTAGAACTCTTCTGTAGAAGAGGCAGAGCCTGGGGACAGAGTCAAGAGGGGAATGAGTCTGGAGTCCTTACGTTTCCTCAAGCAGTCTGTGAAGAATTATGGACTTACTAAGTATGAAATGAAAAACGTATTGTTCATAGCTGGGCTACAATTTTAGATTAATCATATATAGTTTCCATTCTATGTATAAATGGGCACTCTGTAAATATAATTTAAAAAATTGATCAGTATTATTCTGAGTAGTCAAACTTTACCATTGCATTCCAAAATTGGGTTTGAGTGAATTTTCAATATTTAACCTACCGTATGTATATGCCAGCTAGACTGACACTTATTACATAATAAGCATTTGTGGTCAGTGTCAGGGGAAGATATTTCACCCTGAACTAGATGAGGTCTTAGACCGCGGCTTTTCCAAACAGCATTATCTTTAAGGTGCGGAAAAAAGAAAATCCCGGAAAACACATTTTCTAATTAAAAACAAGCTTTAATACAAAAATAAGAAATAAAGAAATAAAACAAATCTATCTAATTGTTACATTTTGGCAGAAGCAATTCTGTCTCCCAGTTTTCCTGGCAGACGGACAAAGATCAAAAGGGAAGAGAAGTCTCTGGAATGTGTGAAGAGCAGGCGCAGTACATCATTGTCAGATAAGACCTTATGACCTGCGCAGTAACTCTTTCATTTCAGACTAGCAAACAATTTAACGCAGTGACACCCCTTCTTTTGCTAGTTGGGCTGACGTCATCAAATCATCAATTAAGGCACATCTTCTTTGGCAGATACTCGTGTTGACCTGCGGCAAGTGGTTGTTAAGCATATCAGCAATCTGATCATGTGTACAAACATATTGCAATTTAACAAAGCCTTGCTTAACTAATTGCTTTGTGTTTTGATAACGAATGTCAATGTGTCTGGACCTAGAACCTGTGAAATGTGACTCAGAAATATAAACCACAGATACATTATCTTCCATCACGGTGATTGGTCGAATCGGACGTGTCCAGATATCTGTGATCAAAGCATCAAACCACGTTAGAGAATTACAAGCATCTGAAACACAAGCATATTCAGCTTCAGTAGATGAACATGAAACAAAACTCTGTTTTCTCACTTGCCAGTAAACAGGACAACCATTCGGGAACATCATGTAACCAGAAGTGCTTTTGCGTTATTTCTTATCACTTGCCCAATCAGTGTCGGCATAGCAAATTAACTTTGGTTGATCAGTGTGTGTTGGTTCTAGCAATAACTTCATGTGTTTAGTGTGTTTCAGGTATTTCAACAACTTCTTAATGCATGCCCAATGAAACTGTGTTGCCTTACCTACGTGTTGTGATAAAAGATTAACACTAAGTGTAATGTCGGGTCTGGTCCAACTACTAATGTATAATAGTGAACCAATGACTGAACGATAAAGTGTTTGATCCTCGAACTCAGGACTTGGTTCATGTGTTAAGTTGTGAAAATCTGTTTGCATGGGTGTCTTTGTTGTGCTAGCATCTCTCATGTTGCAATGATGCAAAATGTGGTCAATTTTCTCCTCTTGTGAAAGACTAAACCCCTTCTGTGTCTTTTCAATCTGAACACCTAAATAAGTGCTAATGTGACCTAAAGATTTCAGTGTGAAGTATCTCTGCAAACCTTTAGCAAAAATATCACTCATTTTCTTATTTGGACCAATGTAAACAATATCATCAACATAAACAAGAATTATCTCATATGCATTGTTAGATCTTTTTGTGAACACGCATTCATCAGTTTCGGACTTAATAAAGCCCATTGAATTTAGTTTGTCAGTAAGACATAAGTACCACATTAAACCTGACTGTTTCAGACCATAAAGACTTTTGTTCAGGAACCAGGTATCCCCTTCTTGCTTTCGGAATCCTGGAGGGCTTCTCACGTAGATCTTTTCATCTAGGTCTGCATGTAGATAAGCTGTGTCCACATCAAATTGGAAAACTTCTAAACCAAGAATAGTTGCAGTGGTTAAAGCAATTTTTACACTTTCAGTTCTGACTGTTGGTGAGTAAGTGTTTGTGTAGTCCTCAGGATAACGTTGAACGAAACCCTGAGCTACAAGTCTGGCTTTGTACAAAGACTCACCATTTGGTTTCTTCTTGATTCTGTAAACCCATCGAGTGCCAATGACTTTCTTGCTTGCTGGAGGTTTTGCAGGTGTGAATACATTAAGTTTCTTTAAACTGTCCATTTCATCCTGCATTGCATCATACCATTTGTCTTGCTCTGAATCAGGAAGCTGTTTGATTTGTGTGAATGTCTCAGGAGGAAGAGTAACGTTGCAAATCAAAGGTAATGGTGTTTTTGTCAGTTGCCACGAATATCGTTGTGGAGGGATTCCTTTTGTGACCCTCTTGGAACATCTCGGAACAACAGTCCAGTCTTCTTCTTCTTCTTCGTCCTCACGTTCATCGCTAGCGTCAGCATCCGCGGCTTGCGAAGACGGAACATCAGGTTGTGAAGAACTGGTAGAAGGAATATCTGCCTGTAAATTGTCATCAGGCTGCGTGGCATCTGGAATATCATCTCTAGGAAAATAAACTCCAGGATCATTGGAATGAATCCTGGACCAGTCAATGTCTTCCTCAAAATTAGCAGATTGTGAAATGACAATCACATGTTTAGGATCAATAAATTTGCACCATTTTGAGTTATCATCAATACCCATAAATCTCAGTCTCTTTGCTACTGGACCTCCCTTTCTTCTTTGACTTAAGGGAGTGTTCACCATAGCGTATGAACCAAAAATGTGGAGGTTCTTGAGATTAGGCTTGTAGCCATACAGCATGTAGAAAGGAGTTTGATTTATTACACTGCTCCAAGTACGGTTGACAATGTAATTTGCATATTTGATTGCTTCACCCCAGTATATGCTACCGAGATTGGCATCTTCTAGAAGACAACGCATCATGGTTTGTAGAACTCCTTGTCTTCTTTCTACGACTCCGTTATGAGCTGGTGTATATGGAGCGGATGTCTGATGAAGAATTCCATTCTTACGGATCCAGTCCTGGAAACGCTGAGACATGAATTCTGCACCACGGTCACTCTGGATTCTGGCGATGCGAACTTGGTATTGTGTAGAAACAAAAGCTGCAAAGTCTTTAAAGATCTGAAAGGTCTCAGATTTCTCTCTCATAGGATATACAAATCCATATCTAGAATGATTATCTACAATTGTTAGGAAATACTTTCTACCACCAAATGATGGTGGGAAAGGACCCACTATGTCAGTGTGTACCAAATCAAAAATGCGCGTTGACAGGCGTGTAGCGTGTTTGGGAATTGCAGCTGCTTTGGATTTAGCTTTCCTGCAAACTGCACAATCCAAAAACACCTTACACCCCTTTAGATCCAAACCTTTTGCAAACTCCGGCATCTTTCTAAGAACACGGAAACTGGCATGCCCCAATCTTCTGTGCCACTTGTGGATACACCTGGAATGCAAAGGTTTACCAGTTAGTGAATTCTCAACATTAACAGTTTCATGAGGAACCTCAGGTTTGCTCTGAGCAACCTGCTTCTGTTTTCTCTGTTCGTTGGCTTTAGGAGCCTTTGGCACAGTAACGGGTTCTCTCTCTGAAGCAACTCTCTCTGGGCCCGTGCTGTCCCTTTTTGGAGTTTGCATACTTGCCTGTGCTTGCTTTTTAGGCTTTGGCTTTAAGTAATAAACACCACCAATCAGCATGGTTTCAGCAACAATATCTCCATCTTTAACTATGTAACTTGCTTTTTCGAGGTGGTGAACCTGGAACTTTAAATCTCCAGACAAATGACTTTGGCTAAGCAAATTACTGGTTGCTGAAGGTATGTAATAAACATCAGGGATGAATGTATCGAGCTCTTCAATGTAAACAGTTCCTTTTCCCATGACCTTGCAAGTGTGGTTGGAAAAGGTGTACAGTTCTCGATACTCTGGCTCTGGCTCGCCCATCTCTGTGAAAAGTTCCTTTCTGTGGGTAACGTGCACAGCTGCTCCACTATCTAAAGTCCACAAAAGACGTCTGTCGTACTTTGGATCAGGTTGTGGAACGTTGGTTATGGCCAATGTTGCGAGTGGAGCTTGTGGATCACGCCTTGGACCACGACAACCTTGTCTTCCGCCTCTACCTCTGGAGTCTGTTCCTCTGGGCTGGTATGTGACGGGAGCTGGAACTCGTTGGGGACAATCCCGGGTGTCATGTCCCACACGGTTACAGGTGTAGCATTTTGGCATCCTTGGAGCATAGCCTCTTCCTCGGAAGGGACGTCTAGCTGGAGCCTTTGATGCTGGGGGTCGTTGCAGATGTGGCATAGCTAATTTGATAGCTTCCTCCTCCACTAAAAGTCTACAAACGTGGTTAACCGTGCGTTGCGCAATAGGCACGTGGTTAATCTTTGCAACGGCGTCTTTCCATTCATAATTCAATGAGTTAATAATGATGCTAATCATTTGGATATCATCGATTACATGGCCACTTTCTCTCAATTCACTTCTCATTCTTTTCAGTTTGGTCAAATGTCCACCAATTCGTTCACCAGGTTTCAACTTCGAACCATGGAACTCAGACATGAGCAAACATGAAGATTCAATTGAAATGGGCCTGTAACAATCTTCCAAAATAGCCCAAATTTGTTGGGCTGTTGCATCAGGTGGAAAGGTAACCTGCAGTTCAGTTTCCATCGACATGAGCAAAGTAGTGCATGCTCTGGTCTCTAGGTCTCTCATTGCAGGAGTCCATGGCTGGGCAGGAGGATTAAAAACCATACAGTGTGTGCCTTCTCTGCGAAGCAAGAGTGCAATTTCACTGACCCAGGCTTTATAATTCTCTCCTGACTCCTTTAATTTTGACTCACCAGCCAAAAGACTGACTGAAAACGCCTGCTGAGGGATATGCATTTGAACAACTTGCTGTGCAGGTTGAAAAGCTGGTTGTTGAACCAGGGGGTGCTGTAATTGCACCATTGGCCTTTGTGTGGCAACATTAAATTGGTTTGCTTGCATTTGCCTTTGGCTTTGCCTTGTTCCATCTAGGGAGGATCCAACACCACCAGGGGGCGCTGAAGACTTAACCTTTGGAGGCAAAGCTTGGGCATCTGGAAGACTTATAGATAAATCTGTCCAGTTTCGGTGCAATTCCTTTAACTTTTGCTCTAATAAATTTTCTCTGCCAGCAGATGGCAGTGCAGCTTCACTTCTTGGCTGCATCAGGCCTTTGTACGTGGCAGAAGAAGTAGAACAAAGGAGATCACGTGACCTCGGTGACGTGTACATATCTCTCTGTTCTGATTCGCCTAATGCAATGTCCTTTATGGGGTGTGTCTTAGGTTGTTTAGGAGAAGACAAGATGGCGTCCTCAGACATTTTGGGAGTGGGGAAACCCCTCCTACTTCTTTCCAATCTTTCATAATATTCTCTAGCTTCTCAGGCTTGTTTTTCAAAATGCTCTATCTGGTCACGATAGCTTTTCATTTCTTCCGTAGGGCCTAAGAAGGATTCATAATATTCACTTTCTGCGTGGGGGTGTTTTTCCTCTGCCAGCAGTTGCCGCGAGGGCTTTGGCCAGACATCAATTGTTTCATAATCTCCAAGAGTTTGGGAGTGAAGTTGCTCTGGTAACGTGGAACGTTTTGGCTTTGCCCCCAGCATGGTATAATCTCTTGGAGGTATTTGGGAATTTGCATAATGAGAAGGGGGAACTACTGACCTCGGTTCGTAGATCTCACCTCCTGTAGTTCCTTCCCCCACAGCAGGGTCTTCATCCAGTCCAGTTACTGGATTTCGGGAAGTTGGAAGCCAGCGTGAGAAGTCTTGCATTTCTGTGTCAGAAGAAATGGATCCTTCTGAGCGCGTTCCATGTTTTTTCTTTTTCTTCCTTGGCATGGCTAGTTAGCCTGGCCGCTTATCTCTTAAAGATAGCTTTGAAGGAAACAGCCGTAAATTATAACCATCCTCTGCTACCATTGTCAGGGGAAGATATTTCACCCTGAACTAGATGAGGTCTTAGACCGCGGCTTTTCCAAACAGCATTATCTTTAAGGTGCGGAAAAAAGAAAATCCCAGAAAACATATTTTTTAATTAAAAACAAGCTTTAATACAAAAATAAGAAATAAAGAAATAAAACAAATCTATCTAATTGTTACATTTTGGCAGAAGCAATTCTGTCTCCCAGTTTTCCTGGCAGATGGACAAAGATCAAAAGGGAAGAGAAGTCTCTGATATGTGTGAAGAGCAGACACAGTACATCATTGTCAGATAAGACCTTATGACCTGCGCAGTAACTCTTTCATTTCAGCTATTCAGTTCAGACTAGCAAACAATTTAACGCAGTGACAGTCAGCCCTCTTTGCTAACAGATAGCAAAGCCAGTGCTGAATGACTAATTTCAGCAAAGGCACAAATAAACATGGAGTAGCTCCCATTGAAGCAAATTATTGGCTCACTTGCAAAAGGCTCTACTGATTTGATAAATTAATAGGCTAGGCCCGTGATGGTGAACCTATGGCACGCGTGTGGAGCCATTTATCAAAGCAGGCAAAGCATTGTCCTGTCAGCTGGCCAGCACGCATGCACACGCTGGCAAAGCTGACTTCGACCTTCTTTTGAGGCCATTTTTCCGCCCTCTGGAGGCTTCAGAGCCTTCAGGGAAGCCTCCTGAGCGCGAAAAACTGGCCCTATGGGCAAACCAGAAGTTCGAGAATGTACTTCTGGTTTGCTCGTAGGGCAGGTTTTAGCCCTTGAGCTTTCAGGAGGCTTCCCTGAAGGCTCCAGAGGGCAAAAAACGACCCTATGAGCAAACCGGTAGTCACTTCCGGGTTGCTCGTAGGGCCAGTTTTTGCCCTCTGGAGCTAAAGGGTCTGGAGCCTTCAGGAGGCTTCCGATTTGCTCATAGGGTCATTTTTTGCCCTCCGGAGCCTTCAGAAAAGCCTCCTGAAGGCCCCTGAAGGCTCCGGAGGGCTAAAACCAGCCATACGAGCAAACCAGAAGTCTGTCCCCGAAATTCTGGTTTGCCCGTAGGGGAGATGTTTTGTGCTCCAGAGGCTTCAGGGAAGCTCCTGAAGCCTCCGGGGTGGGGGTACCTGTTTTTGCCCTTCCCAGGCTCCTATAAAGCCTCTGGAGCCTGGGGAGGATGAAAAAAGCACGCCAAAAATGGAGGGAGCACTGGTCGTGCGCACATGCATGCTGGGGTCATGCGCATAGCATTATGGGTGTGGCACACCTGCACACGACCCCCCTGCACTCCCCCCCTTCAGATCCTCAGACCCTCAATGTATTAAGGCAATATTCTACGCATTTTTCAAAGGAAGATTCAGTTTTATACAGACATTTATGCATGCACAGAAAATGAAAGCTGTGGGTTTTGGGTGGGTGTAGTATGTATTGTGTAACCGAGTCGGAAAATATATTACACAAGGAATAATTTCATGGTGCAACGTAGTGTCATAAATCTTTGAACTACATACTTTTCATTTCTGTAGATACTGATGGATATCACCAAGTTCTCTAATTGCTTTCTGCAGGTAAGTCAAATTATCTACATTCAGTTAATTGTCAAGCTTTAAGAATGTTGTAAATCCTAATTTTATGCAGTTACTCAATTGCTCACTTATTCAATTAGATGTTGGGAAATATTTGCATCTCACTGCCCATTTCATCAGTTCAGATAAAATGGTTGTCCAAACATTCTGATTGTGATGGACAATTTAAGAATTCAGAAGGTGATTGACACATTATTTCCATACCATGGCTTCACAGATATATCAATGGAGTAAATTGAGGGAGTCTTCACTATTGTGTGTGTTTTCAGTATCAGAGGTTTTATCAATAGTTCTCATAGCATCCAGGGATTGTTTGATTTGACTCTCCCAAAATCATTTTACAGCATTACCCATTGGAAGAGCAAATGAGAACATCCCTGGATGAGAAGAGACTTGATGAAATACAATTCTACTGCACAGACACACACTCCTTGAGAAAGATACTTGAAAAGGTTGCAGTAGATCAGCTTCAGGGATCTTCTCAAGATCAAGGAATTATAGATTAACTCACAGATCAAGGAACTGAGTAGATCTTCAGTTCTGATCTAAGTGCATTCCCCACCCCCACCCCATGGTATATATCCGTGATGGCGAACCTATGGCATGCGTGCCACGGGTGGCACGCAGAGCCTCTCTGTGGGCACGCCAGCCGTCACTCCAACCCAGCTCCACCACACATGCATGTATGCCTCCTGTCAGTCAGCATGTCTTCAGGTCTCTGCCACGCATGTGCAGAGGGTGGGGTGCATGCAGGAGACATGGGCGTGCATGTGTGGGGGATGGGGCATATGCACAGGGGGGGATGCTCACATTGTATTTTGGGCCTTGTGTAGAGCCTCTGCGCCCTGTTTTGGCTTCTAGGTTGGTGTAGGCCTTCCAGGCCCAAAATGGGGCACAGGGGGGCACGTTTTGGCTTCCAGGTCCTGCATCAACCTGGAAGCCAAAAATGGGCAAGCGGGTGGGGGAGCATGTGGGGTCACGCATGCATGCGTAGGACAGGGCGCACATGAGAGGTCGCACACACATGCATGGGGGCGGGAGGGTCATGCATGCATTGCATTATGGGTGTGGGTGCTCACGCATGCTGTTGCATGCATGCGCACACACTTTCGGCACACAACAAAAAGGTTAGCCATGGGAGAAGGAGAACCAACGTCGCGACGAGACAACGCACCGTCTCAACTGTCCGAGACCACCGTTGATACTTTTACCGCTGTACGGTCCATATGGACCTAAACCGTCCCGTAGAGATGGTGAACAGGGATATAAATCCTTGTTGGTCTCAGGGACATCGCAAAGTCCCTGATTGACCCAAGGGAAGTTATCCAAGCCGCCGATAAACAGACAGCCCCAGGCTGACAAAGTCGGAGACAGCTCCGAAAAGAAGGAAGTGAAAGGGAGTCCATCTGGTGACGTTTTTTTCTTTGAGAATGACTGCCCAAAGAAACTTTTAAAAAAAAGATAAATTAGTCCTTTAATTAAAAGAAGAAAGCGGCGAAAATTATCTTTATTGGACTGCCTTAGAAAGTTTTTTCTTTTCCTTTTTCTTTGTAACGATGTTTTGTGGATTGAAGTGATTGTAACGTTTCCTATTTCTCCTCTTAAGTGAACGAATTGATTTCTTTTTCTCCTATTCTTTGCTATCTTATTTTTTGGCTTGAACTAAAACTTTTTTTTAATTCTAATAATTCTTCCTATCATTTCTTATTAAATTCTATCAAAGACATTTAAAGACTATTGTTTTTCATAAGTTTGAGAAAGTCGAATCTGCCACTCAGAAGCCAGAATTTGGTTTTTTGTTCTGGAAACAATGTATCCTTTGTTCTCACCATTTGTAACCAATCAGCACGCTTTCTACAAGATGTAATGAAGGATGCTTTTGTGTGTGTGTGTTTTTTTTTATATTTATTTATTTAATTAAAACAATAAAAAAAATTCAAAAAAAAAGATTAGCCATCACTGGTATGGATTAATCTCTGGCACTCAGGCCTCATGTGATCCCTGGGTGGCTAATTGGGCCTTATCTGGTAGCTGTGTTGTAACAACCTCTCATTAGAAATACAGCAATGTTCTTTGCATGGGTCTGCCCTTAATGATGACTCAAAAATTACAAAAAAATCAAAACATGCAACAAAACTCAACCAAAAGATCCTTGTAAAGAGACTTAAGGTTGTGAAATAACATTTAAAACCTTAAAATTTTTAGACAGCTATTTTTTGAGGATATACCTTTCTTGAAAAACTCTTTTTTTGTTTCCGTTCATCATGACAAAATGGAACAAAGTTTGCTTGGAGACTGGTCAATGACACAAGGCTGGGAGAAGAGTTATGTAAGAATGGGGGAAAGAGTCTTCTCTGTTGCAGCATCTGTTGCAACACTTAGGCAAGAAAAACCAAAAGTATACATATAGACTGGGTAAAATCAGGCTTAACAGCAATAACAGTGAGAGGGATCTTGTAGTCTTAGTGGAAAATATACAATGGAGGCTGAAACATACAATGAATGGTTGCAGGAACTGGATATGGTTAGTCTAGTGAAGAGAAGGACCAGGGGAGACATGATAGCAGTGTTCCAATATTTCAGGGACTTCCATAGAGAGGAAGGGGTCAATCTATTTTCCAAATCACCTGAAGGCCAGACAAGGAACAATGGATGGAAACTGAACAAGGAGAGAAGGCTCCGGAGGACTAAAAACAGCCCTATGAGCAAACCGGAAGTCCGTTCCCGAATTTCCGGTTTGCCCGTAGAGCAGGGTTTTTTTGCGCTCTGGAGGCTTCAGGGAAGCTCCTGATGCCTCTGGAGGGCCTCTGTGAGGGTGGGAGGCTGTTTTCACCCTCCCCAGGCTCCTATAAAGCCTCTGGAGCCTGGAGAGGGCGAAAAAAGCATGCAAAAAATTGGGGAGGGGGGTGGAGCCTATCATGCGCACATGCACGCTGGGTGGATCTCACATTGCATTATGGGTGCGGCACGCCCACGCATGCCCCCCCTCCACTCACCCTGCTTATGGCACGTGACCCAAAAAAGTTTCGCCTTCACTGATTATCAAGTCTCCTACTTGACCAGAGATTGGACTAGATTACCTACAAGGTCCCTTTGGTTAATCTGTTAATCTTGGCCTGGAACAATTTCCTTCTTAGGCAGCCAAGTTGATTTCAACTTTATCTGCTTTTTTACTTCAGATTACTTAGAGCCCATAGTCTAACTGTACATTTTATCCTTTCAGAATTGCTGCTAAATCTTAACCAGATTTGTTTATGTTTTAGCTGCAGGAGCCTCATTAGTTAAAGTTTTGGTTTATAGTTGTCTCAAAGGTGCTTTTTCAAAAGACAACTGGACTTTATTTTGCCTTGAAGACATTTAGCTTTTTATCCAAGAAGCTACTTCAGTTTCGGAAGAGATGCTTGGATAAGAAGTGAAACGCCTTCAAGGAAAAACAAAGAATGTCTGGTTGCCTTTTGAAAAAGCATCTTTGGGACAACCATGACCTGGGTGACTGAGAATCTCCATAGACATTTATAGTTTATGGATGCCTGTCACTTGGCATACATGTGACACCTCTGCTCCATAAGCTGCACTGTTTGCCAGTGTGCTTTTTGTTTCAATTCAAGGTACTGATAGTTACCTTTAAAACCATTAATGGCTTGGGGACTAAGTTATTTGCAGATCCAGTTCTCCCTAGTCATATCTCCCTGTCCTACTAGATCTGGCAGGAGAGGCATTTTTTGGATCCTGACCATTAGGGAGTGTTATGTGGCAGGACCCAGAAGGAGAGGTTTCTCTGCCTTGACACTCTGGAACATCATTCCCCCAGATATCAGTTTGCCCTGACATTGCTGGCCTTTTGTGAATCCTTGAAAACTGGGCATGGATGAGACATGATTTGAGTCTCTATCATGGCTGTGTTATGGTTGCTGGTTGATTTTTCCTGGTTGCTATAGAATGATCCTAATTATACGGTGTTTAATTACTGCTAGCTGTCCAGAGTCATATGTTTGAGATGGATGGCCATATAAAATAACTATTAAGTGTAAAAAAAAATGTTATCCTTGCTCTGTAAAACCAATGATAATCCCATTTGAGAAATTGTATACACCCACTCTTGCTCACACTAACCCACAGATCAGTGTAAAAAAGTTGTAAAAGTATGGCACAAATAGCCAGTAATAAGAGACAGGCAGTGCATAGTATACAACCACAATTGTGCGTGGAATTATGGTCAAAAGTCATTGTGGTTAAAAATTGAATTACCACCTGTTTGAACTCGATTACATCTGCCTTTCTCAGGTGTTATTAAATAATAATCATTAAATAAACATAAGAGTGGAGCACAAACTGCCCTCCGGAAGCCCTGGGAGCTGGAGGTCTATCGAACTCCCTACATACAAAGGTGGCAGCTGCCAGACAAGCTTTCTAAAACTTTCCTCTTGTTTTAACCTCACCCTCCTGCACAAATCCACTTTTTTCAGTGAAGAAAGCAAAAAAAAAAATGCGGGCAGGGACAAACTTGTTCTTTCTCTTCCCCTTCCACCCCTCCCTCCCCTCACTTTGGTGGAATGAAGCTAAACTCACCCCCTCTGCCCTCCGATCTGTCTCCTTGAACAAATTAATTCGCTAAATTTACCACGTGCACCTAGATTGAGGGTGACAAAATTTGTGACTTACCTTGATAAGTAACTGGCAGGCTGAAGAGTAGAAGAAATGAATCTTCCAGGGATTTAGCTTAATGGAAGGGGAGGAGCTTAACAACAACAACAAACTTTAGAGAGCTTTTTACTGACTCCTTTTATGACCCATTTTTTGCTACGTATGTTTGGGCAGTTTCTCCCTTCAGTTCTCCACAGAAACAACGGCCGGAATATTTTTCTTTGCTCCTTCGTTCTCCCACCCCCTTTTTATAAAATTTTACTCCACCCCTTCCAAGCACAAGCAGGAACTGCTAATGTTCGACCAAGCACTGTGAGCCTGCTTATGAATAAATGCAAAGCTGTGGTTCATGTTTGTGACAGGCATGCCCAGGGCAGATCCAGACATATAAGAAGTTGTATCCGGGTCTATTTAAAGTGATTCTGCATGCATGCTGAGTGCAGGCCTTGTCATTTACTGCAATTCAAACTTCTCTCTGTGTTTGAAAATAATACAGCAGCCTCAGAGTCCAAAGGGTTTAATAATGATTCTGCAAATTACATTGTTAGATACCACTAACGTGGGGCAACTCAAGGCCTCTGCTAACAGAATGCATTAAGGCCTGTTGTTGGGGTTTTGGTAAATTGATTTCTTCAGACTGATTTTGTATGGATGTTATAAACCAGCGGCCACCAACATTTTGGGCACCAGGGACCTGAGAGGACGTGGTTTCTTGTGCTGCATGCATCCTGCAGATGGAGCTTCATTAGTTTGCATGGCTCAGTTGCTGGCATGCCACGACCCAGTGCCAGTCCACAGCCCAGGGGTTGGGGACACCTGTTATAAACCATGTTGTAATTTTAGTGATGAAGAACAGTGGGAAACACAGGACATATCCTGTAATTCTCACTAGACAGATTCTGAAATGGCAAACAGAGTGAGTACGGCGGTTGAGACCCCCAAACTTCTGGTTATGGGGGAAACTTCTGGTTATGGGGGATTTCAACCTGCCGTCAGCGGGTGAAGCATCCGAGGTGGCTCAGGAGTTCATGGCTTCCATGACAGCCATGGACCTGACCCAACTAATTCAGGGCCCCACACACGAGGGTGGCCACACGCTGGACCTTGTTTTTGTCTATGGACAGTGGACGAGTGATCTGGGAATAGGGGATTTGGTTATTACACCCCTGTCATGGTCAGATCACTCATCTCTCCGGCTCGACTTCCCTGGCGCTACCCCCCGCCGCGGGGAGGCGGAACCAGATTGTCCCAGATGGTTCTGCCCCAGGCGCCTGATGGAACCGGATAGGTTCCAGACGGAGCTTGGGCCACTTCCTGTAGCCCTGACCCGCTCCTGGACGGAGGACCTAGTGGCCGCATGGAATAGGGCGGCTGCCGGGGCCTTGGACTGGGTTGCGCCTTTGCGGCCTCTCCTGCGGCAACGAACCACCCTGGCTCCTTGGTTTACCGAGGAGCTGAGGGTGATGAAACGCCACAAGAGACGCCTAGAGAGCAGGTGGAGGTCCTCACGCTCCGAATCTGACCAAACACAGGTAAGAGCCTATTTACGGACCTACCTTGTGGCACTAAGAGCGGCCAAACGAAGATATTGTGCCGCTCTTATTGCATCCGCAGACAACCGCCCTGCCGCCCTGTTTCGGGTGACCTGCTCCCTCCTATTACAGAGGCCGCGGGAAGCCCCTTTGCAGGGTAGAGCAGAGGAGTTTGGGGAATATCTGCAGGACAAAATCGCTCAGATCCGGAGTGGATGGGCCCCCTTCAGTGGACCAGGGGAGACGTCAGAAGCGAATCTTGAGGGACCACGCTGGGAGGAGTTTGACTCTGTTGCCCCCGAGGATTTAGACAGGTTACGTGGGCGACTGCGAGCCACTACATGTTTATTGGACCCGTGTCCCTCCTGGCTTGTACTGGCATCCTGGGAGGTTACACGAGGCTGGCTCCTGGGTCTAGTGAACGCTTCATTGGGTGAGGGGTCCTTACCGGCCGCCTTGAAAGAGGCAGTGGTGAGGCCCTTACTCAAGAAGCCTTCCCTGGACCCGGCGGAGCTAGCTAATTATCGTCCCGTCTCCAACCTTCCCTTTTTAGCGAAGGTTGTAGAGAGTGTGGTGGCACAACAGTTCCCACATCACCTGGAGGAAACCGATTATCTAGACCCGCGCCAGTCCGGTTTCCGGCCCGGTCACAGCACGGAGATGGCCTTAGTCGCGTTGGTGGATGATCTCTGGAGGGCCAGAGATAGGGGTTGTTCCTCTATCCTGGTCCTATTAGACCTATCAGCGGCTTTTGATACCATCGACCATGGTATCCTATTGCGCTGGCTGGAGGGGGTGAGAGTAGGGGGCACCGTTTTGTGGTGGTTCTGCTCCTACTTCTCCGACTGGACGCAATGTGTGTTGGCAGGGGAGCAGAGGTCAACCCTGAGGTCGCTCACTTGTGGGGTGCCGCAGGGGTCGGTCCTATCGCCCCTCCTGTTCAACACATACGTGAAGCTGCTAGGTGAGATCATCCGTGGTTTTGGGGTCGGATACCACCTGTACGCTGATGATACGCAGCTGTACATCTCCACCCCAAACCACCCCAACGAGGCCGTCGAAATGATGTCCCGGTGCTTGAAGCCGTTCGGGTCTGGATGGGGGACAACAGACTCAGGCTCAACCCCTCCAAGACGGAGTGGCTGTGGCTACCGGCGCCCCGGTTCAACCAGTAGACTCCATCGCTGGCCATAGGGGGCGAGCAACTGCCCCCCGTGGAGCGGGCGCGCAATTTGGGCGTCCTCCTAGATGCCTGGCTGTCAATGGATGACCATGTGGCAGCCGTGGCGAGGGGGGCGTTCCACCAGGTCCGCCTGGTGCGCCAATTGCGCCCCCTATTGGACCGGGACACCCTACGCACAGTCACTCATGCGCTGGTGACGTCCTGTCTGGACTACTGCAACGCTCTCTACATGGGGCTTCCCTTGAGATGCACCCGAAGACTACAGCTAGTTCAGAATGCGGCCGCGCGGGCTATCATGGGGAGTACCAGGTACTCCCACATAACACCTCTCCTGCGCGAGCTGCACTGGCTACCTGTGGTTTTTTGGGTGCGTTTCAAGGTGTTGATTACCATCTTTAAAGCGCTCCATGGCACAGGACCTAGCTACCTGCGGGATCGCATCTTACCTCATACATCCCAGCGACCAATTCGCTCCCACAGGGAGGGACTCCTCCGGGTGCCGTCCACTAAGCAATGCCAACGGGCGGCACCCAGGAGTAGAGCCTTCTCTGTGATGGGCCCAACCCTCTGGAATGACCTCCCCCCCCAATATCAGAACCACTACCGACCTCCGCTCCTTCCGACAGAAACTCAAGACCCACCTGTTCCAATTAGCTGGCCTAGCCCATTTATAGTCCCATTCTTAACCTCCTGGCAAACATTTTATTCTGGGGTAGTTTTTTAGGGGTAGTTTTTAATGTATCTCTTACCTTAATTTTAATTATTATTGTACAGTTTATATGTTACCTCTTCCATCTATATTTATCCATATTTATCTATATCTGTATGTATTTATATTGTGTTTTAATATGACTGTACACAGCCCCGAGTTCCTTCTGGGACAGGGCGCGGTTTATAAATTAAATAAAAGTAAAGTAAAGTAAAGTAAAGAAACCAGTTTTAATTAATTGTTTATGCACATACCGGTAGAGCATTAACAGGATATGTTTCATATTTCACAATCTCTGAATTAATGCACTCTCAATGATTAGCTCATAGCACCGTTTTTATATTCCTATGGTACTGGTAGTTGCAGCAGTCACAAATCATCTGAAGTTTTTTTTCTGATGTAGAATACAACCATGACTCTGTTCTATCAGAAATAACAGAAAACAGAGTTGGAAGGGACCTTGGTCTTCCAGGCCAACCCCCTGCTCAAGCAGGAGATCCTATACCATTTCAGACAAGTGGTTGTTCAATCTCTTCTTAAAAATCTCCAGTGATGGAGTATGCACCACCTCTAAAGGAAACCAGTTCCATTAATTAGTTGTTCTAACTGTCAAGACATTTCTTTGGAGTTCTAGGTTGGTTCTTTCTTGGATAACTTTCCATCTTTTATGCCTTGTCCTGCTTTGGAGAATAGGTTAACTTCCTCTTCTTTGTGGCAGCTGCTCAAATATTGGAACACTGCTATCATGTCTTGTAGATGTCTTAATGAATCTATTTTTTACTTCAAATATAAAAAGTCTGTTGGCATTCCTTGGTAGCTGGGCTAAGCCCATTCTCTGCATTCAAAGCAACTACAAGTAGTCCTCAACGTACGACTACAATTGAGCTCAAAATTTCTGTTACTAAGTAAGACATTTGTTAAGTGAGTTTTGTCCCATTTTAAGCCACAGTTGTTAAGTGAATAACATGGTTGTTAAATGAATCTGGATTCCCTGTTAACTTTGCTTGTCAGGAGGTTACAAAAGGTGATGACATGACTGTGGGACACTGCAACCATCATAAATATGAGTCAGTTACCAAGCATCTGAATTTTCATCATATGACCATGGGATACCACAATGGTTGCAAGTGTGAAAATGGTCATAAGTCACATTTTCAGTGTTGTTATAACTTTGAACGGTCACTAAATGAACTCTTGTAAATTGAGGACCACCTGTATAACATAAACATCATATTTTTCGGACGTTTTGCTCTGTTAATTTTGCTTTTTCTTTGCTTTCCAATCTCCCACACCTAGGAAATTTAATATTTGAGTAGTTATATGACCTGATCAAATATAATTGTCGTGATGGCCCTGCCCATTTTGGTAACGAGTCTCACTCAGTACACTACTCAAATCTCTGGCCTCATCTGGAGGTGAAAACTTCAATTCCCAGAATTCCTCAGCCAGCCCACCATGAGAGAACATGCTATTTGCACATGGATTTAAAGGGAAGACTCGATTTGCTTGCCATTATGTGCATGATTTGCAGGGTACATCCTGTGAGAAGGCATTATTGGGTGGTGACCAAGGGAAATTATGCCCAGTCACTTCTGGTATAATTCTGAATCTGATGCTGTCCCTTCTGTTGTGACCTGATGATAAACCACCATTAAAAAAAGCATACACTCCTAGTACTATGGTCACTAGTTAAGTTAAAATACAGGTAATCCTTGACTTACAATAGTTCGTTTAGTGACTGTTCAAAGTTACAATGACACTGAAAAACTGAATTATGACTGTTTTTCACACTTATAATTGTTGCAGCATCCCCATAGTCAGATGATCAAAATTCAGATGCTTGGCAACTGATTCAATTTATAATGGTTGCAGTATTCTGGGATCATGTGATCACTTGTGACCTTCTGACAAGCAAAATCAATGGGGAAGTCAGATTCACTTAACAACCATGTTACTAACTCACTGTAGATCATAAAATGGAGCAAAATTGACATAACAAATGTCTCGCTTAGGAACAAAAACTTTGGGCTCTATTGAGGTCAAGGATTACCTGTACAGAAATTGTTGGTATTCTTTTGACCACTGTTTACCAGATACAATTGGAGACTGGAAGAATACATTGACTAAACACCACAGGCAGAAAAGTTTGATTATAAGGTAATGCTATCTATTATAAAGTTCTCAGAGCATGAGAAAGTGAATAATGATTTGCAAAGCAATACTAGCTCAAACCATCGACAAAATCTTCCATTATCAGAAAAGGGTTTAGTCGCTTGCTTTGTTCTTCAAAGAGTTCTTAGCAAGGGAATTAAGTCCCACTCTAGCAGATAGAAAAATACTGTAGATTGTTAAAGTGAAAACATATAGTTATTAAGATTTCTGTAACAAATCTGTTTTCCCTTTTCAATAAATCAGATTAAAGAAGGCTTTGCATGAATATTTGTTGCTAAGAGCCCACGTCCTCTTTGTCTAGGGTCCAATCTCTAGGAAGTGTCTCCCCCCCCCATATTTGAAAACCATTAATATAATGTAGCTGAGATCCGCAAAAAAAATACATCCTTTGATAGATCATATAACAACTTCCTTGTTCAGAATTTTTTTAAGCAAAGATTTTTGTGAACAGGAGCAAGATGAAGATAAAGTAGGTACAATGAATTTTTCCCTTATATATTGGAGTTTGCAGAAAAAAAATGTTTTCAGAGTTGCTTGTTCTGTATCCTGCCAGCTATATTATGTGCAGAAACTAATAAATGTTTTGTCTTGTTTGCCCTTTGCATGCAATGATAGCTATTATAGATTCAACAGGCTGGTCTTTGAATTGCTGTGTCAGATTCTCCTCCCCTTATGAAAAATCAAGGAATGGGGAAGGCGAGACAAGCTTAGTTGGTAACTTTCAGTTCCTTCAATGGGGTCTCTATTCAGCACAGCCTATGAATGAATAAGAGTTCAGTTAAGATCATCCAGAAGCTCATAGTCCAAAAGAATGTTGTTTATTGACAATAAAAGGTCAGTTTGCAAGAGCCCGTTTCCATTCCTAATTTTGGCTGTACTATGAGACAATAAGCTTAAACTTCCTTGCCATCTCCTATTTACCAGAGTCAGCAAAATATTAACATGTCCCAACACAATTTACTTCAAATCCCCTATCTTCTTTCTAGCATATAGTAGCATAAAACTATTTTAATTGAATTATAGCGGGGAAGAGAGAAGGTGAGACTGTCCTGTTTGGTTTCCTCCAGTTCATTCAATCAGATCTCTATTTAGACTGAACAGAATAACTAAATTCATTTATAATACATATAGTAGTAAGTAAGTAATACAGGAAAAATAAAACTAGGAATATTGTTGAGAAGAATGCCCAGGTATGCAAGTAGCTAAATCTCTCTGGTTGAATAATTCAATGCACATGACCAGATATGTACAAGACTTGAGTCTCATCTTCTTTACCCAACTAATCTATTATCTAGTTACTCAACTAGTTATTACCTAGTTACTCAATCTACTCAATTACCTAGTTACTCAATCTATTCAATATCTAGTTACTCATCTATTTATTACCTCCTAAATGACTATGGAGATTCTCAGTCATCCAGGTCATGGTTGTCCCAATGGTGCTTTTTCAAGAGGCAATTGGACTTTTTTTTTCTTTGAAGACATTTCACTTCTCATCCGAGAAGCTTCTTCAGCTCTGACTGCATGGTGGGGAATGGAAGGATTTATACTCCTTGCAGACAGATGGTCATTGCATTCTTTAAGGTGTTAAGATTACCTGGAGATTTATCTGTATCACCAAGGTCACCTGAGTGGTGCAAATGGGTATGGAGCCTTCTTGGAACTGTTGAAAGGACCGTATGGTAGATTGGAGATATATGATGTCATATCCCTCCCCCTCTGTTGAGAGAGAGAGCGGTTTAATTTTGACATAGATGGCCTCTTTAACTCCTTTTTGAAACCAGCGATCCTTTCTTCCAAAATATGAACTTTGTTGTCTTCAAAAGAGTGGCTGTGTGTTTTAAATGCAGATGGACTGCTGAATCTAGTCCTGATATGTTTGTTCTCCTCTGTTGTGCCATGTGTTTATGAAGTGGTTGTTTCATTTTCCCAATGTACAGATCTGCACATGGCTCACTACATTGTACTGCATATACCATGTTGCTCAGTTTTTGTCTGGGTGTTTTATCCTTGGGGTGGACAAGCTTCTGCCTTAGTGTATTCTTGGGCTTGAAGTGTGCACGTATATTATGTTGGCTGAAGATCCTCCTGAGCTTTTCCGATATACCTACAACATATGGAATGATGACATTGCTTCATTTATTGTTCTTGTCATTGTCTGGACAGAAGAGCTCCTGTAGGGTCTTTTGAGATTTGATGTGTCTCTCTCTCCCCCTTCCTTTCTTTCTCTTTCTCTTTCCTTTCTCTTTCTTTATCTCTTTCTCCTTTTTCTCTCTTCCTTCCATTCTTTCTTTCTCTTCCTTCTTTTCTTTCTCTATCCTTCTCTCTGATTTGTTTCACTCTCGTTTCCCTCTCTCTCATTCTCTCCCTCCAGCTCTTTCATTTTTCTCTCTCCCCCTTCTCTCTCTGATTTGTTTCCCTCTCTTTTCCCTCTCTCTCTCATTCTCTCCCTCCAGCTTTCATTTCTTTTTTTTCCCCTTTCTTCCTCTCATCTCTTTCACATGTGTGTGCACGCGCCAGCAAAATACCTTCGTGAGCCGGGATCATGATGACTCTTGATCAAGGATGGCGACTACTCCTCCCACTGCCGTCACTGTGCAGTGAGGTGAGTAGCTGGCTGTATGGGAGAGCCCCATTGTGCAAGAGACTCCTCAGCGCTGTGGTCCCCTTTGTGTTGGCTCAGGAAGGAGGAGAATGAGGAGCCGCAGCAGCTGCCATCGTCATATGCAGAAAGGAGAGCTTCAGCTCTCCTGCGCAGTGTAGGAGAGCTGGAGCTCTCCTCCCTGCATCCTGCAATGGCAGCTGCTGCGGCTCCTCATTCCCCTCCTTCCTGAGCCAACATGAAGGGGACCACCGCGGGAGTTGAGCTGCCTGTGAAGGACGCGGAATCGCAAAAAGCAGCCAGTCCCGGGCAGTGCAGAGAAAATGATAGGGGCACTTCGGCCACACAGCTCTGCAGAGAGGCTTATGCCTTCTCAGGGTGGAGAGCAGATTGCGTGAATGGGTCAGCAGGGAGCCACAGGAGAGGGGTCAAAGAGCAGCAGGACCCAGCGCGTTGGTAAGGCTGATGGTGGCCGGCCCTTGGTGGAGATGCAGCAGCTGCTCTGGGGCTGAGAGAGCCAGCGCGTGCTATCATGCCAGGGCTGCGAGGAAGGGAGTAGGCTGCTAGCTCCCTTCCCCACGGCCAGCTGGCCCTGACATGCTTGCCTGCCTTCCACGTGGCCTCTGCTTGCCTGCCTTCGCAAGCTGGCCATGGGGATACCGGGAAGGCCGCGTGGAAGGCTGGCAAGCATGGCAGGGCTGTGGGCCTCCGGCTGCCGGGAAGGGAGTAGGGGAGCAGGCTGGGATGGTGGAAAGCAGAAACTTGGCAGGGCGGGGTGAATGAGAGGAAACCAGGGCGTGGCTAGCCAGCGGTCCCTACCAGTTCGGCGCCCCAGGCCAAATGTCTACTACTGGTTTTCCCCAACTGGTCCGAACCAGTAGGATTTTATCCCTGAGTCTATTGTTATCTATGAGTTATTATCTCAACAAGGTGATATGGCAGATGTAACATAATGACAGGAGAAGGTGGGATCTCGACAATATCTCCATTACATAAGTTATATTTTAGTAATGGAGTTGGTAGAGAAATATTTTCTGTTCCATTCCAATTGCCTTCTTAGAAAATCAAGCATAAAATATTCTGGATCCAGACAGTTCCTAGAAAAAAACTGAACTTGTTTTAAATTTCTGGGAATTACCTAGGATTCACAATAGAGTACCAAAGATGTATTAATATGAGAAAAAAATACCAGTAACTTGAATTTGGTGTCATTTCAAATGCAGAAATAGATTAAGACTGAGAGTGGAATAATTCATATAAGACCAATGAGCAGAATAAACTTATTATAATTCTGGGCACACTCTGTGCTGTCAAACTTCCAAGGGAATTCTCAGATTCTCTTCATCACAGGAACAGAACATTCAAAGACACAGCATAGAGAATTCTCCAAAACCTTGTAAAAAAAAAACCGAAGTGGGAGAGAGAGTCATTCAGTCAATGAGGTCTGTTCTGTAAGCAAGGCTTTAATAAAAAATGCCTGTTTTCAAAGATAACAAAGTTTCAGAGTCCAAACAGAGGCATTTGTTTATGAAAGGAGGAAAACTGACAAAGGCCACAATTACAGATACAGAATTACAAACTAAATTAACCTAGTCCAACTTATCTATTCACAAGATAAAAATGTGACATTTTTTGCAGAGAATACCTGACAAAGGTCCAACTCCTCCTTGGATGGAAATCAGCATTTCCTCCTACCTCTTCTTTCAAAAAAAAATAAAACTAGAGAAAAAGTATTATTTTTCAGAAAAAACTATCCTTGAAGCTCCTCTGTCTAAAATGTCCTTGAAAGCAAGAGATCAGTGACTTCTTTCTGGCTTAAAATGTGAGATAGAGAAAATTATGGGATGAATAGTAAAGAGCACCAAGTTTGTAGTATAGAAAAAGTTCCTTCTTTTGAGTCAAAGCAGAGGAAAGAAGTTAAATCTTTTGTTTCTGGATAGGGTTTTCCAACTCTAGAATGGGGATCTTTACCTGGTTATAATTTCAAAACATCCTGAAAGCAAGACTCTATTATGCAGAATTCTCTTGCTCACTAAAGGATGTCAACATGGAGAATTGACATGGTTATAATTTCAAAACATCCTGAAAGCAAGACTCTATTATGCAGAATTCTCTTGCTCACTAAAGGATGTCAACATGGAGAATTAATTAGATACTCTTTTTTTTATTTACCAAATTATGTGCCTTTTCAGCATTAATGTCTACTAATTGCAGAATGATTTCCAACAATATATATTATTTAAAACACATGGAGGGACAGAATGAAACTCCCCAAAGAGAAAGTTTAATTACAGTATGAAATTTAAATATACATTGCTCATATCGTATTACAGAATTCTTACCAGATTTTGGATAAGTGACTGAACATATCACTATCCCGACTTCAAATTTTTCTACTGCCACATAGTACTCAGGTTTCACCAAATCTTCTGCGAAATTAAGGTAAAGGTAAAGGTTCCCTTCACACATATGTGCTAGTTGTTCCCAACTCTAGGGGCGGTGCTCATCTCCATTTCAAAGCCAAAGAGCCAGCGCTGTCCGAAGACATCTCCATGGTCATGTGGCCGGCATGACTAAATGCCGAAGGTGCACGGAACACTGTTACCTTCCCACCAAAGGTGGTTCCTATTTTTCTACTTGCATTTTTACATGCTTTCGGACTACTAGGTTGGCAGAAGCTGGGACAAATAACAGGAGCTCACTCCATTGCGCGGAGCCAGGGATTTGAAGCGCCGAACTTTCTGATCTACATTAAGCCCTGTGAAATTAAGCCCTTTAAAATCTAATAATTCTGCATATTGCTTCCCCCCCTACCAACATAAGAGTATCTGCAATAAAAGAGAAATTAGACCATTTTTCCATAGGCATACTGTCAAGGTGTCTCACTTCATAAGCTTTTGATTTCAACCATTCAGAGCTGGTAGTCAGCAATGATCCCCAAGAAAAAACAACCTGGAGAAAGTGGATTGTTTTTATACAGCTGTTAAAATTGTAACTTAAAATGTTTCATGTAAGGGTTTCAGTCTTATCGTAAGAAAAACATACAAGGTGGAATTGTTATAGCTGCTGCATATTCCTGGGAGATGGAGAAGGTTCTGCTTTGGCTAACAGCTCCTCAATTCTAGCTTCTCTTCACTGAATAAATTATTTAATTTTTCACTCTATAATGTGTGTTGTGGAAAATATGGAGTCAATCTTGTAATATTGGTATGTGAACACGGTGGATCTTGGCGCCCACTATGGCTCTTAGCCAACGAAGGTAGCCACAGACTTTTAAGATAAACTGTTGTTTCTTTAATGGCCTTACCCTGACTGTTTCTGCAAATATGGTTCAAGAAGAAGAGAGTAAACTTAACTTTCTATAAGTGGAATCTTACTCCTTCTGCCTTGTGATTGATTTACATGAGTAAAATGAAAAGTTGGGTTTTTATAATACGATTTATACATGGTACTGTTCAGAGTAAAAAAAACTATTTTCAAAACATTTCCTTTAATAGGTGAACACAAAAAACTACTCAGATGCAACTCCATGTGTCATTCTTGATTCCTTGAGTCTTACATATATCTTGCTAGATTAAAGCAATAACCAGCATAACTAAATATACTTTGTGAAATACTAGGGAGAGGCCCCATTCACCCTTTTCCTGCCTATCAAAGACTGCCAGCTTTGCTTTCTCTTTATCCTCTAGGAGGGGGCCTACATTTCACCACAGATTATTTTTAATCATTTGGGGCATAACACAATTAGCATCTGGAGCCTATAGGCTTTAAGATAAGTCAGATGTTCAGGAGGCCTCTTGCACTGAAACTGGTGGTCAATTATGCACTTGCTCAAGATCAGCTGACTCTCATTCAAGTTACAAAATAGGTCTACATATAACTCTCTCAAATATTCCTTTGAAGCTTGAGTTATTACTAGATTAACTGGAGAGGGCCAGTGATTTTCCTGATCCTCTGGTGATATACAATACAGGTGTCAAACTCGATTACATCATGTGATGTATCATGATATTTTTTTGCCTTTGTGGAGCCAGGGTGGGTGTGGCCTGCTTGATGCGGATGCATTTGGCCTGCGGACTGTCACTTTGACATCCCTGAATTATACAAGAAAGGGGAAGAATCCTGATTTCTATCAAGCTTCCTTCAGTGCCATTTTTTTCTTTTCTTTTAAAAGAGACTTCTGTTGGAACTTTAAGCTCTTTAAGAGATGCATTTGGGCCTCTAAAGGGAAGTTTTTTTACTTTTACTGCATGCTTTTTCATCTGTGCAAAATTCTGATAAGACCAATTTTTTTAAATGCCCTAATTTCCAAAGCATTATTGTGATGAAAACTGATTTGAGGCAAATAATTAAGATTTCATACCATTCTAAATTTGCTCAGGAATTCAAAGAACTAATCTGATTCTGAATTACACTGAAGGCCCATTGACACTATTCTCAGTGTCCTGATCTTTCAGTGAAATATACAGTTGACATGATTGTCCTCCAACACTTTTCCTGACAAAAGACAACAAAGAATGTAAGGCTGTTCCTTTTACGCTGCTCTACTTAGGCAGCCCCACTCCTCTAATATTGTGGATGTTGTCATCTAGCAAAACTTTTCCAAATGGATCAGAAGCACTTTAATCAATTCTACCAATTAAGCTTACACCAACAGTAGTCATCAGTTAAGGATGATAATTGAGACCGGAACTTCTGCTGCTAAGCAATGCAATCATAAGGAACAGCATCGGCATCACATTGCTTAGTGATGGCAATTTCAGCATTCTTCATTGTTGTCATTAAGCAAGTACTGTGGGTTGTTAAGCCAGGGTCTCCTCACAATTTCCTAGCAGTTTTCAACAAGCAAAGTCAATGAGGAAGCTGCTAGGAAGTCACCAGCAAGGGAAGAAGGCTGCATGCAGCCAACAGCTATTACGTGAAGGCCAGGGATGTCTCCTCAAGAAGACAACGAAGATCAGCTGGGGACAGCAGAGGCCTTAAAATGCAGGGCAGCTCTGTGAACTCTCCTGCCATGGCAGCAACCTTCCCTAAGCCAGCGGTGAAGGGCCAGGTGACATACGCTGAATCAGCAGCAAAAGAAAGAAGGCAGTGAAGATCAACTGAAGGTGGCAGGGGTGATAAAGTGCAGAGCAACCAAAAGGGCAGAGATGGGATGATAAGATGGAGGGAAAAGAATTGAAGTGCACCTTGTGATCATAAATGTGAATGATCATGTGTCCATAGGGGACCTGCAATGGCTATAACTTCAAGCACCAGGCATTAGTACCATCTGTTTAGCTCCGCGATAACTGGACTTTTGCTGAACAAATGGTTGTTAAGCTCCTCCTAAGTAGTCCTTCTACCTGTAATTAGAATCCTGCTTTCTTTGCTAAACATTTCAAAGTAAAATCTGACTATTGCTGACTACTGCTTGAATTGTAGGCTGTCCAATGTTCTGTTGAATTAGTGAGACACTGAAAGGAATGTCCATGGTGAAATTCTTTCACAGCAGTATATGCTAGGCCCTCTGGCATGCTATTATTATGTATATGATGAAGCATGCATAAATAAAACATGAAGTGCTAGAACAAAGTAGCAAGACATTCTAATAGTATGAAAATGTAAAAAGATAGGGGTAGAGCTATTATTCAGTGACATTTTAATTCAATTTCTGTACTCTGCACTGGCACCTCCTTTTTCTGTATTTACAAATTCCTCCCACTTCTCTGTATGGATTTTTTTTTACAAGTTCAGGGTTTGTTTTTCTCAGATCAAATCTTAATCCATTGATTGTAATAGGAATTGACCAATCTGTCATATCTCTGGAGCCTGGTGGTGTGGACTGAGAGAGAATGACTAACCCAAATTAAGCCACTTGGTTGTCAGCCTAAGGCTGGACAAGAAGTTACAAGTAGTGAGTTTTAGTCATACTTTAGGTATGAAAACCAGATGGGTGACTTTTGTTCAGTCATTCTTGCTCAGCCCAACCCACCTCATAGGGTTGTTATGGAGAAAATAGGAGGAGGGAAGAATATTAGTTATGTTAATATTGAGTTATTTACAATTTATAAAGGTAGGGTATAAACAGATAAGTAAATAAACAGTTACTGTAAACTTCATAGGGTTTTTAAATCAGCCAAGTGCTCCCATTTATTGGTTCTCTCATTTAATGTGAAAAAATATTGGGAGTGAAGAAGGAGGAAATCGGTTAAAATTTGCTGTTGACAAAACATACACAAGACTTAAGAGTTAAGGTGGGTTTATCAAGACTGGAGATTTCAAATACTTTCTTAGCCTTGGAAACATGCTTCAACCGCAATAATACAAGAGCACACAATAGATATAAACTTAAGGTAAACCGCTCCAAATTTGATTGCAGAAAATACAACTTCAGCAACAGAGTGGTGAATGCCTGGAATGCACTGCCTGACTCTGTGGTTTCATCTTCAAATCCCCATAACTTTAACCTTAAATGGTCTACTGTTGACCTCACCCCGTTCCTAAGAGTAAGAGGCGTGCCTAAGCGCACCATTGTGCCTACCGTCCCTGTCCTACTGTCCCCATTTATTTGTATCCATTTCATTCATACTCATGTTTATTCTTATACCTATTAGTTTGTAAACGACTGACAAATCAAATAAATAAATAAAATAAAATATTATTGAGGGGCTAAGATGAACGGCAATTGAAACACTCCCAGGGTCTTTGAAGAAATGCGGGCAAAAGAAAGAGAGGGGGGTGGAGAGAGAGAGAGAGAGAGAGAAGGAGGGAGAGATAAAGGAGGGAGGGAGGAGGAGAAAGAAAGAGAAAAGAAAAAATACCACCTTTCTGAAGGTTGTGCTACAGTATTTGTTGGGTTATTCCCGATAGCGAGCCTCGAAGGAGCGGGTTGCTTTAATCCTCTCCATTACTACAAGCTCTTGCGTCAAACTAGCGGGACCCTGTCAACCCGTCCTGGCGCTTGGGCTGTATGTAACTAGCGGCAGGCCCCGCCTTCTCGACTCGCGGCGGATGGCACGGGGTTGAGCAAGCGCCACAAAAGCCCTCGTCGTCGCCGCGGTTCTCCTGTTTTCACCAGCCGCTGAGCAAATTGTGCCTTTCTCTTCCGCCGCTGCTGCTATTACTGCCGCCGCCGCCGCCGCCGCCGCCATGGCCTCGGGGACCAGGCCTCTGCTAGGACACGTCTGCGTGGTGACCGGCGCCTCGCGGGGCATCGGGAAAGGCATCGCGCTGCAGCTGTCGGAAGGTCTATATCACGGCCCGGCACCAGGAAACTCTGGAGAAAGCGGCGGCGGAGGTGCAAAGCCGGGGCGGCAAGTGCGTGCCGGTGGTGTGCGACTCTACTCGAGAGGAAGACGTGGCTGCGTTGTTCCAGCGCGTCCGACAGGAGCAAGCCGGCCGCCTGGATGTTTTGGTCAACAGCGCTTTCTCCGCGGTGACCACCCTCTCCAAAGAGATCGGTGTGCCGTTCTGGGAAACCGAGCCGTCCCTCTGGGACACAGTCAACAACGCCGGCCTGAGAGGCAACTATTTCTGCATGGTTCATGCCGCCCGGCTCATGGTGCCCGCCGGGCGCGGTCTCATTGTCGTCATCTCCTCGCCCGGTGGGCTGCGGTACATGTTCGACGTCCCGTACGGGGTGGGCAAAGCTGCCTGCGACCGCCTGGCGGCTGACTGTGGCGTCGAGCTGCGCCCTTTCGGCGTGGCCTGCGTGTCCCTTTGGCCCGGGCTCGTTCGCACTGAACTGGTCATGGAGCAAGCGGAGAATGCCGAGAAACTATTCAAGGACCTGCCGGGGCGGCTGGCCAACAAGGCAGAGTCTCCCGAAGTGAGTGGGAAATGCGTGGTGGCCTTGGCATCGGATCCGCACGTCATGAGGCACAGCGGCAAAGTGGTCCTCAGTCCAGATCTTGCTCGCTCCTATCGGTTTAAGGACGTGGATGGGCGAGACGTCTATAATTATATTTCGGTTCGGGAAATCCTTACCGAAATGATGCCCAAGCTGTCTTTCCTTTTCTGGTTCATTCCCCCCTTTATCACTTTCCCTAAGTGGGCCCTTTCTCTTTATTCCAGCAAGTTTGCTATTTACCCTCCCATTCAGCCTGCGGATTTTAAACCAGTTAAAAAAGACTGATCTGTGTGGGCCTTAGGAGCATGTTTGGCTACAAGATCAAGCTTTTGTGGGGGGGAAATGATTGTTTTGGTGGGTCCTTCTCAGACTGGTAAATTAAAAATCTGGAAGAGTGAGTTTTTGCAGGAAGCGGGTTTACCCTTCTAAAAACTCCTTTGAAGAATTGCTTGAGGATTTCCCTCTGAAATGAAAGCTTTAGGAGATCATTTCTTACTCTCTAAGATCTGCTTCAATGTTTTTGAGACAGCATTAGCTGCTAAGTTACTTAATATTTCTGTACTATCTAAAATGCAAGGTTTGGGGTTTATCAAAGAATCATTTACATACCGGTACTTGAAAGTGATCCGAACTACTTGCAACTAAGAATAGTGTAGTTAAAAGATTTCAAGATATCGGGAAAAATGCTTTTTTGTTTTGCTTTTAACAATGTTGAGTACATTTATATACCCTGCCAGAGCCTGTTTGTATCCCAGTCTTCGTTTCCATAAAAATAATTGTCAATATGAAATGCACATGATATTATGAAGCTTACTTAAAACAAAAATCAAAACTTATGGGGAAAAGGGTTCCTCTCTTCCCTTCCATTCACTTTTGTCAGATTCTTGGAGGCGGAAGTCCCAACGTAAAGCTTGGGGGAGGAAATTCTTTTATCTGTATCTTTTTCAGCCTTCAAAAGATTCCAAAATTCTGTTCATTCCAAAGTCAAATATTAGCAGAATTAGTCCTGATGAAAGAAAATTCCTTAAAAGACAGTAGCTATATTAAGCCATACAGGGTACTCAAATCAGCAAATATTAGCAAATGTAATCAGAGCACTATCAGAACAAAGTTTACTAAAAACCAGTATGAAACAGATAAGGGGGTATAAAACAAAGTCCTGAATAGGGGGGGGGGGGAGAAACTCTCACTTTGCTCAGTTTGCTGTATCTGTATAATTCCCAAAGCAGCAAGTTTTTCTTGTAGTGAAGGACAAGCTTGTTCTTTTCATAAATAAACCATTGTTTGTTCCTAAACAGTCTGAGGAAGCTGATGTGATCCTTCTCATAAAGTGTGTGCTTACTTGCTAACTTTTGTATTCTGTTGAGAACACCTTGTGGTGGCCACAAATCAATAAAAATTTAAAAGCACCACTTAGCTGTTTGATTTTCTTGCTTTTTTCAATAGTTACCGTACAACTTCATTACTTAGCACTTTTCATTCAATGGAATAGTTGGCCCAGAAAAACAAGATAAAGTTGCTTTTTTAAATATGATGATATTCCTAAGTGTAAGTAGCAGCCACTGCCCTATCTTAGATCTTTGGGAAGGGCTTGATAATCTGAAAATCTGGTTGACTGTGGAACAAGCCATAATAATAAAGTTGCATGCCAAGCAGGTAAGACGTGGCAAGGGCTAAGAGCAGATTGAAGAGACAGAAGAACTAATTATGATTGCACTAGACTAAGCCTTAAGAACAAGTGCATAGAAAGCCAGAATTAAGAAAACAGCAACAGTAAGCAAATGTCACCTCTGCAAAGAAACTGAAGAAACAGTGGACTACCCTATTAGTTGCTGCAAGAAGATCAGACCAACTGACTACAAACAGCAAAGTAGCAACAACAATGCATTGGAAGATCTGTACTACCATTTGCCTGTAAACCAGGGGTGTCAAACTGGATTTTGATGGCCAGATCAGCATTGTACTTCTCCATGGGCTGGTCAGGCTGGGGTGGGGCGAGTTGGGACGGACACCTCTTGCAGCACTCTGCTGGCCAAAATGGGGTGTGGGGGAGCCGTGCACGCCCCCGTGCCCCATTTTCACTGCCAGAGGCATCGCGGGCCGTCCTTTGTTATTTCCTTGAATTTGACACCCCTACTGTAAACAAAAATGGTGGCACCATAAAATTAATAGAAAATGAAGAAGCTAGTGTTCTGGGACTTTAGTATTCAAACAGAAAAGCACCTACCACATACCCTCCAGACTTAGCAATTGTCAATAAGAAAGACAAAGTCGATAGTGGATGTGGCAGTACTGGAGACAACAATATAAGAACTCGAGAAAAATCACAAAATACAAAAGATGCAAATAAAAATAGAACAGCTGTGGCAAAAGAAAACAAAAATAATACCAAATGCCTTGTGTGAAATCTCAAACATCTGGAGCACCACTTGAACACCATCAGCATTGACAAAATCACCATCAGTTAATTACAAAAGGTAATTATTGATAGTAAAACTTGAGTTATTTATAAAAAAAATAAAGGGATTGAAGTCTTTGCTGTAGAATTTCCCATTTTGATGACATATCCCTTCATCTGTAGAGAAAGCTACAGAGGCATCCTATAACATCTAACTTAGTTTTCCCAGGAATCATAGGATTATAGATTACTTAATTACTACCATACTTTTTACTTAATAAAACCAACCAGACAGGTTTTAAGCAAAACCCAACCCACGTTGAAGCAATGCCACCTAAAAATTGCATGATTTAATATTTTAATAGTCAAGTGCTGAGTATAACATAAGTCAAGGAATTCCAATATAAGGTCTTTATCATTTCCCCTCTTGTAGTCTATATAGTGCTCTTTCAGCTAGCTTTAAGGAAAAAGAAGCTCAGGTTAAAATGTTTGTTTAGTCCCAGAATTTGCCCAGAGGCTTTGTCCAGGAACATGAGTATTTTTCAGTATAATTTTTGTTTGCTATTGCAACATAATTTTTGTTCGCTACTGCAACATAATTTTTGTTCCTGCAGAAAAAAATATGTTATTTTCCCCTTCACAACTATCAGAACTCAGGCCACTGAAACAAAGCACTGAGGTAACTCCTCAGAAGTTATGACACCACAAGTTCAATGAGTACTAAGAATGCCGTAATAACTTGACAACTGAGATAATTATTGTAGGATTAGCTTTCACAGACTACAGACCACTTTGTCAGGTTCATGCATCAATGCAAGGATTCCAAGGCTTGTTTTAGAACAGGGGTGTCAAACAAGGTCTGCGGGCTGGATCCAGCCCGTGGGATGCTTAGATCTGGCCCGTGGTGCCGCCCTGTAAATAGCGAGAGACCAGCCTGCAGTGCCTCTGCCAGCGAAAATGGAGCTGAGTTTTCACTAGCAGAGGGTTGTAGGAGCCGTCCCAGCAGAAAACGAAGCTCAATCAGCAGTGTGTTCGGGCCACCACAGGTGCTGCCGACATGAGTGACATCAAGCTGGCCATGTGTCCCCCCCCCATGCTCCCCCCGACAAGGTCAAACACAACCTTGATGCTGCCCTCAATGAAATCGAGTTTGACACCCCTATTTTAGAAGAAGGGAGCACTCACTAAACTATAGGCAGTTTTATTGCATTTGAATTAAAATGTTTCAAGAGAATAGCTTCTATATTAGAGACTACTGATACAATGAAAATAATTTTTCTTCTTCTGTCTTCTTTACGTAACTATAATCTAATCAGTCTTCCTGTTCTGCTCTTGTCCTTCATCACATGACTATAGGAAGCCTGATATATTTACATGCCCAAGCAATTTTTCCACCCCTCTGCACACTTCTAGAATCCTAGCTTTCATCAATGCTGCCCATTGCATTACTCGCATAAGGACTATAAGGCTTCACTTCTCAAAACTGTAATAGGGATACAGGAATGACATTGGAAGTCAGGAAGAAGAGCTGCAGATGGTGTGTAACCTGGTGTGTAAAAGTTGTCTCGGCTCACAGAAGGGGAGAGGGCATGGGGAGTGTTTCAAAAGGGATCCTCCCTAGTTTTCGAGACAGTAAAAGAAGAGGGGAGAAGTAATTTCAGATTTGGAAGGTTCTGTTAATGTAACCTTACAACAGAGTTAACACTCATATTTGTACTTGTTGTCTGGATTACCTTGTAGGGCTAACAAAGCACAAATATGTGTTCTCTAAAACGTGAAAGTGAACTGTACATTAAAGAAGGCAGGCATACAAAGTATTGGACTCCAGATCATTAACAGCAGCTCAATAGCAGAATCTCCTTTAAGAGTTTTAAATTTATTAGCCTTTAAGACTTTTAAGTTTGAGATCCTGAATGGTTATTACATTCATGAAAAATAATCTTGAGGAACACCCCCTCCCCCATATTTAATTAAGATATACATGAATCGTGATCTGGAGAAACAGAACATTATAATTATGATATCCAGTGAAAAGTAGGATGTAATTTCTGTTGCTACTAGGTTAATTTTCAAACACATCTTCCTATTAGCAATAATAGTTTAAAGGATTTTTGTTTCTGCTGCTATTAAAAATTAAGATGAGACAGAGAGTTATGAAGAGTCTTGATTTGGGCTCGTAGTACTGTTACAGAAAGATTTGCATACCCCTAGATTACTGAGAATAGACACCAGTTTAATGTTCATATCGACTGAAAACTCACGTTCAGTTCAGGTAAATTTAAAAAAAATCGGCTGTAATGACATAGTAACATAGGATATAATATTTATAACTCAACATCATGCAAGAACCATACATAATAATTAAGTATTTCAATATTTATTATAAAATGTTTAAAAACTGCTATGTACATCACTCAACAACCTGCATAAACAGATCTCCTCTGCAGCGTTCAATTTCCTTCATTTTTCAGATATTATTTCAAGGAATTTTCTGTGCTGTGAAGAATTGAGAAGCCTGCCTACGAGCCTTGTAAACGGGAGACACATAAAATTAGTACAGTACAGTAATTAAAAGAAACAATTATATTCTAATTCAATAAAAATTAATCCAGTGGTTGGGTTCTGCAATACTTACAACTTTTTCCTCTTCTGTCAGCATACCATCCACAGACACTATTTGATATTGCTTATGTTTTAAGCCTCCTGGAAGTCTTCGAAATAATTTTAGATTATTCCCATCAACGCCTTTTAAGAGTTTTTGCATTTCTTCTGAAGGGCAGCCAGGATCAAATATTAGTAGACATAAACTTTTGTTTTTCCTTTCCTCAATTCCAACAACAGTACGACTATGACCTAGTTTCAATGCCAAAAACCAAACATATTAATACACAGTATACATGTAAACAAGAATTACAAACCAATATGGCAAATGAGCCATACTGAACTGCTGCTTATCTAAACATCTTGTGCTTGGAACAAAGGCACTTACACTAATATTCTCAGGAAATGATTTCCACCAAATTATGTTTAAAGCTGCTAATAATACCATATCAGACATGTAATAAATTACAACATAATTACACAACAAGTGTTCAGAAAATGTGAAGCCAGGACTAGAAGGCAGCCTTGCTCAAGAGATCTTCATCAATCCCTCAAACAAACTAAGCAGATTTTAAGTTGAATAGTCCTTCAATTCTATGAACATATTTGTTAAGGTAATGATGATTTAATAGCTGACCAGCTGCTGTAAGGCTGTAAACCGAGATGATGAAATAAGAATGAGTCAGCAGGGTTACTGCCACTTTAAGAAGCGGTCTATATAAGGGAGGCCATGTGAGGGCCTCTTTCTCTCAGTGTATGCCTCCGTGTTATAGCTGAAGATTGATTGATTGCTTGGCTTTGCCTAATATGTGTGAATGTGTGTGTGTATGTGTACACACGCACACACGCATACATACATACTGTTTGAAAGACAAAACCTCTTTGTACTGTAATCTGCTCCTGGGTTGTCTCAACATAGTAGTCACAGTGCACACTCTGACAATATGCTATTCAGGACTTTGTAAGAAATCATGAGCACTTTGAAGTGCACTGAGAAACAGACTTTTACTATGCTAATGGTGTCACAGCACATGAAACACAATACGCACAAGGACAAACTGTTTCAGGAACAAGGTTTAATTTTTTTTTAAAATGGTGTTCTAGCATTGTACAATAATTTTCAGACAAGACTGCTCTTAGCCTTTGAACGTTATTCTACAGGGTCAAAGAGAAGGAAGATTAAAAAATAATTAAATTCCCTTTACTGCAAATATAATTGAATGTGAACTATTGCTCATGACTTCGGCAATGTTGTTAGATGAAGTACTACAAAAATATTTGAGATATTAACTTTTAAAACATTGAAATTTGAATACTCTTTGCTTCTAACATGATGAAGTATGATTCGCATAGCGTGTAAGAGAATTGTCATGGAGAATAAATTACTATTTTTAGAAATATTTTACAAAAAAATCAATCTAGGACAGAGTTCTACTGACCTTGGTGCTGCAGATAAATTGGTGGCTTGGAAGTACTCATAACCTTTCCATTGCTATCTTTACCTGAAGAATAATAGTTTAATACCCATTCAAACAAACGAGGGTGTGTACCAGAAGAGCCAGTAGGCTGATGAAAGTCAATAATTTGACACCTATAAATTAAATTAAATTAAAATGTCTCAATAGCCAGATAATAAACGCCATCTGGCATCTTTAAAATTCTATGCACATAATGATTCTGCCCTTAGATTAAAAACCATGCCATTGTAATTCTACAAAGTCAACTATATTCAGTGGCTGAGCCTATTTATTTCTGGCTTAGTTGCCAGGCAAGATATACGAAACCATACAAATACCAGTTTTAATTTTTCTTTCTAAAAGGTAGGAACTGTGTGTAGAGACTGGACAATTCACTTTTCTATTTCATAAGAGTTCTGATTCATCCTGTCTCCTAGTGACTTAGTAGGAAATTATTTCAAGGTGAAGAAAAACAGGATGGGAGAGATGTTGGAAAGCACCCAGCCTGGCAGGGATGAGGGATCAAGTGCATAGTTAGCCTGAGGTCACTGTTGTTCACCAGACCCATGCAGAAAACATGGGCATAGAAGGTGTAATTAATACATGTTTTATTCTGCCTTTTTTACTTTGTAATAAACTCAAGGCAGTCAACATACCGTATTTTTCAGAGTATAAGGCGCACCAGTGTTTAAGACGCACCAAGATTTTAAAGAGGTAAATTTTTTTAAAAAAGGTTTTTGCACTCTGCAGGCCTCCCAAACCCTCTGCATACCTCTTTTTTTTGTGAAAAATGGGGCATGCAGAGAGTTTGAGAGGCCTACAAAGTGCTGCTGGGGAGGGCAAAAACGAGGAAATGGACCTGTTTTTTGCCAAAAAAAGGGCATGCATAGCCTTTAGGAGGCTTGTAGAGTGCTCCTGGGGGCTTGGGAGACAAAATCAAGCAAAAATGGCCTGTTTTTCTCTCGCTTTTGCCCTCCCCAGCCCCCAGGAGCACTTTGCAGGCCTCCCAAACCCTCTGCACATCCATTTTTGTGAAGTGGGCGGGGTTTTGGAAGGCCAAAAATGCTGTATTCAGTGTATAAGACGCACCCAGATTTTCACCTTCTTTTTGGGGGGGAAAAGGTGCGTCTTATACTCCAAAAATATGGTACTTAAGGCTCCTTCCTTCTCCTATTTTCTCCACAACAATAACCCTGTGACATAGGCTGGGGTGAGAAAGAGTGAGTTGCCTAAAGTCACCCCAGCCAGCTTTCATGTATAAGGTGGGACTAGAACTCACAGTCTCCTAGATTCTGGACCAGCATCTTAACCACTACACCAAGCTGGCTCTCATATTTTTATTTTATTATTTTATTTTATTTATTTGTTATTCACCTAGGTGGAGATGGAATGAAGCATCCACAACAGTTCATAAGGAACAATAATTTTTAATCCTTGTTGTCTGTATTTTCCTGGAGGGAGATGAGAAAATTATTAAATGCAATTTGATTATCTGTAAAGACTGGGTGTCAGCAGTGTGGAAATGCTTTAATCTTGGCTTCTAAGATCGTTTTCACATTTAGTAGTTTGTATTTACAAAAGGATTTCTCTTCTTTTAAGAATTTATACCATCCCCTTGTGTGAAACTGCTAGGACGTAGATATAATAAACTCTTTTATCCTGATATTATTTTTTAATATTGTTGTTTTCAACTACTATTTGAAGTTGAACTACTATTTCTAGACTGCCCCCGGGGAGAGGGGGCAGTCTAGAAATTTAATAAATTATTATTAATTATTATTATTATTATTATTATTATTATTATTATTATTATTATTATTATTATTATTATTATTATTATTATTAATTCTTCAATTATTAAGGAACTGAAAATATACAATTCATAATAAGTAAAAATGTCAGAAAATTTTCTTATCTTTAGTACTGGATACTATTGAAATATTTGGCTCAGAATTAAGACCTCCCTGGGTATTCAACACTTACTTTAGCCTGAGAAAAGTTAAGAGTGAATAAATTTCACATGCTCCTATCCATGCTTTACTTCCTTGTAATCTGCTGTTGAAATGAGAAGCTCCTTGGGGATCAAAACCTTCTTTCCAGGCATCTTCAATTTGTGTTTGTATTTTTGGAATACAAGGAACTGATGAAATATCTAAACAAGAAAGAGGATAACATTTAAAATCTTTCAGAAAGAAAAATTGAATTCACGATATTTTTGTTCTCAAGAGATTGTGGAATGGGTCAGACCTTAGTTTGGAAAATACAGGTAGTCCTCGACTTACAACCACAATTGCACCCAAAATTTATGTTGCTAAGCGAGACAGTTAAGTGAGTCTTGCCCCATTTTACAACATTTCTTGCCACAGCTGTTAAGTGAATTATTGCAGTTATTAAATTAGTAACATGGTTGCTAAATGAATCTGGCTTCTCCTTTGACTTTGCTTGTCAGAAGGTCCCAAAACCCTGGGACATTGCAACCATTTGCCAAGCATTTGAATTTTGATCGCACGACCATGAATATGTTAGAATGGTCATAAGTGTGAAAAATGGTCATACATAACTCCAGTCAGTCACTAAATGAACTGTTGTAAGTGGATAACTACCTGTAATTCTTTTTGACTGACAGATATATCCGTCAACAGGCATAATACCAAAGAGGAAATTTCTCTTGGCCTGAGACTGGAAAAGGCCTATAGGGATAATGTCTTCTCCTTTCAAAAATGGTAAGTAAAGTGCAATCCCTAAGAATAGGTAGATTGATGGCAGTGTAATTCTTGCTTATCTTAACGGAAATCCGGGAATGAAAAGTTGAAAAAAGGGCTGCAAAAATGATGGTGCCTATCAGTCTTTTCTTTTCTTTTTTTCCTTTGGTTCAAAGTGATCTCTGGTATGCACACTCTTTAAAGCAATGTTTCTCAACCTTGGCGACTTTAAGTCTTGTGGACTTCAACTCCCAGAATTCCCCAGCCAGCTGTGCTGGCTGGGGGATTCTGGGAGTTAAAGTCCACAGGACTTAAAGTCGCCAAGGTTGAGAAACACTGCTTTAAAGAACTGAGAGAACTGACCTCCTTACTTGCATTTAAAAAGTTCTTCAAGTCCAATTTGTTCCAATAGGGTTTTATCATTGATATTTTGAATTAATGTCTAATTTTTTAAATACTTTATATACTGCGGCAGTACTTGCAAACTATTATTTAGATTTTTTTTTAATTCAGTCTTTATTTTTTTTAAATATCTTGAAGTGTAAACATATATAACACTACATCGTATTTTCCCCATAACAATGCTGTGAGGTGGGTTGGGCTGAGAGAAGAGTCACTAGCCCAAGGTCACCCAGTCAGCTTTCATGCTTAAGGCAGGACTATAATTTAGTCTCCTAGTTTCTAGCCTGGTGCCTTAACTACTAAACCAAAGTGGCCATTTACATTAGTAAGGACAACAGTATAAAATATTATAAAAGCTTAATATTAAATAAAATCTTCACACTGTTAAAGGAATGTGGGAAATCTAAAATTGGATATTGTTCCAGAAGAGTTGTGTGTCTGCAGGCTCTGGATACAACTGAATAAAACAAGTTTCAACTTAAAAGACACCCTTTCTTTTTAAGTACGGTGGGACCTTAGGTCACGACTGCAATCTGTTCCAGGACTTCAGTCAGCACCCGATTTGGTCGTGACCGGAAGCAAGACTGAATGCGCATACAAGGACACACACACACACACACACAAAAGAAAAAGCAAAGAAAATAGCTGCATCTGTGTTTGATCGCCACCCGAGGATGTGTTCGTGAACAGAGTGAAACATTTAGCAGATTTTTTGGTCGGCACCCAATTTGGTCGTGGTCAGAACCGTTCGTGACCCAAGGTCCCACTGTATTGTTTCTTGCTATTACTGAATTACATTCAACAGGTAACATCACAACAAAATGCTAAGATCATGTCAGAATTGTGGATGTCTACATGCTGACAGGTCTGATCTGGGAGATGATAAGTGTTTCTTCCTGGAAAACCTTTATGAATATGAGAAATTTACCAAAATTAAATGTTCCCTATCTCAGAATTAAAAGAATACTGAATCACAGAGGCCCCTATGCAAATTTAGTCTGAAGTAGATGGCTTTGATTGCTATGAAAACTATGTAACAAAGTACAAACCTTTCAAGCATTCTTTATAGGAGTTATTTCTCAAAAGAGAAGAAAACAGAATTTGAAAATTCCGATAACCACAACCCCAGCCTTTGTCTCCAAGAGAACAGTGAAAGTGATCCACTCCTGTAGAAAGCCACACATGCTTTATATCTTTGCATTCATTCTGATAGTACTGGCACAATGCTTCAGTAATTCCTAGTTTGAAAAAGATGAAAATGGAGAAATATTGATTTTAACCCAATTTACAAATTATTCAATTATTCAGTTTTACAAGATATGACTTGATTATGTGCCCATCAAGACAGTGTTTACTTTTAGCACCTACACAGATTCTTCAGATTATCTGCTCTCAACCTAATCTTTCAGGTCTTCCAAAGATGTATCCATCAATGTTGTAACCCAACTCCCACTGCAAACAATTTTAAGGAATCTTATAATGCTAAAGTAACACAAGACTTTTAGAACAGTACTTCAGGTCCAGACTAGGGAGCTGTGGCAGCACAGTGGTTAGAATGCAGTATTGCAGGCTAATTCTGCTCACTGCCAGGAGTTCGATCCTCACTGGCTCAAGGTTGATTCAGCCTTCCATCCTTCCCAGGTTGTTAAAATGAGGACCCAGATTGTTGGAGGCAATATGTTGACTCTGTAACCCACTTAGCTCATGAAGCAGTATATAAGTCTAAGCATTATTGTTATTGCCCATTGGTGTGTCTTCAGACACATTCCCTTATAATAAAATAATGGCTACGTATAAAGTAGCTAATTAAGGAGACTAGGCAAGGGGGAAAAACTTTTTCTGATGGATGCCATCACTGGATATCTTTATTTAGATTGAAAATTGTCTATTTGAAACAATTGCATTATTAAAGCAGCAATTTAGTTATGGACACGTTCATAAAAGATAACGTTCCAGACGAACAATGATCCTACCGTACACCTGACAGTAATGACACTGTTCCTATAACTAGAAAGAGAAATGAGTTCTTTCTTCAGAGGAAGAAAGACTATAAATATGACTGTCAAATGAAAAACTAAGGTATACATTTTATTTCATCTGAAGGCAATAATTATATCTACAAGGAGTTAATACTTTTGATAACAGTATCCTTAATATGGTTTGTAAGAATCACCACTTTTAGAACATTTTATGTTCTAACTGTATTAATTTGAGGGCACAAGGAAATGAATCTTAAATGAATCTATAATACACAGTATCACAATATTCAATGATGAATGATGATTTAAATAACAATCCCTTTTAGATATCTGAATCAGGTTTTGAAGCAAGAACTTACTAACCTGAAGTCTTTGTCTTTCCATCATCAACGCCTAAAGCCAGAGATTCCAACATATCAGCTTTTCTCCTGTGATATTCTGATGGTTGCATTCTTCCGAAATCTACTTCTTTTGTCATGGCTTTTAGTGACTGTTGCTTGTATCCTCCAGAGCCATCTAAGCCATATTGTCTCTGTGGTGGACAAAATATTCTTTTAAGGGTGAGTATTGCTGATGTCTTGGATCATAGCTTCCCTACTGCCTTAGTACTGATTGTGCTGAATGGAATCCAGGGGTGCATCAGACTAGGAATGTTTTTCTAGAAATAACTTGAGGTATTAGGCTACAGATAGCTAGGAACATTTATCACTGAATTGCAGAATAGTAAATCAACTGTATAAGGCTTCAATATATTATTATTTGTAGAGAGGTATGTTTGGAAAGTGCATCAGCATTCTATAGAGAGCTTTGGCAGAAAAGGTCTTGCCCCATCTCTTTATTCATAAATCAAGAGATCAACTTAATACTGCATCCAGTTTTGCTCAGATTACAAAACGATGTTGAGACTTTGGGAAAAGTGCAAAGAAGAGCAATTAAGATGATTAATTGCTCAAAAACAAATGAAGAACGTTTGCAGGAATTGGATATGGCCAGTCTAGGGAAAAGAATAACTAGGGAGTGATATGATACTAGTATTCCAGTATTTAAAAGGCTGCCACCAAGGGTGGGTCAACCTATTTTCCAAAGCACCAGAAGGCAAGAAAAGAAACAATAGATTGAATCTAATCAAGGAGAGAAGCAACCTGGAATTAAGGAGAAACTTTCTATCAGTGAGAACAATTAACTAGTGGAACAGCTTGCCTGCAGAAGTTGTAGGTGCGTCATTACTGGAAGTTTTAAAGAAAAGACTGGGTAGAAATGATATAGGGCCGGGATGGCGAACCTATGGCATGTATGCCACAGGTGGTACGCGGAGCCATTTGTCAGGGCACACGAGGCGTTGCCCTGTCAGCTGGCCAGCGTGCATGCGCGCACTGGCCAGCTGAGTTCACCCTTTTTAAAAGCCATTTTTCGCCCTCCCCAGGCTCCAGAGGCTTTATAGGAGCCTGGGGAGGGCAAAAAGCCTCCTGAAGGTCCCTGAAGCCTCCGGGGGGGGGGGGGGGAGGCTGTTTTCGCCCTCCTCAGGCACCTATAAAGCCTCTGGAGCCTGGGGAAGGCGAAAAAAGCATGCAAAAAATGGGCCTGTAGTGCGTGCATGCGCACTGGGAGGGTTGCGCATTGCATTATGGGTGGGGCACGCCCGCACACGACCCCCCTGCACTCCACCCACTTATGGCATGCGAGCCAAAAAAGGTTCGCCATCACTGGTATAGGGTCTCCTACTTGAGCAGGGGTCTGGACTCCAAAGTCCCTTCCAGCTCTATTCTTATTGAAGGAGTGTTGTACAAACAATAGTGAAAAAATCAACCACCCATGTAATATAGTAACTTTAAAAGTGCATGTTAATGTAGTATTTTATATCCTGCATTTTTTTCCATCATGATTCGCTAGATCTCTGAATGGTCTCCCATCCAGGAACTGACTCAACCTGCCTTGATAAGGAGGTTCTTTTATGAAAAAGACCTGTACCTTAATCAGTTGCTTTTAAAGATCAATCTGTTTATCTATGAAGAATAAATAGGTATTCATACTTACTGCACATGTACTTTCTCACTTTATTTATTCAGAAGGGCTGTCAAATACGCACTTAAAAGACTAATATCATACCTGCAACTTTTGGAAATCATCCTTTTCTTGCCTTGTAGTTTCTGTTCTTCTTTGCCTATCCTCTTCATTTTGAAGACGCTGCGCCAATTCTAGATCATTCAAGTTTCTTCCTATTAGATTAAAAAATATGGAAGTTTAACGTATTTTAAAATATTGAATATTTAATTATCCTAAAATAAACTACACATATTATATAATTTCGGTAACATCTACAGTTTCAAATTTGCAGCATAATTCTATGTATGCTTACACAGAATTAACCTATGCTCACTGAGGCACAGAATTAAAGTCTTAATTGTGCACATTACATTCATAAACACATAATGAAAAGCTGAACTAATCAATATAATTCAAACAATTTTATGTATTTATTTAAAACATTTATAAAGCTGCTTATATCAAACTCTAGTGACTACTCATTGGTGTAGTATCACAGAAATTATAAACTGAAATCATCCTGCATAGTTCATATATACAAACTGGTTTACTTGATGGTAAATTATACTAATTTGCACTTGGAGCACGGTTATTAACTTGCAGGATGTATTTCTTCCCAGTCACAACTGCTTTGTTTGTTATTAAGGTGCATAATCCTCATGTCTAGGGCTTAACTCTTAAAACCTAAGTAATACTCAATTATCATGCTCAGTGGGACCAACATTCCAACTAGCAGAGGAAGAATGCAGGAATTTATCTTTCTCTTACATTTCTGAAACTCTGTTCCAGATATGAGAAAGCTTCAATGCAACAGAGTGGGGATGCCAGGAGGAAGAAAAATGAACCGTATATATTCTTCTTTCTCTTATTCCAGAAGAAATGTTTGTAAGATTGTTTTGAAACGAATAATTCTACACAATTTCTGAAGGTAAAGCATAGCATGCATTTATCCTTTTTAGAAACAAAGACTCATCACTTATTTCCTGGACTAATAATTTGTTTACATAAGGTTAGAATAATTTGTTTACATGAGGTTAAAATAGAATTGCCTCTTTAAGAAAAGTAGTATTTACAATGTGAGGAATGGCAGGGAAAATAAATGAAACTCTTATAACACTGATATGGTAACACTCAACTGGATGAAGCAGGAAAACCTCAAATGGATATTTCAGATGGAAACTTGGGAGGTGTGGTTCTCAATGGTTATATGGGGGGAAGGAGTATTGTTTTTAGTTTTCAATATTAGAATTCTACTAATCACATATGTACAGTCCTATTAGATTTTATCTTATATACAAAATAATTTACAACAATTTTAAAAATGGATGTTGCCTTATTTCAATGGCCTTTGGGGAAAAAACTGACTCAATGACTCAAAAGCTTTGAGGTAGAGGCTTGCATAAATTATTTAAAATCTTTTTTCCACTGCCGATGACATTTTATTATTTAAATTATGTAAGTTGCATTTATTATCTACTCTGAATACAAATGAGTATCTTATATGCATGGCATTTCAGTGTTTATGAGATTCATTCTACAGTATTAGAAGAAACAGCCAACTGACAATACTGAGGCATCTTTCCAATTACAACACACTGCTTTTTAACTTTCATAGTTGGATGAAACTTCCCAAATCATGGCAAACACGCTTAAAAGATAACATGTCTTATTTTGGAATCATTTATTTTACCTTCTAAAATGCTGCATTCATCCAGGTGCAGTTCAACATGTTCTTGCAGAACTGGATAATTGGTACAACTAAGATGGCATATTGGACATTCATATAGAGGTAGACCACTTTCTGCATTGAAAAAAAATATTTAAAGGATAAATGATTTTACTGGCCATTCCTACAAAAATCAAAGAAACTAAACAACTCCAAGCAAAATCCATAAAATCTTAACTTGTATTAAGAGCCAATGTTAGTGTTTGAGAGCTTTGAAGCCCAGTAAATTTGACAGATTTACAGTGTGGAATAGTGGCACTTCAAGTGAAAAAGTCATATTTATTTTTCATAATTGTGTTACTCAAAGACATACAGTAGTGGCAATTAAAATGGTGGCCTTAAACAAACTGATATTTACCATAAACAGTTGTCAGACGAAGTTTGGCATTTTTAATTGCAGTTGACTTAATCTATACAGAGCAGCACGCTTGATTTTTGTTGTATAAAGAATAAAGGCGGGTATATCAGTTAAAGAGACTAGAAGTGGGGAAACCCTAGTCTATTCTCGGCCACGAACACTCACCCATGATTTGGGGACACGCTAATCTAACTCACAAAGTTGTTTGCTATAGGAAAAGAAGCAGAGTGTGTCATATGCATTGCAACGAGCTCAACAAATTGCAGAAAATAAGAGTCCCAAGGTCAGTTACACAGTCTCATAAGTTATGCCAGGTGTGCCCACTGATCAATGGGAACCAAGATACAAGGTCAAGACTCAATAGTAAGCAGGTGTTTTACATACCCTTATGGCCACTTTGAGGTCATAGATTTGGGGAGGGAAACAGGGAAGCTTCCCTGAGCCCTCCTCTACCACCGTCTTATTTTAATGCATGTTTTGATGAAGGTGCAGCCAAGATCCGGTTGCAATTAGAAAGATGCAAAAGGAGGATGCACATTTTAAAAAAAAGAAAACCAAACGAGAGTCCCCACGGAAACATTTCAATCCCAACCCTTTGTATCTCTGTAACAAACGAGCAGGCGTTTCGCCGCCCCCCCCCCCTTTCCCCGCGTAGAGCGCTGGCGGGTGGGAGACCGCAAACGGAACTCAGCTGTGGTCTCCCAGACCACCAAGTCTCGCAGCGTCCGAGGATGACGGAGGGCAGGGCGAGTGTCCTCGCTGACTCACCAGGAAGGGGAGACGGAGGAAAAGCGCGAGCACCGGCAGGCGGGCTTCCCTGCCGACCTCTCCTGGACCCGTCCATTATCCCCGGGGCGGGGTGGGGGTGGGGGGACAGCGCTGAGCGGCTCCTCCTTCTCGGAATGCAAATAAGCCACGCCCCTTTAAGACCAAGCCAAACAATCGCAAAAAACCCTCGCGCGCGCACCGCTGGGTCGAAGCAAGCGGAGGGCGGAGGCGCCGCCCGCAGGCGTTCCGTTTACGCGATAGTTGATGCCGCCTGTGTTTAGCCCCCTTAATAACACAACGTCAAAACTCTTCTATTGGCGTCGGAACTCGTTTCTCAAAAAACTTGTTTTGCGCATATATGTAGCTTCTTGGTCTGTGAGCCCGCTGGTCTGGGGTAAGAGCTGTCACTATCTGGTTTCTATGGCTTCCCGTTCACGAGCTTGTTGTACATCTACAACAAAGTCTATGGAGATTCTCAGTATCAGCCTCTGTTTCGCTATTTGCTTTCGGCTGTCATTGAAACGGGGAAGGGGGGACTGGTATTTGGGAGGGGAAGTTTAAGTACAGGAGAGATTGTAAAAAGGGAGTTTTGGTCTCACCGTCTACTGCGCATGCTGGAGATTAGTGCTTGGTGTCGGTCAAGGCCAACCGTCCTGTATACCAACCTGATGATGCTCCTTAAAGATGGAACTCACACGACACCTAAGGGATTTGCAGATTGGACACTGGGATGAGGGTTACCAGGGGGAGGGGGTTTGGTCACATTGATATGTATGATTTTGCACGCTTTTGCCTCAGGTCTTGCTTTGCTTAGCTACTATCTTTTCATAACCAGTAAAAGTACTCTTAATTCTGCAAAATGGAGTTAAGTGGTTTTTTTCTTGGTTGCTGGCTTGAAAACAGCTGGCGCCCCCTGTAGGCCAAATGGTAGTACTCTGAATTCTAAACACCCGAATGGGCAGTTGAAAGCAGTTTTCCATTCATCTCCCTCTTTGATTCTGACTCTGTCGTAGGCCTCTCTTAGGTCCAATCTCGTGAAGATCTTCCCTTTACCCAATTGGGTCAACATCTCCTTCATCAGAGGGAGGGGGTATACATTTTCCACGCACACACTATTAAGATTCTTGTAGTTAACACAGAGATGAAAGGAGCCATCTTTTTTTTCTCTAAACAACACAGGGGTGGCCACACTTGGCCTAGCAGGTTCAATAAACCCCCTTTTCAAATTTTTGTCAATAAACTTCTGTAATTCCTCCATTTCGCATGGGGTCATTGAGTAAATCTGGGGTTTGGGAAGTTTTACTCCTGGGAGGATCTCAATGCTGCAATCCGTCACGTGGTGAGGGGGTAATTTATCAGAGGATTTTTCACTGAAAACGTCCTTTAGGTCCCAATATTCCTTTGGGATTTTCTCCTCCCCCTCAATTTTTTGCTGCACCGCGGCTGCTAGGTTAGGTTCAGCGTTGGTAATATTGGAAACCCTCCTTTCTCCCTCGGGGTTTAGCGGATCGGATGCACAACCACCCTTTCTTCCAGTTGATGTGTGGGTTCCATTTACATAACCAGGGTAAGCCCAGTATGGGAGGCTGGTCCATCCCTGGTGCCACAATGAAACTTAATGTTTCCTGGAGATCTCCCATTCACATGTCTATAGGTTCAGTCACAAAATGGGCAGGAGCCCCCCCAGCTATAGACCCATCTAGCTGGCAAAAAGCAATGGGGACTTTCAACGTTCTCAGTTTCAAGCCCATTTTTTCCGCCACTTCCGGGCTAACAATGCAACATGTGCATCCCGAGTCTAAAAGGGCCAGCATTTGGGCGCCAGTAGAGGGCACTTTAAGTTCCACTGGGATGGTCATGGGGCCGGATCGGGAACTTACCAGTCAGTCATCATTGGATTCGGTTTCACTTTCCCCTGATGAGGATGGTTCTTCGTCTCTTGGGATGGGAGGGAATTGTGCAACAGGTTCCACCCCTTTCATGGTGGTGTCCCTTCTCTTCCCAGGTTGTTTGTCTGGTTTCCTCTCCCCCCCCCCCCGGCAGAGGGCTTTGGGCCAATCTTGAGCGGCAATTTGCTGCCTGGTGCCCCTCCTTTTCTCAACGGAAGCAGGTGGTAGACCAGGGCTTGCTTGTAGACTAACTTTTCCCTCCTTTCGGAGTTCCTTTGGGGGGGTTGGGAGGGATAGCTTTCTCTTTCTCACTGTCTTCGTGGTACTTGTCTCTGGCTAGATCGATCTCCACATCTTCTGCCAATTCGTACCAGCATTGCAAGTCCATCCCCCCCCCCCCCATTTACACAGTTTTGGTATATATCTTTGTTTAAGCCATCCATAAAACTCTCCATTAAAGCTTCTTCTGACTAATTCCACATATAAACGGACAATTCACGGAACTCTTGTATGTAATCAGCCACTGGATTCTTCCCCTGGGTAAGGGTTTTCATTCTGGTTCTGGCCTTCTGCTCCATGAATGGGTCATCAAAGCGTTTCCTCAGGGCAGCCATAAACCTATTATAGTCTCTTAGCAGGGGGGAGTCATCGTCATGCAGGGCAACCATCCATGCGGCTGCCTTGTTCTCCAGCGCCATGGTAACAACTCTTACCTTGTGTTCTTCTGTGGGGAGATCCTCTCCGAACTGTTGCATGAAATTCCAGACTTGGACCAGGAAAAAATCCTAGTTCCTTTGGGTCACCTCCAAATTTCACACCAAGCGAAGGAACTTTTGCCATCCGGCATCTGTGGGGGGGCCCTCCTCCTCTTGGAAGGGCTCTTGCAGCTGCTGCTGCTGCATAAACGTCGCGTAAACGTCGTCTCTCCCAAACCTCTTGAAAGAGTTTCATAGCTTGGGACATCATAAGGTTCTCCTTGTCAGCGCCCTGCCAAGCAGCTGCCAGCCGCCGATGTCGCCTTGTGGTAACTCCAGCCGGAATTTCCTCATGGTCATACTTCTGTCCCACTCCCAACAACCACCTGGGCGGACAGATCGTTCCTCCAAATTCAGATCCGCCATCCGCTCCAAGGGACACAAGGATGCAGCCGCTGCCATGTTGTCCTCCTGGTCACTGCCTGGGTAAGACATTTCTTTGGAGGTTTTGGTTTTATTTACACTCCCCTCAGAAGGTATTAGCTCCAGGATGAGTGCAAAAGTGAGATCTTGCTTAATGTCAAGCCAGCCTCCCTCAGCAACCAAGAAAGAAACCACTTAACTCCATTTTGCAGAATTAAGAGTACTTTTACTGGTTATGAAAAGATAGCAGCTAAGCAAAGCAAGATCTGAGGCAAAAGCGCACAAAATCATACATAATCAATATGTGACCAAACCCCCTCCCCCTGGTAACCCTCATCCCAGTGTCCAATCTGCAAATCCCTTAGGTGTCATGTGTGTTCCATCTTTAAGGAGCATCATCAGGTTGGTATACAGGACGGTTGGCCTTGACCGACACCAAGCACTAATCTCCAGCATGCGCAGTAGACGGTGAGACCAAAACTCCCTTTTTACAATCTCTCCTGTACTTAAACTTCCCCTCCCAAATACCAGCCCCCCCCCCGTTCCCCGTTTCAATGGCAGCCGAAAGCAAATAGCGAAACAGAGGCTGACACTCAGTCATCCGGTTCATGGTTGTATCAAAGGTGCTTTTTCAAAGGCAACTGGAGTTTCTTTTTTCAAGAAGCTTCTTCTTGGATGAGAAGCGAAACATCCTCAAAGAAAAACCAGAAAGTCCAGTTGCCTCTTGAAAAAGCATCTTTGGGATCTACAACAAAGCTTTTCTACTCAGCCCTCAAAGATCAATGTTGGAATTAAGCAGGCATGTTCAAGTTAACAGTGGTTTTCATAACGATATATTAAAAGCATTCACTACGTTGGCTTAAGACAAAAATCAATCCTGGTATTTTAAAGGGTGATTGATTACCAGGAATATATGTTAGGCAAGTTTTTGCATTTTTAACTCCGCAACGACCAGGAGCCGAGGAGGAAGGACTCGTTTATGCTGGCGATGAGTGCACTTTTGGGAGACCTGAAAGAACAATTAGGCGCTGGATAATGTTATGGAGAAAATCTATGTGGTTGCTAGGACTCGAAAGCTACTCGATAGCATATAATCATCCGACAGATTTTTAGTTTTTAGTGGAGGGGAAAAAAGCGTCCGGAAGCAGCAAAAAAGAGTTACGAAGAGGAGGCTTTTATTGTGTGAATGAAGCAGATGAGAGGCTGCCCAATAAAAGCTTAGCGTGCAAAAACACTCATGTTTCAATTCTTTGCCTGGTTTAAAGTTAAAGCCAGTTGGCTGAAACAGTCAATACAGACTACTGTATTTAGACGAGCGTTCTGCATGTACGTTCTCTTGGTGGTGGTGGTGGTAGATAAGTTAAAATATTAGCACAAACTTTCAAGTCAACGTCCCAAAGGTGCTTTTTCAAGAGGCAACTGGACTTTCTGTTTTTTCTTTGAAGACATTTTGCTTCTCATCCAAGAAGCTTCTTCAGCTCAAGCTTCAAAAAATCAGAAAGTCCAGTTGTCTCTTGAAAAACCCACCTTTGGGACATTGACTTGAAAGTTTATGTGCTAATATTTTAACTTGTCATCCACCACCATTAAGAGAATGTACATTCAGAACGCGTTGTCTAAATAAAGTCGTCTGTATAGACTGTTTCAATCAACCCGTTTTAACTTTAAAGCCATTGACCTGGATGACTGAGAATCTTCGTAGACTTTCAAGTCAACTGTCCTCGAGATAATTGAACGTCCATTTAAGCCCAGACTGTCTCTCTGGTCTAGTAAATGCTGGCTGGGGAATTCTGCGACTTGAACTCCGGACATCTTCAAGTTGCCAAGTTGGGAAACACTGCTCTAAACCCTTGTTTATATCTATCTACTTATTCTACCCTTTGCCTATCTCTATGCAGTTTTTGGCGAAAGTGGCGCAGTTCGACCAATTCGCGGCTCCTGCGCGCAGGGCACGCTGGGAAAAGGGGCGGTGCCCAACTTGCCGTTTCGTGCCCTTTGGGCCGCCATCTTCAATTACGATCCAGGTTTCTCTACGGCGGAGGGTCAGCGGCGCCTGGGGTCGCCCTCCGATGGGTACGTGGGCATTTGTGGATGTGAGGTGAAGGATGGACAGACGCGGGATTAAACTGTAGCTTTGCTTCGGTAGAATCTAAATTGGGAAATATGGCCGTTAAAACCGAACGAAGCCCATTGGGGAGAGGCAAGGGTGATGTGCGGGGTCTCTTTTGCCTTTGCCCGGCGCTCGAGAAGCTTCTCCTGAAATAATAAAGCTTACCCGATGCAATTGGGGAAGAGGACAATTATTACTATTTTGTGATTTGCACATTTTCCCTCTTATTTCCTCCGGGCCGGCAGCACTCTCACCCTCTTCTTCCACCTAGCTCCTTGGTAAAATTGGCAAGTGATAGTTGGGATCGAACATGTTTACTTAGAGGAAGCCCAGAGTAGACATTCGTAGGATCCATGACCCACTGAACCCGGGGAGGAGACAAGCTAGCTGCCTCTGCGTTGTTTTCTTGGTCTCCGGGCTCTTTTTGTTCATGGCAACGTTGGTGAGAGAGTGGGGGGAGGAAAAGCAACAACTGGGAATAATAGTTTTAACAGCAATTCCTCACATGTGATAAGGGATTACAATGTTACAGCCAGGAATGCAAAAAATGGTGAGCGTCTCCCCCCCACCTCCCTCCTGTAAACAGCTGATGCGGCGCCAGATAACTGTTGAACTGCAATTCCCAGCGTCCCTAGAATAGGAGTAGGAATAGGGAATGGAATTCTTTATTGGCCAAATGTGATTGGACACAAGGAATTTGTCCTTTGGTGCATATGCTCTCCGTGTACATAAAAAGAGAAGATACATTCGTCAAGAATCATAAAGTACAACATGTAATGATAGTCATAGAGTACAAATAGGCAATGAGGAAACTATCAATATAAATCAGTAAGGATAGCCAAAGCCAGAGGGATTCTGGGAATAGTAGTTTAACAGTAATCTCTCCCCCCCCCCCCCAGGAAAAAACAATACAGGTAGTTCTCGACTGACAACAGTTCATTTAGTGACCAAAGTTAAGATGGCATTGAAAATGGTGATTTAGGACTTTTTCCATCCATCCGATGTGGGTAGAATGAGGGCCCAGATTGTTGGGGGCAATATGCTGACTCTAAACCGCTTAGAGAGGGCTGTAGCACTGAAGCAGTATATAAGTCTTTTTTTAGTAGCAGATTTTTTCCCCCTGCAGTATATAAGCCTTAAGTGCTGTTGCTATTGCTATGATCTGTGCAGCATCGCCATGATCACCTGGATCAAAATTCAGATGCTTGGCAACTGGTTCATATTGATGACTGTTGCTGCATCCCGAGGTCATGTGATCCCCTTTTGCGACCTGTCAAACAAAGTCAATGGGGAAGCCAGATTCACTTAACAACTGGATTTACTAACTTTCTCAACTGCAGTGATTTACTTAACAATGGTGACAAGATAAGTCCTAAAATGGGGCAAAACTCACTTAACAAATGTCTCACTTAGTAATAGAAATTTGGGGCTCATTTGTGGTTGTAAGTTGAGGACCACCTGTATTAGCACCCTTCTTTGGAGTGCCCCAAATTGAGCTTCTATACTTAGCATTCAAAGACACAGGGAAAAGTTTTTAATGCTCCACCAACCCTCCTTTCCTGCTTCTGCTTAACACTTTCAAGGAGCAGGACCAGCTCTGTCTAGTTTAGAAAACGAAAGACCAGTTAGGGAGAGAAGAGTTTGTAAGTTTCATTGTAATGGCAAAAGTTCAAATGCTTTAGTCAGAATTTCCAGAGAAATACCTGACATACTTTCTAAATTTGAAAACAGTGAGGCTTGAAGACGGCTTCAGACTTAGAAGGGAGCATGACTGTTAACATTGAGGTTTGCATCTTTCTTGATTTTGAGAGTTCATTTGTTGAAACAAGTCATACGTAGATTGCTGTACAAAATTTAAGTCCAGCTTCTGTTACTGTGTCTCTTAACTGGAATTAATTTACGACATTGTATTTATTATAGATATTTCAAGTCTATGTAAAGCTTCTGGTTGATGTATCATTGACCACTGTAACGATGCTTGATGATGAGCTTCTAAAGTTTTAAATTGGTTCAGTTATATCTGATGAGGTGCAAACATTTTCTCTTTATTTCCTATGCAAATAATATAAAAAATGAATTTCAGACAATCCTTAATTCTTTTGTGGAGTTTTCATGAACGTGCCCCTCTCTATATGAAGCATAATTGGCCCCAACAATCTGGGTCCTCGTTTTACCCACCTTGGAAGGATAGAAGGCTGAGTCAACTTTGAGCCAGTGAGACCCGAACTGCCAAACTACAGGCAGCTGTCAGTCAGCAGAAGTAGCCTACAGTATTGCATTCTAACCAGTGCGCCACCACAGCTCTTCATAGGAGCAAATTATGAGAAATTTTAACTCTATGAAGCAGGTGCAGGTGCAGTCTTCACATACTGTCATGTCATTAACAAAATGTTCATATTTTGATATCCTTCTATTTATACCATTTTACTTTGCACCTTTTGCCATTTTTCAACATTGACAACATTGAATGTTTCTTTTTATCATTATCAATAAAAATAATTTTGCTTCTCCAGAAAATGTCATTAGAGATGTAAACCCTTTTGCTTTTTATTGCAGATAACATGGCAAGCCCAGAAAAAGATAATTACAGAATGAAAAGTTATAAAAACAATGCCCTCAATCCCCAAGAAATGCGAAGACGAAGAGAAGAGGAAGGCATTCAGCTTCGGAAACAAAAAAGGGAAGAACAAGTAAGTCCTCATTTAAATCATAGCAGAGCCATGACAGTCATAAAGCCCATTAAATTGCTCATATTGGGGAAATTATTTATGGTCCAACTCTGATCCCTGCCTCCCTCCCTCCCTCCCTCCCTCCCTCCCTGAGAAATATAGTCCATTGTAAATAAAATGCAATACCTTTTTTTGAAAGCATGTTTATAGAATTCTTCTCACAAGAAAGTTGAGTTGGTAATAATAGCTCCCTTGGATGATGCAGAATGGTTAAATTTAACCTTTTCTTTAGAGATGTACTGTCATAACTTTTTTTTTTGCTGACACAGAATAATTTTATTTATTTCTTATGTATATATTTTTAACTTGAAAGGTTCTGAAAATTCCTTCAGAGTTAAAAGATACAATATAGAAGGAAATGAGGATGGAGAATGAAAAGAATTTAGGGAAAAATAAATAATAGAAAAAGGGAGAGTTTTTTGTAATCTTCAAGTTAGCAATAGCACTTAGACTTATATACAGCTTCACAGTGCTCTACAGCCCCCTCTCAGTGGTTTTACAGAGTCAGCATATTACCTCCAACAATCTGGGTCCTCATTTTACCCACCTCAGAAGTATGGAAGGCTGAGTCAACCTTGAGCCTGGTGAGATTCAAATTGCCAAATTTCAGGCAGCTGTCAGTCAGCAGAAGTAGCTTGCAATACTGCATTCTAATCACAGCTCTTAACTTTGTATTTGCAATTACATTTGTAACAAAAGGAATCAGAAGCTTCTTTCAATTTTTTTCTTTTCTTTCTGAAAATTTGTTTCCCCACCCTTTTCTTTATTCTGTATTAATTTTAGGTAGTTTTTATCTTCTCTTTAAAACTTTCAATAACATTGATTAATAAATAATACTATTACAAAAAGAATGGAAAACATATTGTGAGATGTATCTAGATGTTACGTTGCTTGTATTTAGACTATAATGAAAATGTGTCTATAACTAGTTTTTCTTTTTTGCACAAAGGTATTTTAAGGGATATTTTTAGCCTTGCGTGTGAAAATATTTGAAGCTAAAACAATTCAGTAAAAAATTAATACTGTTTAACATATTTTGAAAACCCTTATTTCTGCAGGAACATTTTTTTATGATATAGTTTTGACAAACTAAATAGATATTTATTTATTGTTACTGAATAAAGAAAAGAGCTTGGTTTTTTTTAAAAAATCACAAAACACTCTTTATCTTTCACTATACTTCTCATTGTAATTATTTGTTTTTCCTTTGGTTATATAATATTGTCTGAAAATGCCATCACACTGAATTAAAATAAACCAGTATATACAGTATGTTCCTAAATTTAGCACATATTCCTAAATATTCCTTAAGCATCTTGTTTGTAAAAGGATTCCCAAAGTAGGATTAGAGCTAATAGTAATGCATTGTTGATTCAGTTTTCTTGTTTCAAGAGAAAACTTGAAGACTTGATCAAAAAGTGAGAAAGTAATAGAAAAAATGATGTGCGTGATTGATGTAGTATCTCTTCCTCTTCCCCAAATAATCCCCAACACGTGTTTTTATTACTTTTTTCCCCCCAGTTATTTAAACGTAGAAATGTTTCTCTGCTGTCCAGCGAAGAGTCAATGCAGGAGAGCCCAATCCAGGATCCTGATGTAAGCTCTACTGTACCAATTCTGGAGGTAAGGAATCTATCGCATGCCTTAAAGCACATTTACAAATCTGGCTAAAATGTTAGGAAATTATAATGGTTTTCCATTTTTAGGAAGATGTGATTACGTGTGACATGGTTCAGATGGTTTTCTCAGATGATCCTAGTCAACAACTTGCAGCAACCCAAAAGTTCAGAAAATTACTTTCTAAAGGTAAATCAGCAAAACATGATTTTCTTCCTAATATTTAATAAATTTTAGTTTCAGTATTTGCATTACATTGAAAAATATTTTTAATAATACATGATAGTTCTTAATTTGTTTTTTAATCTTAAATGATTGTATTGGTGCAGGAATAATTTGATGTCAAATGTCCAATTACAAAACGAAAAAGAGACACACCCTCAGATGGAAAAGAAGAGCCACTTTGTACATTGTATGGGTTTCTCTCTGTTGTCCCACTAGTTTAGATAATATATCACAGCTGCTAACGCCACTCAAATTAAAGTTTATTGTTTTTTGTGGGATAAAAGTTAAAATGGAAGCTAAAAGTGATTTAGGAACAGCTTTTAGAAATGTATAACTTATCCTACTGGAAAAGTCAATATTCTCTACCAGTCAAAAGATGAAGCAATGCATACTATAATTTATCTTGTATTTGATATATTAATTTATATTAATTAAGCAGTGACTATTATCATTGTGCCAGTGTTTAATATGTAAAATAGAGTTTTATTTTGTTTGGTTTGAGATTTTTTTTCTTTCCCTTTTCATGTTTCTATCTCTTGTTTTTGAGGAAAGAGTAATCTTTTTTAAGGATTCTTCAGCTTAATTTTAACTTTTTAAAGAAAAGATAAATGGGCTTGTTCCATGTTATATCTGCCCAGTGTTTTCAGATTATTATTTTTAATAAAATAAGTTATCAGCAAGTCTAATTTGGAAAGAGGCTAATTAATGCTTGATGGAAATAATTAAGGTTTTCCCCTCTAGTATGTATATGTTACAGTACACAGTACATTAATACTATATTTAGTAGAGTGGAAATAATGGAGATGGAAAGAGAAAGACTCTGCTTCTTCCCAACAGTTCAGACATCTCTGCAATGCACTAGAACAAGTTTATTTTGGATTTAGTCCCCAAACACTAAGCCTTACAGTAATTTAAAAGGCTGAAGAACCATTGCCATTGATTAATCAAAAGTGCTTGAAGACACAAGTGCTCTGGTCTCTATAAAAGTTTGGCCCCAAAGGGCACAATATCTTTATGTCTGTTTTCACAAATTAACCTACATGCCCTCCCTTATATATAAATACAGCCAGGAATGTAAGTAAAATGTAGGACAGATCTTTTCATTTTTAAGGCTTTTGTGTAAATTGGCACTTGGTTAAAGGAAGCATGTTTTGATTGCTTCTTTCAGCTGTTATTCAAGTTATTAAAGCATAGTTTTGATGGTGGTGTGCCTTCTAAACTGCTGCTGTTCTCTGCTAGTTCTTGAGGTTTGTATGGAAAGACTTGAATGCACAACCCTGAGGCTTTCTTGCATCCTGCCTGCACCCTCAGTTTATAATTCTTCATTCAATAATGATTGATTTGTGTGATTCACTAGAGCAATAGATGGCATTGCCTAAAAGTGGATTAGAAACTCTGCTTTCATGGCTATTATCATCATACCAAATGAAATCTTCCCATTCAAAGTTAGTAGGTTAACTGATTATTAAAGTTGGGAAGGAGCAACACAAAAGGAGTTATTGCTTAGGGACTTCTTAGAAGCATCACACTGATCACTGTGAAGCATCTAGGCTTGATGAATGTGTGAAACTAATTGGGTTCTTACATATGAAACCATGAGAAACTATGCAATTCCTTAGTAAACACTTTTTGACTTACACATTGATCAATTTCCTAACAAAGAGCTTTGCTTATTCCCTATGTATGTCAGATGGTTTACATTTGTTTTCTATATTATTTCAGAGTGTTTCTCACAGCATTTTAATATCGCGATACATCAGTGAGTTAGGTTAGATTTAGAGAGAGAGTAAATTCGCTAAGAGCGATCAGCTTGCATAGTTTAAAATGGGGACTTTAATTTCATTCATCTGCAATATTCCAGCAAGTTCATTATGGGAGCTGTGCTGTTCAGCGTTATTTATACTTCCTTCTTAATTGTTTTCCATTGTACTGAACTTACATGTAACTTATTTTTATTGGATTACTCTTTCTTTCATTTCAGAACCTAATCCTCCAATTGATGAAGTTATTCAAAAACCAGGAGTTGTGGAGAGATTTGTCAAATTTTTAGAAAAAAATGATAATTGCACTCTTCAAGTGAGTTCCTAAAATAATATGAGATACATTTGGGAGGAAGGACAAGGAATTAAAATGTTATATCTTCCCTTTGGAATAGGAGGGGAGGTTTTGCTGCTCTGTCCCTGTCATTTGTTAAATAGTTTAATAGTTCCACAAGTTAAATGGCCCCAAACATAAATATTATGTCTTGTAGGAGGCACACAATTTAAATTTGGTTCCATAGTGAGCATGTTATTCTCACAAGCAGATATTTTTGTTAAAGATATTGAATAATATAAGAGGTAAATAAATTGAGACAACACTGGATTGAGACTTTTGTTTGCTTGTAGTGCAGCCATAGTTTTCCATTGTTACTTCCAATGTTTCAAATGTAAATTGTTCCCACTTGTTGAAATTATTTAAATTTTATTGAAATATAAGAATATTTTATTATTCTCCAAGACTGCATTTATAGTCTTGCTAAAATCGTGTGAGAATGATTAATTTGAATATTCCACACAAATACTAAACTGTTATTTCACTGCAGAGATTTACACAATACAATTGAAGGCTGTATTCTTGTATGGAAAAAGAAAGGGCCATAAAAAAATAAACATACTGAATTGATTGTAAAATAAACTCTTAAAAGTCATATTTTTATCTTCTAGTTTGAAGCAGCATGGGCTCTTACAAATATAGCATCTGGAACTTTCCTGCATACCAAAGTGGTAATTGAAACTGGAGCAGTCCCAATTTTTATTAAACTGTTGAATTCTGAACATGAAGATGTCCAGGAGCAGGTAACTTTTTGTGAATTTTTTTATTACGCAGATTCAATTGTACTGTAAAATGTTAGGCCTCAGAGAATTTTGGGAAGGAAAAAATAATGCATATTTGAATAAAAACAAAATTTGATCTAAATTTAATCCTAAACTATGGTTAACATTAAATACTTGAATCATATATTTGTGTGTTTTCCACTGTTGTCTTTAGATGGCACAATTCAGAAGATATCGGAAGTTTTTGCTTCAATTGTTGATTTATTATGATTCACAGGAAGCTAGAACTGGGGGTTGAATGTGTTTAGGTTTAGAAACAATACTTTGATATAAACTGTTCTCCTAACCCAGTTGGGGGAAAAGCTACTCAGCTCTCAATTACTCTGGGTGGCTTGTAAGCCAGGTAGTATCTATATCCATCACATGAAGGTTTTGGTTGCCGGATGGTATCCAGCCCATCAGGATGCAAGATGGAAAGATTCTGCTGCTTGGTGATATAAAGCATTTTCCCATTGTCTCAGATAAGATTTTGACTTAACTGCAAACTCTGACAGTTTGGAGATACTGTGGCTAGTTTAAACTGGGAGCCAAAACTTTCAACCTCCTATTTGTAGTGTGCTGAAAGTTAGGAAACAGCGTGGGACCTTTACAAGTTCAAAACGTATGTGCTATTTTAGTTACAGTGCATTGTTTGTGCATTGTATTTTCTTATTTCAGATAGTTAGGCTGCAGTCCCACGCTGCCTTACTTGGGATCAAAACATAGAAATCACTGGCTTGTGTAAATATTGTTAGGCTTACATTATTAGAAATTAACACATGTAGCAGTAGTTTTAGATTTTGATATGCAATATTATTTCAGTATATTTGTTTCATATCAGTGACTTGGGTACGTAGTCTGATGAAGTATCATTACTACTTATGCAGAAATAAAATAATTCTTGCTGCATAAGCTCATGGACGAGAATGAATTTATACTGTGGGATGAGCGACCATACAAATAAATACATATTGTATTTACTAAGCATCTCATCTTTATATCTAAAAGATTAATAATATTCAAATAGAGTAAGTGAAGGCTTTCAAGTATCAGCAATTTTCCTAGAAATTTAGTCTTCAAATATTAAATTGCAGGATTAAGAATCTTCTAACACAGCAATCAGATTATTGAAGCTACAAGGAAACAACTCTACAGTAATCCCACTATTCAAAGCCAAAGTTCCAAGCTTTCTGTTTTGTGACTTGCAGTGACCCGTGTACAAGTATACTGCTATACTAGAAGCAGTTTGATCTAAATTGGGGAGATCTGTTTTTAATTACCTCCTCAGTTAGGTCTTAGATGTAGCTCTTTTGAGGCTTCACTGGTCAAAGTACTTGCTCAAATAAAGGCACAAATGTGAGACCTTGGCCTACTTTGTATTGAGAGATAGTTGCATTTCCAAAAGGAAGAAGCAAATTATGTGTGATCTGGTTTACTGTGGGTTTACCCACCAATCAGTTTTTATGCTGGTACTAGAAAAAGTCTGCATGAAGCAGAAATCTTGATAAGAGCTGATACCTCATATTGCTGGTACACCAAAATTATGTATTTGTCTCTTGCTATCTCTAATTAAAGGTAGTCCTTGATTTATGACAGTTTGAAGTTATGATGGCCTTGGAAAAAGTGACTTGTGACCAGTCCTCAAAGTTATGCCCATCATGCCACTCAAACAGTCACATGATCTTGGTTCAGACCCTTTGCAATTGGCTGGCGCTTATGGCTGCAGTGTCTTGGGGTCACATGATTGCAATTTGCAATGTTCTCAGCCAGCTTCCAACAAGCAAAGTCAATTGAGAAAGCTGGATTCACTTAATAACTGTTATTTACTTAATGACTATGTGATTTGCTTAATGATCACAATAAAATGGTTGTAAAATCAGATCTGGTCATGTGATGACTCAGTGACTAAAATTCTGGTCCCCATTGCGACTGTAAATTGAGGACTACCTATACTTTTATCACGTTCTTATGTTCTACACAAAGTTGCCTATGTTGGTGCATTTGAATATGATGGCGATTCAACTATATTCCATATCGGAAGTTTTAATGTACACACTCAGATATTGAAATTAAATCAATTTGCACATGTACCTTTGGATTGCCATTCATGACAGTTGGAGCTAATGTCCCCTATTATTATAAACTATATACTATTTAGGTTGGTCCCATTCGGTAAATATTTCACGCTTAATTGTCAGTATTTTGAATTTCCAGAAAAGTAGCTGAATTCTGCATTAAAAAAAACTGCTATCACATATTTATTTGATTATTTTATTGGATTTGTAAGGCAGTTAATCACCAAATGACTCAAGAACAGAACAAGTTGCAATTGTGATATAACAATAGAAGATAAATATCAGCTATCTAAGGGATACAGATATTAAAATAATCATAACTATTAATGGATTCAATGGCCCTGGGCCTGCTTCTGAAAGAGCCTGATTTTCATAGTGTTTCTAAAAGATAGCAGACCGTTTAGAAGTCACCCACTCTCCACAAAATCCAATTATGCTTATTTTATATTAAGAACAGGGCTTTTATATTGGTTGCTTTGTATGGAACAGAGGTTGGTTTTTTTTTGCTTCTCCCACTCTGAATAAAATAAGTCACTCTACTGCAGTGCTCCTCAATTATTTTCTGTCATGCCCCCCCTAGGAAGAAGAAAACATTTCGCGCCCCCCGCGCGACTGTAAATAGTATCATTTGTCTATAAAATTGTTATAAGTACACCTCTGCATAACACTGTATCCTTATTAACGTATAAGAGAATAAAAAAAGAAAAATGTGGATCAATTTACAACAAAGAATAGCTTTATTAACTGTAGCAGAAAAGATTTAAAGGAGCACAGCTAGAACATATACATACATATATTTATATATAGAGTATCACAGAAGTGAGTACACCCCTTAACATTTTGTAAATATTTAAGTATACTTAAATATTTACAAAATGTTAAGGGGTGTACTCACTTCTGTGATAACACTGAAGAAATGACACTTGTATGTGCATGTATACACACACAAACACACATATTTCCTGCACGCAGTCATTTCTAGAAACAACACCTGCTCGTCTCAGTGGGAAAGACCCACGCATCCCAGATGTGAAGACAGTCCAAGTGGTCTCTCCCTGTCTCTCTCTCTCCCTCGTCTCTCTCCCTCTCTCTCTCTCTGCCTTTCTCTTTCTGTCTCTCCTTCTATTTCTGTCTGTCTTTCTGTCTCCCTCTCTCTCTCTGTCTTTCTCTGTCTCTCTCTCACTCTCTCTGTCTCTTTCTGTCTCTCTCTCTTTGTCTCCTCTCTCTCTGTCTCTTTCTGTCTCTCTCTTCTCTCTCTCTGTCTTTCTCTGTCTCTCTCTGTCTTTCTCAGTCTCTCTCTCCTCTCTCTCTCTTTCTGTCCCTCTTTCTCCTTCTGTCTCTCTCTGTGTGTGTGTCTCTCTCTCTGTCTATCTCTTTCTGTCTCACTTCTCCCTCCCTCCCTCTCACTAGCTCTCTCTTTCTCTATCATCTTCTGAAGGTGGGGTGAAAAGGGGCCCGTTTTTTGGCCAAAACCTGCCATTTTCACCTATTTTTTGTGCTTCCTGGAGATTTTCAAAAGACTTGATAGCAAAAGCTTTTGCTTCCGCTTCCCCTCGCGGCCAGTTGCAGGGCGTGGATCCCGCTCGGAGAAGGCGGAGCGGCAGCTCCTCCCTCAGCCAGGAGCCAGCGGGGGCTGGTCGGACAGGCAACCTTGGCGGGAAACTCCAGTCTGCCGCCGCCGCCGTTGCCGCCTTCACCGCCGCCGCCGTTGCCGCCTTCGCTGCCGTTGCCGCCGCCGTTGCATCCAGATGGAAAGGGAGCCTTCGCGCCCCCCTTTATGGAGCCTCGCGCCCCCCCTGGGGGGTGCGCCCCACTATTTGAGAACCACTGCTCTACTGTAATATATTGTTACAGATAATCCTCGACTTACAACAGTTTGTTTAGTGACTTTGAAGTTACAACAGCACTGAAAAAAGTGACATATGACTGTTCTTCACATTTACAACTGCTGTAGCATCTCCTTGGTCACATGATCAAAAGCCAGATGCTTGACAATTGTCTCATATTTATGACGGTTGCAGTGTCCCGGAGTCATATGATCCCCTTTTGTGACCTTCTGACAAGCAAAAGTCAATCGAGAAGTCAGATTCACTTAACAATACTATTACCAACTTAACAACTGCAGTGATTCACTTAACGACTCTGGCAAGAAAGGTTGTCAAATGGGCAAAAATTCACTTAATGCATGTCTTGCTTAGCAACATAAATTTTGGGCTCAGTCGTCATAAATCGAGGATTACCTGTATAGATATTTCCATATCTATAACAACTATGCAGAGATGTGAGAATTGGCACATGGATTCTTTCAGTGATTGCTCCTATGCTGGCCCAAATAGCCATTATCTTTTGCAGGGGTTCTAGCAGTTAACAATACAAGATATTTTTAGGCTCAGCTGCAAACATGAATTCCCATGAGAGTAGTTGCTTTCATGTTAACATTAGCCATTTAAATAATAGGTTTATTTTCTTTTGCACACAGTTTATATACTTCTGCATAAATGATCATGTTGTTATAAACTGTAAGCATAAGAATTATGCATAAGTATTTAAAAGTCTTAAAATAATTATGAATATGAATTTACATTTTTGTTTCTAAGGCAGTGTGGGCCCTTGGAAATATTGCTGGAGATAATGCAGAATGCAGAGATTATGTATTAAGCTGTGGAATACTTCCTCCACTCTTACAGTAAGTACAGATCATCTCTGGTAGTTAACTGAATGGTATGCATAACTACCTAACCAAAGCATCTATGTTAATTGCTAACTTATAAACAGTAGGTTGCTAATGTTCAATGCAATGCTTCAGATTCCAAAAAAGGTGCTTTTGAATGGATAGAATTAGAAACAGCATTTATCTGTAATTCTTTTTAAAACATCTAATTCATTTCCCAGAATAATCTAGTAGGCATGTGATCTTGAGAAAAGGCACAATTGCTTTACACAATTGCCAACATATTGTATTATTTCCAAAGCACTGCCCAGCCCTTGAAATTATTTTTTTCAAGGTAAGCACTATTGGATTTAACGGAACATCTGAACAGAGATGGATAGATTTGAAATGTCAGTTATATACTTTTGGTGTTAGTATGTTGACATAAAGTTTCTTGATGCTAGAACGTGCCTATTTTAAATAACAGTTTTTATTATAGTAAAGGTTTTAATTATTCATCTAAAAATTATAAAAACACGTTTCTTCTCATTCTCTTTTTTCAAAAAAATATAATTTCTATGGATTATGTCCAATTTTGTATTCACAAAACAGCTACTCCTCTTCTTTCTCTTCCATGCATTCCCCCAATTTGCTCAGATAAGGTCACGAATAAACCAGTTTCACTGCCCAGGAGATACAAATAAAAAGAATCCGTTCTGCAGCTGAAATGCTACTCAGTCATTACATGATTACATTACACGAAAACCTTTGAATATATCTATATTAATTAAAGTGAAGTTATTTTCATGTACAGGGCAAAAATAATCATTCAAATTATTATTATTGTCTTGGCAGACTCCTAACACATTCTAACAGGCTCACAACTACCAGAAATGCAGTCTGGGCACTTTCAAACCTCTGTAGAGGCAAAAATCCACCTCCAGATTTTAGCAAGGTAAGGTCCATGTTTCACTCTATAAAAATGCTATAATAATAAAATGCATACATTGTGTTGTTCAAATGTATTTTCTTGTATAAATTAAACTTTTTAAATGTCAACTATTTATGTCCAGATAAAGGTTTATTTTTGTCATAGAATGGAACTGAATATAGTAAGAAGTAAGTTTCTTCCGTAAGAAACTCAAGACCCACTTGTTCCAATTAGCTGGCCTGGCCCAATTGCAGTCATAAGTATAAGTATAATCTAATCCTGACCTTCCTGGATGGCATTTTAAATTTTTAAATTCTGGGGTTTTTAATTGGTTTTAATTGGTTTTAATTATCAGTTAGTTTATGGTTATTATACAGACTGTGTGCTTAAGTTGTTTTGTCTGGAGTTTTGTGTTTTGTTTTGTTGTCTATTATATATTTATTGTCTGTACACCGCCCCGAGTCCCTTCGGGGAGAGGGGGCGGTTTATAAATTTAATAAACTAAACTAAACTAAACTAGTATATTAACTTTCTGATGATGATACATTCTGATGATGATACTCACATTTGAAATTAAATTAACATTTGGCTGTAACAGAGCAAAGCAGTAATGGTTCTACACAATGTTTGCTGGAAATGCACAACATAAAAGTCAGTTCAACCAAAAAGTAATTTAGTGAGTTATGCTATATTTGAAATATCCTGAAAATGGCTATCTATAATATTTTTTTGGTTCAGTCCCAGCTAAAGTTATTTATACTGGTCTCAGTTCAAGAAAATTCAGATTCAGCAATATTGTTCATGTAAGTGTTCCAAGTCAAATCAGCTCAGTTCCAACGTAACTAAGAAAACGTAAATATAGGGTACATTGTAATAATGACCTTTTGTGAAAAAGTAGAATATGCTGATAGGTTTTTAAAGAGTTATAATAATATCAAATACCCTAGGGTTTTCAATTTACTGATTCCTCTTTTAGGGAATCAAGTTTGAAATAATTCTTTGCTGTGTTGACTTGTTTCACACCCATTTTGGAAATGGGACATGCCACTGATCTGTAATAAGCAACAGGAAGATTCCAGTATCTTCAAATGAAAGAGCCATATCTTCCAATGGGCTCACTTTCCTATTGCAGACTGCCCATAAACACTGTCTATGTATGTAGCTATGTGCTTCATGGTCTAAGTTTCCCTCTGTCAATCTCATATGCGCTATTTTGGTCTTATATTAGAGATACCTCTTTCAATTAGTCTGTATTTAGCCCAGGGCATTATACCATTCTGTGACATAACAGTGTGTTCAAAATATTTTTAAGCTCTTAGGAATTCCTTTTTCCTTTAGCCACATGGACCCCATTTTGACATTAGCCATCTAAGGTTTGCTTTGGGCTTCCTCAGTTTGGAAAAGTTTGTTCATAGCTTGTATTTTCTCAAGGTATGATCAATAGTGGTGACCCCCAGGGGCAGAGCCTTCTCTGTGGGAGCGCCTTCCCTCTGGAATGAGCTGCCCCTGGAGCTTCGCATAATCCCTGACCTCCGGTCCTTCCGACGAGCCCTAAAAAGTTGGCTTTTCCAGCAAGCCGACCTGGCCTGTTAATTTTATCTTATTTTTTAAATGTATTGTCCTATAAATTGGGTTTGTTTTTTGGATATGTATTTAATTTCTTTTTAACTTTCGGGATGTGTGTTTTTTAATGTTGTACGCCGCCCTGAGTCCTTTGGGAGAAGGGTGCCATATAAATCCAATAAAACAAACAAACAAACAATAGGCTGTAATCTGCTCTGCCCGTACCACACAGACTTACCTATCACAGAGAAACTGCCATTTTAAAAAACTTTATGTTCTAGGTTAGAGAGAAAATATTTGAATTCAAATCAGCAACATCTTAAAATAATCTAGCCTTCTCCAAGGTGGGATTTTCCAAATATAGTAGATTTTTAACATTAGAATTCCAGTTTGCTAGCCAACTGTCCTTGAGAATTTTGGAAGTTAAATTCCAATACTTCCTACAGTTTAGGGAAATGTAACACCCATTTCAAGGACATAAGCCTGTAGTAGAAGAGAGTTACAGCAATAGTCTTACTTATTTGTGTGCTCTGCTACTATATAACTAAATGCCTTAAAGAGGTGGCTGGTGCCTAATCCAGTCCCCTACCATTGATTTTCTTAAGGCAGAAAAAAATTGGTTTCTAAGCTAATATCATATACCATGTTTCCCCGAAATTACGACATGTCCTGATAATAAGACCATGCCATATTTTTCCTGTGGACAAAAATATACGCCCTCCCCCAATAATAAGCCCCCTGGACAACCCCCCCCCCTCCAGCCAGGCAGAGCGCCACTCACCAACCTAGCGATATCCCGAAGGCGCAAAGCTGCAGGTGCTAGGGGGAGGAGGCAAAGGGGCTTACAAAGGCGCTAAGCCAGCCCACAACCATAGAGCATAGTGCCAGAGTGGCCGCTGCCGGAAGACTCGGCAGCGGATCTCTGGAGTTTGGAAGCCGGTTATGCTCGGAGCATGACAGCAGCGGTGGCGCCCTGGCCCAGCCCTGCAGGGAGAGTTGGGCATGGTGAGGCAGGGAGGCATGCGAGCTGGAGGCAGAACAAGTGCTTGCACAACCTCTCTTTCCAGCAGGGCAGAGCGCCACGTGGCTTAGCGCCTTTGGGATATTACTGGGTCGATGAGTGGCGGTCTGCCCGGCTGGAAAGGGGCATTGCTGGGTGGCTGCTCATGAGCGTGGTCACCTGCTGCGACAGCGCAACACAGCCTTTTGCCCCTGAGGCTGTGCCTGGCTCTTCGGGTGCCCGCTCACAAGATAGCAGCCATATGGCAACCCCAAACCAATACCCCCCCCCCCCCGATAATAAGGCCCAAGCAAAATTTGGGGTGTGTGGTCTTATTTTCGGGGAAACACGGTAAGTTCTACCAGATATTGGATTTAATTGGAACTAAGCATTCCATTTTATACTGGTTTAGGTGCATTTAAGTAAGGTATCTGAATTTTGTTAAATTGTTATTTTATTCCAATTGATACTGTGTTTCCCCAAAAATAAGACATGCCCTGCTAATAAGCCCAATCAGCTTTTCAGAGCATGCGCCATAATAAGCTCTCCCCCGAAAATAAGCTCGCCCCCAACTATTTAAGTGCATGTACAACTGATTCCCTCCATTACCACTATACCACCTACCGGTACAGCTTGTGGGACAAAAAGAGGGCCCGCTGCAAAAAAAGCGGCAGGCGAAGCAAAGTTCTTCTAACCCCCCCACCGTCCTTCCCTCCTGCGCAAAAAGAGCGGCAGGTGAAGCAAAGGGCTTCCACCCCCCATCCTTCCCTCCCACGCAAAAAGAACCTGCTGCAAAAAGAGCGGCAGGTCAGCAATGCGATCACCCTCTCCCACCTGTACTTTTTCGCACAAAAAAACACCACCCACCTCGCCCCAATGGTAAAGGTAGCCTGGCTGGTTTCCTTCCCTGCCGTCCCTTTAGCGCGGGGTGGCAGGTGGGGTGGAGGGGAAAGGCGAGGCGCGCCTCTTACCTTTCCAAGTACCGTTGCGTTCCTCGCACTTTTGTCCAGTGAATCCCCTTGTAAAAAAAAACCTCATGAGTTCAACTCGCAAGGTTTTTTTTACAAGGTGCTTCACTGGACGAAAGGGCGAGGAACGCAATGGACCTGGAAAGGTAAGAGGCGCTCCTCGCGGCCCAACATTGCCCACCTCGCCTCAATGGTAAAGGCAACCTGCCTGGTTCCCTTCCCTGCCGTCCCTTTAGCATGGGGTGGCAGGTGGGGGGGAGAAGCGAGACGCGCGTCCTAGCACTACCAGAGATTGACAGCTCTGCTATGTTCCTCGCCCTTTCGTCCAGTGAAACTCCTTGTAAAAAAAAACCTTGCGCGTTGAACTCATGAGGTTTTTTTTCCAAGGGTATTTACTGGACGAAAGTGCGAGGAATGCAACGGTACTTGGAAAGGTAAGAGGTGCGCCTCGCTTCCCCCCCCCCCCCCCACCTGCCACCCTGCGCTAAAGGGATGGTAGGGAAGGGAACCAGGCAGGCTGCCTTTACCATTGGGGCGAGGTGGGTGGTGTTTGGGCCGCGAGGCACGCCTCTTACCTTTCCAGGTCCGTCACGTTCCTCGCCATTGTGTCCGGGGAAGCCCCTGGTAAAAAAAAAACCCTTCTCGCGACTTCAAGGAGTTTGATTGAACTCGCAAGAAGGTTTTTTGTTTTTTTTACCAGCGGCTTTCCTGGACACAATGGCAAGAAACGCGACGGAGCTGGAAAGGTAAAAGGCACGCCTCGCTTCTCACCTGCCCCAGAAAATAATAAGCCCTCACCCAATGCCATATTTCTTGGGGCAAAAGAAAATAAGACCCTGTCTTATTTTTGGGAAAACAGTACTTTAAAGGTATCTTTAATTTAGAATTAAAGATTCTTTAAATTAAAGAATGATGCAGGTTTTGCTCCAGGATTTTTTTTTAAAAAGCCCTTTAAGATTTGTTTAATTTTTGTTATAGTTCAGTTCCACTTTCATGCCTTTTTTGTACATAGTCAGATGCCCTGACTATATTTTAAGGATATTTTAATTGATGTTAGTATGGTTGCTATTGATAAAGTGTTTTGTAGATTTGGCATATGCACTGTATCATTCTGCAAAGAGACACAATTACAGGCATTTTTTAAAAAGTATCATTGTATTTTTAATTTAATAGTTCTTGGTTTCCATCTTTGGAAAAATGTTTGCAGTAAAAAGTAATTTACAATTTGCAATTCTCTCTTTCTAAACTCTTAAGGTTCGTCCTTGCTTAGGTGTTCTATCAAGGCTGTTGTTTAGCAGTGATTCGGATGTATTAGCAGATGCTTGCTGGGCCCTGTCTTACCTTTCCGATGGACCGAATGATAAAATACAAGCAGTTATTGATTCTGGGGTCTGCAGAAGATTAGTAGAACTTCTGATGTAAGTCTCTTTAAATCAGATAATTATTTCACCAGCAGAGCTGCAGAAGATCGTAGAAGGTGTTACATTAAATCAGTGTGTCAGATATAGTTTCTTCATACCATATCAGCGCCTCAAGTGAGCCTGCAGTGATAGTTGTCTTTCTTGCCTCTATTCTCTTTTGTGAGACAGCAGGAATTCTACAATTGGCAAATTCAAGACAGGCACAAGTATCCAGTTCGGCTTATTTTTATCTATCAGTTTAATCTGTGCCTATATTAAGCAGTACATAGATACAAGGAGTCTTCCACCAATTGTTGCAATACAGTGTTCCAATATAAAGGTCTAGTCACGGAATGATAATTAATTCCACTTGAACATTCTGTTTTGTTCTCCCACCCCAAACACACATGCTCACACTCTCTCTCACCTACACAGCCAGACACACCTGAAGCAATATTTTCCATTTTCTCCCCACAGCATGGTTTGATTTTGTGCCAATGGAAGTGATTAGACTTCACTGAACAATTTAGGGAGATGCACTTGGTTTTCTTTTGGAATTGATTTTATTGTTGATTTCTTTTTCTAGTGTAGAGGTCATACTCTTGACCATATAAAAATACATTACTAAGAGCTCCCCTGAAATATTTCAAGCAGGTAGACATTTTCCATTTCATGTTATTCAGTTTCATTCTTTTTTCTTTCCATACAGCTGGTGCATTCTGAAGGCACTGGTCACAGTCCTTGTTGATTTTTTTCTTACAGATTTAGTAGAAATAGTTTTTACTTTAAAAACTATATATATAGTTTCTGAGGTTCCCCCCTTTCCCCCCTCTTTTTTAATTAAATAAAAATGAAAGAAAAGGAAAAGGCTTAAAAGAGAAACAAAATACATATACGGTAAATATTCTCATACATACATAGAATTGTATCATATAGACAAGTAATAATTCAGTAGTGTTCACAGCTAATCTATCAATTCAGACTACTAAATAATTGGAATCATATGTTTGTTTCTCCAGTGTTGAATAGTAAGGCTTTTGGCTATACATGTACAAAACAAATTGATTTTGTCCAGATGTTGACTTTTATATGATAAAAATGAACTTCAAAAGAAAGTAAATATCTGAAAATATTAAATTTCAAAGTTGAGTTAAGGCATATAATTTATTTCCGAACGGAAACAATATATTTATATCATTAATTTCACTCTATCTCTAATAACGATTGCAATGAGCTCATTTTTAAAATATTACACCTTGTTGAAAAAGATATCACATAAAAATCTGTTTATTTTTGTTTAACATCAAAAGAAAAGAAAAAGATTCATATGTGCAATTGTATATATGAATTTTGAAAAATATAAATATATATTTATATATATATAAAATATATAAATAAAATTTTGAAAGAGTTTATATATATGCATATATATATATATATATATATATATATATATATATATATATATATATATATATATATATATATATATATATATATATATATATATATATATATATATATATATATATATATATATATAGTGTGTGTGTATATACACACACACACACACACACATATTTGTGTTACAACCCCTGGTATGCCTTTATTTATTTATCAGTACAAATACAACACACACACACACACACACACACACACACACACACACACACACACACACACACACATATATATATATATATATATATATATATATATATATATATATATAACATACATACATACATACATACATACATACATATGTTCGGAAGAAGTGCTTTATGTAAGATGAGAGCACAGCATTTCTCTGCATTTAATTAAAGCAGCCCAGCTTTTTTTTCAACTTCTGAACCACTGTTTTAAGAAGTCAATTTCATCATTAAGTCCTGCCTCTTCAATATGATGATGCTGGGCTTTTGTTCTGCCCCGAGATAAAATATGGTGGAATTCTTTGATAAGCTGTATGAAAGAATTATTAGCATAGTATACCCAAACCCATATGAATAGTTAAAAAATGATTGTATCAGGAAGAATACATCTATTTATCTTTAAAATACTTCAACAATTCCGTTGTTTAGGCACAATGACTACAAGGTCGTATCGCCTGCATTAAGAGCAGTGGGAAATATTGTGACTGGTGATGATATTCAAACTCAGGTAAGCTGATTTTTAAACTTACTTTAGTGATATTTCTGAAAGATACAATAGAATCTTATGACCTGAACTTATCAGATACAGGGAATATTGTAGCCTTATTCAGGCATTTACCCAAATGCTAAGAAAGTTCATAGTACATGGAGTCCAGTTCCCCCTCCTCTCCATTCTCTGTCCACCTATGAAGTCTGAAAGGAAGCAGTACTCGTAATCCCTTGGAAGCGACTACAGATTCTCATGTAATCTGGAACTTCAGTAAAAGAGGGTCTTGGGTTGTTCCAACAGTTCTGCCCAAACTCAAGCAAAGATATCTGCCTGACTATGTAGAGGTTGGAAAGAACAAGAGTAGGACTATATGGACAAGCCCTTCCTCCTATTTTGAGCTCTTTTCAACTTTGATTCCAGCATTTGTGCTATCCAGGTTTGTATATTGTGGAAGAGGAATATTTCTCTGAAAGCTCTGTTTTGAAATAAGCAAGTCTTTCAAATACTGGAAATGTTTACAGTGAAGTAATATTTCCCTGCTTTGCTGACTTTGAAAACTAAAGAGGGCCAATGAACTGATACAATGAAGACCAGTTTGAAAAAAATGCCTTGAGATAGCTTGGTTGTATAGATAGAATGGGTGAGGACTGAATATGTGGAGGAAGAATGTGGATTGAACTTTCTTAAGAAAACTGATGGACACTGTGTAGTAAATCTACTATTTTCGCTCAGAAGACAACTGTTAAGAGATGTAGTTCAATTTGTACAAAAACCTTCTGAACAACGAGTGCTGTGGAGATATTCACAAAAGAGATCTATGACTTTGGAGAATGAGATACAACTGTTTGGAAAGATCCCAGTTATAATTTTAAGAAAAAGTTTTATTATTATTAAGAATCAGTTGAAGATATTTGATCCTGGACATACTGAGATAATGACTGCAGTGGTTTATGGTAAATTATAAGCTGTTGTGGACTTTCTGTGTGTGAAAGGTGGAGGAAAACAAGAAAAAAAAATCTGCCTCTGCCTCCCAGCATCCATCCAGTATTCATCTGGCTAGCATCCTTGCAGCAAACAGCCTGGTCAGTTTCAGCACATTATTGCAGCCTGCTTGTCAGGGCTTCGCTCCAGTGCACCCACCATCAGTTAACTGAGCTAAGCTGCTGCCACCGGCAGGGAACACTGGAGCTTTCACTGCCGAGCAGCTGATTGACGATTGGATCGGCCTCCAGGAATACCGCCTATCAGCTGTTCTAGGCAGCAGGGATCGCCTTCACCGATTGCCGTTTGCTGCTGTTTGCCGCCTATCGTCACCACCGACATTTGGCAGTGGTGAGTGGCAGTGGCAATCCCCGCCGCCTAGAACAGCTGATCGGTGGTATTCCGGGAGGCCGATCTCACCACCAATCAGCTGCTCGGCAGTGAAGGCTCCAGCATTCCCCACCGGCGATGGTGATCGGAATTGTCATGCGGCTGCATTCGCCACCACTGCACCAACCCCACTCCCCATGCTGTAATATTCACTCTATAAGACGCATAGATATTTCCACCCACTTTTTTTGGGGGGGGGGGTGCGTCTTATAGTGTGAAAAATATGGTATTTAATAGATTTTTAATAGAGGGCTTTGGAAGCATAGTTTTGATGTTGGATTTACCTGTTAACTTTTTTTCTTTACAGTAAATAGAAGGTAGGTCAAATTAGAGGGGCAAATAGAGCTGTAGAAGTTTATAGATTATAGATCTGCTTTGCAATGGGGGGAAACTTATTCTTGAAATATTTATCAGTATTCAACTGAGCGGCCAATTTATATGTATGCTTTTTTAATGCAGATTTTTTGTCTTGTTTAGATTTGCTTTGTTTGTATGCCTTTTTGTCTGTTGAAGTATTGTATCTTAGTGTGGTAATAGACTTGTAAAATGTGAAGCATAAAAGTAACTGTAGGAGTTTTTGCCTATAGTGGTGTGCAATAATTCCTTGCACTGCAGGACTGCTTTTTAAATGTAGATAGTATCTTTGGTACTCATCGTTAATTGGTTCCATGTAGCACAATGAGTACCAAAAACGATGAGTACTAAACAAATTTTCCCCATAAGAAATAATGTAGTGACTCATAAGACAGCTGACACTGACAAGTTCTACTTTGTGCGTTGAGTACCAAAGTAACGATTAATACTGGGACAAAATATTCATGTGTGAAAATGCATTGAGTCCCCAATTTGGTGAGTTTCAAAGCAGTTGAGTGCCAAGGTACCATTTCGTTTATTACAGTATGTACTTTTTCTTTTTCCTTTTTTTGCTTTTGCCTTGCATTTGTGCACCTTCATGCTTAATTTTTATTGAAAAAATAAATAAAACAAAATCTAGAATAGATTTTTCAGAAAGCATAACATGCCTTTTTTCTATGCATACACTGTTCACTGAAATAGTAACTCAACATGTAAATACTGTTATTTCAGCTATATGCAATGTACTTTATTTTACATTGTTTAGGCAGAACTTTTCATCTTTCAAATTATTTTAGGTAATTCTAAATTGCTCTGCATTACCCTGTCTCTTACATTTGCTGAGTAGTCCCAAGGAATCTATTCGAAAAGAAGCGTGCTGGACAGTATCTAACATCACTGCAGGAAACAGAGCACAAATTCAGGTAATCTGTTGCCTTTGTTATGCATAATTATTTTTTACTCTTAACCGTTTTTTTTTGCCTTGTTCTGTTCCTCAACCTCATTTATTTTTGTTTAATCCAATGAATAGTGCTGGATAGGTGGGAAGGGATGGGCAGCTTTATCTGGAGGTTACACATTCAATACAACCTTATATCCATGCATTTAAATGTCCATTAAATCCATATGGACAGTAATGCTTGTATCATTACTGCAGATTTCTTATTTTTTCCTTTTTTTATTGTTTTTTGTTTTATTTTCTTTACATAATTGAGGTAATTGTATCAATTTATTTGTATGTGTTGCTATATAGATGATATAAATCCAGGCATTTCTGCAATAATATTTTTGTTATTTGGTGATCAAGTCCAATTTTTTTCTCTGGTACATCCAGAATTCATTGAATGGGTATCTGTCAAATTGAGAATTTATTGTAAGTTCAGTATTGGATTAGCCTGTTGTCTTAAAGCATTTCAGAGTTATTACAGTATTATATATTTTTTCCTTTAGGCTGTTATAGATGCAAATATATTTCCAGTATTGATTGAAATTCTTCAGAAAGCTGAATTTCGTACTATAAAGGAAGCAGCATGGGCCATTACTAATGCGACATCAGGAGGGACTCCTCAACAGATTAGGTAATACATTGCAGTTGATTCACAGCCATGCTGCTAGCTGAAAGAAACTTCTTCATTTAGTAACCTTTGCTTTCAGATAGTTAGGACTTCTATGCCACCGCTCCTCATTCTCAGCACCCAACACTGCAATGGCTGAGAATTCTGGAGTCAATCTTGAGGGCACAAGTTTGTGAAAAGCTGCATGAGGGAATCATAGTATACCTTGAATATCTTTTATGTATTGTGTGTGTCTGTGTGCACATGCACACACATATATACACATACATACAGGTAGTCCTCAACTTACGATCACAATTGAGCCCAGAATTTAGGTTGCTAAGTGAGAAATTTATTAAGTGAGTTTTGCCCCTTTTTATGACTTTTCTTGCCACATTTGTTAAGTGAATCACTGCACTTGTTAAATTAATTACACAGTTGTTAAGTGAATCTGGCTTCCCCCTTGACTTTGCTGGTCAGAAGGTCACAAAAAGGGGACCATGTGACTCCAGGATGCTGCAACCGTCATAAATGTGAGTCAGTTGTCAAGCATCTAAATGTAAATCACGTGACCACGGGGATGCTGCAATGCATAAGTTTGAAAAAATGGCATAAGTCACCTTTTTTTGGTGCTGTTGTAAATTCGGTCACTAAACAAACTGTTGTAAGTCGAGGAGAATATGAGTATTGTATACTCATATTTCTTTGTTCTAAATACCTCTATGTAGCTTGTAAAATAATTATAGTGTAAAAATAATAAGTTTAAAAAACCAAAATAAGAAATGATTTAAAATATAAACAATTGGCATAAAAAGTAATAATAATAAAATAATAAAAAGTAAGCAGCATGTTAAGAATGTAGTGCCATGAAATAAAATGAAACATCTAATACTCAAACTTGCCAAAATTGCATGTTCCTAGATTTACTGATATTAAAAACATTTTCAATATATGTCTGAAAACAGTGAGGCAACTAATGGCCTGAGGACATCCTAGGGTGGATATTTTTGATGCTATCGGGTACCATGAAGGTCTGTCCCCACAATTACAGAACAGAGGACGTCTCAAATTACTCCTGTTGTTTCTCAGGAATTCTGCTGTATAACAGTATATAAATAATACACAATCCCCGATTGGCTAGATTTACACATTTTCTAAGTCATTGTTCATTTAAACCTGGAATAGAAACCTGGCCCATATGTAGTTACCTCAAATGCCATGGTTTACAAACCATAGTGCATCATATGAAGCCAAAACCAAATTTTACCACCCTATGTTTTAGGGAATGTGTGAATCAAATCTGTATATGTGAATAGCCCAGAGGGGGTTGCTTAGAGTTTTACTGCTGGTTTGCTCATGATCACACATGTGCTCATATGCATGTGTCCAGGCAGGTGGGTTGAGCCTCCCGCCGCCTCCACTACCGGTTCGGCCAAACCAGGAGCAACCGTCTTCTGGAGTAGCCACAAAGAAAAGAAATCTATTTTTCTCCTCCAGTTGTTTTCATGAACAATAGTTTGGTAAAACGTGTATTTTCAGGGGGGGAGGGGGAATTTAGTTTAATTTCTCACGTTTACATGCTTGATAATATGTTGATTCATTTAGAACAGTGTTAAAGTGTTAACATTTTCATATGAGTAGAAATTATATAACATGAGTTCATGTTGTTCATAGATCATTCAGATTTCGGATCATGCCGTTTTTAAAAAAAATGCATTGTTGGTGTTTGGGATAAAATTATACATAATCATATAAGGAGCGTGTTTCTTTTAATAGCATCATGTTTTCAAAAATTTATACTTTTAATATTGTTTATTGAAAGCATCCTATATATATATAGTTTATTACAGTCAACAAAAAGAAAAACATGATTAGTTATTTTCCATCCTCTTTCCCTCCCTCCCTTCCCCTTTCTATATAAAAGTTACTTAGTGGCATTAGGTTGTACCAAACCTCTATGTGATCTTCTGACTGTGATGGACTCTAAAATAGTCCAGGTAGCCTTGAATGGACTTGAAAACATATTGCGACATGGAGAACAAGAATCAAAACAAAACGGAATTGGAGTGAATCCTTACTGTGCCCGTATAGAGGAAGCCTACGGTAAGAAGTGATAAGTTAATGCCACTGCAAATGTTTTCAACATTTCTATTGAAAAATTGTCAACTCTGCAGTGCAGTGCTGTAGACTTCTATGTAGGCAAATGATTCCTAATCAACATAAGATATACTCTTAAGTAGCAATATATAAGTCACTTGTTTGCTATTCTGGGAGTTGTCAAGAAATGTCTTTATTTTACCTATTTATGGAATTAACAGCTGTTTATTACTGAGCAGTGCTTGACTATATATTGAACAGTATAGCTCTTACGTGTGTCTCTCTCTCTCTTAATTCCAGGACTGGATAAAATTGAAATCCTTCAAAGTCATGAAAACCAAGAAATCTACCAAAAGGCTTTTGATCTCATTGAACATTATTTTGGTGTGGAAGAGGAAGATGTAAACATTGTTCCCCAAGTGGATGAAACCGAGCAACAATTTGTATTCCAGCAACAGGAAGCCCCCATGGAGGGGTTCCAGCTGTAACCCTTGGCTCAGAGGACAGGAGTGCTTTTGTGGTGGCCTTCATTTGCTGCCCTGAGGGGGAACGTTTTGCTGAAGAAGATAAAGGAGCAACTCGTGAACTCAACATGTGCTTATCCCCCCCCCCGCCCCCTATTGTGTGTTGCCATTGTCTCGTTCCTAGAAATACCAACCATTCACAAGTTAAAAAATAATATTGCATAGCTTGAATTTTCACCTCAGAGCAGACAGCAGATTCTGAGTTTTCAGGCTGTGGCTAAAATTGCACCATTATCCATAAGACAGCTGTGATATTTTGGATTTTGGCAGCGTGATTTATACGCCCAAGCTACACTAAAATCTACCTCTATTCCTTGGAGAAAAAAAATGTTTCAGAACTACAGACATGAGCTCCTAGTAAATGTTAAACTTAGAATGTGAAAATTATTTATTTAAATAGTGAAAATATAGTTTTATGTGTGACACTTTGAGACAAACTGGTGAAATATATTTAAAAACAACCCTTCTAGGAGCACGTTGCTGGTTACATACCATAACATTAAGCATTATGTCAAAAGTGCAGTATTTCTGCTGTTTGAAAAGAGGTAGCCAGTTTCAATTTGTAGTTCATCCAGACGTGTTCCTAGTTATGTAAAGGAAGTTCCTTCATCCTTTTAATTTCTGTGGAATTGCAAAAGTTGCCAGTGCTTGAACTAACTATTACAGCTGATTTCTTTAATGACAGGTTGATGACATGATGTGGAAAGCTTTATCTGCTGACATGTGTCCATTAAATTGCAGGAGCTTTTTTTTTTTTCTACCTACTATGAACTCAATTAGAAAAGTATGTTTATATAGTAATGATTATTGTAAGGGAACTTTCTATAGTTGCATACTAGGAATTCTGAACTGCAATATCCATGTTTAACTTAAAAGCTACTAAAATGTGTGAGGCTGCAACATAGCCTTTTAAAGAACAAAGTTAGATTATTTATTTACACAGTGTATTGTGTTTGACCAAATATATGAATGCATTATAAAACCCCTTTTTTAAATGTTTGGCAATTTTTCTAACTTATTGAAAATGGATCACCAAAAGTATATTTTCTAACAGATCAGCAGTAGCACTGGGAAAAATCATTTTCCAGTTAATTGAAGGAAAGCACTTGAATATACTATTATTTGTGACAACATATGTAAAATAAGTTTATATAATACTGGTTAATTTTATTTTATGCTAGAATGAACATTTGAGACCATTTGTTTTAGAGTATGAATCTTATATGAAATGGGAGAGCTATAGCCCAGTTCAAGTACTCTGATACTTTTGCTTATCAGAAATGTCTTGATCTGTATAATACTTTTTAAAAAAATGATGTATAATACCTACAAGTGATTGACTTTTTAAAATACCATGTAAATTTCAAATTCATGTACTCAAATTTTCAAAAAGGAGTTTGCATTCAATGAAATACATGTTCATTCACGAACATGTATTTGAGTTAAAACACTGCTCTTTTTGTCATATATTCAAGTTCTCCAAGAATGATCTGCCAAGGAAAATAAGTCATAATTGGCCATTGTGCCGTGCATCTTATGTCATTGTTATAGACACCCCTTTGTTTCAGTACTAGATCAATATTAGGGTTTTCGGAATGAAGCTGTTCGATTACTTAGTAGTTTAATGTGGGTCAGGAATAAAAGGCTAAAGTGTTCAATATAGCTGCTTCCTGTATTAACTCTATTGTCATGGCCTGTGGAACTTGTTCTGTATTTCCATTGTAGTAGCTGACATACATATTTCTACTACATACAAGATTCACAAAGGCAGTGTAACAACAATATTTACTCACGAAGAATTGTGAAAGTGCTGCTTGCCTTGGGAAATATAAGCTTATTAGTTAAAAATAGGTATGTATGAATAGAGAATCATAACTGAGGAAGCCACCCCATTTGGAAACTTGCTGAAAGTCCAGTGCAAGATATAAGAAGTCTGCTTAAATCTGCAGCTAGACGTCCTATATCTATCATTGATAATGGGATAATGGGATTTGAGTATTAGGGAACGTTTTATATTTGTATCATTCATTCCAAGAATAGTTTAAATTTGCCAATTGAAAACTGAATTTTATCAGAATTACTCTAGAAAGAAAAAGAAAAAGGTTGTGACAGGGTATAACCATTGTTTGTTTGTTTGTTTGCATTACACAAATTACCAGTTGTGCCTGCTCTTAATTTCCGAATGAATAAATGCTCTCATCAAAGCATTTTTATCTGAACAAAAATGTAAGATTACATATGATTTGGATTTAAAACATAAATCTCAAATGTGAATTAACACAACTGTTTTGAAAGGATAATTTCATCATATAAATCATGAGTATGATAATTTCTGTATATTGCTGAAGACATAATTTTGACCTTAAATTTTGAATGCTTAAGTATTAGTATTGGGTCAAATTCTCTTACAAATGAGATTTAAAACCGTTGCATGATTAAGAAACATTTCAGGAATTGGTCCTTTAATAGACTTGATATCTACAGCATCTGCAGGATGTGTAGAATTACAAAAAAGTCCTAAATAGAACATCTTTGAACAATTTAAAAATGTTTCAGATTTAAGAATTCCTTCCTAATTCAACTTGACACATTCTTATGTAATGGCCTGAATTTGACAAGACTTTAAACTATGCAACTATGCCAAGTATGTATTTCAGATACAAAATACAATGTGCTTTTACTCAAGCAGGTTTACATTTAGAAAATAGATGGATTATGGTCTTAAAGCAAAGTACAATTACTTTTACATACTATCTCAGTTGGAGTTATTTGCTGGCGCCTTATTTACATTTTGTTATATTAACTAAAAATGTATTTAGAAAATGTGTATTATGAAACCGCTGAAAGAATTGAGATCTATAAAAACACCACATTTTTTATTGTGTTTCCAATGATCATCTGTAATTTATTGCATCTTTGACAAACTACAGACTCAATCTGCAAATATCAACAGTATGCAATATTGGGGAATGTTACTACTCAACACAACAATGCAAAATTAATAAATGTATTTTACATGATACACATGGCGTCTATTTATTTTGGCTGGCAGATTCAGATTCCTGTGCAAACTTTTGTGAGAACCCAATTGATCTCAGTAGAATTTAATTGCTGATACATGAGAAAACAATTTCTTACTGCAGAGTTTTCCAACCCATGTCTTCCTGTGCCTTAGAAGCAAGCTTGTGGTTGGCAATGCCAAACTTTTCAAATTAGATTGGATACCAGGTGGCAAATCTCTCTCTCTTGTCTGTGTGTGTCTCTCTCCTCCCTCCCTCTCTAAAAGATATATAATTATATAGGATATATAAAATATAAGATCTGCCATGGGCAGGAGATTGGACTAGACTCCCAACGTTCCTTCTGGCCTATGACTATTCTATAGTTATCTGCGCTTTCTAAAGTATAAGATATGAGCAAGGGTGTTTCTTTTAACCTTTGAAAAATTCTGCAATCTATTTTGGACTCTGAAAGGGATTCTTTCCTAGAAAGACTATGCGAGTAAATAACATTGCCTGATCTGTCCCCACCACAAATCCTTTTTTTTTAATTGCCTGGGGTGAAATGCTGGGATTCTCCTTAGGCATAGAAATAGTGAAATCAGTCAGTTCTCTGCAACTAACTTTCAACTCCACACTATTTAATATATTTCTTTTCATTATTTGGGGTTTAATGTATACCCACTGCTTTGCATTGCCTTTGTGTTGCTTGATGCACTTTCCAGGTATTGTTTGGAAATAGCATAATGAACCATAGTTACTCGTAAGATAAGGTAATAGCTTTCTGTTATTTGTGGGTCAAGGACAATCTCATAATTTGGGACCCATCTTGAGTGTTTCTTGGATCTAAGAAATAAAGGCAGCAGATTTTGAGGAGAAGCCCAAGGGGGTATATAATCCAGAGGGTTTATCGGGGGTCTTCCAAATCTCAAATCCAACAACCTTTAACACTGCCATACTGAGTCATGGGGTAGTTACTATATAAGAGTAGATAAATGTGCAGTTGTATATGCAACCACTCAATTGTTGCTGTTTCTTATAAGCAATGGATGTCCAATGCTATTGTGAACGCCAGAGCTGTGATGCATAAGATGGCTGGCCAATGTAAGTCTTAACTAACACTCCTAGTTAACTAACTCCACACTGATGCAGTGGCTCAGTGGCTAAGACTGAGCTTGTTGATCAGAATTTCAGCAGTCCGAATCCCTAGTGCTGCGTAATGGAGTGAGCTCCTGTTACTTGTCCCAGCTTCAACCAGCCTAGCAGGTCGAAAGCATGTAAAAATGCAAATAGAAAAAAATTGGTGGGAAGGTAACAGCGTTCCGTGCCCCTTCGGTGTTTAGTCATGCCAGCCACACCACAGAGATCTCTTCGGACAGCGCTGGCTCTTTGGCTTTGAAACGGAGATGAGCACTGCCCCCTAGAGTCGGTAATAACTAGCACATATGTGCAAGGGGAACCTTTACCTTTTTAAAACTCTCCTAGGGATGTAGATGGGACTGCAGGCAAGATTTTTACTTTTCACTGAAGCTGCTGCCTCAAAGAAGTACTAGAAAAGGAATAGCTGAGACTGAAATACAGTAGGATATGATCATGACAGGTATAGCATAAAAGACAAGGGGCAATAGAGACGAAAAACTTTTTACCACCTACAACAGCAGCAATTTGGGCTTTGTCCATAAGAGGGCAGTGTTCAATAAATCTTGCAGTTCTTTTCTGCTACAGTCCTTCACTTTTGGGTTGTAGAGAGCTGGTGGTGTTTTGGTTTTGCAAACCAGCCTGCATTTTTCTTACATCTGAAGACATTAATAAAATTCCTGTTAAAAAGGAGCTTGATATTAAATCTTGACCCATCAAAAGAGAACTATTGCTAGAAGGGGGTTCAGTCTGCACTTGTATTGGCTGCTACAAGTTTGTATGGGAGCTAGGACAGTTATTGGGATGTGGGTAGCAGTCCATCCACTGAAATGGTGGCTATAGTGGGGAGGCCTATTGGAACCATCTGTCAGGGAGTGTGGCATCAAGAGAAGCACCCCAAAGAGTAATGAATCTGAACAAACATTTTTTGGGGTTTGGGGGGAGGTAGAATTGGGTGAACAAATTACAACCCATTCTCTTCTTACAACTTAAGACAAAAAAATCCCATTGTTGACCCATTGGACGTACAGGTCTTTATTGATCCTATGCTGTCCCCTTATGGCTCAATCAAATTCCTTGATCTTTCAAGCATCTTGCTTGTAAAGAGATATCTATAGAAATCTTAACCACCGGGATGCTCCACAAAAATTTCCAATTTAATCTATTTTTCGTCCTAAAAGAGATGGGGATGAAAAATTAGAATTTTGGGGGAATTTCTATTAAAACCAATACCGTTATTGGTTATTCATCATCTCCTCTCCAGAAAAAAGTATTCCAGAAGAGGAAAAATTCAAATCTTTAAGAGGTGCTCTTTCTTTTATAACGAGAAGTTTTTGTTCACAAAAATATTCATTCCAACATTGATGAAAGAATAGCCATTTTATTAAATGTGAGGCTCTGTTCTGAAACCACATTCAGATTTCAGGCAGGTGAGCTTTTCAACAGCAAATATTTAACACTGAAGACTTGTGAAGTATTGGTAACAGCATTTACAAATATTTACAAGCATGTACATTCAAATGTTTCTGAGTATGTATCTGTATGCAGAGATAAATATAAACATACCAGTGACGGGATTCAAATTTTTTTACTACTGGTTCTGTGGGTGTGGCTTGGTGGGCGTGGTTTGGTGGCCATGACAGGGGAAGCCTACTGTAAAACCTCCATCCCTCCCCACTCCAGGGGAAGGTTACTGCAAAATCTCCATTTCCTCCCGGTCAGCTGGGACTCGGGAGGCAGAGAATAGATGGGGATAGGGCCAGTCAGAGGTGGTATTTACCAGTTCTCCTAACTGCTCAACATTTCAGCTACCGGTTCTCCAGAACTGGTCAGAACCTGCTGAATACCACCTATAAAACATAGCCATGTATATGTACCACACAAATATGTGGAGAGAGGGCGGAGGGCGGAGGGAAAGAGGGAGGGAGGGAGAGAAGGAGAGGAAGAGAGAGGGAGGGAGAGAGGGGGCGGGATTTCTCAAAGGTGAAAAGAATATGCCCACAGGTATTTGCAGTGTAATCCTTTCCAAAATCCCTTTGAGCTCCATCCATAATAAACTTCTCAACAGAAGTTATGTGAATTATTTTATAAATGAATCTCTTCTTTGTTTCATTAGTGAAGTCATTAGTTCACTCTCTTAGATATATTAGGGCTACTGCTAAAGGAGATATAAAGGAGGGTGCATTGAAGAAACGTGCGATGTAACAACACAAAAACGTTTTACTCTTTTGCGCTCGCAGCACAATTTCATGTGCAAGTACATAAGTCGATTTACATTACATACATTTCATTACTTTGATAACATTTTGATTTGCAGATACCCCTAAGGATGGAGTCACTGCTGAAGTTCTGCTCAGTGCTGTAGGAAGGTCCAAGCCAACATCAATGCAGCAGCAAAACTATCATATCATTGCTATCATATCATCATACCTTGTAATCACTGGTGCACCTGAGTCAGAATTGCCTGCTGTTAGGATTCAATTTCCAATTTCATTATAACAACCATTTCATAAAACAAAATCCAGCTATATGATTTCTTCCCCTGCTCCAACATAAATTCCTCTTTCATTAATCTGGTTTATGTGTCACACAAAACTGAGGTTAGATTCATTGTGGTTCGTTGAAGTACCATTTACATGTTGTTTAAATAGTCTTTATGTACCTATTTTTTTTAATGAAAATAGTTTTATTTACAACAGGTGAATGCATGTTTCACATTCTGCTATGCCATAAACCATGGTTTGCAGATCACAATAGCTGGTATACACACCACATTAAGCCACAATTACAATGGCTGAAATCACATATTGTCCTTAATAAAATGTGTTGGGCCCAAGGACTCTTTCTCTTAACCATGATCAAGTACAAGGATGGACAACTATGGCTACCAGACCATAAACAGACATTAGCCTTATTGAATGTAGCTTTCATCCTAATTTTAAAAGTCCTTCGCAAGTCAAGGAAGCCATTTGGACCGTGGGCCAAGATGATTTACCCTATGTTTAGCAAAAGCAAAGGGAGAGAGAGAAAGAAAAAAGAAATTCAGAAAAAGAGCAAGAGCGACCAATGGAAAACCCAGGAAGCAAAGGGAGGCCTCAAGGCAAAACCATGGGATTCCCACTCTCCTTTGGCATTGTCTGTTTCTCCCACTTGCTTCATCCTGGCCTTCAGGTCACAATAACCCTCCATGGGAAAAAGAAAGAAAACATGTTACCTACCACTGGTCTAATAGAGGCTAACTAGGTTTTTTCCTTAGCCCAGGATTGCAATTCTACCTCAGGCTGACCTTTTGACTTCTGATTTCAAATCCTTGGTAAGCTAGGAATCACAGTTAGGCAAACGGGAGAAGAAACAATAATAGGAAGTCAACATCATGTCTGCAGAGTCCTGCATCTCTTCTGTGCTGATAGATACATAAGGGTTGATCAAATGACCTTATCCTGGAATGATATTTCCAGAACACCTCCACCCACCCACCCCCTATCACACACACTTCCAATCTCCCTTCATATGCTAGAGAGCCTTCTCCTTGGTATTGTGTACTCTGCTGTGTTTTTGGCCTGGACTTCGCCTCTCACTTCTCTGGGTCCTGAGGCTTGCAAATGGCAACTGCCATTCAGCCAGCTTTTATCACCCTTAACTTTACAACAAGCATTTGTGCTAGGAACCGGAGGGGTCCCGCTCTTAGAATCCAGAGAACTTTGATTGACACTGATACTCCCTGCACTCTTGGAAGAGTAATTGTACAGCATTTTAAGGAAGGCAGATTTAGTATTCGCTTCTTGCTTATACAGGATGATGTAGCACTTGGGGAAGTATGTACAGCACAAGATCCCATAGTTTGATATTAAAATGACAATGATTTCAACCGCGGGCAAGTACTTGCCAAAAGTGGTTGTGTAGACCGGGATGAATATAATCCATGCAATGAAATAGATGAGCATGCCAAAGGTAATGAATTTTGCCTCGTTGTAGTTTTCGGGGAGCTTCCTGCCTTTAAAAGCGCAGATAAAGCAGATGAATGCGAGGAGGGCAATGTATCCTAACATGATGCCAAGGGCCACTCCTGAACCTTCATTGCATTCCAGGATGATAACTCTCCGGATGGAGAAGTTCTCCTGCACGAAAGGGCTTCTCACAGTGATCCAGACCGAACAAATCAAAATCTGAATCCCTGTGCAAAAAGACACTATGGGGATGGGCCTATAGAGGCCCTTCAGCCATTTTTGTAACTTGGGATCGAAACTGAAAGCCAGCAAGATTTTCAGGGACTTAATCAAAATGCATGAAATGCAGAGGGCAAAGCTAATGCCAAAGAGAGCTTGTCTTAGTTTGCATTTATAGGCTTTGGGCTGGCCAATGAATAAGCTTGTGCTAACAAAAGCCAGGAAATGACAGAGGAGTATAACGTAGCATACAGTTAGGCCACCTGATGCCTTTACGACAGGCGTGTCCACATTTCGAGTAAATATTATGAAAATGGCACCAATCAACACAATTCCAAGGGCAGAGAGCACCACTAACAAAACAGCAAACCAGTCATTCCAGTTGAGGTATTGAACCATCTTCCTGTAGCAGGTTGAGCTGTTCACTGGGGCCCAGTGGGTTCGGTTGTTGCATAAAATGCAGTAATCCATATCTATGGATAGAAAAATTAAAAAAAATATCACCTATCAGTTCCCTTAGATTGTTGAAAGTTTAGAAATGCATCAACTTCGTTCATTAGAATGAATTATTTTTTGTTTATAATTTGAGAGATATTTGGTCTGGCAAAAGTCTAAGCACACGTTTAGGGAATAAGAATGGGAAAAACATTCTGAGCAATATATTAGAATAGTTTTCTAATATTCTAATTTGAATAGTTTTCAAATCAACCATCTGCAGTGGCATCTGCAGCAAATTACATTATATTATAAATGATATTAAAATGAAGATGTCCACTCAGTGACAGTATCTTCTGACCATTTGTATGATGCCATGGCATATACTGAATATAATATCTCTCCACCCAACACCCAATCCTTCAGAGACTCATGTCTGCCATATCTAATGAAAAGGAAGGAGCCCGGGGGCTCACATGATTAGGATGCTGGGTTGGAGGTTAGCAAAACCATGTTTCAGACCCAAGTGCTGCCGTGGGACAGGGTGAGCTCCCGTCCTTGCTCTAGCTGCTTCGGGGGACATGAAAAGAGCCCCCAAATGTGTCCCCCCAGGCAACAGTGATGTCACTGTCTAATCCTTTAAATCCTAACACTCTGTAATGCAAAGGAAGAAGGGAGAAAGAGATTCCCTCATCTCCAGTTCTCAGTGGCAGATATAGATGGATCCCTACTCAATACTCATGCTTACTACAGTCACATGAGAAATCTATAAACAGAAGTTAAATATGTAGCCCAACCACCCGGCTGTATCTTTTCAAGGCTCTTCCCATGAAATGTTTATCAACAGATCCCTTGTTTCAGGAAATGTCCCATATACTCCTTCTGCATTACTAGATGTGGTCCTTTTAATCAGTGGTGGGATTCAATTTTTTTTACTACTGGTTCTGTGGGCGTGGCTTGGTGGGCATGGCAGGGGAAGGATACTGTAAAATTTCTATTTCCATCCCACTCCAGGGGAAGGATACTGTTAGATCGGCGAGAAACAGCAGGTGAGAGGCGTGAGTGAGTTTCAGCACTTTTTATTGCAAGAGTAAGTGACTGCGTTCTGCTGGCTGGGCTGCTGGAGCTCACCTTTTAAGGAGCTCCAGCAGACCAGCCGGCCAATGATAGTTGTTTAAACTTCCCGGGGTTTGGGCAACCAATCTCCGGTGAGCATGTGAAAACATGTAAATTTAACAATGTACGTCTGTACGTAACAGATATTGTAAAATCTCCATTCCCTCCCCACTCCAGGGGAAGGTTACTACAAAATCCCCATTCCCTCCCGATCAGCTGGGACTCGGGAGGCAGAGAATAGATTGGGGGGGGGGCAATCAGAGGTGGTATTTACTAGTTCTCCAAACTATTCAACATTTCTGCTACCAGTTCTCCAGAACTGGACAGAACCTCCTGAATATCACCTCTTCTTATAATAATGCTTCATATATCTCCAGTTGCAAAATTTATATAGAGATGTCCCCAACACTATCAGTCAGATGGTTTTTTGCAGCCATATTTTTCTGCTAATTTTTGTTGAGTGGGCCTGCATGTGAATGAGTCAGAGCAATAAAAAGTCATACAATATGTTCCATCCTTCAACAAATTTAACCTTGAGGCTTCTCACCTGTCTGGTTTGTATAGTAGTTTTCAGGGCAGCTGATGCACTCATAACAGCAGGTATGTGGACTTGCAGAAACTTTCTTCACTTGTCCTGGTCTGCATTTCCTAGAACATTTGGACTGGACATTCTGTAAGAACAAAAATACCAGGAAGAAAAAAACAACAACAACAGTAATGATAATAAATTTTTAATTAACACATCTTCATTGTAAATGTACCAGACACATTATTCTGTAATCTGACCCTTAGTGTAAATAATCCAAATCCAAGGTGGACTATCTTTGTCAAATGTATATTATTTGTGGCCAATCCTAAATACTATGTGCCACCCATGACAGACAATGCTACTGAATTGTCCAAAATACAGTCATGTAACCAGAGGTTGCCCCAACACTGGAAGTCTTTAAAAAGATGTTGGATAGCCATTTGTCTGAAATGGTATAGGGTTTCCTGCCTAGGCAGGGGGTTGGACTAGAAGACCTCCAACGTCCCTTCCAACTCTGCTATTGTATTGTATTGTACTGAATGGCCATGCTGAAATTTCATACTGCCAGAGTCTTGTAAAGAATCTTGTGGAACTCCTCCCTTGCTCTCTTCTATTTTCTTACATATAGTCCTCAATTTATGACTGCTTGCCTAACAATGAACCCATTACAAAAGCTACTTATGACCCATTTCTGGAGTTTTGATGGCTGCATACACTTCTGGTTACATGACTGCATTTTGGACATTTAGCACCCAGCTCACCTTTACTACCAGTGGCAGCATTCCATGGTCATGTAACCACAATTTACTATGGTGGTGTTGTTGTTTTGCTGATTTCCAGCCTTTTTGCCTGGTTTTCAACAATATGTGAATTTGCTTAATGGCTGCAGTTTTTTCTTAACGACTGTGGTGTTCACTTTAACAAGCACTGGAATCAAGTTATAAAATCAGATCCAATCACATGGGTACCTTGACCTATGACCATCATGACTTATGATGAAACTCCATTATGATCATAAGTCAAGGACCATCTGTACTTCAAATGATAGACACTGTTTGCTACTCTGAAAACCATCAATGATTGTTCCGAGTTGGGTCTGGCAATCTTTTCAAACCAGTGGACGTATTTGGAATGTTCTGAATGCTCTTCATGAAGTGATTGCTACAGCAAGGAACTAATTTTCTAAATTGATGTCATAAAGGGGGCCGTATCTGGCCCTAAGCCCCAATTGACAAATTTGCGAAACTATGGAGAGGAGGAGCTGACGTTGCGACGACACGATGTGCGATCTTGGAGCTCCAAGATCACAGTCGATACTTTTGCCGCTGGACGGTCCTTTTGGACCTAAACCATCCCGAAGAGATGGTGACAGGGAAAAGTACATCCTGCTGATCTCAGGGACACTGCAAAGTCCCTGATTGATCCTGTAGAATCTCTTTTTGCCAGCAACAGAAGCACAGTCATTGAAGCTGCTGAAGTTGGGACAACTCCAGAATGGGAGGAAAACGGAAAGAGAAAGTGTGTCCATCTGGTGAGGAAATCATATTATTATAAAAGAGACTACACAAAAAAATTAAAGCTAAATTAAATTTGAAAATAGAAGAGAACAAGTGGTGAAATTAAGCTACATTAGACAGTGTGTTATCCTTTTTTAAAAATTTTCTTTTACGGATGGAACTTTTGCAAATGTTTCCTGTTCTTTAAATTGAACGGATTAGTTTTTCTTCTACTACTTTTTATATTCTTTTTTTTAAATACCTATGAATTAAAACATTTTTCCTTATTTTTATAATGCTGGATTGGATAGTTCTTTTTTGCTCCATTTAAAAAAAAAAATTTCTTTAAGCCTGGACTATAAAGAAGTTTTAAAAGGAATACAAAGAGGGCTGTAATAACAGAGGGAAAGGAAGTAACACTGCCACTTGGAGGCTGGAGGCTTGGAAGGCTTGGAAATATTGTTTTTTTCTTTTTTCTCTTTGATCATTTGATTTTGCATTTCAAGGTTCTTCAGCTTGTTTACAGAGAGTGATAGTGAGAAGAGCATGGGTTGTTTATACAGGTGCTCTTTGGGAGCTTTATTGGCAGATGGAGTGGAGTGAAAGATTATAATTGAACTTGCTTTAAATTTAATTAAAACTTTTGAATGCCAGAGTGGCAGTGCTTACAATTTGGAAGAATGGTGCAACATGAAAAAGAAACCTTAACGTTGCAAAAGATTATGTTTGAAATTTAAAAATTATTAGAAGTAACAGAGAAAATTGAGAAGAGATTGGAGAACATAGATTGTAGAACAGTAAAATTTGATGGAAAAATTGAGGATGTTCATCAAATTAAGAAAGTGGAGGTCAGAGTTCTAAAAACTAAAGGAAAAAATAAACAAAGAAACAAGAAAATTGTTGATACTGACAGTGAACTGAGCACGGTTGGAAATGGAAAGAGTTGAATATGGAAAGGGGAGATAGATGAACTGGAGCTCTACCCCAGATTTCAAAGTATAGAAGAAGAAAAGAGGGAAGAATTGATGGAACTAAGGAAAGAAATCTTGTGAGAAGCACTAGTAATAACCAAAGATAAGCTGATCGAAGAAGCTTATCTGGAGGGTTTCGATCTTATACAAGATATGCAATAAGCAAAAAGTTGCGAAGAGAAGTCCATACAAAACTTACTAAGGAAATAACCAGAATACTGATGCCACAAATGGCAAGAGACATAAGACTGCACTATTACTGGAAAGACACAGATTGATGTAAGAAAACTTATAATAAAAAAATTAAGTCAAATTTAGTTAAATTTAGAGCATTATGTATAAAATGAAGTGATAATGGATATAGTTTAATAATCTGATTAATAATGATAATACTGCATATTTTGGTTTGATAAGAGGAAGTCTGATATAAATTGCAAATGGTGACTACGAAAGGAGGTTTAGAAACTCTGTTATTAAATATAACCAATTTTTATTTAGAACATGTTATAAAGATATAATGTTACTGGATGATATTGGGAAGATCTAATGGAATGTCATTATGTGGTTTTGCTTTAAATCTGGAATATTTTATATAAAAGGATATAAAAACAATTATAGTCAAATGAAGGTTGAGGTATGATGATAGTAATATATATAAATATATTTGATTTAAAATATATGATTGATATGAATTGTAGGTGATGACCGTGGAAGGGATGCATTGAAGTTTTTTGTAACCAATTGACATACTTTCTACAACTTGTAATGGAAGATGGTTTTGTGGTTTTGTGTGTGTGTGTTTTGTCTGTTTGTGTTTATTCAAAAATTAAAAAAAATCTTCATTAAAAAATTGAGAAACTGTGAAGTTCCTTTAACACAGTACAATATTCTTGACAATCTGTTATAGCTTCCTTTCCCCCCTCTAGCATGACAATGGTGTGAATACATTTCTAATCAAAGCACTGGCCAATTGCCTTCTACCAATGAAACGTTTTGGGATGTAAGGAAAGATTATGTCTGAGACTGGCACTTTGTAGGATGCCAAGTTCCCATTTAATTTCTTTGTAAGTAAAAATACCTTAAACAATTAGGTAAAGGTAGTTGGGACAAAAATCTTGAGGGGACCAAGGGGTTGTTGATAGGTGCACTGCAGTAATGTGAGTGAAAAGCACTGAACACACTATCACATGAAAAACACTATTTATTTATTAATAGTATATTTACTGTGTTCATTTTATGTTCATTGTTTACAGAAAAAGAGAGTTCATTTATAAGAATAAATGCACAAAATAAAGTTAAATTTATCAACAAATTTAAATTTCAGAAAGCATGGTAGTGGTGTTTTCTTTTTTTCGTAACGCTCCTGATGGGTTTTTTAATTTAGTAATTTTATTTAAGGGGATTTTAAATTGTGTTTTTAATTGTCTTTCACTTATAAGTCAACTCTCCTCCATGCACATATGTATATGTCTCTGTTCTTTTTGTATATATGTTTGTCTTATGTGTATTTTTATCCGTTTTGATTGTACGCCGCCCCGAGTCCTTCGGGAGAGGGTTGCGGCTAATAAAATAAAATTATTATTACTATTATTATTATTATTTAAAAAATCTATTGCTGGCTATTAATAAGACCCAAAAACTTGAGGATTTTTTGTTTAAATGACCAGAAGTGGAAATGACCAATATCTGGGAGCTGAAACAATGTATCGATGCACCAGATAAGACTTTTCACAATAAGATACCACCAATGAGATGCTGCTGTAGTGGCAAAAAAAAAAAGGTATTTTAATACCACTTGCCTATGCCACTCATGTAATCAGAATCTAATTTTAAATTCCACTAATTTAATCTGGGTCCTGCTCACAGGTTTTTATTAACTGAGAATAGAAGCAGGTGAAAAGACTGACTGCTACATGTGGTATAAAGTCTTAGATGAAACTGATCCCTTGTATCTGTGGTTGTGATTGTGGTGGCATCTGCAACCTTGGTGCCCCTGGTAGATCAATAGAGAATTGATAGGGACATCATTACCTGTTATTTTTCTTAGAGCCTTCATTGTCCTTCAGTACTGTTAACTATCATATTTTCCATGTGACCAGCTGGGGTAGGACCATGAAGCATAAGGTTACAATAGCTCCATTCCTTTCTAAACAGACCTAAGTGGACAGTGATGCTGTGGCACCCTGAAATATGGACAGTTTTGGGGATTCTCCAGAAATCTTGCCAGCTGGGATAACATGTCAATAGCTTTATTTGGAGTTTCCTTCAATTAATTCTAGTGAGGGAATGGAAATCTTCAGGAAGTCTTTGGAGGGAATTTATAGAAGGCCAGCTGAGATCCAGAGGCCATAAGAGGGGGACCCATATCATCATAATGGAGTTGCGACCACAGCGTTAAAAGGAATTGCATTCTCTTCAAAGGACCATGTGTACAACCTGAAGTTCTCTAGATGTATCGCTATTAGTTACCAGAAGACTATTAGTGTCACCTTTTACTGATTTACCTGCTATATTCCTTTCTGGAAAAGAACTTTGCTCTCATCTGTGCCCTGACATTAGACCATTGTTTAACTTTCTATTTTTCAAGGTCACTCAGGTATTCTCAGTTGCTCTTCTGGACAAAGGCAATAAAAATATATTACACCTATTACGCAGAAGATAGAGGAAAAATTAGAATTTAACTCCTGCTCTGGTGTTGATCTTTTAATCCCTAAATGCCTTCTGAATCTTATTTGAAGAAGTGCATGCACCTCTTGGATCTTCTGTTAAGCCACATAAACCTAATTCATGTGCTTGAAGGTACAATCTATTAAGTTGTTGAGCAAAAGAAAAACAGTATCATCATTATAGAATATCTTCTCATGGAATGGAAATATTATTCTTTCTCCAGACATCTGTAAAAGGACTATCACAATCTTACATGTGTTTTCTTAAAACAATGAATGTCCAGTTTTGTTTTGCAATTTAGAGTTCCTACTACAATTGTTAGTTTGGTTTCTTTATGATGCTGTTTCAAATAATTGCCTTATTAAAATGTGTTAATGTGTTGTTATTATAATAAGATTATTTCAAAACTTTGTGGTAAGGAGATTTTGTCTTAAAAAACAATATGAAATATTTCAAAGAAAGGCATAAAGGTACTCTCATCCCACTTACGTCTCTGGCAAACAAGTTGTAGAACTGTTTTAAAAACCTGTTTGACCAGAAGTGACAATGGGGAAAAACAAATATTTATTTTATGTTTTAATAACAGGAGTTTAGGGTTCTACAGCCCCTCACATTTGAAGGTGAAAAGGTGCTTCGGAGGGTCTGGGAGTGACAATGAAGCACTTCTTTTTAACTCCTTAAAGCAGCTTTTTTTTTTTTACTTACAAGGATGATCAGTCTACAGTCTTCTAGATATTTCGAAGTACAACTTATACTACCATAGCTGTTACCAAATTAGACTTATGGATTGCTATTCTAAATGCCTGGATGGGATTCAGGTGGCATTATCCATTAATCCATTAATTGATAATGCCATTAATGGATTCCATTAATCCAAACATTTCCTGCATTTTTCTTCCCCCATTTAGTGGCAGACTAAAGCATGGATCCAAGTCTATACATATCTCCTGTAGCGATACATCCATGGGTATTTCAGTCCCATTGTTTTTCCAAGGGGCCTTCAGATACCTTTAGATTCATGAATTCAATTTCATCTTCTTTATCTGCAAAGATGAAGTCATCTTTCTCCAAGTCATACTCTCCCATGTTGGTAATCACCACTCTTCCATCAATTTCCTTCCAGAGCAGGACATCATACCCTGTGATAATGTCTCCATGAGAGTCAAAATAGACCGCCCGTTCATTATCAGTGAACTTTATCTCTTTAAGTATCTCGAGTAACTGCAGTAATGAAAACAAGGAATGATGAAAAACAATATTGCTTAAGGAAGGCAAACACCAGATAATAGCAACTAATAGGATTGCATACTTCAGGATTGTGTTAACTATAGATTAAGAAGTAATGTTTATTGAAACCATCTAAGCAAGGGCAGTAGGTGGGTAATTAAAATGTGAAGAAAGGATCATGGAATGAAATAAAAATAAAGAAACCTTTTCCTGATTACTTTTCTTCATAAGGCAATTTATCAGCTTGACCTCATCTCTAAAATAAAATTATTTCTTTTATTTGCTAAAATAAAAATAAAATATTGCGTTAATCTTATTTCCCTTGGAAAAAAATAAGCTATTAACAACATTACTAAGTTATAGAAAGTTAATAATGTGATTAACTTTTGCAAATGCTATGAAGTCTTCAGGATGGCTTCCTGTAATGTGTTTATCATTTCAGGAACAAGCAGATCTTGGTTTTTATTTATCACAACTTATTGAGAAGGACACAGCTAGTGAATGTATGGCTGATGTATTTGAAATGGGACAATTTTGTCTTCAATGACTTAGCAATAGTAATACTATGAAATACAGGGTCTAGGCATCATATAATGTAATAACCGGTTCACCCATCTCTGAAAATGTGAGCGTGTATGCACTCGCACTCTTGCTTTGCTCATGCATGTGCCATCTGCACATGCATGTTGACATCCGTGCATGCACGCGGCCTACCGTGTATGCACGCAGCCTTCCACGCATGTGCACAGCTCTAAAAACGCAGTGATACATAACCAAAATAGCCCCGGGGCAGGTGGACAAGACCACCCGCCAGTCAGAACTACCAGTTCATCCTGGTCCGAACCGGCAGCAACCCACCATGGACTATCTTCCTTGAATTGAAGGCCACAGTTGACCTTTGAGTGGCATTCCAGGGGCCACTGAAGAAGTCAGCTAAGTCAGAAAAAATACTTGTTGTAATATGAATCAATCATACAGCTCAAAATATTAAACACAGTCCATGCAATTACATCTCTACAGCACTTTGGAAACTTTTGAGGAAAAATGCTTTGCATTCCTATCTGTAACACTTTAACATAACTTTGTCTTTCTCCCAGAGTATGTGGCAGCTTTTTTGGAACTGCATTTGAAGTATTGCATTGATACAAACCTCATGTGATTAATTCTCTCCCCCCTGCCCTTCCTTATTAGAAATGTAATGAAATGATTCTCAATGTTGTTCTCAAGGCTTAAAAGTCCACCTGTAACTTAAACCTGTCTGAATGAGATGGTTAAACATTCAGCTGGGATAAACTACATCCCTTTCAGACTGTGCAAGTTGAATTTAACCCACTACAAACAGAATAACAGCACGGGGCCTGTTTTTCGCCCTCCCCAGGCTCCGGAAGCTTTACTGAAGTCTAGGGAGGGCAAAAATGGCCTCCCCCAGCTCCCCAGAGGGCCGGGAGAAGCTGTTATCACCCTCCCCAGGGTTTAGGAAAGTCTCTGGAGCCTGTGGAGGGTGAAAATCCCCCCTGCGGGGGTCGCTCATACATGCGCAGGGGGCTCATGCATGCACAGGGAGGAATCACTGACGCATGCGCAGGTGGGTGGGCACGCGTGCCTGTGCGATAGAGCGTGCACACACAGTTTTGGCACACCTTTAGAAAAAGGTAAGCCATCACTGGCCTAGGCTGTCATGTCATTGTTCAGTTTATAATTTCACATTTGCAAATAACTTATGTTTTAAGTTTACTATTAAATTTAATTTTTACATAGAAGGGGATTCAGGAATACAATGCTTTCTTATGGCACCAGGCTTTCTACCACTCCACTATAGCTCAGTCTATGCACCTAGGAGAAGAGTAGAATATTGTGGTTGTAAAAGAAGAAGACAGTGTTGAATATGCACCTGTCCTGAGTAAAATAAAATCAATGATAACCCCTTGCAACTAAAATTCTAGCAGCTCAGGAAAGATTCCTAGCCCATTCTGTTCCCTTCATGTTAGTTTCATCACTCAAATGCAGTCCTTTATCATTTCACACCCCATATCCTCCTCATTTGACCACTTGGATATGTTAGATACCAGAAACATTGGTAATGGTTTACACCAAGGTCCTCTCTTCCGGGGGGGAGCAGAGATTCAATCTGATTGGTTGAAGGGTCTGACAGCTCCCTATAAAAGGGCTGCTGTCAGACTGAACCTTCGCTGGATTGTACATAGTTGCCTTGTGCTAATAAAGAGCTGTTTGTTACTCTGAAGCCTGAGTGTACCTTCATTCACCCAATCTAACACTGGCAACAAGGATGGGATTCGAAGGCAATTAGGCAGACAAAAAGAGTGCGACAATCCAGCAAGTCAATCCAGCCCAGAGCTCGGCGCACCATCAAGCAGCCATCTTTCAGCAGCAAATTCAAACACGCTCAGGAAAACAAGATGACAACCCACGCCCAATCAGTCGCTTGGTCGGTTCTACAACAGGCGCTGAGGACACACTATGCTCCCAGACCGTCTAAATACGTCCGGAGGCATGAATTCAACATCCGGAACCAAAAGGAACGGGAATCCATCAATGAATACATTGTGGCGCTCGGAAAGGCCGCAGCGTACTGCAAGTTTAGAGACCTTGATGAACTTCTAACAGACCGCATCATATGCGGTATTCGAGACATTGGCCTGCAGAGGAGATTATTAGCAAAAACTAATCTTACTCTCCAAATTGCCCTAGACGAAGCCAGGGCTATGGAATCCTCAATTAAATCTACAGAAACCCTGCAGCGCCAAATTAGTCCAAAGAGCATGCGGAAGAACGCAGGCGTGCATTGTGAGGCTACAGAGCCTGAAGGCTCAGAGAGTGAAGATGACAGCTACCGCATGCACAGTAATCGCACCAAGCTGGCGCGGAAATTCAGATCGCATTTCCTGCCTTGTGCCGGCTGCGGGGGAAACCACCTCAGAACACATTGCCATTTCCGTGATGACATCTGTCAATGCTGCGAACACAAGGGGCACATTGCCAAGGTCTGCAGAAACGATCGCTCCGCTATAACCTGGAAGCCCAGAAGCATACATAACCACCATAAGAGGCCCAACCAAGGGGCATGGCAACCGCCATCACAGCGAACAGAAGGTGACACCAGAGTCACCTACCACATCTCCATAGGCCAAGTCCGCACAAAGCGGCCAAAAAAGCTGAAAGTCACAGTTCTCATTGAGGACTCTCGGTGCAATATGGAGATTGACACGGGGTCATCCTTGACCAGAATGTCTTGGGCAGTGCTCAAACAAGCTATCCCTAGCCTTAAAAAGCATCATCTGCAGGTTCCAGACCTCCTCATTGACTGTCTTGAGGCTGGTCCTGTATCATCTTGTAACGTCGCCCGCCACTCAGCAAAAGACTCTACATTCCGACAGGTTTTGAACTGGGTGTGGAGGGGGTGGCCCAAGGGGCCAGTGGGGTCTGCATTTAAAATGTTTTACTGCAAACGTGATGAACTGTCAGTAATAAATGGTTGTTTACTGTAGGGGGACCGGGTCGTTGTTCCACCCAAACTGTGCATTGCAGTATTAGAGGCCTTGCACGTAGGACATCCTGGAATTGTCAGGATGAAATCTTTGGCTAGGAGTTACTTGTTGTGGCCTAACATGGACAGGGAGATAGAAGAATGGGTGGCTACCTGCACATAGTGCCAGGAGTCCAGACCAGCTCCCCCAGAGGTGCCCACTAAAGAGTGGGAGTGACCTCAAGCACCATGGTCTAGGGTGCACATAGATTTTGCTGGCCCAGTTCATGGCCAGACATTCTTCGTAGTTGTGGACGCCTAATTGAAATGGCTAGAAATAGTCCTCATGACCTCTACCATGGCAGAAGCGGTCATCAAGGCACTATGGAGACTTTTCTCCACTCACGGCCTGCCCAATATTTTGGTCTCTGACAACGGGGCCCAATTTATGGCCATGCAATTCAAGATCTATTTAGCAGCACAGGGAATCAGACATGCCCTGGTTGCTCCATTCCATCTGGCTTCCAATGGTCAGGCGGAGAGAATGGTGAGATTTGCAAAAGAAGCCATATCCAGGATGGGCCCGGGAGATTGGCAAACACAGGTTGATCAATTTCTCCTCATACAGCACATCACGCCAAGTGCTACCAATGGTAGAAGCCCTTCCAAACTTCTAATGGGTCGCTGGCTAAGGTCCCACTTAGACCGGCTACACCCAAACTACTCTGCCGCATCGCCTCCAGATTCGACCGGCAAAATAAGAAACTTTAGCATAGGGGATCAAGTTTACGCCCATAGCTATGCTGGGGAAACTCTTTGGATTCCTGCCACAGTAATAGGAATCACCGGGCCTCACTCTTAGCTATTAGAACTTGAGGATGGTCGAAATTGGAGATGGCACATTGACCAACTCCGTGGCCGCATATCCAACTCCAGTCTTAGGCAACCAGAGGTAACTCCTGCATGAGTTAGCCAAAGCCCTACCCAAAAGGAGCACAAATTCACTCCTTCCTCAGATAACTCAATCCCGAAGGTACCGGGGCACTTATCTGTAAGTGTTGCTGGCCTGCGGTGAGCTCTGAGTGAACCGGCTCCAGAAACTCCAGCCGCAGCCTATGAGAAGTTCCAGGAGCTTCCACCAGGCGAAGCCGTGGAGACAACAGGTCCATCCGACCTGATTAAAGAACACCCACCAACTGAACTATGCAAGTCTGGGCGAGCCACCAGAAAGCCCGGCTACCTGCGTGACTACGTCACAAGTCGGTTGAGCCCATCTAAGAGGGGAGGGGTGTTAGATACCAGAAACATTGGTAATGGTTTACACCAAAGTCCTCTGTTCCGTTGGGAACAGAGATTCAATCTGATTGGTTGAAGGGTCTGACAGCTCCCTTTAAAAAGGCTGCTGTCAGATTGAACCTTCGCTGGATTGTACATAGTTGCCTTGTGCTAATAAAGAGCTGTTTGTTACTCTGAAGCCTGAGTGTGCCTTCATTCACCTGATCTAGCAGGATATATTAGGAAATGGATATGCCATTTGTGTATAGTTTTGCTTTTAATGAAACTGTTTAGGACACAGGAATACAGTCTTGACAGCTTTAATAAAACTGGCTGTATTTGTTCCTAGATTTCACACCAAACTGAGGGAAAGGTTGTTGTGTGTATTTAATTGTTTTATTTGATGTCTGTAATATCAAATTAAGTTATGTTTATGTGAAGGGTATGGCTTATTACCAATCATTGCTATCATTTCAAATACAATGTTTTCAGGGAAAGTGATGTGGGGATAAAGCTATGAGTCATGGAATGACAAAGCATTTGGTGATTTACGGAAGTGTTTATATGTTTGATGCTAGTACTCTCCTCAAAGGTTGCAAATTCAATGTCTAGCAACATGCACATTACCTTTCGAAATCAAGCCAAATTTTGAGTCACCCCCAAACCCTGCTTCTAGCAAAAGCCAATCAGATACTTCCAGGATGGAATCCTGTATAGTGCATGATACTAGCAATTTTTCTTGTCATTCCCTCCCCCCTCTCCAAATGACATCCAGAAAGACAAGAACAGGAGAGAAGGAAAATATTTTGATCTACCTTTTCCAAACTGATAGATGTCTCAACCTCTGTCATGTCCCCCACAAACTTTTGGCTTTCCTGATAAGAGGATGATCTAAATTCCTGACCATTTTTATTGATATTGTATGAATTTTCTCTTCTAGACATACAATGCCCTTTTTGCTATACTTTGGAAGTTCATAAGCAGAGTACAAAGTTCATGGCCATACTCAATTTGTCTTTAAATCCTAACATTTGATAACCAATAAACATTACCTCCAAATGAGGAGACTCCCATTTTGTTAACATGATTAAAAACTGTAATACAATGAATAACTTTCATTTGGGGGATCCTTTGTCTCAGAAAAAAAAAGTGGTGTGGGAGTTTCTTCATCCCTTTGCAATTTTTGAGAATTCTGAAATTTGAAGTAAACAAAAATTGGTGGACCCCCCAGATTATTGATTTAAAGAGTACGGATTTAAAGAATGACCACAAGAGTCTTTACTAAAAACAAACAAAACTATTTTAAACTCAGGTACACTTGCTAGAAAGTTGAGGTTCATTAATGTCCATCCAAAGAACAAGATAAGTTGACAGTGTACTCCCCAGATAACAGCATTAATGTTAAACTCAACACATTATGTGAGAAGCAGGTATAACATATCAGTGGACCTGGATTTCAAAAATCCCTTCAACACATGGACACACAGACAGACAGGCACACACACACACTGAGTCTAAACTGCCCAACTCCAAAATAACAAAATGAGGCCATTCAGAAGACTAGAAAACGAGAAAAACCATTATAGAAACTCCCTATTTATTTGCTCTAAGAAAACTGATAAAGACACTCACCTACAATATCCTCACTGACTCTTTGACTCCAAACTTTGCAAGCCAAATCTTTGGGAAAGAGCCAGATTTTTAGGATGGGGGTCATGCAACTATCTGGGGGAATGTTGACCCATAGGGTAGGTGCTGTGACAGAGAAGATCCAATCCTAAATAACTAAAGCTTGGATAGGTTGGTAGAATGTGTGCAACTAATCCAGATACACTCATATATATGTCTATCAGACATTTGCATCAATTGTCCAGGAGGATTATGACTTCAGGGTTACACATACTTACAAATATTTCTTCAATTACAAGATCAAAAGAAGGTTAAGGGCCATGAAGGGTGCTTTGTTATTTGCCTTACAAATAGATTCTGCTGTATAAGGGAAAAAGAAAAATGCAGAAGAGAATATTCCAGCCCTGATATTTAGATAAAAATGTCAATTGGATTCCATTTGATTGATTATTATAGCTCTACACCTGTTTTGCCTCTCTTAGAGGAAGATAAATGATTTTCGGGTAGTTATATTTTGGGTACTTGAAAGGCACAAAACTGCTTCTTTTAAGTCAGGAATGGTTTATTTATATTTGATCTTGAGCGAAAGGGCAAAGCTAGAGAAAATTAGCTGAAGTGGAAATATCTGCTCTGGCTGACACTGGAGAAAGAAGCTAGCAATACCCTTTTTCCTGTTTGAAAGCCATTTTCTAGAAAATTGTTAGGTTAGTTTGCTAAGAGATGGTTAAGCATTAGGCCAGCGTTGGTTGTCTATTAACTAAGTAAACATGGCCATTATTTAGAGTCAGACTAACTAAGGACTTGCATGAAAACCAGCTTCATTGAAATGCATGAAGAGCCCTCAGTACATGCTAAGCACCAGTTCTTGATAATATCAAGGGTATCTCTCACTGAGATTATCTCTTTATTCTTTCATCTCTTTATTCTTTCATCTGTGGGAAAAAACGGTGTGGCATTCTATGATATTTTGCTTAGGATTTTTTTAAAGTAAGGTATACAACAAGCGTCTCCAATGTCACTTGGAAACAGCATGATGAAACAATAGATTGTTGCTGAGATAGGAGCAAATTACTATAGATCATAATACAAAATTTTATTCTTAAAACTAAGGATTTTTCTTTCAAAAGAATTAACTCAAATGTGATGTTCAGAATTTGGAAGGGGGTTTGCTATTGGGATTTGATCTAAATCCCTTTTGCCAGGATGCATTCATGACATCTTGACTGGGTTTCTTTCTGACCCACCGAGAAATTCTAAAATACTCAATCAATAGATAAGTAATCAAGTAGGCCTCTTTTGGTGAGAAAAAAAAGGGGGGGATATATGGACTACTAAAGGTGTCTATTTGTATTTTTTTAGGAGCAAAGATGAAACTCCCCCCCCCAAAAAAAAAACTTTACAGTTCAATTAACTTCTTATTGGAATTAAATTTTAATGGTGGAAACCAATCCTGTAAATGGCTCCTCAGTTTCAAATATGATCTGTTTATCCCCAAACAAAATTAAAACAAACACAAGAGAATCTTAAGCTTATATAAGTATATATATGCACATTTTTTATAATCAACAACAAGTCTATGTGTGTGTGTATGTGTGTTTATATATACACACACGCATATACATACACACACACACAAATACACTTGTTGTTGATTATAAAAAATGTGCTGTTTCTTAAAGCACAGGGCACAGCCACACATTATCCTAACTCATGATGTGGTTTGTCTGGTTTTAGTTTAGCATGTACTACTATGAATCCAGCTGTTTATGGCTCACTCAACAAGACATGGCTTGGCATGTTTGCGAATCCAATGAAAGTGGATGCTGTTGTATGATCTGTAAGATCCTGAAGGTTTCTCCAACTACCATGAGAAACAAAGATCTCAGGATTGCAGAAGCAAGGAAATGAACACAATTTCAACTGCTAAGAAACCAGAACACCCACATATGGGATGCAACACAACCGTATGTTACACTCAAGATGTTTTAATCTTGCTGATAGATCATCATCATCATGATCTATCATGATGATCATCATGATTAAATAACAAAAACAGACCCTACTATTAATATTTGCACACTAATATGTAAGCAAGGAAGCGGAGCAAAGCAGAGCTAAAAGAGCATGAAAAAGATTATCAAGCCCTACCTCCCAAGGCGAGAAAGCGTATGGATCTTTGCAGTCTCTGTCCTTGCACTGTTTCTGAATGGCCTTGGCAATGGCATGCACTGCCAGCATGGTGCTGTGGATAAATCCTGGTTCAATGTTGGCAATGAGAAATTCCTCTCGCCAAAGGCTGTTCATTGGGCGAGTCTGATTTTGGACCAAACTCTCTGCCGAATGGTTTGAAATGCACTTACTCAGATCTTGGTCATTTATATGGGAGCACGTTGACATTAGCATTGTATATTCCCTTAAGAATTTGTTCTTGCCCCTGGGTGTGGTCGGTAGATTGCTCAAAAACTCATGGAAAGAAGACATGTTGCCACTTTTGAATGTAAATCCGACCACTTTCCCCAGGCGACTGATATTTGGAAGGGTGCTAATCTTCACAGCCGCTGACCAGTTATCACTTGCTATCCAGGTCTTATTTATGTTCCTTTCTATTGCTTTTCTGAAAAGTCTCATTACGTGGAATTGCCTCAGAAAGACAACGATGACATTTACCCTGGTTTCCTTGACAATCTTCTCAAGCGCTTGATTAATTTTGCCATGGATCGTGCTGTCCGAGAGATAAGCTGGCAACATTTCTTTAAAGGCAATGCAGACGTTGTTGGCCATGGCCTGTAACCCAAAGCTTTCCACAGCGAGACGCCCAAAGTCGTCATCAGTGGCGATGATTCCAATCCAGTTCCATCCTGATTTGTGGATTAATCGTGCCATTGCTTTGGTCTGATAGGAATCACTGGGCACCGTGCGCAGGAAAGAAGGAAAACGCACTTTGTCGCTAAGGATTTCTGCAGTGGATGCATGACTGATCTGCAGAGAGGGGGAAAAAAGGGAGATGTTTTGACTAGGTCACCAATAAAGGCCATTATTTAAGGGTTATACTCTCAGCAAAATGAACTCACTGCTGATGTGACTTCATGATGGCTCTAAAGCAGGAGCCCCCGCCTCCCAAGCTCTGTTTTCACTGGCAAAGGGCTAGCAAAATAAACTAAAAACAAAGCAAAAGGAGAAATGTTTCCCTTTTTGCATTTGAGCAGGCAAGAAGGGACAGGAAAGGAGAAAGAGGAAGAGGAAAGGCAAAGAAAAAGAAAGAAAGATGGGAAGAGAGCAAGGAAGGAAAAATAAGGAAAGAGAGAAGGAAGAAGAAAGGAGAAGGAAGAAGGAAGGAAAAAGAAGAAAAGGAAGGAAGGAGATTATAATGAGAGTGAGGTAGGGTCTGAGGGAAGTCCTGCCTTAGCGCTTGGCCACCACAGGTGTCCCCAACATGAGTTACATTCAGCTGGCCACACCCCCTGACCACCCACCATCCCCCGAGGTCAAACACAATCCTGGTGTGCCCTCAATGAAACTGAGTTTGACACCCCTGTGCTAAAGCTTTCATTTTCCAGTGTCCGATGGTCTAAACCCCTCTGCATTCTTAAGCCCTGAAAGTAAGTTATTGACTTCTTAGGGGAAAATCTGAGAGTGGATAGTAGTTCTCTGAAATACTCTGCTCCATATATGAATCAATACAATACATTTATCTGGATGGAAGTCTTAGGTAATTATCATTCAGGCAAGAGAACTAGTATAATCTTTATTGTCATTGTATTTAAATACAACGAAATTGGTGTTCCCTTCTATGTTTTTGAATTCCTTCTCTAAGATTTGAGTAAGATTTGAATTCCTTCTCTAAGATTTGAGTAAGATTTGGATGGAAACTAATCAAGGAAAGAAGCAACTTAGAACTGAGGAGAAATTTCCTGACAGTTAGAACAATTAATCAGTGGAACAGCTTGCCTCCAGAAGTTGTGAATGCCCCAACACTGGAAGTCTTTAAGAAGATGTTGGATAGCTATTTGTCTGAAACGGTATAGGGTTTCCTGCCTAGGCAGGGGGTTGGACTAGAAGGCCTCCAAGGTCCCTTCTAACTCTACTATTGTATTGTATTGTATTTCTTGCACGTTTTCTACTTTTCCCTTATCAGCCGTTTTGGGCTCAGTAAAAGATCACAATTTTTAAAAAAATCAGCCATGAATTTTTCATAAAGTGATTTGGGTTCTATGTCGCAATGGAACTACTATAGGATAAACACTAACCAAGATAAAGGCAGCCCGCCATTATCCTACTTGTGGGGGGGGGGGAGGGAATCATCACCTCTAGCAGGCATTAAATATGGACAGCCTAACCCTAAAGCAGAATCTTGTAAAATAGGTAGAGATTATATGGCTAACCAAGGTAGGCAGGAAGGGTAGGCATTCCTTAAAATGCTAATTTTAACAAATGAAAACAACAGAGCTATTTCGTTGTTTTGTATTTGACATAGCTACCCCACTTGATATGGTCAATTGAAACTCTTAAAAATACCAGTCACGTTGTCAAAACAGTTTGACTATTTAGGTAGAAGGTTATATTCAGCCAGGGTTGAAAAAGATCTTATAGCTTCCACGCAGTGGCTCATTCCTTGTCAAAGCACCTTTGCGCAATTTCTTCAGAAGGAAAGCCTCATGCGTTCAAGGGAACGTCTGTGTTGCTAAGTGCGTATATACATTTCTAGCCTGAATAACTTCATTTGCTGCCAAACATTTCTTATTGCTGGGTTATTTTCCTGCCCAGGAAAAAGAAAATTTCTAGATGTGAATATGCGCAGCATTGCGCAGAATCCAGCCTGATTGTGTGACAGACACTTAAGTGGGATGATCTAAAAACATGCATGTTATACAATGTGTGACACTTTTGAGAATATATTCCTTATTCAGTTACATTCACTCCCTAAAGTTCTGTAGTTTTAAATGGTAATTTGTGAAATGTCAGTGAGTTACCCTTTTTGAAGAAAAAAGAACATGATCCTGAATTTAATATGACATTTCCTCCATGGAAGAGGAGATAAAACTATAAACATGTGACAATGTCATATAATACCCAGCTATCTAGGATTGTACACTCAGGTAGAAACTGTTTGTGTGCAAAGCACAACTGTGTATGTGAAAGCATATATGAATAGTGAGAAATATATATGAACATTAGAAGGAAAAAAGAATACAACTAGTCCTTGACTTACAACCACAATTATGCCCGAAGTTTCTGTTGCTGGGACAATTAAATGAGTTTTGTCTCATTTTATGACCTTTTCTGTCACAGCTGTTAAGTGAATCACTGCAATTGTTAAGTTAGTAATACGCTTCCCTGTTGTCTTTGCTTGTCATAAGGTCACAAAAGGCGACCACATGGCCCTGGCTGCGACGCTGCATCCATCACAGACATGAGTCAGTTGCCAAGTCTCTGAATTTTGATAATGCGACTGGGGGATGCTGCAATAGTTGTAAGAGTGAAAAATGGTCATAAGTCATTTTTTTCACTGCTTTGCAACTTTGAATGGTCACTAAATGAACTGCTGTAAGTTGAAGACCACTGAATAGTGCAGTGCAGAGAAGAGCAACGAAGGGGATTAGGGGACTGGAGACTAAAACATATGAAGAACGGTTGCAGGAACTGGGTATGTTTAGCTTAAGAGAAAGAAGGACTTAGGGGAGACATGATAGCAGTGTTCCAATATCTCAGGGGTTGCCACAAAGAAGAGGGAGTCAAACTATTCTCCAAGGCACCTGAGGGTAGAACAAGAAGCAATGGGTGGAAACTAATCAAGGAGAGAAGCAACTTAGAACTGAGGAGAAATTTCCTGACAGTTAGAACAATTAATCAGTGGAACAACTTGCCTCCAGAAGTTGTGGATGCCCCAACACTGGAAGTCTTTAAGAAGATGTTGGATAGCCATTTGTCTGAAATGGTATAGGGTTTCTTGCCTAGGCAGGGTTGGACTAGAAGACCTCCAAGGTCCCTTCCAACTCTGCTATTGTATTGTATCTATCTATCATTCTGAATAAGTTTGTGTGTGTGTGTTTCATGTATATGTATGTGCATAGCCTTTGAGGCAGTGTTGTGTCCTGGCAATTACCTAGGCAGGTCCATAATAGTGGCTCATAATGAAGAACTGTTAGTGAAGAGAAGGACCAGGGGAGTCATGATAGCAGTGTTCCAATATTTGAGGGGCTGCCACAGAGAGGACGGGATCAAACTAAAGGCCAGACAAGGAATAATGAATGGAAACTGATCAAGGAGAGATTCAACCTAGAAATAAGAAGAACTTTTCTGACAGTGAGAACAAACAACCAATGGAACAGCTTCCCTGGGAAGTTGTGGGAGCTTCATCACTAGAAGCTTTCAAGAAGAGATTGGACTGCCATCTGTCAGAAATGGTGTAGGGTCCCCTGCTTGAGTGGGGGGTTGACTAGATGACCTATAAGGTCCCTTCCAACTCTGTTAATCTGTTAACAGTAACTCAGAAAAAAAACCCAGGTTTGAATCCAAGCAAGAGGACAATGATGAAACAAATGCTGTCCCCGCACAAACTTGGCTCCTGTTGGACAGCTATTGCAACATCTCACACATATGTAGGAAAGGGGCAGAGTTTGCCTCATGCCATCACATCACTTACACCCATATTTTGCTGAAATGGTTGGATTCTTTGGATTTGCTTCTGGTTTAGGGAAGTCTTTACCAGGAAAGGACAAAAGAGTGAAAGAAGCCCTGTTTACATGTCGCAAATGTTAAAATTCCCTCAGGCGAGCTTTCCTTCCCCTCCGAGGCATCCTTGCTTTGCAGCAAAACAACCTACAGTCACGTATATCTCCTGCTGATTCCTGCACTTTCAGCAGCCTCTTCACCTCTTACCAGGGATTATATGAGGACGCCCTCAAGATAAGAAATCTTTCATGCGGTCCATGACCAATAATAAAGTTTGACGATACACAGAGAGAAAGGGGGGGGGGGAAACCCACCTAAGAATAAAACTGGATAAGCATATCCATAAAACCACTACACATTTCACATATACATAGCAAACCCTGGCTGAAGTTTAAGTAGCGGAATCACAGCTGTCTGAGAGTAAAATAGAAGCAATCGAGGTGACCAGAGAATTCGTTCAAATGTGAGGACATCAACTATAAACAGGTATCAGCATAAAAATGCACAAACGAAATGTGATTTATAATTTCAGTATTCCCTTAGCTGGTACACATAGGCAGAACCGTAGTCAAAAGGAATTCACTTGTGTTTCCTTTCTAAGAGCGACCACACTGCAACATGCTAAAGAGAAAATATTTATGGATTGTGATTTGACTTCAATATCTGGCAGGTCTAAGAAGATTAAGGAAGCTAATCAAGGATCCAGATTGTTGGGGGCAATATGCTGACTCTGTAAACTGCTTAGAGAGGACTGTAAAGCAGTATATAAGTCTAAGTGCCATTGCTATAATTATCCTCCATTTGCTGTGATCATGGCCTGAAAATTATGCCTAGGTATTTGAATGATTTTCCCAATAAACAACTAGCTACAAGACCTCCAAGGTCCCTTCCAGCCCTATTTCCAAACAATTTAAAGGAAAAACCCAAATTTGTCTAGGCACTAACTTTAAAAAAAAGAAACGTTTCTTTTCAAGATCAGTAAGCATGTTGATTTCTGCAGATGAGGCATTAGTGTAGAAACAGTTTTGTTTAAATTTGGTTTACATTACTTCCTATTTACAGTGGCCTCTTCTCCCCTTTCCTCGTTTCCATATTTACACTCATGTTCTGGCAAATTCATAGCTGTGCTGTCATGATGAATGAAAATGTAGCAGAAAGTGAGATGTACGTGAGCCACTAATCCCGAATGACCATTCCAATTAAACTATGTAAAACAGAGTTGACAACCTGGCCTTTTAGATATTGCTGAACTACAACTAAGATCATTTTTAGCAAGCAGGGATAATAGGGAGGGATGTTAACCTATTGTAACACATCAGACTGTAAGAGAACATATTGCTAAATTGTCCTGCATATTCATAAAATCACTTTTCTCTATGGGTAGTCCTTGACTTACAACCCCTGTTGGGACTGGAACTTCTGTTGCTAAGTGATGTGGTTGGTAAGTAAGTAAGTCACACCCTCTTTTATTGCTGTGATCATTAAGTGAATCTGGCTTCCACCATTGACTTTGCTTGTCAGTAGCCCCTTGGGAAAGTCACAGATGGTGATCACATAACTCCAGAATGCTCCAGTTGCTAAACATCCAAATTTTGATCACATGATGAGGTTGCAACGGACATGAGGGTAAGGACTGGTGGTAAAATCACTTTTTTTTCAGTACCACCATAATTTTGAGCAGTTGTTAAAAAATGGTCGCAAGTTGAGATCTACCTGTATGTAGAAAGGTAGCACAGCCAGAAGAAACCTGAGCAATTTTTACCTGGAAGAATTTGCCAAACATAATTTCCTACTTCTCCACATTGATTTTTCCAGATATTAAGATTAGCAATGAACTTCTCAAGGTTTGCGGGTGCAATATCATGCATGTGGAAAAATATGCAGCATAGAAATACTTTTATCAGACTTCAGATACATTACTCAGTTCTGTTACAGAATTGTATTCTAAATCCAGAAAGTTGTTGAAACGCAACTGCCAAATACAGCCCCTTCTTAACTATATTCAGCTTCCAGTTATGCCATTGAGATATTCACTCATTTAGATTTTGCTGACTGAAAATAAAGACATGTTTCCAAAATGACCTACCTGTGGTATTAGCTGCAAATTCAATATTCTTGCAACTGACATAGACACTTCCGAATAAGTGGCTCCTATGACAGCTTTTACTCGGGGTGTGTAATCTGAATAATTGCATCGGAATTCTACCAGGTCTTTGGAAGCATTAAACTTGGACAGGAACCTCAAAGCTGCAGCCATTGCCCTGGTCACTTCTGCACAAGTGTCATAGATTTCATAGCCCAGTTTAATTCCTGGTAGAAGAGGAGAATTGTTGACAATTTCTATGGCATGGACCATCGCAAGACTCTGAAGAAACACTTGGACTTCAAAGCTGCCAAGAAATACAGAAATAATTGTTAGCTGTTTCGACGGAAGCTGTACAACATTATATAAAATCAGGATACATGTTGCCTATTTGCTCACAATAAACTCATAGTGATGAGCTCCCTTCAACTTATAAGATGGATAATGCACATCTTGGACAGAAAAGTCAGACCAACTACCTGGCAGGCATTTGTCAATATTATTTGAACTCTCCGCTACAGATGTAGATAGTTAGATTTATCTCTGATTTCCCGAAAACAATAAAAATGCCATTCTGCAGTGGTTGCCCAGATTAAATAACCTTTGAATGTTTTCTAGGATTTTGGAACACATGATTGTATTTACATACATACAGATTCTTCTAGGTCTCCATCTATTGTATGTTGAAATACAACCAACTGTTTGGATCAGACTACTGACAAAAGCAACAAGCAATCTCCACTGCTTTTAGGCTACTGAGCCCCACAATGTGCTTTTTCTTCCTCCAAATGTCATGCTCAAAACTAGTGCAATTACGTTTTAGAGCAACTAAGATGATCAAAGGCCTGGAGACTAAAACATATGAAGAACGGCTGCAGGATCTCGGTTTGGCTAGTCTAAAGAAAAAAAGGATTAGGGTGACATGATGGCAGTATTCCAGTATTTGAGGGGCTGTCACAAAGACGAGGGGGTCAAATTATTCTCCAAAGCACCAAAGAACAGGACAAGAAACAATGGAAATTAATCAAAGAGAGAAGCAACCTGGAATTAAGAGGAAACTTCCTAACAATGAGGATAATTATCCAGTGGAACAGATTGCATTGAGAAATCATGGGTACTCCATCACTGGAGGTTTTTAAGAAGAGATTAGACAGTCACTTATCTGAAATGGTATAGGTTCTCCTGCTTGAGCAGAGAGCTGGACTAGAAGACCTTCAAGGTTCTTTCCAGCTCTATTTCTACTTCTATTTCTATTTCTATTTCTATTTCTATTTCTATTCCTATTCCTATTCCTATTCCTATTCCTATTCCTATTCCTATTCCTATTCCTATTCCTATTCCCATTCCCATCCCCATCCCCATCCCCACCGCTACCGCTACCGCTACCTCTACCTCTACCTCTACCTCTATTCTATTCTATTCTATTCCATTCCATTCCATTCCATTCCAATTGCCTGGAGGAAGAGGGTTAAGAACCTTACCATTTCCTAGCCTTCTTTCCCAGGTCCTTTAAGACAGGGCAAGAAACTTATTTTGGGGGACAGCAGCATTTATCCTTTGGACATGATACTGGTGAATAGTGTAGGTGTTGGTAGGTGAAGCCTATGTGTAATCCTAGGTGTGCACCTAGGATCTCTGCACAAGTTTCTCTTTAATGATCCAGTTCTTTAGAAGTATCAGAGTCGGGATAATTATCTCAACATTGCCAATAGAAGTACAGGTAGTCCTCGATTTATAGCCACAATAGAGCCCAAACTTTTTCTTGCTATGTGAGACATTTATTCAGTGAACTTTGCCCCCGTTTACGAGCATTCCAGTCATGGTGGTTAAGTGAATCACTGTAGTTGTTAAATTAGTGACGGGGTTGTTAAGTGAAACGGGCTTCCTCATTGCCTTTGCTTATCAGAAGTTCGCAAAAGGGGATCACATGACCCCAGGACGCTGCAACCGTCCTAAATATGAATCAGCTGCCAAGTGTCTGAATTTTGATCACATGACCACGGGGAAGCTGCAACAGTTGTAAGTGTGAAAAATGGTCATAACTCACTTTTTTTTTTACTGCCATTGATATCTATGGTAAGATACCTTGGTAACTGTTAAGGGCTCTTTAAAAACTATAACCAGGGGTGGGTTCCTGCCAGTTCTAACCTCTTCTATAGAAGAGGTTCCACAAATCTACAGTGCCATTTAAAACCGGTTCCAGCTCCCTCCCTCCCCCCGCCTGTCCGCACATCATCAAGATGAAGAGCGAGAGGAGGAATTCTGGGAGTTGAAGTCCACAAGTCTTAAAGCTGCCAAGTTTGAACACCCCTGGGGTTTTTTCCTAAAGGGTTAGGGGTGCAAGGGTCTTGTAACTTGACAGCTTTAAGACTTGCATGCTTCAATGCCAGAGTTTCTGAGCCAACATTTTGGTTGCTAAGCAAGAGCATTGTTAAGTGAGTTTCACCACATTCTACAAGTTGGCCATGCCCACCCAGTCACATGACTGCCAAGCCATTCCCACCCGGTCACATGGCTGGCAAGCCACTCCCACCTGGTCACATGGCTGGCAAGCTACTCCCACCCGGTCACATGGCTGGCAAGCCACTCCCACAAAGCAGGCCACATCTACAGAAGAGGTTCTAAAAAATTTTGAAACCCACCACTGACTATAACAGTCCTGCTGACCTCATTAACTTTTTTCTACCTACATCTCAGAAAAATGGTCTGTCATGATTAGAATGCAGTATTGCAGGCTAACTCACTGCTCACAGTCAGGAGTTAAATTCTGGCTGACTCAGCCTTCCATCCTTTTGAGTTCAGGAAAATAAGGACCCAGATTGTTGGAAGCAATATGCTGACATTGTAAATCTCTCAGAAAGTGTTGTAAAGCATTATGAAATGGTATATACCAGAGGTGGTATTCAGCAGCTTCTGACCAGTTCTGGAGAATGGTAGCGGAAATTATGAGTAGTTCTGAGAACTGGTAAATACTACCTCTGACTGGCCCTGCCCCCATCTATTCTCTGCTTCCCAAGTCTCAGCTGATCGGGAGGAAATGGGGATTTTGCAGTATCCTTCCCCTGCCATGTGCACCAAGCCACGCCCAAAGAACTGGTAGTAAAAAAAAACTGAATCCCACCACTGGTATATACCGTAAGTCTAAGTGCTATTGCTAATTGCATTAATCCAGCAATGTTTTCCTTAGCTTAGTGACTTCTAAATGTCACAAGGGTTGTCCAACTCAGAGGATCATAGGCCATGCTGCCTGAGAATTTCAATTCCACATATTGGGAACACATCAGTTTGGTAGGACTTTTAGAGCTGTGCTGCAAAATTGTGGTTCTACACAATATGGCAATCAAGCTTCAGTATTTTCTGTATTTCTTTGCTGCTGTCTAGTGGTCATCTGGCCAAATTTGGTATTTCTTGAGTTGGGGGAAAAGTTGTTATGAATAAAGGAAGGAAGATAATTTAATTACCCTTTGAGCTGCACTTTGAAAATGCTGTCTGATAGGTAGTGATGACGGCTTGCTTCACTATTAATATACAATATAGAAGTCGGTCTTAGGTACAGTGACTTTACTTTGTGAAATTCTTGCTATTCCAAGCATGGCCTTTATAAATTCTTGAGCAACAATGATGAAATTAATCGGCTGTATCCATTGGAGCTAATCGATCTGTGCAGCAAAATTCTGCAAGACCACTGGGTGGCAGTAAAGAGCTAGAAATTGATGTACTTCTTTGATGCTATCTAGTGGTTGTCCAGATTATTACAGTCCAGATCTAGTACCTTAATCATTTTTAGATCTGATGTCAAATCCCAAATCTCTCAATGAGATTGCATCTGAATCATTATATAAAAGTTTCTATTTCCAGTTTTTTTTTAAAAGTTATATACAACACTGCAACACAAAGGATACTGTATACTTGGGTTAGATTCTTGTCCCATAATGTGTTTAAAGTCATATTACTATGTCATGGATCTAAATGTTAACATTTGCAATAATTAATCATATACTGCAAAAGAGATCTAAATCAACAACATACTTACGGTCTTTCTTTCTGCATCAGTACTCAGAAATAAGGTTTGGTGAATTCAATGGATCAATGCAATGCAGTAATTTACAGATTAGTTTTACAGCACATTTCTACTATGTTAGCATACAGATAAACTCCATTAATTTTTATTTTATAACATCTAAGTAAGATAGATGTTGAAGCTCTCCCTAATCCCTGGTACTAGATTTTATCTGCCTATAGTAGTATAACAGTCCTCTAGTCACGCAGTCCCTTTATCTCAACTGACAGATCAAACCCCGTCTTTTAAGTAAGAATCGTTTTAAAAATCAACTAAATTTCCAGTCCTCTCCCCCTTTTGAGTAGCCCCATTCGCTTTCATGTCACTTTCCTCGTAACAGTTTTATGGCAGAGAGCTGTTGTTGTTACTCACCCAGCACAACTGGCAATCATAGGTTTGAGGGGCTTCTCTCCAGAATGTAACATTTTGCCATGAATAGCAAACAAGCCTCCAATGACAATATCTCCTGGAGAACTGGCACCCACAAAGTCATCAGGGCTCCGGCAGGAGTCACCAAGAGGAGAGCAAATCAGGAAGACAGGTATTAGTACACCAAATATTGCCATCCTTCTCTTGCATTTGATCTTTAGCTGCCTTCAGTCAATTAAGCAAGCAGCTCGGCAAACAACACCATTCCTATTTCACCTGTAAATAATATAAAAGGGGAAAGGAGCTCTTCTGGAAGGCAGGCACACGCCTTAACCAAATGCTGGTTACCAGCTCTGACAGGTCTTGTTTAATAGACCACTGGAGGAGCTATTGGGGGTGGTAGAGATGTGTATGTGTGTGAGAGAGACAGGGAGACAGGGAGAGAAGGAAAACCTCTCTGACTGAACAGGCTTCCTGAAGGTGTTTTCCAGATACTCTGAATTATAACTTCCATCATCCTCATCCAATGCAGCACACTTCCCATTATCCCCTACCTGCATTTCTGGAGTTGTCTAGGCTGATGTTGGTTGCCAATTTGGGAAGCAAAAAAGGTCTGAGGGACAAAACATATCAGGAGAGATTGGAGGAACCAAATATGTACAACCTGGAAGACAGAAGGCAAAAGGTGGGGGAGGTTTAATGTAACCTTTACATATATTAAGGGTGTGAATGAGTTTCTAGAACAAGGCAGTATTTTCAATTTTAAGGAAAAACCAGGCACCACGGGGGCATGACCTCAAACTGACAGGAGGGAAGCTCAAAAGTAATGTTAGAAAGTACTGCTTCACGGAAGGAGTAGTGGAAACTCGGAAGCAACTTCCAGAGGAGGTAAAGGATCAGTCATCAGTAACTGAGTTTAAACATGCCTGGGCACAAACACACGTCTAGCATCTGACAAAAATTAAAAATTAAAATAGTTCAAACAATAATAAATTATTGAAAACAAACAATGACATTGAAAACAAAAACAAAAAATCCCCAAAGGGCACACTCAATGGGCCACTATGGGTTTTTCTGCGTTTCTATGTTTCTAATTCTATAAAAGCCATTTTGCAACATCTTCTGGAGATCGAAGTGAGCAGTTACTCAGCCTGGTAGGAGGACCTGTTTTGTCCTCTTTCGTCCTTCCATTGCTTCCATTCTTCTCTCTGTCCCTCTCTTCTCCCTAATATTTTCTTTTGGTCTTTCAATTTGTTTTCTTTCTCTCCTCCCTCTTTTCTGTAGCCCTCTCCACTGACTCTGACTTCACACATCAACCTTCTAGGAATACCTGATCGGGACTCTTTTTGATAGTATCTTTAGGTTCTTTTGGCCCATTCTATTTAGCAAAGCAAAAAGTCCAATATCTTCTCCACTATCATTCCAGAACACAGAACTTCACTTTCACCTCCTTGCACATCTATGCAAATATACCAAACACGACAGCTTTCATGACACTGTGAAGTGTTACTTTTCTATATATTGTTTAAAATTGTGTGTCCCCCCTCTTGGTTTTAATATTTTGTAAGCCACTCAGAGTACGCAAGCTGTATTAATGGTACCAGTAGGTAAGTAAATGGTAGATGATAGATGGAAGGTAGATAGATAGGTAGATGAGGAGAGAGGGAGGGAGGGAAGGAGAGGGAGAGGGAGAGAGAGGGAGAGGGAGATTTTACATGGCCCTCCTTGGTGTGGCTGCAACAGATAAATCTACTACAAATGCAACAGATAAATTCTGCTCCAGGCTAACTTCACCCAAACAGACTTTCAAAGTCTCTGTTATGAGTAGGCACTAGATTAGTCCTTCACCTTTCCTTTACCTTTCCAAGGTAAAAATTTATGTAGCCTAAAACTCCTTAAAGCAGCAGTGTCTTTTCTCTGTTTTCGTAGCTACCTTTCACATCTGTATCTGCAGCAGGATTCTGAGAAAAGGACTTAAGGAATTGCAAAGGGTGGTGGGTCTGCCTGCCATGAACACCTTCCCTTCATATCTGAAATGGAGCCAGTAGGCAATGTAGCTTCTCTATCTGTACAAGCTTGAGGAATGACCCCAAGATGCTTTTTCAAGAGGCAATTGGAGTTTCTTGTTTTTCTTTGAAGATGTTTCACTTCTCATCCAAGAAGCTTCTTCAACAATAAAGCTCTAAAGCTGAGGTGAAGAAACTTCTTGGATGAGAAGTGAAACAACTTCAAAGAAAAACAAGAAAGTCTAGTTGCCTCTTGAAAAAGGACTTTTGGAACACCCATGACCTGGGTGACTGAGAATCTCCATAGACATTTAGCTTGAGGATAGACTTTGCTGTACTTAAATGTCAGTTTAAGATTTTCAGTAATTTGTCTGTTTTGACAAAATGCCAAGTCACCTGCAAAGAGCTCCGCTGTAAGTATTTTGAGGTGGTATAATTTTTTTCACAACAATTTGAATAGATGTCAGTTTTGTCCCATCTAAGATGTTGTGCCCCAAGTGTTATTCAAACATTCCAGAAGGAGGACCATATTAGTTTCTGATAGCTAAAAATCAGAAAAAGTCTGATTAGTCTTTTCAGATTAATATTTACATTTGAAAAAGGCATACTTTTTTGGGACCAACATCTGCCATTTAAGAACAATTGTTCGTATGACGAGATGCTACAAGACTGCTTCTGTTTTAGCCTACTCATGCCGAAAACTATAAGTATTTCCTTAAATGCTAAAATCCTCTGGCACGTAGCCAAAGTTCTCTTCAGGCTCCAGATACTTGGGGAATCCTTCATTAGAAAGATGAAAAATCTTTGTATTCTTTCCAACCCAAAGGAATATTGAAAAGAAATTGTATGAAGGGACTTAGACTCTGTCTTCTCCCTTAGCAGGATTCATCTTTGGAAAGTAAACAGAACTGAATCAGTTGGTGTATGTGGGGTGAAAATACAGACACACAGAGACCAACACATACATACAAAAGCATCACATCTGCACCAGGGGTGGGTTCTGGCAGTCACTCGTTAGCACGCCACATGCTGGATGCGTGCTGTGCATGCATGCACAGTGCAATACAAATTGTTCTGTGCAGCTCTGGGGTGTGGCAGGCCTGGGTCACTGCCCATTCCAGCGACTCAGGCCACCAAACCACTACCGGTCCGAATCAGTAGGAACCCACCATTGATCTGCATGTATCTTACTTATTGACCCATACAAACATAGAGACAACATGTATCCAGATTATTATTCATTATTTATTATATGACACATTCACATCACATTTTGATAAAAACAAGAGATAGGAATAAGAGATAATAATGCAAAATATGAAATCTAAAATCTTATAAAAGTATGTCTAGATTATAGATATAATTTTGTTTCATTTTCCCAGAAAGGAAATCAGCAAAGTTTCTATTATAGGTTCTATTTTGGCACTGTGGTATTAGATAGAGAGATAGCAATAGCATTTAGACTTATATAGCACTTCACAGTGCTTTACAGCCCTCTCTAAGCAGTTTACAGAGTCAGCATATTGAGGACAATCTGGGCCCTCATTTTACTAACCTCAGAAGGATGGAAGCTGGTCAGAATCAAAGGAATTGAACTCCTGGCAATGTGAAACAGATTACTTTATTACACAGAAAAAGAAGGGTCTCTTATGGCCACTGTGAAGAGTTCTCCATCCTTTTTCTGGTCTGGTTTACCTTATTATTCCTTGCATTCCATATGGACTGCCTCTCATTTCATCATCTTCCTTCTCTCTGCAGTCAGCATCCATTTTGAATCGAAAAAATCTTTTTTTGCATTTTGCTGTACCTGAATTAATCCCTTTAGCTTATCCTTGATGTAAAACAGTGCACCTATTTTGGATTGTACATTGGGCCGTAACGAGTTAAGATGCCTGTTATATTTAATTCAAATGCATTTATTTTCACCTCACCAGAAAAGAGCTTAAGGGCTGTAAACAGAGTGGGAAAGCTAGCAAATAGGGGTCAAGGTTTTCAAAGATACAGTGAAGAGGAATTAGTCCAAGGGCAAAATTATTTGGGAAATGTCACCAAGTATGCCAACATAAATTTGATAACCAGTCTCTATTTGGCTTATTTAAAAAAACTGGTAAAGAACTGGAGTGTTTTTCTAAGCCTCTACTGCAGGTTAAGGGGCAGCAACTAGTGGATTTCTCTGCGGACAAGAATATAATCTGTTAGTCATTCTCTGTAAAATAGATGAGGGTTGCAGGAGGAAGATAATTTTGACAGGTTAACAGATTAACAGAGCTGGAAGGGATCTTGCACTGTAAGTCATCTAGTCCAACCCTTCACCCAAGCAGGAGACCCCACTTTCTGACAGATGGTAGTCCAGTCTCTTCTTGAAAGCTTCCAGGAATGAAGCTCCCACAACTTCCGAAGGCAACTTCTGTTCCATTGGTTGATTGTTCTCACTGTCAGAAAATGTCTCTTTATTTCTAGGTTGAATCTCTCCTTGGTCAGTTTCCATCCATTATTCCTTGTCTGGCCTTCAGGTGCTTTGGAAAATAGGTTGAGCCTCTCTGTGGCAGCCCCTCAAACATCTATCTGTAATGGTTGCAGCATCCTGGGGTCAGGTAGTCGCCATTTGTGACCTTTGCAGGGAGCCTCTGATAAGCAGAGTCTACATCATTTATGACAAATGGCAGTCCAGTCTCTTTTTGAAAGCCAGTGATTAAGTTCCTACAACTTCCGAAGGCAAGCCATTGGTTGATTGTTCTCACTGTCAGAAAATTTCTTACAGGTTGTTGTTTTCCTACAGAAAATAACAACGAAACACACAGTTGGGGGAATGCCAACAAATACCCCACTTGCAGGAAACCTCCCTAACATTCTAGCCCTAATGCCTGCAGAAACAGTCAGATCTTCAATCTTAAGAGGGGCAGAGTCCATTCTTTCTGCTGAGTGAGTCCCTGCTTAACTCCCTCAAAGTCTTGTTTTTGACAGCAGCTCAGTAACTGAATATATCAAATTTCACTCAACTGTCTTTATATGAGTTTCTGAGATTTCATATATTTCTTCGATGTTGGCTGATGTTATTCTTTGGAGTTTTGGAAGTAGTTCATTGACAAGTGCTTCCTTCAAGGACGTGCATCAATTAGCACATGCTTGAAATAGATTTTAGAACCTTCAGAATCTGTGTGATTGCTTGGGATGATTTTCGACTCTATTCTTAGTAGCTGGGAGGATCTGGAAATCCTTTCATGGTTTCTGGCTACATACCAAGTTGTTTTAAATAGAATTACATGGATTACATTATATAAGAAAGCATTGAGGGCTTTCACATTAGGAATGGAAGTTTACAAAATAAACATGACATAATTGGTGCAAGATTTGATATTATTAATGGAAACACAAGATACTGATTATTAATCTTTTGTTTTTAGAATTGTTCATGTATGTATGTATGTATGTATGTATGTATGTATGTATGTATGTATGTATGCATGCATGTATTATATGAAACATTTTATCAAATAATTAAGAGATATATGTGTATTTCCAGGGCTGGGATTGAAATTTTTTTAGCAACCAGTTCTCTGCCTGATTGTTGGGTGGGTGTGGACATGGTGGACTTCCGGAACCTCTAGTAGGCCGTTTTTTGCCCTCTCCAGGCTCCAGAGGCTTTCTCTGAGCCTCAAGGAGGGCAAAAACAGCCACTCCCGGACTCTGGAGGCACTCCAGAGGCTGGAAACAGTCCCATTTGTCAGGGCAACCTCCATCAGTAACCAAGAAAGAAGCCACTCAACTCCATTTTTCAGAATTAAGAGTACTTTTACTGGTTATGAGTAGATAGCAGCTAGGCAAAGCAAGATCTGAGGCAAAAGCATGCGTAATCATAGATATCAATATGTGACCCAACTCTCTCCCCCTGGTAACCCCATCCCACAGTCCAATCCGCACACCCCACCGGTGTCATGTGGGTTGCATCTTCAAAAGGCATCATCAGGTTGGTATGCCGGACAGTTGGCTTTGGCGGCAAATCCACTATCTGCCACATGTGCAGTAGATGGTGAGAAAAACACTCCCTTCTTCATTCACTCCTGCACTGAAAACTTCCCCTTCCAAATACCATATCACCGCCCTCCCCGTTTCAATGGCAGCCGAAGCAAGCAGCAAAGCAGAGGCTGACACCATTTCTGAGACTGGGGGGGGGGGCATATTTTACCCTCCCAGAGCCTCTGTGTGTGCCCTTCATTTACCTGGCATCCAAAACATGGAGACTCCTGGGAGGGGCGGAGCAGGATGGGAGAGTCCAGTCAGTCCTTTCAACTACCGGTTCATGCTGATTTTACATCTGCTTCATCCAAACCATTCCGAACCGGCTGAATTCCACCCCTCTGTATTTCTGTCTGTCCATGTCTCATAAAGTATTACTTGACGTAAGATTGTTTCCCATGTTCTTAAGATAGCACTCTTAAGTCTTCTTCTCTTTCTTCTCCTTAGCATACATTTTCCCATGTCTATGGAGATTCTTAGTCATCCAGGTCATGGTTTTTCCAAAGGTACTTTTCCAAGAGGCAACTGGATTTACTGTGTTTTTTCCTGAAGATGTTTTGCTTTTCATCCAAGAAGCTTCTTCAGTTCTCTTCAGAACTGAAGAAGATCCAGTTCTTCAGAATCAAAGAAGCTTCTTGAATGAGAAGCAAAACGTTTTCAAGGAAAAATAAAGTAAACTTTATTCATTACTTTGTTTTTTTTTAAAAATGTTTTTAAAGAGTTGATTCAACCAGCTAAGGCACATGAAAGAGCATGTGAATTTTCCTCTACATTATATATTTTTTCTTTGTTTATAATTCTGTCATAAACTGTAATTCCAATGTTCCTTTCAAAATCTTGTGTAATACTATTTCCAGCTTACTTTTTTGATAACTCTTATATTTGTAGAACACAGTGATCTGATTCCAGTTTTATTATGGTTATGATGAGAATTGAAGATCAATACAGATGATATCCAGTATTTACTGGTTTAAATTCCTCACTATCTAGAGCATTCATCTGTTAAAGTCTACTCCTATAACCATTTTTTGTGTGTGAGTAAATTAAGCCTTGCAGGATGCAACATGAGTCAGTCACCAGGACCAGAAGTTTATTCTTTCAAACTTTGAGATTTGTGCTGAAGCCCATCCCCAGGGAACTTTTCTCTTTCCAGACATTTACTGGAAAGAGAGAGTTTCCCTGAGGATGGGCTCCAGCACGAATCTGAAAGTTTGGAAGACTAAACCTCTGGTCTTAGTGACTGATTCAGATTGGATCCTGAAATATTATCCTGGGAAACAAATATTTGTCTTCATTTGCAAGACATTTTTTAAACCTAAAAATGGAAGGAACGCCAAAAGTATAATGTATCAAAATTCTTGTATTCCAGTATGCTAGTTGTGGGCCCCCAGCAGCCAGAACCAGCAGAGCTGGCAGCAGATTCGGACAGTGAGGAGGTTGGGGAGGAACATTGGCCAGTCCTGGAGTCTGTGGAAAACTCTGATGAAGGCATTGTGTTGGAGGAAGACAGGGAACCAGAGCCGTATGCCAGTTATCAGCTGCCTTCAGAGTCAGACATCAGTGAGGCAGACAAACAGCTGGAGCCTGTTCCCAGTGTACACATGTGCAGAGTTGCCAGATGAAGGGAACAGCTAAAGAACAGGGGTTGACTTGGGAGTAAGACTACAGCTGGACGATGACTGGCCTTACCAGAGGAAATAAAAGAGGAGTGGAGTTTGGATGATTAGTTCGCTTAATTGGTTCATGACTCTCCAAGACTCCTTGCCAAGTTTTGCAGATATCAGCCTGTCAGCTCTCCAAGCCACATAAAGTCTGTGACTGTAAATCTTCCCTTGAAAGACTTTGCTGGATGTGAATGAGCAGAATTCACAGTAAATTACTAAAAGGTTTTTTTTGTCAGGACAAGGAGTTGCTTCATGCTTTTGAGAAGCCTAGGTCAGAACAATGCTTTGAATAAAAGCATGTTATCCTTCAGATGTTGTTGAATCAATTCCTAGCAATCTCTGAAAGCATGGCAGTAGTAAAGAATGCTAAGAACTGTTGTTCAGCAATATCTGGAAGTTCTCACAAGTTGCTCACTGCTGAAAAGTACCATGAATCACCATACCATGATTTTATTATTATTATTATTATTATTATTATTATTATTATTATTATTATTATTATTATTATTATTCTGTGATGGCTGCACAATCAATGACAAAATCAGATTTGCTGCTGAATAACTTGTAAAACAGAAATGTATGTTTGTGTTTGTGGGTGCTGCTTTATTTTCTAGATTTTAAATATGTTGCATTACTGTCAGCCCTTTGAAAGGACCAGATCAGGAAACAGACTCCAGAAGCTCAGCTAAAACTTTACTGTTGTAAACTACAATAACATGATCCTGAAAGCCTAACTTATGTGACTTACGCAGTATAAGCCTCTTATATGAAGTCAGTTTTTGCTTCTTTCTTATGCTTTCTGTGTTTTCTGTGTTCAGTGCATGTTTTTGTTTCCATAACCATTTCTGCATATTTTCTTCAAGGTCAACTCTGTAACTTTCCATAATTACCAATCTAATGAGTGCAATGTGTTTAAAATCTAAAAAATAAAACGAAATAATTGATTTATTAAATCAATACATTTATCAATCTTGAATAATATATTCCAGATTTATAAATAGAAATCAATTTATATAAATAAATTGATCAACCTGCAAGTATTTGAAAAATGGGGGGGGGACCCATGTGATGTGCTATATTCCAGTTGTTGATTGAGGAAATGCTGATAAATCGTGGACATACTTGTCAAATTAATTGATAACTTAGCCATGCAGTTTTGATAAACAAATTAGGCAAAGTTGGTTTTGGCAGCATGTTGGCTAGATGGTGCAACAGTTGGCTTGAAAATCCGAAGGGGGTTTCAAAGGTGCTTTTTCCAAAAGGCAATTGGACTTCTGTATTTTTTTCTTTGAAAATATTTCCCTTCTTATCCAAGAAGCTTCTTCAGAACTAAAACTTCTTGCATGAGAAGTGAAACATTTTCAAAGGAAAAAAAAAACCAAGAAAGTCCAGTAGCCTTTTGGAAAAAAAGCACCTTTGAGACAACCATGACTTGGATGATTAAGAACTTCAATAGACCTGAAGGGTGTTCAGAAAAAGCTCATTTTAATTAAAATGAGCTAATTTTTGGATCAACATCTATCAGTATTCTTGTTAAAGATGTGGGTAATGAATGGAAAGAACACTTACAAGTTTCTATATCACAAAATGAAACCAGGTGGAAAAAAGTTTGGAACACAGAAAAGGTTTTATCCAATTTATCAAATAATTTTCCAGATTCGAAACATGGATTGAAAATAACAGAGAACTCTTTATAATGGGAAGAGAAATCAAGCAAGCAAATGCAGGATGGATGATATTCTAGGTTGCCAGTAGTAGTTGAGAGAAACATATTGGAAGAGTAGTAGGTCATAATGTGAATGTGATTGGCACACAGTGTGGCTGCAGCATAAAGAAACATAAAGGTAAGCTGCATCAAGAGAAGTATAATTTTCCAATTGAGAAAGTAAAAAAAATCCATTTATTCTGTGTTGTCCAGACTCCATGTTGAATTCTTTGTCCAGTTTGCAGCTTATGTAATATACCATGTTTCCCTGAAAATAAGACAGGGTCTTATCCCCCCCCCCCCAAAAAAATAAGCACTTGGCCTTGTTTTCGGGGAGGTCTTAATATTTTTGAGGTGCAGGAGGTAGCGGGCATGGTCACCTCATTTCTGCTGCTGCATTGCAATATTTTCGTGGAGGACTTATTTTCGGGGGAGAGCTTATTTTTTTTTTTTTTTTTATAATAAAATTTTATTGGTTTTTCAAGATTTATAGGGAAAAGGGTAAATGGACAGGTATACAAATTTTGGCAGTTGCAAAGTGTGTGAGGCCCCCCTCCCTCCATACCCATAGTATACATTTAATATAATGCATTAGTATATAATTGATTACAGTCAGCATATTAGTTCTATTATTAAATTCAATCAAATTAAACATTACAGTATAAAATCCAAATATAATTCCATTTTCACTTTCGGTCAGTTTATAATAATATGATTTTCTTGTTTATTTTTGTGATCTGAGTCTTCTTGCTATTGCCCCATCTCCCTCCACTGGCAGAGCTCTGGCCCCTCCCGTGTCCTGCGTGTCCGTTGTGGTATCTGGTGGTTTCTCTAGGAATGTTTTATTTTTTTCCATAAAGGCCTGCGCCTCTATGGGTGAATTAATTCTAATTCTTGTCTCCTCCCAGAATATCAGCATACCTTCAGGCATCAACCATCTAAACCACACCCCTTTCTGGTATAATTTATTCGCTAATTGCGAATAATTTTTTCTTTTTTCTCTAATCTTCTTAGGGATCTGCTTCAGAATGGTTATCTCCATATCATGATATATCAATGCTTGCCCCCTTTGTACACCCAGGGGGAGAGCTTATTTTAGCGCATGCGCTCAAAAGCCCTATTGGGCTTATTTTTCCAGGGAGGTCTTATTTTTGGGGAAACAGGGTAGTGTGTTATTTCAAATGTATTGGGTTTTCATAGAAACTGATCACCTTCATACTGAGCCCTCCCAATGTAAAGTGAGAAAAAAATATCTAATTGAGACAGCAGCACGGATATATAATGCCTACACGCAAAGAAAAAATATTATATGTAAATTTGTTAACCACTTTTGAAAATCATGTCCTTTCTCAGAAAATTATAGTTTAAAAAACCTTTATTGGTATAAAATTCTCACTTTCTTAAATTTAAGTTGATTAACAAAAGCCAGTTAAATCAAAAACCACTTCAACTATCTAATACAGGGGTGTCAAACTCACAGCATCACTTGTCATCATGTGACATATTGTGACTTTTTTTCCCTTTTGCTAAAACAGGGGTGGGCGTGGCCAGTGCCTGATGCATCCGGCCTGCGGGCTGTGAGTTTTACACCCCTGATCTAGTATATTGTCAGGCACCAGGATATCCAAGCAGTTCAAATGTGTATGAAGATTTATTGTAAGCTGAAGCTCTCTAGAAGAACAGTCATGGAAAATTAGCAGGAATTAAGACTGGAAGGAATTCAAGGCGGGCTGGACTTAGATCTCTATTGGGCATGAAGGGAATCATGACTGATGATGTGTTTGACCCCTCAGCCTAGTCATCTCCTACATACAGACAATGATGACAAAACCTTTTAAGTTGCAAGCATGAAGAATAGAAATGAAAGACGTTTTAAGGAGCAAGTGAAAAGTCAGATGTAAAATTTTTGGAAGGAATTCTGTAGAGCTGGATGGGGTAGAGCTGAAAAGTCTCTGCTAACTCTATTGACCTTTCTGGCAGGCCACTGAAAAAATCTTGGAAGAGTACCTCAAAGCAAAGCAGGTTCATACTGGTTATTGATGGATCTGCACATTGCTAACATCCATTCTATATCTTCTGGCATAGATACACGGATACATGGATACAATAGACAAGAAGCATTGTAGCAAAACCACTGGAGATTTAAAAAACTGATTCACTTCCAGAGATTGAAGTCCTTATTTTGCAGCATGAGTAGGTTTCTTAGACCAAATTAGATTTGTATTTTCATTATATTCTAGTTTAGCCAGCATATTAAATTTCTCTTTAATTGAAATAAATTAAAGTACTTGAACTGGCCATCTTAGGTTCTGTGCATTTTTGCTGCCAAACATCCTTTTGCAATTGAGCTGGAAAAAAACATTTAATGGAAAAAGGACCATTTTCTACTTGTTTTCAAAGACTAAGGTGCCTGTTGCAGTTAGAAAGTCAATGAGCTGATTTTTAATTCAAGGAAAGGAGTCTCATTGAATTCATGCTGCATCATGAAGCTTTGCCATCTGTTAGGTTGATTGCATTATGGCTTTTGCCTTTTCACAATCCTGTATGTTTACATCGAATCCTAATGCTCTTACTGGGAATCTAATTTTGGATTCTAGACTTGAGAGAAAATAGCAAGAAAGGCCAGCCTGAGAATCTAGGCAATGTTCTAACTCAAGCATAGGCCATCTCAGACTTGGACATAATTGCCAAGAAGATGGAAATCTTTGTAATGGCTGTGAGATTGGTTCACTAAGAATTGTGTGGCACATTAATTGCACCTCATGCTTCAAAATCATGCTTTCCCAAAGGCCAAAACAGAGAACCTAAGGATAAAGACACAGATAGACAACTGTTTTTAGTGCTATCCACTTCAAGTAGTGGAAATCTAAACCTCTGCAGATTTTAAAGTACACGTAGTCCTCAACGTATGACCATAATTGAGCCAAAATATTCCATTGCTAAGTGAGATATATCCATCTTTTTGGCATCTAGAATCTGTATGTACTATTTTTATTTATATGTATTTTTAAAATAAGATGTAGATGGTAGCATCTTTATTGTTCATGCAATCTAAAAGATGCTTTTTCAACCTTCCCAAAACTTTGTAAAAGGAGTCATTTTTACAACAAACATAATAAAGAATATTGTTTGTTTTTAAAAGAGTAAGCATGTTTCTTCAGCTCTAGTTGATAGGGAAAACAATGTCTTGGGTTAATCAGTTCACAATGTTCTTGCATGTCACGCTGAGCACTTTTATGGCAGAAATCTTACAAGCTGCATTTCTTTGAACATCTTAAAAATTCATCCTAAAAAACACGAGCTGGACAAATTTGGGACTACTTTGTAAAAACTAAGTTCCAACACGAGATTGTTCCCATTCAGTTCAGTTGTTATCTTTTATAACTATTTCACCAGGAGAAGTTTATTTAGGGTAACCAAATATTAGATGAATGGGGTTTTTGATCTTTTAAAAAAATATAGTAAATGATATTTTCCCCCCTTGTTTCTGTAACAAATAAAATGTGTTCTACTCCTCATTCTGAAATATATAGAGCTGTAGCATTATTTCCATCTGTTCAACTGTTTAAAACATACACATATTTCTATTGCAAAGAATGATGGAACACAATCCTTTTTTAAAAAATGACTTGTTTAATATCAGAAGAGGGTTTTCTTTTTTCTTTTTTTTTAAAGATACCAAAGTATCTTTATAACGTACCTGAATTTTTAACATTAGTAGGTTGTTAAGAAAAATCAGTTGTCCAATGCAAGTATACCGCCTTACATAGTCTGTTGAATAGGAAAACACAGCAAAAGCTTTTCTGCTGTTTGCAAAACACTTTCCAGACTGGACAGATGGTGTTTTAGAAGGTTTTATGGAGTTCATATGAAATGCACAGACTAGGTGAAGCTGGTTCTTGCTAAGAAACTTGCACAACAAATCTAAGAGTACAGACGAAATGAGAAAAGGAAGGTTTGCCAATGATTCACTCCTTATACAGACAACACGTTACGTTTTTGCACACAAACACACATAAACAAATTGAGCTTTGATTGCTACCAACCCACATCTTACAAATTGCCAGAAACTATCGGAGATAGAATATTCCACACTGTTCCAAAGGTACTTTTTTCAAAAGGCAACTGAGCTTGTCTGGGTTTTTTTTTCTTTGAAAATGTTCCACTTCTTATCCATTCTGAAAAACTGGCAAAACATTTCCAAAGGGAAAAAAAAAAAACCAAGAAAGCTCAGTTGCCTTTTTGGAAAAAGAAACATCTTTGGGACAACCATGATCTGAACAATTGAGAATCTCCACAGATAATATTCTACAGTGCATTGCTGTATGGTTTACAGATTGTAGCGGCATTGAAGTAGCTCTAAGCAGTCTCCTAATCTGTATTTAAAACAGAATAACAAAGTTGGAAGGGACCTTCTAGGTCATCTAGTCCAACCCTCACCCCACCCTACACCATTTCTGACAGTCCAGTCTCTTCTTGAAAGCTTCCAGTGATGAAACTCCCACAACTTCCAAAGGCAACTTCTGTTCCATTGATTGATTGTTCTCACTGTCAGAAAATTTCTCCTTATTTCTAGGTTGAATCTCTCCTTGATCAGTTTCCATCCATTATTCCTTGTTTTACCTCCAAGGGTGCCTTGGAAAATAGGTTGACCCCCCTCGTCACTGTGGCAGCCCCTCAAATATTGGAACATCTATTCATAATGGTTGCAGCATCCTGAGGTCAGGTGGCCACCATTTGTGACCTACACAGGGAGCTTCTGACAAGCAGAGTCAATGGAGAAAGCCGGTTTTGCTTATTGCATGTATGATGTATTTCATAACTGCAGTGATTCCCTTAACACCCGTGGATAAAGTCATAAAATTGGGTGCAATTCGACAAGCGCCTTGCTCAGCAGTATAAATTCTAGTCCCATTTGTGGTAATGAATTGAGGACTAAATGCAAGTTATCATTGAGGCTTTGCTTTGAAAAGTGTTTCTCTGTCTTTGGCAGAGGAATGGGGTGCTTTTTGTTGTTGTGGGGGGATACAAGCAATAAGAGAGGAGGAGAAGGAATGAGAAGATGAAGTGGAGAGAACATTGATATTGATTGGGTGGTATAAGCAGGGACTTTTCTATCTCTATTCTCCCCCCCCACACACACACATTTTTTTAATGGGAGAAGTGGAATAAGCTTCTCTGAGCTTGCAATAGTTTTTACATGCATTTCCAACTGCACAAAGAGTTGGAAATGGCCTCTTGCTCAATGCCAGAAGTTAAAACTTCCCAGACAAATGGGTGTCTAGTTTTCACTTGAGGTCACCATCTCTGTAAGTAATTGTCAACTGATGTTAACTGTTAGAAAGTGCTTCCTAACATTCAGCTAGAATTTCTTTCCCGGAACATAAGTTCAATGCAATATTATGTATCCTGAATGCCAGAGAGGATAGGACTTAATTAGAATAGAATAGAACAGAATAAAATAGAATAGAATAGAAGTTAGAAGGGACCTTGGAGGTCTTCTAGTTCTGCTCAAGCAGGAGAACCTATACTATTTCAGATAAGTTGCTGTCCAGCCTCTTCTTAAAAACCTCCAGTGATGCGATGCCCATGATTTCTGAAGCTATTCCACTGGTTAATTGTCCTCACTGTTAGGAAGCTTCTCCTTAATTCCAGGCTTCTCTCTTTGATTACTTTCCAATCATTGTTTCTCGCCCTGCCCTCTGGTGCCTTGGAGAATAAATTAACCCCCTCTTCTTTGTGGCACCTGGGCTTTTCTCAGGACTCTCAGGTGCAGTTGGGCTTCTCCCTCTCTTAATTTCTTCAATCTCTCTCTCCTTTTCATTTCTCGAGTCTTTTTCCTTTTTCTATGACTTACCGGATCTTTCCCTCTCCATCTCTCCTCCTACGGGTGTATCTTAGTTTAATAGCAACTGCTCTCCCTGCAATGTAACCATGCTACAAAAATAACGTTATTTTTGTAATCTTAGGAATGCTATCATATCCTCCCTCCCCACCCTCAAAGCTATATATATCTGGCATCTTTAGTCTCTCTTCATAGTGTTTAATTTCCAGTCTACTGATCATTGTACTTGCCCTTTTCTGAACCTGTTCCAGTTTCTCTGAATCCTTCTTGAAGTGCGATGCTCAGCATTGGGTACAGTCCCTAAGGTAAGGGATAAATCATTTCTCACCAAAATAGAATAAAATTGAATTATTACATAAGGAAAGGGAAGGCGACTCTTACTCTTTTTTTTGCAAGTTACAAATATTTTATAAGTAATGTCCAACACATACAAATATACACATTAATATAATCAGGTACCAAGACTGAAGAGCTCTAATAAAATAAAATAACCATTTTTTAAAAATTAAGATGAAAGGGATGGATGTCCTTTTTTTTATAGTAATCTTTATTGGTTTTACATTTTCTTTTTAATAAGACATACAAATACAGCTTTAAACATACAACCCTCGCCCCGGGGGGACAGTCGTTCACAGCCCAACATTCATTTCTTCCTCATTGTTTAGTTTCTAACCAGCATCTTCTTGTTACAAAGTTCAGGGATCTATTACAATACCCACGTTCACTTTTAGTTCCCATTGTTAACAGCTGCTATTTAACTTTTCCAGTTTTAAGTCCCTGCTGTTCTCTTTGTCGCCCACATATACCATAAGTTCCAGCTAAGATAATGTTCCGTTTCTCCTTTGTCCCTCAGCCAACCCGTCATTCTGTCCATTTCTGCACATTCATAAATCTTTTTAATTATAACATCTTCCGATGGTAAGGTAGTAGATTTCCAAAATTGCGCATAGGTTATTCTTGCGGCCACAATTATATGTAGGCTCAAATGCCATATAGATTTACTCGTGTTTTCTGGTTTTATGCTTAGTAAAAAAGTCTCGGGTTTCCATTCCATACTTGCCCTGGCAACGTCTCTTAGCCAATTTTGAATCTTTCTCCAGTATTTTGTGGTCTCAATACAGGACCACCAAATGTGGTAGAATGTGCCATCCCTTCTTCCACATTTCCAGCACAGTGGGGATAACCCAGGAAACATTTTGGCTAACCTCATTGGGGGAAAGTGCCATCTATAAGCCATCTTATATATATTTTCTTTAAACGCTGTAGATATCACGAGTTTAATAGTCTTACTCCATAGATCCCACCATTTACCCATTTCAATCTCATTGCCAAAATTTCTCACTTTTGATGTAGACGCTGCCAACTCATATCCACTTTCAGACAAAACTGTTCTGAGATCATTTTCACATCTTCCGTGTTTTCGATTTTTAATTCCAAGTGAAGAACATTGCATATGCGTTAATTTGCGTTATATTAATTTCATCCCCTTCTCTAACCACTCCTTCTCAGCTGGGGTTCTGTGAAAGGTTGCTAGGGGTTCCACAAGAGATAGCAATTGAAAAACATTGTTTAATTTTTTTTTGACACACTGTATAATACTAGCACTTGCAATGATAATAATTTTATGTTCTGCAACTCAGCTGCTGGCCTGCTGCTTTGCTATTGTAAACATTAACATGGATTATATATACTAAAAGTGGATTGCACTTGCATTGTGCTCCAATTTTTGTGATTTTATGTAGTGATTCCCTGAGACTCGAAAGGGTAAAATGACTGAGGAAGGCTATTCTAACCAAAGATCATCTTGAATTTTACTTCTCTCTTAGCTCTCCCAGCAATGTTTTGTTGTAGAAAATCAGAAAAGTGTTGTCTTTAGCTCTTCACCCAAGGAATTAATAAATATGTTCATGAGAACAGGCCCAGGGGAAAAAAGTGTATCACTGTATCAATTTGATCAGGATTATTGACAAAAAGTGTTTAAGAATGAGCCCAATACGTATACACTTAATTGTTATGCTAATCAGTCCACACTTAACTAACCTATTAATCAGAATGTCACAGAATACTTTATTAAATGTTTTGATGAAATCCCACAATTTACAGGGAAGTGAACCACTAATTTTAATTTTGATTAAATTAGTTAAAATTTGTCTGGCAAGATGTGTTCTTGAGAAATCTATCTTTGCTTCTGGCAATTACTACATTGTTTTAAAGCAATAATCAATGACGTTGCTGCTCCCGTAGTACTTTTTACAATGTGATAATGAACTGCATACTTACTACATCTAAAACAACAGCCAAATAACTATTATAACACAATGGTAAAACATGCTGGGATTATCAGTAGTTATGCCACAGGAAGTCTATAATTGATTGGAAATAATAGATAAAATAAAATGGTATTTGAGCCACTTATTTATTTATGTAAGAAAATTTATATGGCCACCCAATTCACTTTCAGTGACTATGGGTGGCTTACAAAGATTTTTAAAAATCTCATATAAAAAACAATAAAAAGCAACACAATCCTCCCCACACACACACACCTCCAGTGACCACAATCAGTCAAATAAGGCACTTGGGCTCTATTACACTCTGGGTTCCTCAGGCCCATTGGCAAAACCAGGCCTTCAGGGTGTTAAATAAGAGTGTTAAAGTGGGGGCCACTTTTATTTCTGAAGGGATAATATTCCACAGGAGGGAGCTACTATGGAGAAGTCCCTTCTTCTTGGTTCCACTAAATGTACCTCCTCAGGAGAAGGTCCCCACAACATTACTTGCCTCCCCACTCTGGTAGGTTGGGTAAATGTGACCAGGAGAAGATGGACCCTCAAATAACCTGACACTTGTAACTCTAATACCACCAATTGATCAATAGCCAGTAATTTGATCAACATTTCCCATGTAAACAGTCATGATTGGTGAACCTCCTTATTCCTTTTCACAGATTGCTTTGTCTTCTGCTTTTTTGTCTACTTTGCTATTGTATCACCCCATTACTTTCTTCACTCCATCCATGTTTTGCAAGCTGTTTGTGGCAAGACTTAATTGCAGCAAACACAATTAACTGTAAATGAAGCCACAACTTCTTTCATCAAGGGCACAAAATCAAGGCAAGCTGTTTCCTTAGTAGGTAGTTCATAGAAGCATTTTAAAAAAAAATCAGTCTGTAGCAGTAGACAGCTCCCTTATGCCGACAGGAAAGAAATTGATCTCATTTTGGATAAGATTTTTTTTTTTAGTAACATAACATTACTTTGTCATGCTAATTATATTTCTAAAAACACTTTCATTTCAGTTCTGTTTTTCAGTATTTCAGATGAATGTCACTTCCCCAGCATACACCAAAGTGGGCATGAGTCATACTTGGAAGGCCTGGCCAAGGCAAGATTTTTTTTAAAAAATAAAGGAACATAGGAAGTAACGGCTTGAATTTATCATCTATGTTAGCAACTGGATCCTAGATCAAGCTTCCTTACAAATCAATCCTGGTCACAATCCTGCCAACTATTGTTGACATGGATTTTATTTTTCTTTAAATAATTGTTACCTTAGCACTTATATGCATAAATAACATAATTTACTTTTTTTCTTGTCCTCCTCCATTTTCCGGGGGGCGGGGGGGGGGGCGGGAGGCAATATTCAAGTGGCCAAAAGGTGAGTTTGAGGAAGGGTGATTCAAAGACTGGTTGCTTTAAACATATATTTTAAAAACAAAGACCAAAATCCACCCATGGGTTCCATCCTGGTGATTGATAACTTAATGTTTCAGAGGCACTGATTGTGGTTTGAGCAAGATGGTCATTCCTTTTTTCCCCCTGAGCTCTCTAAACCTGCAGGAGGCTGCTGTTTCGGAGTCTCCTTGTGAGGAGCAATTGTCTGGAGCCCTTATGGATGATCTCAACTCTTCTCCTTGTCCAGAGAGGAATTATGAAGAGCCAATCTACTCACGGTGTCTTTACTCCATCACAGTCATTAGCTCTGCTTCAGTTCACCATTTCTTCCCTAAAAGTGGTCTCTGCTAAGCTCAAAATCTTCTGATGATAATATAATGAACTGCATAATCCAACATTTCAATAATCTGATATTTGATCCCCTGCCAGCTAGGTCAATGTGTTTATTCTGAAAGGGCAGATATTTTTTAAAGATTTTTATGTCCTGCCTTTATTATTTTTATATATAATTCAAGGCAGTGAACATACCTCCTTCCCCCTCCTATTTTCCCCTCAACAACAATCCTGTGAGGTGAGGTGAGCTAAGAGACAATAACTGGTCCAAAGTCACCAAGCCAGCTTTCCTGGTTTCTAGCTTGATGCCTTAATCACTAGGCCAACTGGCTCTCAATTGATATAAATTCATTACCTCAATATTTGATATTAATGTTGGCTAATCATTTAAAGAATTTTCAATCTTAAGAGAGTCAAAAAATAGCATTTGGTCTCCTCTCATAATATTTTTTTTATTATTTCTCCCTCCCCTTAAAATTAAAGTTCAAGTCACATATCATAGTTGTCATCATAGTTCAAGTTACATATTGTTACATAAATGTACATATCACATAGTATTTGATATACCATCAGTGATGTGAATGACAATTTCAGGATGTTAACTATTAATGAAGATATAAATCAGAAATAAACTATTTGTGTTTCTTTCCCTGAGAAGTAAATATATCTGTATTTTTACAATTAAATGTAATGTAATTTAAGAAACTAAGGATATTTCTGTCTTTTAATAAAAGTAAATTAGGATGCAAGCACATCTGATTTTTATTGCATTGTCTAGAATTCCTTATAGCCAGTAAATATAATTCTTATTTGGATTACATAGGAAGTATTTTGAGTGGTAGAAGGTGTTAGATATCCACACAAGCTGCTGTGGTTTCCACTCCAGTCCTCCATTTAGGCGGGAGCCTAGGTTTAACCTGATTGGTTGAGAGGTCTGACAGCTCCCTATAAAAGACCTAACAGTTGCTGGATTGTACATACTTGTCTGTGAATAAAGAGCTGTTGTTGCCTTGAACCTGAGTCTGTTCTCTCATTGCCCTGATCTAACAGAAGGGACAAAAACATAAACTTATATAGCATTTATATAAGTATATCATTATAGACTTTGTGGACCCTGCAAAACCAAGTAGATTTCACAGAAATGTACATAAAGATCCCCCCCCCTTGGACAAGCGGCTTGTAAAAATTCTGCTCTCGCCCCCAGGGGAAGGAGGAGGGGGGAGAGCCAACTAATGATGCCTCACCCCAGTAAAAGTGTTTTTCATGGGACTTAGTTCCAGAACTTATTGATGACCTGAGAACTTTTTGAACTTTTAAAATTTTTCTTATGCCTCTGAGCCCAAAGCTGGCAGGGCAAGATGGCACACTTCCGTTGTCTTCATGAACTGTGAAACCTGACTCCACTTTTAAAATTCAGGCTTCCGGTCTTTGTCTCCGTGTCACCCAGAGGAATCTCATGTGGATTGTTATTTCCTGAACTCTTTGGAGAAAAAACTTTCATCTATTGCTAGAGTGACTAAAGAAACTCCCACCTGTTTGGATCCTCTGCCTTCTGGACTCATCTGCCTGCTCTACTTCTCCAGCTGCCCAGTTTCTACACTGACTGATCTTTTTGTTTTATAAACCATGTCTCCAAAAAGACCACCCCCGGGAAAACCTGGCTTTGCTACTTCTGCACCGACATCTGCAACATCCAGTCCTGCCACACAGTCAAAGATTACAGAACTGATGCAACCTAAGAGTACAGAGATGGATTTGCAACAAATGCTCCAGCAACTCATACAGGGCCAGGAAGAAATTAAGAAACAATTAAAAGAAATGAAGGAAGAAATTAAAGAGAACCAAGCCCAAATTTATAAGAACTCACAGAGACTGGACCTTGTGGAGGGTGGGGTGGCGGAGGCGAGAGGGGGGGTAGAGGCTTTACAGAAGGGAAACAAAGAACTTGATATCCAACAAATGAAAACAGAGTTTGAGAGAATGTCCTTTTATCTTAGATTTCAAAATGTAATAGAAGCAGATGGGGAAAATATAAGGGACATTATGACTAATATTCTAGCTGAATACATACACAAAGACAAACAGCAGATGGAATGGGAGATAGATTTGGTTTATAGAGTGAATTCAGCATATGCCAGAACACACAATGTACCCAGGGAGGTTCATATTAAATTCCTTAGGAAAAGCACAAGAGATGAAATTCTGGGTGTTCAAAGGGGGCAAACACTGACATATCATGACAGGGAGATAACCATTCTGAAGCAGATCCCCCAAAAAATTAGGGAGAAAAGGAAAAACTATTCGCAATTGGCGAATAAACTATACCAGAAGGGGGTGTGGTTTAGATGGTTGATGCCTGAAGGTATGCTGATATTCTGGGAGGAGACAAGAATCAGAATCAACACACCCATAGAGGCACAGGCCTTTATGGAAAAAAATAAAGCGAACCTAGAAAAAACAGAAGACACCACAATGGTCACACAGGACACGGGAGGGGCCGGAGCTCTGCCAGCGGGGGGTGAAGGGGCAACACTAAGAAAGCTCAGATCACAAAAATGAATAAGAAAACCACAATGTTATAAGCAGACCGAAAGTACTAATGAAATTATATCTAGACTATATATCATAACTATATAAACTGATTGAAAACTATTTTTTCTAGAATTAATATGCTGATTTTTTATGATTATGTATTAATGTTTTATATTTAGATGTATCCTATGAGTTTGGAGGGAGGGGGCGTCTGCCACACTTGCAACTGCCAAAATTTGTAACCATTCCACTTACCCTTTTCCTTATAAATGTTTTAAAAAACCAATAAAACTTTTTGGAAAAAAAGAAAAGAAATGTACATAAAGATATCACTTCCACATATAAATGCCTTTGTTGGTAAAACCTTAACGTTTATTTTGATTTACTGTAGAGACTTAAGATTAAAAGTTTCCTTTTAATTTTTTTTTTCTTTCAGGGAGAAAAATCATGCCAGTTATGACAAATGAAGACATACTTTATTAAACATTGCCATCTGCTGGCGGTATTTTCCTTCAAAAAGGAAGTCATACGTTCAATAATCTCACAAGATATGGTGGAGGAGATGGTCCTGAAGATACACCAAACTATGTAGAATTTTAAAGATCAGAAATAGCACTTTTCAAAAGTTTAAGTGAATAGTCCACCATGCCAGAGCCTGGAGCACTGTTGTCTGAATATTTATAATGGCAAGCACCTGTCAACAGTCAAGTTGCTGCATTCTGGATTAAGTGAATTCTCTGGGTAATCTCCAAAAAAGAGCATCATGTAGAACACACTGCCTTGATCCAAATGAGTAGTGACACCCATCTATCTACGATCCATCAGGACCTCCAAATTATGAATCTGTTTCCTTCAAAAGATATAACTGGGATTACAAGAAACCACAATGAACGAAGGGTAACTCCAACTTGCTAAGAGTCATAGAACATACATTCATAGGCTTGAAAGGAAATTTAGAGGTCATCATATTCAAGATAGGAGATCTTAATGCTTATACCATCCCAGTCAAATTGTTGTCCAGTCTATTCTTGAAAACCTCCAGCTATGGAGTACCCACAACTCCAGGAGGCAAGTTATCCCATTGATTAATTGCTGTCACTGTGAGGAAATTTCTCCTTTGTTCTTAGGTTAGATGTCTCTTTAACAAGCTTCCACCATTACATCTTGTCTTTAATCTCTGGTCCTTTGGAGAATAAGTTCTCAATAAGGTTGCCCTCCTCTCTCTGACTGCCCCTCAAATACTGGAAGATAGCTACCATGTCTTTCTTAATCCTTCTCTTCAATAGGTTAGACATACCTATTGGTAGCTCAGCACAGGATATTTCATCAGATCCCCACAGTTTCCAAACACTACCTAAAGAGCTTAGTTGTACTTCTCATTTTTATTTTTATTTCTTAGATTTTTTTTGTGGCTACATGTGGCTACAAATTCTGTACACAATTAGGTATCATTAGCATATGGAAGCCCAAACCCTCAGATGTCCTTTTTCCTTTTACTGTACATATTAAAGAACAGGGAAGAAAGGACTGATTCCTGCACAACCCCACAAAGGAGGAGTTGCTTTGCTGGTCCCTCCACTCACTGCTGGGATTAACTACTAAGGAAGGAGTGGGACTTTAGCAAAATAGCATCTCTAACTCCAGCTATCACAAGTGGTCCAAAAATAAATAAATTGAAAGCCACTGAGAAGTCCAAAAGAACTAGGATGAGCATGCTTAGGTCATTCAGATTATTTACATTTACATCCACATTATTTATATTATTTTCTTCCTTCCTACCTACCTACTACCTTTTCTCCAATGAATGCAACAGATGGGAAGCTGTCAGGCATGACTGTCATACAAAAAGTATATCAGTAAAAAACATATGTCCCCAATCCCCCACTTGGTGCTGCTTTTCTAGTACAGGTGGAAGGATTAAAAAAGCAGGGATTCTTGGGTTTTGCGGGACGGGGGTTGACCTCCAAAGAGTTCCATAACCACAGCAAGGATATCTTCAAATAGATTCTAAATGATATATTCCTGCAAATGTTCATGTAATAGAGTTGTTTAATATTCACATACGGATTAATAAAAGCTTTGCCCAGCCTGCCAGTTGGGCAAAATCTTTGTGGACATCAGATTTTATCATTGGTGGTGTAAAAATGGGAACAAGAGTTCAAGCAGGGAAATCCACCAATAAAAAGCTATGCTAAACAAAGCCTGGGAAGAAGAATCGACCATTATCATGGTCAAAGTGGAAGAAGTTAAAATCCAGAAAGCGATTTCTTCAGTTGGCCAAGCAGATGTAGGGTGAAATGCAGAGAACTCTGAAATCCACAAAACTCAAACTTCTATTCTTGTGTTTTTTTAATGTGATAGCCACCAGTTATGACCAGGGAAAACCAACCCTACCCTTCTCCACCACCCCACCCCCAATTCAGGCATCTTGTGACTTGAGAAGGAGTTTGTTGTCAATCATAATTATGGCTTCATTGATTGGTTATTCTAATAGAGGGAACCTCTCTTCCAAAGGCCACAAACGGAGCCTCGCTGAGCGATGTTGAGCTGGCCATGCCCCTTGGCCATGCCCCCCCCAAGGTCAAACACACCCTGATGTGGCCCTCAATGAAATCAAGTTTGATGGCAGGGGTGCCATCATACTAGACAAGTCTGAAAATCTAGCAAGAGAATGAACAGGGCAACAAATCCCTATGTGCATTCATAAAACAATCAGGATCCATCAGGCACTAGGCTTGGACCATATTAACTAGTCCTCCACCTCTCCAGATATTTCAAGGAGGCGCCAGGCTAAAACTGACTGAAGAGTGGCCCATTCCTTATACTGGAACTAGAAAAGACTAAAAAAAAGTTCTTTTCACAGGCTAGTTGAGGAAGAAAGGTAGCTGCAGAATGGCTTGAATAGTATACTAATAATATCCTTAACAACCCCAGAAGCTGCAGCAAACACCCAGAATTGGCAGATAATGGGATAGAATATCAGGGAGTGATAGGGGGTTCCTATGGAGTCCAGCCATACCACCTCACTATCTTCCAGTGCTAAGCTGATCACAGAGCATCTCAGCAGATAGAGGGAGGAGGGGTTGACTTCCTGTCCTCTCTTAGACAAATCTATAATACCTGCCAGATCAATATTTTCAACTAAACAAGAAAGCAAATAGAACCATTTCATCTCTCACAAACCAATTACTGTCATTTAATTGGCAGAGAATTCAAGGAAATTTAAAGGATGGATTTCATAATATCATTAACTTATATAATTCACTGTCACAACATAGGCAGTGGCAGTAGCTTTAATAAGAAGTAGTTATAATTCAGCATCTTTTAATACAGGGACTAGTCGTATTTGTGGAATTCAAGTTAGAAATTGCTAATTGCTAATTTGATAATGTAAGCTGGCAATTTATGACACATCAACGAAATTGTATGGATTTTGGAGAAAATTTTATAAATGTAATTAAGATGATATATTATAAACAAACAACTAAAGTAATTATAAATGGGGACTACAGAGAAAATTTCAATATAAAGAAAGAAACAAGACAAGATGTCCACCATTGCCCTTACTATTTATATTGACTTTTGAAGTGTTGATTTGGAATATTAGACAAGATCCAGAAATTAAAGGAATGGAGATAAGAGAGAAAAGATATAAATTACAAAGATTTGCAGATGATTTGGTATTTATTGTGGGAGAACCATTGGAGACAATCCCTAAATGATTAAAAAAGATAGAGGAGTTTGGAGAGGTAGCAAATTGAAAATAAATAGAGACAAAAGTAAAGTTATAGTCAAAAACCTTACACAAAAACAAAAAGAACAATTACCAGAAAAAGTGGACTTGCAAATGGTTAAGGAAGTTAAATATTTGGGAATATACCTAACAGCAAAATGTTCAACAATAAAAGAAGACAATCACATAAAATTATTCAAGCAAATAAAATTAGATTTGAAAAATGGAAAAATCTCCAACTATCAATGTTGGGGAGGATTGTAACTGTAAAAAGGAATATCCTACCAAAACTGCTTTTCCTGTTCCAAACAGCACTTATAAAAATTGAAAATAAATTCTTTGATGACTTGAGTAAACTGATCTTGAAATTTATCTAGCAACGAAAAAAAGTGAGCATTAAATTGAAATGCTACAAGAATCTAAAGAGAATGGAGGATTTGGATTACCAGATTGGCTTCTATATTACCAAGCATCTGTGATAAGATGGCTAAAAGAATGGATAACCTTCAAGCATAAGAGACTCTTACTGTATATTTAGTACATGATTTACAACTGGGATGGTACACCTTCTTATAATATCAGAAGAATAAAATTCACAGATACTTTCAAAATTATTATATAGGAAACTCACTATTATCTGTATGGGAAAAAATAAAACCCAAGATTTATTCAAAAATCCCAGAACGGCTCTCAACCAGAAGTGGGATCCTGCCGGTTTAATAACTGGTTCAGTAATTGCATGCTTTGTGAATGTCCTCTGTGCACAGTAACAGTTTTAACAAAATTTACCTTCCATGTGACTTCTGGGGAGTAACACAGCTATGGTGCAGCAATCCGCTCTGCTGCACGAATCAACTGAGAGTATATAGGTAAGTAAAGCACAAGAGTGGGTGGGCAGGGCAACCTGATTTTCGGAGCGAACCGGTTTGCTCCCCAGCTGATCGTCATAGTTACAGGTTCGCCTGTACCACTCCAAACCAGCTGAATTCCACCCCTGCTCTCAACAATGAAAGCCTTTACATACCCAAATCTGGTGAAGTTTCAAGAAATTATGACATAGAAACATATTTTGAACACTGAAGGGAAATTGAAATCTGAGCAAGAGCTTGAAAACCAGGGCATTATATTATTATGGTGGCCTCAATTGCAAAAACAAACTATATACGATGCAGTCCTTCTACGACTGCGAGGGTCCCCTCTCTCGCAGGCATGCCCCCCTGCCCTGGCTAGGGCCCACCTCGATGAAGGGTTTATTAACCCAGAGAGGTGGAGGAAGCGGGGGATTAGGGGTTTCTTAGTAAAATGTTTTTTAAAGGTTTTAAGGGTTCCAGGGTGGGGGGGAGGGTTACTCAGCCTAGGGGTGTGGATATAGCCAGGCCAACAGGTGGGGTCAGGAGGGAAGGGAGCGGAGTGGGGGAGGTGGGGGAAAACAGCATTCCTACAAGGGGCGCTGCAATAGCGACGGTCGTAGGAAGGGGCAGGCGCGAGGACATTAGAAGAACATGTAGTCGGTTGGGAGACCGTGGCTGCTGGACACGCCCGGTCACGTGCACCAACCCCCGCAGTCTAGGTGGACAGGATCGGCAGAGCCTGGGCCTTAGGCTGATGCTGTGTAACGCGAGGTCAGTGGTTAACAAGGCCCCCCTCATCAGTGACTTGATCACAGAGGGGGAGCCGGACCTCGCAGGAATAACGGAAACCTGGTTGGGCCCGGGGAAATGTGCCCTCCAGGTTACCATGTATTCCACCAGCCACGGGCCCAGGGTAGGGGTGGTGGGGTAGCGATAATTATTCGGGAAGATTTGGCACCGAGAGAATTCACTGTGTCGCAGATATCTGGGTGTGAGTCTCTGGGCGTGAGATGGGGCCCAGGGAGACAGTTGGGCCTGTTGATAGTATACTTGGCTCCCCGCCATACATCAACGGCCCTGCCCGGACTCCTCGAGCGGATCGCTGAGATGGCGGTTGAAACCCCCAAGCTATTAGTGATGGGGGATTTCAATCTGCCGTCGATGGGAGAAGCATCCGAGGTAGCTCGGGAATTCATGGCTTCCATGACAGCCATGGATCTGACTCAAGTAATTCGGGACCCCACACACGAGAGAGGCCACACAATGGACCTTGTGTTTGTCTCCGACCAGTGGACGAGTGATCTGGGAATAGGGGATTTAGCCATCACGCCCCTGTCATGGTCAGATCACTCACTTCTCCAGCTGGACTTCCCTGGTGCTACCCCCTGCCGCGGGGAGGCGGAGCCAGATTGTCCTAGATGGTTCCGCCCCAGGCGTCTGATGGAACCAGATAGGTTCCAGGTGGAGCTTGGGCTACCTCCTGCAGACCTGTCCCGCTCCCGGGCAGAGGACCTGGTAGCTGCATGGAATAATGCGGCTGCCGGAGCCTTAGACCGGGTTGCGCCTTTGCGGCCTCTCCGATGGCAACGATCGACCCGGGCTCCCTGGTTTAACGGGGAGCTAAGGGCGATGAAACGCCATAGGAGACGCCTAGAGAGCAAGTGGAGATCCTCCCGCTCCGAATCTGACCGAACACAGGTAAGAGCCTACTTAAGGACCTACCTTGTGGCAATAAGAGTGGCCAAACGCCGATATTGTGCCACCCTTATTGCATCCGCAGAGAACCGCCCTGCCGCCCTGTTTTGGGTGACCCGCTCCCTTCTGTCACAGGGGCAGCGGGATCCCCCATTGCAGGGCAGGGCAGAGGAATTCGGGGAATACCTGCAGGATAAAATCGATCAGATCCGGAGGGAATGGACCCCCTTCAGTGCTCCAGGGGGGGCGCGTCCGAGGCGAGTCTTGAGAGACCATGCTGGGAGGAGTTTGACCCTGTTGTCACCGAAGATTTGGACAGGTTGCGCGGGCGACTGTGAGCCACCACATGTTTACTGGACCCGTGTCCCTCCTGGCTTGTACTGGCTTCCTGGGAGGGTTCACGAGGCTGGCTACTGGGACTGGTGAACGCTTCGTTGAGTGAGGGCCTTTTACCAGCCACCTTGAAAGAGGCGGTGGTGAGGCCCCTGCTCAAGAAGCCTTCTCTGGACCCAAAGGATCTAGCAAATTATCGTCCTGTCTCCAACCTTCCTTTCTTAGTGAAGGTTGTTGAGAGTGTGGTGGCTCAGCAGTTCCCGCATCACCTGGAGGAATCTGATTATCTAGACCACGCCAGTCCGGCTTCCGACCCGGCCACAGCACGGAGACGGCCTTGGTCGCGTTGGTGGATGATCTCTGGAGGGCAAAGGATAGGGGTTGCTCCTCTATCCTTGTCCTATTAGACCTCTTGGAGGCTTTCGATACCATCGACCATGGTATCCTATTGCGCCGTCTGGAGGGGTTGGGGGTAGGAGGCACCATGTTGCGGTGGTTCCGCTCCTACCTCTCTGGCCGGACGCAATGCGTGTTGGCAGGGGAGCAGAGGTCGACCCCGAGGCCCCTTACTTGTGGGGTCCCACAGGGGTCGGTCCTCTCGCCTCTCCTGTTCAACACATATATGAAGCAGCTGGGCGAGATCATCCGTGGTTTTGGGGTGGGATACCATCTGTACGCTGACGACACGCAGCTGTACATTTCCACCCCAAACCACCCCAACGAGGCCGTCGAAGTGATGTCCCGGTGTCTGGAAGCCGTGCGGGTCTGGATGGGGGACAACAGGCTCAAGCTCAACCCCTCCAAGACAGAGTGCCTGTGGCTCCCAGCTTCCCGGTTCAACCAGTACACCCCATCTCTGGCCATCGGGGA